>NC_052050.1:23046063-23707848 GCF_903992535.2 Arvicola amphibius
ATGCAATCCCAATCAAGGTCCCATTAAAATTCTTCACAGAGATTGAGAAGACAATAATCAACTTTATATGGAAAAACAAGAAACCCAGGATAGCCAAAAAAATCTTATACAATAAAGGTACTTCTGGAGGCATTACCATCCCTGACTTCAAACTCTATTACAGAGCTACAGTATTGAAAACGGCTTGGTATTGGCATAAGAACAGAGAAGTTGACCAATGGAATCGTATAGAAGACCCGGATCTTAAACCACAAACCTATGAACACCTGATTTTTGATAAAGGAGCCAAAAGTACACAATGGAAAAAGAGGGCATCTTCAACAAATGGTGCTGGCATAACTGGATGTCAACCTGTAGAAGAATGAAAGTAGATCCATATCTATCACCATGCACAAAACTCAAGTCCAAATGGATTAAAGACCTCAATATTAATTTGAACACATTGAGATTGATAGAGGAGAAAGTGGGAAGTACTCTACAACAAATGGGCACAGGGAACCGTTTCCTATGCATAACCCCAGCTGCACAGACTTTAAGGGCAACATTGAATAAATGGGACCTCCTGAAGTTGAGCAGCTTCTGTAAAGCAAAGGACATTGTCACTAAGACACAAAGGCAGCCTACTGACTGGGAAAAGATCTTCACCAACCCTGCAACTGACAAAGGTCTGATCTCTAAAATATATAAGGAACTCAAGAGACTAGACGGTAAAATGCCAATTAACCCAATTAAAAAAGGGGGCGATGAACTGAACAGAGAATTCTCAACAGAAGAAGTTCGAATGGCCAAAAGACACTTAAGGTCATGCTCAACCTCCCTAGCTATCAGGGAAATGCAAATCAAAACAACTTTGAGATATCATCTCACACCTGTCAGATTGGCTAAAATCCAAAACACCAATAATAACCTTTGCTGGAGAGGTTGTGGGGTAAGGGGCACACTCATCCATTGCTGGTGGGAATGCAAACTTGTGCAACCACTTTGGAAAGCAGTGTGGCGGTTTCTCAGGAAATTCGGGATCAACCTACCCCAGGACCCAGCAATTCCACTATTGGGAATCTACCCAAGAGATGCCCAATCATACAACAAAAGCATATGCTCATCTATGTTCATAGCAGCATTATTTGTAATAGCCAGATCCTGGAGACAGCCTAGATGCCCTTCAGTGGAAGAATGGATGAAGAAACTGTGGAATATATACATGCTAGAATACTACTCAGCGGTAAAAAACAATGACATCTTGAATTTTGCAGGCAAATGGATGGAAATAGAAAACACTATTCTGAGTGAGGTAACCCAGACCCATAAAGATGAACATGGGATGTACTCACTCATATTCGGTTTCTAGCCATGATTATAGGACATCGAGCCTATAAGTTTGGGATCCTTGAGAAGATAATAAGAAGGTGAACTCCCAAAAAAGATATAGTAATCCTCCTGGATATTGGAAGTAGACACGATCGCCAGGCAAAATTGGGAACTTGAGGGTTGGGCAAGACTGGGCCAAGGGAAGATGGGGAGAGAAAAGTGTGAAGGGGAGAGCGGGGGGAGCTCGGAGGAATGGGGTGCTTGGGATATAGGAAGGGTGGATATGAGAGCAGTGAAGCATATATCTGAATTTAAGGAGCTACCTGAGGGATGTCAAGAGACTTGACCCTAGAGGGGTTCCCAGGTTTCCAGGGAGACGCCCCCAGTTAGTTCCTTGGGCAGCTGAGGAGAGGGAGCCTGAAAAGGCCAGTTCCTATAGCCATACTGATGAATTTCTTGCATATCACCATAGAACCTCCACCTGACGATAGATGAAGAAAATGACAGAGCCCCACCTTGGAGCACCGGACTGAGCTCCCAAGGTCCTGATGAGGAGCAGAAGGAGAGAGAACATGAGAAAGAAAGTCAGGACCGTGAGGGAACCTCCAGCTGGCGACAGATGGGGAAGGTGACTGAGCCCCACATTGGAGCACTGGACTGAGCTCCCAAGGTCCCGATGAGGAGCAGAAGGAGCGAGAACATGAGGGAGAAAGTCAGGAACGAGAGGGGTGCGTTCACTCATGGAGACGGTGGGACAGAACTAATGGGAGATCACCAACTCCAGTTGGAATGGGACTGATGGATCATGCGACCAAACCCGTCTCTCTGAGTGTGGCCAACAGCGGGGGCTGACTGAGAAGCAAAGGACAATGGCTCTGGGCTCTGATTCTTCTTCATGGACGGGCTCTGTGGGAGCCTTCTCAGCTTGGTCGATCACCTTCCTGGACCTGGGGGGAGTTGGGAGGACCTTGGTCTTAGCATAGAGTGGGGAACCCTGATGGCTCCTTGGCCTTGAGAGGGAGGGAGGGGAGGTATGGGTGGAGGGGAGGGGGAGGGGAGGAAGGGGGAGAAGGAGGGGAGAGAAAGGGGAGAAGGAGGGGAGGGAGGGGGGAGGAGGAGGGAAGGAGATGGAAATTTTTAAATATAAAAAAAAATAAACCATGAGGAAAAAAAAAAAAAAAAAACCGATGCCTGGAAACAATAGAGAAGTGAAAGCACCTCTGTCCCAGAACAACACTGAGTGGCAACCCCGTAGACAGAGGCAGAGCGCAGTACCAAGGAAGACGCCACAGGACGGGCACGCAAGCAGTGTGGGTAAAAGGCAGTTGCCAGAACTTGGTGGATTAAAAGTTATTGTTTTTGCATCCAGAATACTTACTTGCTTAGTGTTTTAGTTAGGGCCTATAGCTGTGAAGAGACACCATGACCATAGCAACTTTTGTTGTTTTGTTTTGTTTTCTTGAGACAGGGTTTTGCTGTGGTTCTAGAGCCTGTCCTGAAACTAGTTCTTGTAGACCAGGCTGGCCTCAAACTCACAGAGATCCGCCTGCCTCCACCTCTCGAGTGCTGGGATTAAAGGCATGCGCCACCACTGACCGGCTGACAGCAACTCTTCTAAAAAAATTTTTTAATTGGGGTTGCTTGCAGTTTCGGAGGCTTAGTTCGTTCTTGTCACAGTGGGACAGGGTGGTATGCAGGCAGACATGGTGCTGGAGAAGGCGCTAAGAGTTCTACATCTTGATCCATAGGCAACAGGAAGTAGACTGTGACACTGGGCATAGTTTGAGCATAGGAAACCTGAAAGCCCCGCCCCCCCCACTTCCTCCAGCAAGGTCACACCAATTCCAACAAGGCCACAGCTCTTAATAGTGCCATTCCCTTTGGGGGCCACTCCCTTTGGGGGTCATTTTCTTTCAAACCACCCCACCTAGTATATATGAGGCCTTGGGTTCCATCCCTAGCACCGCCAAACAAACACATGCTAAACCAAACCAAACCAGACCAAACAAACAAGGAAAAAAACCATCAGTGAAGGCAAACAACCTTAAAGTTTTCCAAAACTTACAATGCTACTGTGTTTTGGGAAAGATAAAGTGTCCAGAGAAACATTTATGTATAATGACTAGGAAGGATTTAGTCAAATACACAAACCCGATCCAACATTTGAGAATTCCGTTGGGAAAAGGTTTGAGACAGAGCTTCACTCTGTAGCACAGGCCGCCCTGGAAGGCATGTGTAGCCTAGGCTGGTCTTGAACTTAAGGTAATCTCCCTGAATTAACGTAATTCATCACAAATTAACAGGCTACAGGAAAACTGTATGGCCATATCAGTAAGTGCAGAATTACAAACAATTCTGAAGAAGAGTATCCCAATTAGACTGTGCCTGGTACCCACGAGTCAAGAAGCACAGAACTGACCAAAGCACAGGCAAGTGGACAGTGAGGCAGATTTATTAAAATGAAGAGTTCTGCCGGGTGGTGGTGGCGCACGCCTTTAATCCCAGCACTCGGGAGGCGGAGGCAGGCGGATCTCTGTGAGTTCGAGGCCAGCCTGATCTGCAGCGTGAGTTCCAAGATAGCTAGGGCTGTTCCACAGAGAAACCCTGTCTCGAAAACCAGAACAAAAACAAAGATGATGAGGGGTTGCCAGGGAGTCAGGATGGAGGGAGGGGGGCGGAGAGAGAATCGATTTTGTGTGGTGAAACCGTGTTATGTGAAATCAAACGGTGAACACATCATTACGCCTTTGCCCAAACCTTTACCATGAAGAATGAAACCTTAGTGCGAACCATGGATTAGAGAGAACATTAGCAGGGAATGTGTGGGAGACAAGTGTGCACGGAGGGATGTGGAGCTGTAAATCTAAGCCTATACTAAATATGATCCTATTTATTGTTAAAAATTAAAATCAGGACTGGAGAGATGGCTCAGAGGTTAAGAGCACTGGCTGCTCTTCCAGAGGTCCTGAGTTCAATTCCCAGCAACCACGTGGTGGCTCACAACCATCTATAACAATATTTGGTGCCCTTTTCTGTTGTGAATCAGGTCGGTACGATAAATAACCAGGTCAGCTCAAGAATAACAATTATATTTTAATGGTTATAAGGGGAAACTCACGCTACAAGAGTGGGAGGTCCGACTTCCTATGTGCCCTGCAGGAGCTGCGCAGAGAAAGCACGCATCTGGGTCCTCCGAGTTTTTCTTCCTGGGATCCAGGTAGCCACGCCTTAACTAGATGTGATTGGTTGACAGAGTTTCCCCATCACTCTTCTGGTGTGTGGGCACACATGCCACTGTCTACATAATAAATAGAACACTGTCTACATAATAAATAAATAAATCTTTTTAAAAAATTAAAATCAACTTGGGAGGCAGAGGCAGGCAGATCTCTGTGAGTTCAAGGCCAGCCTGGTTTACAGAGTGAGTTTCAGGACAGGTTCCAAAACTACACAGAGTAACCCAGTCTCAAAAAATAAATAGCCGGGCGGTGGTGGCGCACGCCTTTAATCCCAGCACTCGGGAGGCGGAGGCAGGCGGATCTCTGTGAGTTCGAGGCCAACCTGGTCTACAGAGTGAGTTCCAGGACAGGCACCAAAGCTACAGAGAAACCCTGTCTTGAAAAAACCTAAATAAATAAATAAAATCAAAGGGGCTAAAGTAACTTGTTTAGTTCCAAGTTCAAAAGTACTAATGGGTACTGGAGAGAGGGCTCAGGAGTTAAGAGCATTGGCATTCTTCCAGAGGACCTGGATTTGATTCCCAGCGCCTACAAGAGGATTCACAATGTTCTGTATCCAATTCTGGGGGATCTAATGACTTTGTTTGGTCTCTGAAGGTACCAAGCACATATGTGTTGCACGATATACATGCTGGAAAACAACCATACACATAAAATAAAGTAAGTCTGAAAACTTTTTTTGAGGGGGGGATGTTTCAAAACAGGGTTTCTCTGTGTGGCCCTTGCCCATACTAGAACCAGCTTTGTATTCCAGGCTGGCCTCTAACTCACTGATCCACCTGCCTCTGCCTCCGGAGTGCTGGGATTAAAGACGTGCGCCATCACTGCCTGGCATTAAAAAACAAAATTAAAAAATGTATTATGGCCGGGTGGTGGTGGCGCAAGCCTTTAATCCCAGCACTCGGGAGGCAGAGGCAGGCGGATCTCTGAGTTCGAGGCCAGCCTGGTCTACAAGAGCTAGCTCCAGGACAGGCTCTAGAAACGACAGGGAAACCCTGTCTCAAAAAACCAAAAAAAAAAAAAAAATGTATTATGCATGTCTTGATAGAAGTAACTTCAAACAAATTAATATATGGAAAATAGAAATTTTTTATTATACTTCACTTCTCTTTTTGACCTTAATACCAGGTACAAAGCACGTTTTAGTTTATAGACAACAGAACATATTTCATTTCAAGCATCCACTAACACTAACTTCCCCTTGCACACACGCGGTACTGAATTAAACCCTTCTTAGCGGTGCCATGTCAGCTCTCTTCTGTTGTTTTAAACGCACGTTCCCAGAGTCTTGCTCTTACTGATCTTACTGTATAGAGGTGTCTATGATGCTCTCAGATAGGAACAAATCTGTCTTCACCTTCAGAGGCAAGTAACCACGTTTTCATCTCTGGGCTTGAAGTTTATGGGCAAGACTTAGCTCCGTAGGTATGGACAGAAACACAGATCTGACAGGTGACATCGGCATCAGGACTGAATGTACCAGGACTACAGACCACTGCAAGAGAAAATGCAGGCCGTCCGTCAGTCACTATAGTTCACATATCAACAAAACAAAAGCATCTTCAATAGTACAACTTTTTACATAGGATACCTATACCTGTTTAGCCAATTAAGTTGTGAAGATTACCTCAAATTTTGTAATGTGATAATCTTAAAAACAGGAGTATTGTGGAATATTACTTTAATTATGTAAAGATGTGTTATATTTGTTTATGTTGCAGAATGTTACTTTAACTATGTAAAGGTGTGTTACACTTGTTTATGCTGCAGAATGTTACCTTAACTATGTAAAGGTGTGTTACACTTGTTTATGCTGCAGAATGTTACCTTAACTATGTAAAGGTGTGTTACACTTGTTTATGCTGCAGAATGTTACCTTAACTATGTAAAGGTGTGTTACACTTGTTTATGCTGCAGAATGTTACCTTAACTATGTAAAGGTGTGTTACACTTGTTTATGCTGCAGAATGTTACCTTAACTATGTAAAGGTGTGTTACACTTGTTTATGCTGCAGAATGTTACCTTAACTATGTAAAGGTGTGTTACACTTGTTTATGCTGCAGAATGTTTAACTATGTAAAGGTGTGTTACACTTGTTTATGCTGCAGAATGTTTAACTATGTAAAGGTGTGTTACTTATGTTTTGCTGCACTTGTTTAACAATGTAAAGCTGTGTTGCTCTGCCTGTCTAAGGCACCCGACTGGTCTAATAAAAAGCTGAATGGCCAATAGCTAGGCAGTAGAGGGATAGGTGGAGTTGGTGGGCAGAGAGAATAAGGAGGAGGAGGAATCTAGGCTCTGGAGAGAATAAAAGAAGAGACCGAGGGAGAAAGAAGACACCTGGGAGCAGCCAGCCGGGCAGTCACCAGCCAGTCAGACATGGAGTAGGACACACAGAATGAAAGGAAGGTAAAAAGCCCTGAGGCAAAAACATAGATGAAGAGAAACAGGTTATAATAAGTTATAAGAGGTCGTGGGACGAGCATCAGATAAGGCTGAGTTCTCATCACTAACGATAAGTCTCCGCGTCAAGCCTGTTACAGGCAAGAGTCTATAAATACTGTGTTTTCCCTTCTGTCTTCGCTGTCTCAGTGCCTCATTTATAAGTGCCCGCCTGCAGTTTGTACCTTGTGTCCTAGCTCTGTGCTTCCCAGGCAGGACCATTCGGCTGTCCTGCACAGAACTGTATTGTATGTCAGAACACTATGGAAACGCTTTGCGATCTAAGAACAGTATAAAAAAATATGCATTGGGATTTAGAAATATGGGCTTTCAAGGTTTTTTACTTCTCTTTTCTATGAAAGGATCAATGAGAAGATCCGGTTCAATAACCCTAGGTGGGCTGTCCATCTTTTCTCTGGAACATACAGACATTTAGGAATTTATATTGTATAATTACCGCAACAGCTAGCACAATTGGTGTGCAGACCTTCGTTCTTCCCAAAGCCTGGCCGACAGTTGTCTACGCGCACTACTTGAAAACTGTGGTCCACAAAGTGCATCGCTGGTATACTTTTATTAACGTGATGGTGCAAAATGTATGCCTGGCTCCGGAAAAACTCTTCTATCCGATCTCTTGCCTGAGATTTACAAATACCAGAGAAAACTACAATTACTAATTCAACAATCAAAGTCCTCATGAATCACAGGCCATAAAATGTAGCAGAAATATTTCTTGCTCATGCATTAAATGAAATCCTGAAAAAAAAATCTGTTAAAACCTAGAGTGAGTCTTGCTTTGACTTCACTAACTACTGTTAATTTATACAGGAAGTGGTTAAGAAAAAACAGTTATAAAAACTTGTTTTAGGAATGGCTCAGGTGGCCAAGCACTTCCCTTGCTTGTAATCCCAGTGCTGGGGAGGCAGAGGCAGGAGAATTCCTGGGGTGTGCTAGACAGATAGTCTAGCCTAACCAAGAAGAGACCGTGTCTCAAAGGAGGAGAAGAGTGTTCCTGAGATTGACACCTGAAAAGTGGTACTGTAGCCTACACACACACACATACACACACACACACACACACACACACGCACATACACGCATACACACTCATGTACACATACAAGCTTGCTTTGATTTAAGTTTTTTTTTCATAAATTAAGCATGATCTCTAACTTTCTATATCATTAAAAAAACAAAGTCAAGATGGAGAGACAGCTCAGCAGTGAAGGGTATGCTCTTCCACAGGATCTAGGTTCAATTCGTAGCACCCACCTGGCAGTTCACAACTGCCTGTAACTCCAATTCTAGATGGTGATATGACATTTCCTGGCCTTCTTGGGCACTAGGCATGAATATGGCACAAAGACATACATGCAGGCCAAAACTAATGTACACAAAATACACAAAATTTTAAAAGATCAAAGCAAAATAGAAATCCAGGCTTTAATTAGCATTACAACTAATTGTGTGATTCTGGCTCTGGGACATGCTGTAATAATAACTAAGCCTAAATGAGGACTTCTTCGACACCATCACACTATAGGTACAGACTCGGGAACACGACAGAGTGAAGACACTTTTTTGGCTGTTCTTGTTTTTCAAGACAAGGCTTCCCTGTGTGCAGCCCTGACTGTCCTGGAACTCAACTCTGCAGACTGCCTGCCTGCCTCTGCCTCTGCCTCCTGAGTGCTGGGATTAAAGGTGTGCGCCACCCGGCCTGGCTTGAAGATATTTTTCTGACTGTTCCCTCAGTCTCTGGAGCCAGCAGTGGGGAGAATGACTACTGCATTTCCTATAAATGTGACTTTGGAAGCACCACAGATTTAACCTATGGTAACTGGATTGTGAGGTTTTCCTTCGAGCTGATGCTTAACCATTTAGAAAATAAAGACCAGGGAGTCACCTTTCTGGTATACATGAAATACATAATAACATGAGCCTGGGGAGCTATCTAATATTCCAGAGGTACTGTCTTAGTTAGGGTTTCTATTGCTGTGAAGGGAAACCATGACCACAGCAATCCGTAGAAAACATTTAATTGGGATGATTTCCTTACAGTTCCAGAGATTCAATCCATTATCACTACAGTGGGACACGGTGGCGTGCAGGCAGACATGGTGCTGGAGAAGTAGCTGAGAGTCCTACATCTTGCAGGCAACAGGAAGTAGACTGTGACACTGGGAGTAGCTTGAGCATAGGAGACCTCAATTCCCATTCCCACAGTGACACACTTCCTCCAACAAAGCCTAAGAGGGGGCATTTTCTTTCAAACCACCACAGGTACTATTACAAAAAAAATACGACATAGCAACAAGTTCTGTTTAAAAGACCAAAGCATGCTGGTGCAATGGCTCAGAGGTGAAGGTGCTGCCATCAAGCCTGATGACCTGAGGGCCTGAGACCACACAGTGAAGGGACAGAACTGACTCCTGCAATTTGTCAAGAAATTTATCACTCTGTGTTGTAACTATTTCTCTATAATAAAAACATTTGGGGGCTGTAGAGAAGGCTCAGTGGCAAAGGTGTGCCTGCCAAGAAACCAGATGACCTGACCTGATTTCTGGGACCCACACAGAGGACAGAAAGAACCAATTCTTGCCAGTTATCTTCTGACCTTCATATGTGTGCTATAGCATGTGTGCAACACACAAGCAAAATTTTTTTTGAGACAGGGTTTCTTTTGTGTAGCTCTAGATGTCCTGGAACTAGCTCTTATAGACCAGGCTGGTTTCAAACTCAGAGATCCGCCTGCCTCTGCCTCCCAAGTGCTGGGATTAAAGTGCACACCACCACCACTGGGTCACAAACATAATTTTAAAAATTTAGAAGGAATAAATTTAAATCGTTCTTTAAAAAGCTTGAGCAGGCACACACCTTTAATCCCAGCACTCGGGAGGCAGAGGCAGGTGGATCTCTGTGAGTTTGAGGCCAGCCTGGTCTACAGAGCAAGTTCCAGGACAGGCACCAAAGCTACAGAGAAACCCTGTCTTGAAAAAACAAAACAAGAAAACAAAACAAAACAAAAAAAGCTAGCCGGACAGTGGTGGTGCACGCCTTTAATCCTAGCACTTGGGAGGCAGAGGCAGGCGGATCTCTGCGAGTTTGAGGCCAGCCTGGTCTACAAAAGCTAGTTCCAGGACAGGCTCCAAAGCTACAGAGAAACCTTGTCTTGAAAAACCAAAACCAAGGGGGCTGGAGAGATGGCTCAGCGGTTAAGAACATTGCCTGCTCTTCCAAAGGTCCTGAGTTCAATTCCCAGCAACCACATGGTGGCTCACAACCATCTGCAATGAGATCTGGTGCCCTCTGCTGGCCTGCAGACATACACACAGACAGAATATTGTATACATAATATATAAATAAATATTTAAAAAAAAAAGAAAAACCAAAACAAAACACAAAAAAACACTTGAGCAGTAGTGTTGTGTTTCATACGTGTGTGTATGTATACATATATTGTGTGTGAATGAGCACCACATATGTGTGTATATATATACACATATATGTGCACACATATACACACATACATATGTATATATACATATACATGCACATATACATATATGCACATATACACACATATATGTGTGTACATATAGATACATACATTATATACATATATATGTATGTACATATACACATATACATATATACACATACATGTACATATATACATATATAAATATATACATATATATACATATGTACATATACATATATATATACACACATATATATACATATATATGTGGTCGCATGCGTACTATGGTTTGCATGTGGAAGTCAGAGGACATCCTGAGATGGATTCTTTAAGAATTTTTTTTCTTTTGACATAGGTTTTCATGTAGCCCAGACTGTCCTTGAACTCCTACTAATAAGACAAAGCATTTACCAAAATCTTTCTAGGTCACTCAAGGGCTTTCCCCTCAGGATGTGGGCTCACCTTAAGGATGTTACGGTTAGTGGCATCTTCACAGTCGGAAGAGTTGTTGCACACACTTTTCCAGCCTGGTGCAAAAGGATTCACTGGAGGGGAAAACAGGACAGGTACACACCAGCTTCTAAAGAGTGTCACACACTCCAGTAAAGCCCCACATGCTTTGGTTGGTATGCAGGCATATGTACATTTAAGCCAGCTCTAACCAGAATAGTAAGGTCAGGCACAGTTTGAATACATGCACTGTGACTTTACTCCATCTGGGGGCTAGTGGAAGTAACTACAAGATGAGAATGGAAATAGATTGGGTTTGGGTATTTATTCCCTCTCAAGTCAAGAACAAGAAACAATAAAACGTCTTTTCTAAAATTGCATAGTTAAAGGTTATGTTAATAAGATGATACTGACTTAAAACAATAAATATTGTATTTGGAGGCAAACAGCGAGTCTGCTGACGTTTAAAGCACAACCAGCCATTAGTGTATATTAGTGATTAGCAAACATTTCAAACCTGTCATTTATGAGACCTCTCACATTTACATGACAGCTTTACAATCTGTCATGGTTTTCGACTAAAGTTATAAAATCAATGTTGTAAAATTGTTTCACCTTGAAAGGCTATGAATAGCTCATACACGAAGTCACCCTCCGGAATTTTAACAGAATGGCACTTATATGATGGTTCTATGACATGGCACAACAAATCAGAGATTAAATTATCCAGGATTTTCTTCAGCACTCTAAAGAGCAGGTCATTATATCTTCCTACACAAGATTTTGTGGTAAAACGCACAGCCATGTGATAAGAATAATCAGGTTCCCGATAGGCTTTGGAAAAAGAAACAATTGTGCCTTGCGTTAATCTCTGCTATTAAAAAAAATTTCAAAAACATGTAATATCAAACATCATTATCTTTCAAGTCAGTTTAGAAATTTTACTTATCTAATAGAATACTCCATAAGTTTGTTACAAAATACATATAAATAATAATTTTAATAAAAAGAGTCATTGTCATCTGATATCTTAGGAGAACTGGCCTCTGTGGGGTGGCAACATGGATAGGAGTATCAAGAAAACATTGGAGCTGGAGACACAGCTCAATAGTTAAGAGCTGAAGCGCCAGCACCCACATCAGGTAGCCCCTACCTGCTTATAATTCCATCTCCAGGCCATCACGTGCTCTCTCAGGGACTCTGCCGGTCCCTGCACTCACAGGCACATAACCCACACATACACACATACATAAAAAATCTTAAAATGTAAGAATGTTTCTGGGGAACTGGGGAGATGGCTCATGTGCTTATATAATTATCATATTATATTATAATTATTACCAAAGATCATAAAGTCATATCTCTTCTTTATTATAGTTTCCTCTTGGGTTTCTGCTTTGATAGTCTTATAGGAAAGAGTACACGTGTAAAGTCCAGATAATGACTCTATAAAATCTTTCACCACCAGTTTTCCTGTGTTTGTTATATTTATTTGGCGATTCCCTAATCAGAGAGAGAAAATTACTTGGTTACTTAACAGGTAACTTAATCATTATTCAGTAAACTCAGGGCTATAAACAAACATGCCAAAAAATAAAATTAACTATTTCAACTTCAAGAACCCAATAAAAAAATTAAGACAGGGTCTCACTGTATAGCCCCTGACTGGCCTTGAACTCAGAGATCTGCCTGCCTCTGCCTCCTGAGTGCTGGAATTAAGGGAGTGTGGCACCATGCTCAGTAACCCAGAAAAAAAAAACTTAATTGTCATATTACTCTATGAAAAAGCTACATAAGCTGGGTACTCTTTTGAAATCTTTGTTAATTTATTTCTTGGTATCTAGTTTGGACAGATTCATGTCAGTAATTCAGTAAATTTATATATGTATACATATATGTTTACAAATGATATATATAAGACAAATGAATAATGCTGATATCCTAAGGTATTCTTCTAACATGAAAAATTACATACTGAATCTCTCATCACTAGCGTTTCATGGGTAAACCTCAGTGCTTATGAAAACTGTTGAATAGCTTTGGGAAGTGGGGCACAAAATCACCGCCTGAGCACAGCAGGACAGCCCAGTGGAAGCGTGCCTAAGAGGCTGACTCTGGACTCAATTCCAAGCACTAGGAAAAAAAAATAATAAAAAACTGTCTCTTTAATTAACTCAGGCTACATTCAAATTAGTAATCCTCCTGTCTCAGCCTCCTGAGTGTTTTGCTCACAGGGCCTGTGCCATCCTTTGGATCTGCTTTTTAGTTTTTGCATGGGAAGAACTTAAGTCAGAGTCAAAAAAATTACAGCGTATCTAAATGTTGAGTAAATTTAACTACAGTTACAATTAAATTTATTGGGGCTGGAAAGATTGCCCAGTGTTTAAGGGCATTTGTTTCAGAGGACCTGGCTTCTAGTCCCAGCCATGTACATGGTGGTTCACAACCATTAATAAACTCTAGTTCCATGGGATCCAATACCCTGTTCTGATTTCCGAGGGCATCAGGAGTGCATGTAGTGTACATACATGCATGCAAGCAAAAAATACACATAAAAATAAAATAAATTTGATGTTTTGAATTTCTTTTCAACAATGACAGTACTTTTAAAAACAACGTTCACATCCTTAAAATATATTAAAATAATTTACCTTGTAATGTGTTTTCATTTGGCCCAATCCATAAGTAGGCGGGGTCCACTATTTCTTTATTAGCACGATTAATATCCATACAAATAAGGACAGGGCTATTATGATGTAACTTTACATATATTTTCACTGTGACAAAACAAATTTTTGCAGTAACTATATTATACCACAAAAGAAAACATACTCCTATTTATTTGTCCCAATAATACCAATTAATTCTGGATTTCAGTACTTAAAAAGTGGTCAGAACATGTTGGATGCTAGTTGTTATTCAGAATGAAGTCATTTTTGCTTCTCATAGTAAGCCTTTAAACTGTACCTTGTCAGGATATATAAATTATGTATATTATTTATAATTTATATACAAATATATGAACAATATATATTTATATATTCTGTAATAGTCCATTAAAATGTAAGTGCCTTACAACGTACACATTCATAAGTAGCTCCAATAATTGTTTGAAGGGATCGTGGAGTTAATGTTCAGAGGACATGAGCTTGACTGACAAACTATTTCAAAACTGAAAACTTGGTATTTTACTTGCGCTTCCTGTTGTCCCATGACTAGGAAGGTGTTCTGTCGAGATCTCCACTGACTCAGTTGGTGGAAGCTGCGACAGTACGTGATCTCAAGATATTTCAGGCCCAATCATTGCCAGGGTCTGAATCTATAAAGGCTATCGTACAATTCGGTGGTTCAGTTGCGGTGTTGGGAAGGGAAAGGCCTTAAATGTGGAAATGGTCTATACACAACACAGTGAAGTGGCTCCAAGTTATCTCAAAACAGCTGGCTCACTAATTTTTCCTGAAGAGTGTAGGAGAGTTAAACTACTGAGGGTAACATTGGAGCAGGAGCTTGATGAGTAGAGCTGGTTAATACCCAAGGAGAGAAGAGCCTTCCAGAAGGACGTCCACCCTGCTAAGTGGCTTCCCCCATTACATACAAAGCAGGAGTATTTGGAAGAGAGGTGGCATCACATCCCTAGAACTGAGATGAAGAATGGGACATAAGACTAGCGTTGCTTTGAGGACGAAATGTTGCAAACTCCCGGAACTGCAGAATTCAGAGCAGACGTCACATCGGCTCGCTCCCTTTCCCCTCCAGGGCAGAACCTAAGCAGGTGCACGGCATCCCCAGCTCTGGGGTCAGGCCTTGCGTGGGAAGAGGCACTATTACCTGGCTGTTCTATCGTGCCGTACACAAAGCCTTTCTTACTGAATAAGGAAGAACGTTGCGTTCCAACTGCGGAGGAAAGAAAACCTCTGACTTATTAGTGTTTAGAGGACCCAGGGTTCCGCAGGGAGCAGGCGAAGGGAGGCGCGGAAGAGGTGGGACGTGGGACGTAGGGGAGGAGCCTGCGGGCCAAGCCCCACCTCCTACGAGAGACCAGAGCACCGCGGAGAAGAGGGCCCACGCGCGCATCACGGCTCAGGCACTAGCGGAGACAGCTGGGCTCCCTCCTACCTCAGGCCGGGCCCAACGCCTCCCCATCGCTCCTCTACAGAGCGAAGCAAACCGCCGAGGGCATTTCCCCCTACCGGTCCGTGGCTACCACGGGGGCGGCTGCGCCCGAGAGCGCCTGCGTGTTCCGGCTCGGCGCGAGGGGCGGGGCGAGCGCGCGGAAGGGGAGCCCCGCCTCCCAGCGCCTGCGCAGTCGCAGAGCGCTGCCGCCGAGCGTTTAGCACCTCGCTTGGGGTACCATGTTCCCGTGCTCTAGCTCTCCTCGGCACGGCCGTGTGAAGAGCGGGTAAAGGAAACGAGCTCAAGATTTCCTCAGACGAGGGGTTGAAGAAACCGACGGGAGAACACAGTGGGTCCCTAGGACCGTGCTGGCGCCGAGCAGCCTGAGGGTGCCATCTCCTGGGGAGCTGAAGAAGGGAGAAGTTTGTGAGACTTTCCTAAGAGCGAGGGCCCAGCTCGGGAACTCCCTGGTCTGACATAAAACTGGCGTTGCCGGATCTGTCAAAGCGTCACACAAAACCAAGATCTCGAAGAGCATTCAGTGCCCCGAAAGGGTGCTCCCAGACCTTCCCACGTGGAGAAAAGCTGAACCTTTAGTTTTCAGCTGAGGGTGTGAGATGATGTAGAGGGACACCACCTTATGCAAATTGACTCGGAAGTAACTTTGCTTTAGAAAATGGGCCCCATCGAAGGGCAAGAGCGTATGATCTTTTCCTCATCTGGAGTGAGATAAGTCCTTATCAGGGAGGTCCGAAACAGTCTTTCAAGGGTCCGCTCCCCAACCCCTCGTTGGGACCAAACCCAGGACCTTCACTGAGCTGATTGTCAGCCGCACCGTGCGTGGCCCCATCTTGACTACTATTTAGGTGACCCGAAAGGCCCCGTGTGTTGTTTATTTCTTAGCAGTAGGGCACCATCGTCAGTAGTGGTTTTTGAGTAGGTTGGTAGGCAGAGAGCCCAAGGTTCAGATAGGGTGCAGCATGGTTCTTGGGGGTGAGATCAAGGGTTTTCAGTTTTATTTTCTTTGAGCCAAGTCAGTATTTGGACTGTCTCAGATGGTCCAGGAGCTGCCTTTCTCAGTCATTTCGTTTTTAGTCACTGTTAATTTGATCTATATAGCACAAGCGTGAAATGTGACCCAATGAGTCAGATCCACCCATTGTCAGTTACTACGTCTAGACTCATGGTTTACTCTCAACTGTTAAAACTGTGTATGGGTGTTTTGCTTGCATGTCTGTCTGCCTGTGCCCTACAGGCATGCACTGCCCACCGAGGCCGGCAAACGGCATTGGATCTGGAACTAGAGTTAAAGATGGTTGCAAGCTGGCATTTGGATGCTGGAAATCAAACATGCGTCCTCTAGAACAGCAGCCGATGCTCTCAACTGCCGAGACACCCCTCATTTCAGATTTAATCAAAGCGTTTTCCAAATGTACAATGTGTTATTAACTTCCCACCTGTTGCAATTGATTCTTACAGACTTTGTGTTAAAGTTCGACTCCTATGAGAAGAGTCTTAAAAACAGAATAGTGGGGCAGGAGAGATAGCCCAGTGTTTAAGAGTTAGTTTATCTGCTTTTCTAGAGGACCCTATTTCCAGTACCCTGTTGGGCAGCTTGCAGCAGCCGCTAACTCCAGCTCCAGGAGATCCAATGACGTCTTCTGGACTCCATGGACACTTGCGTTCACCTATACACACTCCCATCCCTCTCATGTATAGACAATTAAAAAATAAAACCTTTAAAAATAGAGTAATGGTTTGTATTGTGTGGACTCTTTTAAAGTGAGCTTTGTACTTTATATGTTTTATTTTTGAGACAGGGTCTCTCTGTGTATCCTCGACTGGCCTCACAGAGGTCCGCCTGCCTCTGCCTTCTGAGTGCTGGAATTAAAGGTGTGTAGCTTCATGCTCAGCAAACTAGAAAAAAAACTTAATTGTTATATTATTGTATGGGAAAGCTACATGAGATGGGTGCACTTGTGAAATCTATGTTGATTTTCTTTATTCTTGACATCTACTTTTGACTGATTTATGTCAGTAATTCAGGAAATGAGACATATTTTTATACAAATCACAAATCTCCCAAGTTACTATTCAAACATGAACTTACATATTCATCATATTTGTATTTGGGACAGATGCAGTATCGAGCAGTCCTCCTTTTTAAATTAATTTTTTGTGGTTTTTTTGGTTTTTTTCGAGACAGGGTTTCCCTATAGTTTCTAGAGCCTGTCCTGGAACTAGCTCTTGTAGACTCAGAGATCCGCCTGCCTCTGCCTCCCGAGTGCTGGGATTAAAGGCGTGTGCCACCACCGCCCAGCTAATTAATTTCTTTTTGAGACAGGGTTTCTCTGTGTAACAACAACCTGGCTGTCCAGAAACTTGCTTTGTAGACCAGGCTGGCCTTTAACTCACAGAGATCCACCTGCCTCTACCTCCCAATGCTCCCAAGATTAAAGATGTGAGCCTCTATGCCTGTTGTGATACAGTGTTATTAATTAAAGTTCATACTTTATTCATATTTCCTTTCATCTTAGTTTATCTGACCAGAGCACATCCAGGCTTCCGTATTACATTTGTCTAGTCCCCTCAGGCTCTGGGTTATTGGCAGTTTCTCAGACTTTTCCTTTTTTCTTTCTTCTTTCTCTCTTTTGGTTGTTGTTGACTTTGACAGTTAAGGACTGCTTTGTTGATCCTGACTTAGCCTTAAATGGTCAAGTATTTTGTAGACAGCCTCTCTGTTGGACTTTGCTTGATGTTTCTTCTCATTATTGTATAGTAGTGTGGATTTCTGTGAAGACAGCAGCTGTAGAATGACATTCTCAATACACCATACCATATTTTAGCACTTTGATGTAGCACTTTGATGTTAAATATGTTCACCTGGCTGAAGGAGCGATTGTCAGGTTTCTCCATTATAAGGTTACCCCTCCCTCTTCATACTTTACTACTTGGAAGGATGTCACTATGTGTTCCTTACACTTAAAGAGGGGAGGGAGATTCATGCTCCACCTACCTGAGGGTGGAGTAGCTACATAAATGATTGTGCCCATCTGCTTTTTACTTATCCCTTCAAGTATCTGTAGTTGGAAATAAGTGTGTGCCCCACGATAATGGTCTAATGTTACATATAGAGAACACTGTAACACCAAAGTTTCTAACTTGAGAACCACCGATTAACTATTCGTCCTTATCATCCCTGCGAAAGCTTACAGTTCCTCTTCTGCTACTTTTGATGTGCTATTTTTGCTTTTAGAAACTAACAAACAACAAATTTCCCCTTTCAGTACTAAAATTAAACATTAGTGTTTAGAGTATTTCTCTGAACTCCGTGTTTTCCTGCAGAACTCTAACTCATATGTCTGCGGTGATGCTGCTGTGGCTCTGTGATCTTAAAGCCAGTTTGAGCCACTCATATGTCATATATGCATATGTGCATAAATATAGTGTATGCATTATATATACATACACATACTATGTTTATGTACACATGCATATATATGTATATATATACATATATATATATGCTGCCTATACTAAGGTACCAGTTAACATGAACTTAGGTTCATAAAATATAAGTGTGCTTAACTCATAAGTATGATTATTTTCAAATATGGGTGACTGATGTACAAGTCCTCAGCCTTAAATCTCACGTGAGTGTGTGCTTTGTGTGTGTGTGGTGTGTGTGTGTTGGTCTTTTTCAGACAGTGCCTCGCTATTATGCAGTCCTGGGTGTTCTAGAACTTGATGTGTAGACCAGGCTGGTCTCAAACTCAGAGTGCTGAATGCTGGGATTGAAGGTGTTCGCCACCATGTCTGGCTTCACATCTATTTGTATAACTAACAATATCATTTTCTAGCAAGAACGACAGTGGGAAGTGGGATCGGTCCTTCAACACCTTTGAGCATCCTCAGAAGTGCCCGTCTGAGAACTGTCTCTTAAGACTTGGGTGTGATGTGCTGAAACACTCCGCTGTGAAAACTGTCATGTTGTCATTTCCCCTTCCCCCTCCCTCCAGGCAGATGTTTTCCTCTGTTAAGTGATGGGAAAGGATGTTGCTATGTCTGTCTGTGAACCGGCACCTTCCCTTGTTTTCCTTCATCTACCCCACATAGCTCTACTCTTTACTTTTCTGACACATCATATGTGTATTTTTGTAAAGTGCCCTATTTAGAAGAAAGAAGATTCCTAGGAAATGAATACACATACGTAGAGTTGTCTTTTTAAGCAGTGGTAAGTCAACCAGTTCTCAGAAAGGACAGAAAAATAAGAGAATTGGTCCCTCAAGTTAAAAAGTTGGAGTGTTGTAAATGCCAAGGTGCTTTAGAATTATCTTTATAAATCTAGGCCAAGCACTTTTAAAGTTTGTTTTCTGAGAAAATGGCTCATACTGTAGTCCAGGCTGGCCTGGACTTCATGACAATCCTCCTGCCTCGGCCTCTCAAGGCTGGGATTGCAGTGGTGGGCTACTCCAACTGGAATGGAAAAGCCAAGGGTGGGGAAAACCTCCATAAATAAACTTAATGAAGTGAATTCTCATTGATAGCTTTCAATGACTCTCATCCCTGACTCTAGATAAAAAGTTCCAGATCGGTCCCTGTCAGGTGAATCTGGAAGTTGGGCTTACGCACACTGCTCTCTCTTCCTGCGACAGCGCCCTCATCCCGGGTGTGTCTGAAGTAGACGTCCCGAGACCATTACTGAGGCACTGTTTCCACGCGATCAGGGTTCCTCAGGCTTGACATTCAAAAGTGGGTTGAGGGTGCGGAACCCGCGGCGCTCCGAGCGTGCTTTAAAGCGGCCGCCAGCCAGCGCCGCTGTGACCCCGCGCACCGGCTGCTGGCCGGTTCCCGAACTGCATCTGCGCCGACGCGACCGAGCCATCCCCGGGCCTCCCCGCGCCGGGAATCTCCCGCCATCCGCGCGGGTCCCCACGGCAAGGAGCACGTGGAGCGGCCGCGGAGCCTGAGCGACAGCTGCAGCCCGAGCGGCCCGTGGCGACATGGAAGGTGAGCTCCGCGCCGGGGCGCTGGGGTCTTTGAGCAGCCTGAGCGGTGCGCGCAGTGGCAGGGCTTCGTTCTGAATCTCGGTTTTGCTTCTATTTATTTCTTTTTGTTAATTTAAATGCGTGTCGGTTCTCAGACACCCCCTCCCCCAACTTGGGAAAGTGCTAAATTCTCTTCAGTTTTCTTTCTTAGGGTTTGTGAGACGATGGGTGTAAATGGGTCGCCTTAAATCTTCAAAGGAAGAGCATTCTTGGAGCGTCTCTGAATTTGGCACCAAGCCTGAGATGTAATAATCTTTTCTTGAGTCCACGACCTCAGTATCCATAGGACTTATCTGAGTAACTTATCTGAGTTACTTGTGGCTACTTTCCTATAATGTGATTTTTCTGTGAATTCTGCCTTAGGGGCAAAGCGCTCATTTTAAAGTGATTGACATTTGTAGTTAGTTAGCTTGGAACTCAGTCTTCACTAGGAACTTTCTGAAAAGCCCCAAACAAAACTAAGACACATATTAAGGATTTCATTTGAGTTCACTTCGGAAGTTATAGCTTTGTTTCTCGGAAGCTCCGCAGTATGAACTTCCTTAAGATAAGTGCAATTTCACATTTTCAACAAGTGTTTCTAAAACTCTGAAGGTGGGAGCTGTGGCTCAATTTTGGGGGTGGGGAGTGGTGGTGTTTAGAAAATCAGAAGTTGAACAGTACGTTCATTAAAAAAAATAGAGATGCTGACACTTATTAAAATGTTCATCTGACAAATATGAATATCAGATAGTTCCTTCATAATGGTTGAAGTTTTAAAATAGGAGCCTTGATCTTTGGCATCTTCACTTAGTTCTAGGGTACGTGAAGCTATGAAATATGACAGAATGGTTTGGGACACGGTTACATATGGTAAAGCTTTTCTTTTACAACGTGATGGAGCGCAACACAGCCCTCAGTTCTCAGTTTGTGCATGGGTACCTGGCTATGCCTCCTCCTCCTCCTCCTCCTCCTGCTGCTGCTCATGTAAGCATATTTCTTCTCTCAATATAGCGGCGAACGGTAATTCAGTGAACAGAAACTGAAATGCCTACTGTCGGATGATGCTTCAACCCTTTTCTCTTCTTAAGAAATGTATATGCTTCTAATGCTTTTAATTGTCAAGGTTTGAAAAATAACTTGAAAGTTTTTTGACATTTAAATAATGACCTATGAAGTTTAATTTTTATATGTAAAAGTTTCCTCATCCAAGAAGAGAGAAAAAAAGTTGGTATTGTGTATACTGTGGGGAATTTTATTTTTAAAACAGGCTCTTATGCCTATATTATTACAAATGATCTCTTTCCTGGAGTTGCTCGTCAGTTCTCCCACACCATTTTCCTAGTCCCAACTGTGTCGTTCATTAAGAATAACGCAAACCCACCACTGTAGTGTTTCTGTGCAAATGATATTTTCTCATTAACTATTCAAGATGAACTACAGGCACTAAGCTAAAAAAACGTATTTTAGAACATAGGTGTCCTACCAGGCTTTTGCAATAAGACCAGTGAAGACTTCCTGAAGGAGAAAGTAATGAAAACTTGTATAATTCAACATTTGTAGACGTGGGAAAAGAATGTATAGAATATAAGTTAGTGATCTAAAGAAGTTATAAGTTTGGATGACTAGATTAAAATTAATAGATACATTGAGATAGATGTCATATAGTATATTTAATACACAACTTAAGTATTTAAATGAAAGTAAAATTAAAAGGTTAATAAGGTAAACTTGGCCATTTTAATGTTAGCTCCTTGAGGATGTAATAGCTGATGCAGTAAAATAACTTAAAAAAAAACCCGCTAATTAGACTAATCTGGCAATTTTGCTTGCTTGTTGAGACAGTGCCGGGTCAGCCTTGCACTCACTAGCTCATGGCAATCCCCCTGCTTTGCCTCCTGAGTGATGAGTTTACGGGACACCACATTCGCTCGTGTTTTTTTGGTATTTAAAATAAAACACTTTGTGCTAATTTGATATTTGGTGTTACAGAGATTTGACCTGCATCACCCCCCTCTCTTACTAATGTAAGAAGTAAAAAGCCTCATGAAATACCTTTGTTTCTGCCTCATTTGGTGGTCAAAGTAACATGCTACAGTTATTGTGAAACGCAAGACTACCCTGTCATTCCTTCAGCAGATAAAAAGTCATTTTCCATTCATTTATCTTTGCATTCACCAACGCGTAGTTTTGGGAAATTTTCTCTGTGTGAAGACCTCAGATTAAATAAAGCCTTTAAAAATAGAAATCTTGAACTGTCACTATCTTTTTACACACAAAAAAAAGGAATCTGCCATGTAAATACGAAGAAGGTAGGCTAACAAATCAAAAGTTATAGCATTTATTTCCTCACGGTCAGTGACGGATACGTCCCACCCCAAGGCTGGTGTAACTAATGTTGCATGGCTCTTAGTGACTAACGCTAAATAGCATCTCTTTCGTCTGGCGTGGTTAAAAGAATAGGCCGTTCACAAGGGTGACTTTTAGAAGTCACGATGGGTTTCTCACTTAATCTACAGTCTTCACTTTAACCATATGGAAAGATCTTTTAAGCGTGTATTTTTTAGACTTATTTTATGTTTTATGTATTATATGTTTTGTCTCCATGTATGTATATGCACCACATGCATGCCTGGTGTTCATGTGCTCATGGAGGTCAGACGAAGGTATCGGGGGCCCTGGGATTGGAGTTACAGGTGGTTGTGCACCACCAAAGGGGTGCTTGGAACAGAACCAGGGTCCTCTGAGAGAGCAGCTTGTGCTCTTAGCTGCTGAGACATCTCTCCAGTTCCAAGTGTGTATGTTTTTTTTTTTTTTTTTTTTTTTTTTTGGTTTTTCGAGACAGGGTTTCTCTGTGGCTTTGGTGCCTGTCCTGGAACTAGCTCTTGTAGACCAGGCTGGCCTCGAACTCACAGAGATCCGCCTGCCTCTGCCTCTGCCTCCCGAGTGCTGGGATTAAAGGCGTGCGCCACCACCGCCCGGCCCAAGTGTGTATGTTCTTTATACAGCTTCCTCTTTTATAAACAAGATGCGAACAGAGAACTATCCCAGTGCCTCCGGCTTTCCATAGACTACCGGCCATTTGGTCTGAATTTCGTTCTTATGGGAGATTTTAAAATGCCCCTGTACTAGATCGTCCCTTATTATGCAATCTTCTTGCTTCTAGCTTCTGTTGCCTAGTTCAGTCCGTGGATTTTTGTGGGTAGCCATTCTTAGAGTCCTCTTCCATGTTTTGGATGGTGAGAGCTAACAGAGACTTAGCTTCTAGGTGGTGTTTCCTTGCTCTGTATTAGGAGTGTATAGAGGTTAAAATTTCAAAGTTTTAAGCAACCACAGCCGTCGACATGTCTTGGGCTTCTGGTAGAGCGTAATTTTAAAAAAATTCTGTTTGCACTTTCTATAATCTAATATTACATCTCACACTTCCAAGTCTCTCCTAAGGCCCCATCCTCCCCTCCCCAGGGGACTCAGGTCTAAGCACCACCACCATGAAAACTCTGCTGCTAAGCCCCTCCGATGACTCCCTACTGCCATCTGGTTCTCACCCCTAACCATTACCTCACTTCCATCCACTTGTGCCAAAGCCCTCTCCTTTCTGTAGATACTCCTACTCCAGTGGCTATAAATTATGGATTGCTTTATCCTTCCTGTGGGTTTTAAGGGTTTTTTTTTTGTTGTGGTTGTTGAAGGAGGGTCTCACTGTGGAACATAAACTAGTCTCAAATACATGATCCTCCTGCTTCAGCCTCTTGAGTTCTGGGATTGCAGGTGGCTACCATACTTGTGGGAGACTATTTTTACTTATTTATTTTTGTGCACGTGTGTCTATTGTATGCATGTATGTGAATCTGCATGTGTATGTATGTTGAGGACAGAGGTTGGTGGCTTTGAATGTCTTCCTCTGTGACTTTCCACCTTTTTTTTGGTTTGGTTTTTGTTTTGTCTTTAGAGACAAGGTTTCTCTGTGAGGCTCTGGCTGTTTTGGAGCTCACTCTGTAGACCAGGCTGGCCTTGAACTCATAGAGATCCACCTAGCTCTGCTTCCTGAGTGCTGGGAATAAAGGCGTGCGCCACCACTGCCGAGTTCTCCACCTTATTTTTGAAACAGGGTTTCTCACTGGACCTGAAGCTCACTAATTCAGCTCAAGTAGCTGGCTGGAAAGCCTTGAGAGTCCTCGTCTCTGCTTCCACCCTGCTGGGATTACTGGCATGCATTGCCCAACCTGGCTTTTTATGTGGGTGCTGGGGCTCCAAACTCGGGTCCTCTTGCTGTCTTCCCATCCCTTTATGTTTTACTTTGGTATGCCCACTGCTTGGTTTGTAGAAGGCCACCAGAGTAGGTTGCATTCAGTGAAGAAAACGGTACTGAAAATAGTTTTTATGATGTCTATTTAAACTTTTATTACATTTATTCGTGTGGGGGGAGGGGGCACATCCTTGCCCATCACACATGCGGAGGTCAGAGGACAGCTTGTGGGAGTGGGTGCTCTCCTCCCACCATGTGGCAGTGAGCTCTGTAGCAATTACGGCTATCTGATACTAAGCCCCTGGTCCCCAGAGCCTACATAACTCCCTTTGTTACGCACAACTTCCTAACTCCATCTTGGTACTGTGGGTGTTATGCTCTGGCAATCAGACTTTGAGCTGTGCATGGGCCAATAGTTTGCAAGAAGCGTTTTGTCTAAATCAGTTATGTGCAGAGTTAAGGGAGCCAGGGGGGAGAAACTGTTCCTAGCCAGAGTAAAGCCGCATTATTTCTCAAGCTTACCTCACTCAAAACCCCCTTTCACCCGAGAAACTTTCCTGTGTTTCTGTGTGCATATATAATTCTATAAAATAAGTGTGCAAGGCCAGGCATGGTGGCGTACGCCTTTAGTCCCAGTACTCGGAAGGCAGAGACAGGCAGATATCTGAGTTCAAGGCCAGCCTGGTCTACAGAGTGAGTTCCAGGAGAGCCAGAGCTACACAGAGAAACCCTGTCTAAAAAACAAACAAACAAAACAAAAAAGTGTACATATCAGACACAGGATGATCATAAACCAGAAATCAATTTATTTTGAAAGAATCATTTAGTATTCATATAATTTAGTATTCATATAATTTCATATAATGTTAGCAATGTTAACATTTTCATATCAGTGAAATGGATGTGATTATTTTTATAAAAGAAATCTTAGTTGAGTATGACTATACCAAGACAATAACATTTTTCAGGCTTGATTGATATTTTTATTTTATAGTCATCAATACTGAGAACTCTACTTCATAAACACATAGAACAAAATGGCCAATGTGTATTCATGGCCATTTCAGAAATTATAGTTTAATTACAAGTCAAAATTCACTTAATGGTTTAATTCTGCAACTCATACAGCAATTTTACAAATGATTTTTATTGTGTGTGTGTGTCTATGTGAGTGCAGTATGTATGGTGGCCAGCAGAGGGTATGAGAGCCACTGGAGCTGGAGCTGCAGGAGGTTATAAATCCCCTGATGTGGTTCTGGGAAGCAATGAACTGTGATCTCTGTGAGAAGAGCAAGTGCTCTTAATTGCTGAGCCATCTAACCCTCAAATAGCAATTAAAAAAACTTAATTCTAATCCAATCCAATCCATAGACATACTAACTTATCTTACATGCTGAGGGATGATGGTAGGCACATATCAAAAGTCTTTATTTTCCATAATTAAACCATTATATCCCTATAAAAGGAGAAAATTGTCTATAGTTAAAAAAAGTCAGGTGTTGTTGGCATACACCCTTAATCCCAGCACTCCAGAGGGCAGGTGGACCTCTGTGAGTTCAAGGACAGTCTGGTCTACAGAGCTACTTCCAGGACAGCCAAACCTATCAAAGAAACCCCAGCTCAAAAAAACCAAACTGACTTAATTTGTGGTTATTACACATTCAAAGCTGTTTTGCTGTTGCCAATGTTTTAGGAACACCCATTCTGAGTTATATGACCCACAGTTTTAAAAGCCATGGTGTGGCGTGGCTTTTGCTTTGTGAATCTTAGCATCAGGACAGAGGTGTTTTGGACTGTCCTAACAAACATCTGCATGCTACCATTTGTTTTATTTTATGTGTATGGATGTTTTGCCTGCATGTATGTCTGCACCACATGTGTGAAGAGGCCAGAAGAGAGCATTGAATGCCCTGGAACTGAAGTTATAGGTGGGTGTGAGCCACCAAGTTGGTGATAGGTATTGAACCCAGGTGCTCTGGAATAACAGCCGGGGCTCTTGGCCTCTTAGTCATCTCTGCAGCCCCCTTTCTTTTTCTCCCTCCTTCCTTCCTTCCTTTATTTCCTTCCTTTATTTCCTTCCTTCCCTCCCTCCCTCCCTCCCTCCTTCCCTCCTTCCTCCCTTCTTTCCTCCCTCCCTCCCTCCTTTCCTCCTTTCCTTCCTTCCTTCCTTCCTTCCTCCCTCCCTCCCTCCCTCCCTCCCTCCCTCCCTCCCTCCCTCCTTCCTTCCTTTCTTCCTTCCTTTGATAGAGATATTACACTGACCTTGAACTGTCTGTATATCTAAAGATGGTCTTGAACATCCGATCCTACTACCTCTACCTCCCCAGGATTACAAGTATGCATTTCCATGCGAGGTTTTTTGGGTTCTGGGAAGGAATCCAGGGCTTCCTGCATACCAGGCAAGCACTCTGCCAATTAGCTCCATCTTCAGGCTGTTTGCTATCATTAAAATAAAATTTCCCTGAATAAATGAGAATGTATCTGTGAGTAGATGAGAGGATTAGGATAACATTTTAACATTTTCATACATCCTGGAAATGAAGTTAGGAAACTGAGAAGCAAGAATGGAATGCAAAAATCAACCCTTGATGCTGGAGAGGTGGCTCATTGGTTAAGAATGCTTTTTGTTTTTGAGGCGACTGGAATTGGATTCCCAGCACCCATGTTGGGTGACTCACAACCACCTGTAGCTCCAGGGGGTCCCACATCCACTTTGGCCTCCACTGGCACCTCAAGTGCATTTACACACAGAAATAAAAAGAAAATAAATCTTTCTTTAAAAAAAAAATCAACCCTTGTATTTTAAAATGTAACCAGTTGCTTTGACTCTGTAAATTATAATGCATATAAAACATAAAAGACATGATAATTTGCAAGTGTTATGATTTATAGATGTAAAGATTTAAGTGGAATAAATCTTACTTCTCAAATTTGAATTAGTAGGGCGAGGAGACCAGAATATACAATCAAGTACACAGCTTCTGATCATGCCAAGCCAACAGGATGGCATGCACAGCTCACTGAGAGGAATTTGTATTTCTCAAAGAACTTCATGCATAGCTGTTGCAACACCAGTGACCTAGTATGATCCTGGCGGCCGCTAAATTAAACAGCGAGAAATTTAACATGGGGTGGGCACGTAAGGACTATTACAGGACAAATAATAGCTGATATGCAAGTGATAGAAAGAATTCCTATGGGGTTCTGTGTGTGTGTGTGTGTGTGTGTGTGTGTGTGTGTAGAAGCTTTGAGACAAGGCCTCAGAGCATCCAGGCTGGCTTCAAACTTGCTAACCTTAAACCTCTGATCCTCTGCTTCTGCCCCCAAACCCTTGGGGTTACAGGGTGTGCTGCCATACCTGGCCTTCGATTTTATTTTTACTTCTTAGACTTCTTTTTATTATTTTAAATTGTGTGCGTGTATGTGTGTGCGCGCAATAATGTGAGTGCAGATGCCCTCAGAGGCCAGATGCCTCAGATCCCCTGAAGTTGGAGTTATAGATGTGGGTGCTGGGAACCAGAGTCAGGACCCCCGGAAGAGCAGCTAATGCTCTTAACTGCAAGCCATCTCTCCAACCTGTAGATTTCAGTTTTTGACAAGGGTCTCATTGTGTAGTCCAGGCTGGCTTGAACTTGGTCCTTCTGCCCCAGCTCCCAAGAGCTGGGATTGCAGGCATACGCTTGAGGACCTATGGATTGTGCACCGCTTTTCTAGCCCCTGTCAGTGCCACAGTTCAACAAGAATATCATTAGATGCAAAAATGAGACATAACTTGTACTTAGCAATGGAACGAATTTTTGTTTGTTTGGTTGTTCGGTTTGGTTTTTCGAGACAGGGTTTTCTCTGTGTATCCGTGACTCTCCTGGAACTCATTCTGTAAACCAGGCTGGCCTTGAACTCACAGAGATCAGCCAACCTCTGCCTCCTGAGGGCTGGGATTAAAGGTGCGCGCCACCAACCGCCTGACGATGAAACAAATTTTAGTACAGAAGCTGATGAGGTCCAAACATGAGCGTGTGTTCCAGACAAGAGAGAAGGAGCAGGAGAGCACTGTTAGCCTACTTTCTCTCTGCCAATGGTCAATACCCGGGGTGGTCCCTCCTGGGACCCTGGAGCTCCATTTTGAAAAGAACTCACTCAGAATGTCACACCCTTTCCACCCCCTACCTTGTGTCTAGATTTCCACTGTTAGTCTATTTGAGGATTGCTGCCACAATGATGTACCCACCACAATCGAAGGCTATTCTCCTCCCAGGACACTTGACCATGTAGCTTCAGTGTGTTTTCCCAGCGATGTTTTCTGTCTTCTAACATTGCCATTCTGCACTGCCAGTGTTCCCAGAACACACATTTTCTTCCCCGACTGCCTATTTTTCTAATGCTTTTCTTCCAACTCAGCGAGTCCAAAATTGAAGTCATCCCCCCGACTCTCTCATACCCACACCAGCTTTCCAACACTGGTAACAGCACCCCAGTCATGCCAGGGGGCTCTTTGTCCGTCCATTCTGGTTCCTCCTGGATGCTCTCTGTGAAGAAGCTGCTGCTCATTCCAGGATTCTCTTCCTTAGTTTAAAGACTAATTGCTTGTAGATGCTCACTCCTTTTTATGTTTAAATGTAAAGTGTTTCTGCACAGTGTGCATCTGCCCTGGTTTGTCCAGGATTGTAACCACCATGTTCACTGGGAGAGGATGCTTTATTTATTCAGCTCACCCCAAATCCTTTTATCAGTGCCAGTGCAGCAGCATCCTTCTGTACGCAAGTGCCTCCTTTTCTTTTTTTTTTTTTTTTTTTTTCTTTTTTTGGTTTTTCGAGACAGGGTTTCTCTGCAGCTTTTTTAGAGCCTGTCCTGGAACTAGCTCTTGTAGACCAGGCTGGCCTCGAACTCACAGAGATCCGCCTGCCTCTGCCTCCCGAGTGCTGGGATTAAAGGCATGCGCCACCACCGCCCGGCTAGTTGGGACTTATTTTTAAAAGAAAACTATCTGTCAGAAGGCAATATTTAACCACAACAATAAAAAAGAAATTTGTTCTGAAGGAGGACACTAGATCTTGGTAGGAATGATTGATCCAAAAAAAATCTTTCAGATGAATAGAAGTTTATTACATCATGAGAGACCATCCAGCCACAGTATAAATAAGATAATGTGTATGAAATTAGCTTACTTAATAATAGACACAGAAGCTGAGCAGGGGTGGCACATGCCTTCAATCCTAGCACTTGGGAGGCAGAGGCAGGCAGATCTCTGAGTTTGAGACCAGTCTGGCCTACAGAATGAATTCCAGGATAGCCATGGTTATACAGAGAAACCCTGTCTCAAAAAGACAAACAAAAATCCCCAAAAGACACAGACTCAGAGTCAAGCTAAGCAGTTTGTGTTAGTTCACACATCCCTTACGAGGATTTCAGGACCTTTTCTGATAATCTTGGTTGTAGGCTGCCTTTAGTTACTATTCTGTTCTGACCAAGGCAACTTGTAAAATAAAACGTTTTATAGTTTCGGAGGGTTAGTGTCCACGATGGCTGAGCAAAGGGACAGCTGTGACATCTTGGTCCACAACCACAAGGCAAAAAGAAAAGGTGTTGACAATGGTGGGAGTCTTCTGAAATCTCAAAGCCCACTTCAGTGACACACCTTTTCAATAAGGCCACGCCCCCTCATCCTTCCCAAACAGTTCTACCAACTGGGGACCAAGTATTCAAGCGCATGAACCTATAGAGGCCTTTCTCATCAGACCATCGTGTAGACCAAGAACATACTCATCAGTTGTATCATTGGGAATTGTTGCAAGTGCAGAAACTCGGGCTAGACACTGAATCGGTACCTTCACCCAGATCCCTGGGAAATCCCTGTGCATTAAAGCGTGAGAGCATTGCTGTAGGCTGGGCTGGGATCAGCCCAACCTATCACTGCTTCCCTAGTACCTGTTGCAGCAATGGGTTTGGCACATACATAGACTTAGGATATCATTTGCTTAAATGCCGATTTTATCTTATATTTTGTTTTTTGAGACGGGATTTCTCTGTGTTGACCTGGCTGTCCTGGAACTCACTGTAGACCAGGGATCTGCCTGTCTTTGCCTCCCAAGTGCAGGGATTAAAGATGTAAGCCACCACTGCTAGCTGTTCGGCTAGATTTTTTTTAAAATGCTGTGTTGAATGCCTCTTACGGGTCATATATGCTGAGGACTGGCTATATAGTGAAGGGGGAAGACAGGACTTTGGTTCCAGTCAGGCAAGGCAAAAAATTTTAAGAACAGCTGCTCAGTGGTGGTGCACATCTTTAACCCAGGCACTCAAGAGGCAGAGGCAGGAGGATCTCTGTGAGTTTGAGGCTAGCCTGGTCTACAGAGCAAGTTCCAGGGTAACCAGCGGTACACAGTGAAGTCTGTCTCAAAATTTAATAGAAAAAAAAGAGGTAGTACCAATGGAATAAATTAGAATTATGCTAAGTACTATGTAGGAAATAAAATGAATGAACCATATGGAAAACAATGGTAGAAGGCAGGGCAGGTGAGGAAGAAGCCTGGCTGAGCCAGGAGTTTGGCCATCTTCAGCACATCAATAGCATTTGAAGCCAGGAGAATGAACAGAATCGCCTGTGGTCTGAGAGTCAAGAAAGAGCTCATGTGTTCATCCGTGGAGGTAAGACAGCCGACTGAAGAAAGGAAACTAGCGGGACTTTGCTGATGGAACCGTGGGAAATGTGGCCGTCGACTGTAATGGATATGTGAGGCCGGGAGCGCATGTAAGGGGAGCCTTATTCAGTTCATAGTTTTGTCTGTTTGGCGTCCAAGACCAGGCAGTACCATTGACTTAGCCACTGCTGAAGGAGGTGGGTGGGTTACATCGTGGTGGGCTGTGTGGAGGAACAAGAGGGCATTTCTCAAACCAAGGAAGCAGAGATGGAAGAGGGTAAGTCTTGCTTCTCTTATAACCCTCTCTTAATTCGTTGTAGACAATGTTGTGGGGGGAAAATCAAGCTCTCTTAAGAACTGCCAAGGGAACTGGGTGGTGGTGGCAGCACTTGGGAGGCAGAGGTAGACGGATCTGTGTGAGTTCAAGGCCAACCTGGTCTACAGAGTGTGTTCCAGACAGCCAGGATTGTTACACAGAGAAATTCTGTCTCAAAAAACCAACCAACCAAACACACACACAAAACCAATAGAAGACTGCCAAGGGGCGTGGCTTTAGAGCACTTGCTGCTCTTGCAGAAGACCCAGGTTCAGTTGCCAGTGTGACAGCTAACAACCATCTGTAAACTCCAGTTCCAGGGGATCCAACACCCTCTTCTGACCTCTGATGGCACTGCACACACATGGCGCATGAACATACATGCAGGCATGCAGGCAAAACACCCATACACCTTAAAAAAAAGAAAAGAAAAGAGCGCATGCAGGCAAAACACCCATACACCTTAAAAAAAAGAAAAGAAAAGAGCTACATGAGACCTCCTCCCTTCGTTCCTTTTTGGGCACAGTGCTCTCAGTGACTCAAGGACCTTCCACCAAACTGCAACTTTAAATACCAGTTCCTCACCCTGGGAACCAGCCTTTTACACACAGACCCTGGAGAGGCTCTCAGGCTCTATCCAGACCATTACAATAGGTGAACCAATTTCTCATTATGAGAAATATAAAGCCATTTAGAGTATTTGGTAAATGATTGGAATGTATATGATAAAGATTCTATAACAGAAACCTAAGAAACCTTTGAACTTGGGTGGTTTTTGTTGTTGGTTTGGTTTGTTTTGGTTAGCCCTGACTGTCCTAGAACTTCTGTATTTTTTAATATTTGTTTTTATTTTATGTACGTAAGTACTTTTGCCTACATCTGGAAGTGCACTGTGTTAGATTTCAGAGCCTGGAGTAAGGGAGAAAAGGCAGGAAAGAGGCCAGAGTCTGACCTCTACAGATGAGACTGTTCCTTAGCACCCACAGCAAGGGGCAGCCGCTCTCCCACAGGAACGGAAGGGTCTGTGAAGGGAGAAAGCTGCTTGGGACCTTCCATAGAGGGAGCAGAGGGTGTGGGAACGAGGAAGTTGATGTAGCTGTAGGGAGCAACCTGTGGCTCTGTAATCCCTCCTTTCTGAAACTGTTTGTTCAAGCAACACAGACAGTCTCGGAAGACAGGTTGTCTCAGCAAATGTTTCTCTTTGTGACTGACAGATGACGGTTGTGCAAGGCTGGCTGCAACCACATAGGAATTCTGTTTTTACCACTGGATCACTCTACCTCCTGCATGTGTGCCTGGTGCCCGCAGAGGCCAGAAGAAGGAGCTGAATCCACCAGCACTAGAGTTACGGATGGTTATAAGCAGCCACCTGGGTGCTGGGAACAGAATCTGGGTCCTCTGCAAGAGCAACGAACAGAGTTTAATATCTGAGCCATCTCTCCAGCCCTGAAATTCTACATTCTCTTCAAAGCGGGAAGTTTCTCCTATACTTGCATTCCTGGGGTTCAAGATTTTAGAGAGTTAGGCCTGTTTTGTTTCAATAGGTTTAACATTTTAAAAAATTACATCTTATTTTATGTGTGTGTGCACAAGTGTGGAGGTTTGAGGACAACTTGTGGGAGTTGGTTCTTTCCTTCCACCAAGGGGGTCTGTCTTAGTTAGGGCTTCATTGCTGTGAAGATATACCATGACCACAGCATAGAAAAGAAAGAGAACATTTAACTGGGGTGACTCGCCTACAGTTTCAGAGGTTCCGTCCATTATCATCATGGCAGAGAGCCTGATGGCATGCAGGCAGACGTGGTGCTAGAGCTGACAGTCCTTACACCTTGATCCAGAGACAACAGAAAGTCGGCTGTCACACTGAGGGAAGTTTGAACAAAAGAGACCTCAAAGCCCAACCCCAGATTGACACACTTCCTCTAACAAGACCACCTCATAATAGTGCCACTCCCTTTAGGGACCATTTTCTTTCAAACCACCACAGAGTCCCAGGGATCAAACTCAGGGCTCCAGGCTTGGCAGAAAGACACATTTAGTCGTCTTGCTGGCCCCTCAGTGATTTTTTTTTTTTTTTTTTTTTTTGGTTTTTCGAGACAGGGTTTCCCTGTAGTTTCTAGAGTCTGTCCTGGATCTAGCTCTTGTAGACCAGGCTGGCCTCGAACTCAGAGATTCGCCTGCCTCTGCCTCCCGAGTGCTGGGATTAAAGGCATGCGCCACCACCACCCGGCCCCTCAGTGATTTTTTAAATGAACACATAGTAAAGTACACACACGCAACCTTCTACGTCAAAGTAAGGGCTTTATCTCACCAAAAACTGTTCCTTTGTGCCCATTTATAGTTAATCTCTCCCTCTATGCTCAGTTAGACATTATTCAGCTATCTGCCATATAGACTACGGTTGCTTACTTTTGAATCTCATTTGAATAAACTCACAGGACAAGGTAACTTTGTTCCTCTCCTTTTTCTCGATACATTTTTGAGATCCATATGTGTTGTATTTACAGTACTTCAACAACTTTTATTTTTGAATAATATAAAATATAAACATACAATGTTTTAGTTAGGGTTTTGCATATTTCCTTGAAGAGACACCATGACCAAGGATTGTCTTTGTTTTTGTTTTGAGACGGGGTTTCCCTGTAGTTTCTAGAGTCTGTCCTGGAACTAGCTCTTGTAGACCAGACTGGTCTCAAACTCACAGAAATCTGCCTGTCTCTGCCTCCCAAGTGCTGGTATTAAAGGTGTGTGCCACCACCACCCGGTTTCAGAGCAACTCTTAGAAAGGAAAGCATTTACTTGGGGCTGGCTTACAGTTCAGAGGTTTATCCATTATCAGCGTGGTGGAAAGCTTGGTAACAGACAGGCAGACATGGTGCTGGAGAGGAGCTGAGAGTTCTCCATCTTGATCCACAGGCAACAGGAAGAGACTGTGACACTGGGCCTGGCTTGAGCATCTTGAAATCCTCCTCCTTCCCCCATGACACTCTTCCTCCATCAAGGCCATAACCTTCTCCAGAAGGGCCACACTTACTCCATGATCGCATCTCCAATGATTCTACTCCCTGTGAGCCTATGTGGGCTGTTTGCATTCAAACCACCACAGACAACAATTTATTAATTCATCTTCTGTTGATAGCTATTTGATTGTTTCTAGTGTTTGATAATGGACATTCCTTTATTCATTCATATGTGTATATGTATACATATATCTTGTTTTAGATATATAAACTCATGCCTCTTAAATATCCCTAGACCTAGCATTTCTGGGTAATAAGGAGGTGTTTCGCTTTGGTACTTACCTCTAAATGTTTCCAAAGATGCTGGAGCACGTCACCCTCACACTATCAATAGTGCCACTTGTCCCACATCTCGTTGACACTTGGTATAGTTAGTCAGCCTTTTAAATTTTAGACTTTCTAGCGTGTGCGTTAGTAGCTCCTTGTGGTTTTCATTTGCATTTGCCTTATGAGTAAGGGTTTGGGGTATTTTTTCTTGTATTATTTATTGATCACTCAGATGTCATTTTTTCCCAAAATGGATTGGTTTCTGGATTTTAATCTATTTTAAATTACACTTATTTGTTTATTTGTGTATTTATTACGTATGGGGAGAGGGAATGCACGCCGCAGCATTTGTGTGGAGGTCAGAGGGTCATGTTCAGGAGTCGGTTCTCTCCTTCCACAGTGTGTGTTCCTGGGATCCAACTCTGGTCCTTAGACTTGGTGGCGAGTGCCTTTACCCTCTGGATTTGTAATTCAACAAGATTGCGAGGGGTTTTTTTTTGATAAGGTCTTACATATCTTAGGCTGACTTCAAATTGCTTATGTAGCTGAAGACAACCTTGAACTATTGATCCTTCTTTCTCCACCTCCAAATGCTTGGATTATAGCCTGTGCCACTCACCCAAAGCTGGAGACTGAACCCGTGGCCTTGTGAGGGACTGGCAAGCTCTCCACCAACTGAGCTATATCTCTAGCCCTAGTCTGTAAGCCTTTTTTAATATTTGGAAGTGTGTAACTTCTTAGAGGTAGACAGCAAATGTTTTCTTCTCTTCTGGAACTAACTTAGCCACTTGTCTGCTAAGAAGAATTCCTATTTCATTTAGTTTTAATATTTATATGTTTAATGACAGCATATAGAAAAATTAAGTTGTTTTAAAAGCCACAATGTTTTTATCATAATTTGTAACGTAATTCATATCTCAGACTTTTTTTTTATTAATCTTACTGTGTAGCCCTGGATGGCCTGGAGCTCTCTATGTAGGTTAGGCTGTTCTCAAACTTAGACCCGCCTGTCTTTTTGCCTCCTGAGTGCTGGGATTACAGGCATCCACCACCACATCCAGCCTACATTTCATGTATTTGTAAGGAAAAGTCTGAGCATGCAAGAACCCTTAGAAAGAATTCTGGTGGAGTCCGATAGTCCACCATTTCCTGTACAAATATTTAAAGTAAAGTAGTTAGTGTTAAAAGGAGTTTTGTCTAAAAAATAGTGTAGCTTTTTGTTAAGTTTTTTTGAGACTAGATTTTACTATATCTCCCAGACTGACCTTGAGTTCTTCGGACTCTACCTCCCAAATGCTTGGATTACAGGCACGTGCCACTGTGCCCGCCTACTACTCATATTACACATTAAATTATGCTGTTACAATGAAACCAGGCATTTTATAGTTATAAAACAAAAGTCTCAGTTTGAATACAATGGGCTCAGTCACTTAAGCGTGAACATTTTCCTTCAAGTAGCATTGGTGTGGATGCCTGTTCTTCCATTTTTTTCATATACACTCCTTGGTGGCATGTGACACCTAAGAAAATCAGTAAGAGAGATAGTAAAATAGAAATATGTATATACATATTACAACTTTAGGGTAACTAACATCATGAAGAAAGCTAGACTAGACGTTAGGTTTGTTGTTTTAGTGGTAATTGTCAGCACTTCTTCTGTGGTCCATAGTGTATAGCTCCCTCATTAGATGCTTAATCTAGGGGAAAATTGAATACTTTATGTAAAAGGGCAGGGTAGGAAGAATAGCTACAGTGGCTGTCTTTGATCTGTTTTTCTTAAACAATAAGACTTTATTTCTTACCCTTTTACCGTAGTCCTGGGGCTCAGGAAAGAAGAATTTCATGGTCAGGATTGCTCTAGCTTTAAGACATTCCCTAATTAGATTAGTCAACTGAGGTATTTGAAATGAACAGGACATGAAAATCTCTGCTCACTGTGGCCTTCGAAGATTGTAATCCACAGAGGGAGCATTTAAAAGCATGAATTTTGGTCCCCAAAACAACAGCAGAATTCACTTTATAGACTAGGTGGGCTCAAACACAGAGATCCACCTGTCCTTGGGATGCAGGGATTAGAGGCGTGCACCATCATGCCTGGTTACTTTGTCTGAATCTTGTCTGCAAAATGGGACCAGTTATAAATGCCATTGCACCCACGCCTCAGCAATGCTATACAATAAAAGAAACCTCACTGCCCACTGGGCTCAATGTTTGATGCCACTTTTTTTGTAGAACCAGGTGCCAACAAAAAAATGGTTTTATATTGCCAGGTGGTGGTGGTGCACGCCTTTAATCCCAGCACTTGGGAGCCTTGGGAGGCCGAGGCAGGCCGATTTCTGAGCTTGAGGCCAGCTTGAATTACGTAATGAGTTCCAGGACAGACAGAGTTTCACAGGGAAACCCTGCCTTGAAAAACCAAAAGAAAAAAGAAAAAAAAAAGAAAAAAGGTTTCATAAGAAAACATTCACTGTGGCCAGGGAAATGAGGGGTCAGGGAACTGAGGGGTGCCCTCTGAATAATGACTTACCCTGCATGTTCCCCAGGACCTTAAGTGTGCATTTCAGGAAATCTGTTTAGATGGGCTTAAAGAACAGTAGAGACAAACAGCTATGGAAACCTCCGTGTTATTGGAAAGGTCTCAGCAGACTGCACCGGAAGAGAATGCTCAGGGGCAGGCAAGCATCAGGTGACCGGGGGGGGGGGGGGGGGGGGGGGGGGGGGGGGGCGGAACTGATGAAGCTACTTCAGACTCCAGTCCTGACCTTGCTTTTCATCTTACGGTGATATTTCAGGAATGCCGGTGGCACTAAGGAGAGCTTAATGGTAGCTGCCACTCTTCTGCCACGATTACGGTCCTGAGTATTAATTTAATCTCCAAGGATTTATCTTAAAAAGTGGGTATTTTAGATGAGAGAAAATATTATTTTGAAAAGAGGCTTGGCCATCAAGGGTGTTGGTTTACGGTTGCTAGAATAAAAGAAACCTGGCATTGAGTTGGTCTTCGGGCACCTTTGGGGTTGAGCGCAGCTAGCGGCTGCGCTGGTGTTTTGCCTGCATGGATGTCTGAGTGAGGATGTCGGATCCTTTGGAACTGGAGTTACAGACAGACATGAGCTGCCATGTGGGTGCTGGGAATTGAACCCAGGTCCTCTGGACGAGCAGTCAGTGCTCCTAACCACTGAGCCATCTCTCCAGCCCCCCACAAGTGTTCTTAATCAAGTGATAATTATTTAATACTGTCAGACATAAAGGTGCGTTTATAACCATCTGGGTTAACTATGCTCACAAATTTTGTTGCAAATGTGGGCTTTTGGTTTTGGTTGTAGTAACTTAGGGTAAAGCGTTGACTGCTCAGATATAAGTTTGATATCTCAGCCATGACTCCTGTCATGTCTAGGTTTAAACTTTATTTGTAATCTGTCACCTTCATTTTGTAGCATATATAATACAGAAAATGTGGCATCTTAGAAATTCTTCAAACATGAAAAATTTTGTGTTGTCATCTTTGAAAAGGCGATCCAAAAGGATGGAAAAATTGAAACCGTCCTCTTTTGGACTGGGGAATACGGCTCGGTGGTGGGGTACCAGCCAGCATGTGTGAGACACTAGGTTCAATCCCCAGTATTGCAAAAATGAGAAAAATAACATGAAATTATCGCCTTTCGGAATGCAATGATGGGTTGTCTTCAGTACTGGTAGAAGAAAACCTTGCATTGCTCAGAAAGTCATGAATCACTGCCAAGAGTTAACTGCTGTGAAGAGCAGCAAAGGAAATGTCCTTTGAGGCTGCTCCCTGGTGTATTTATCAACTGCCTCAGTAACGAACCAGTACGGACCTTCACAAGGTTTGCTATTTAAGGGGAAAAATGTTAAGAGAAAATAACTATCAGGACTGGAGAGATGGCTCAGTGGCTAAGAGTTTATATGGCTCTGCCAGAGGACCAGAGTTTGGTTCCCAGCACCCACGTAGAATGGTTCAGGCCTCCTATAGCCCCAACTCCAGGGGATCCGATGCCTTATTCTGGATGCTTTGGGCCCTATGCTTGCTTACACCTGGGCTCGTGTTTGCGTGCTTGCATGCACACACACGCATGCGCGCGCGCACACACACACACACACACACACACACACACACACATCACCCATACCTTACTTTCTCTCCACAACACAATCTACTTTTCTGAATATAGAGACCCTTTGTGGTTCGGTTTCCAGAACATTCTGTCCAAACATACTTTACAGCAATTTTGACTGCCTGCACATTTAAAACACTACAGTAGATGCCATCCAATGGGAACTTTCATGGGGCTTCATTTTCACTAAAATGTAGAGAAATTACAAAATGATTTATAGTTAAAAAAACTATAAATCTTTTGCTGTATTTACAAAGATCTAAAAAGTTTCTGACCTTCAGCTGGAAATTCCTTTGTCACCTACTCTATTTTAAGGTACTGTGTGGTCCTTTTGAAACTTTCACACTTATGGAGGGGATGTGCTTCACTGTGTTGTGTCTTTATGTTTCAAGCATTGTTTCTGTATTTATTTATTCATTTTGTGTGCATGTGTACGCCTAAGTCAGAAGACAACTTTCAGGGGTTAACGTGCTCTCCTACTCTATAGCTCCAGGGATGGAACTTCAGGCGTCAGCCTTGGTAGCGAGTACCTTTACCTTCTGAGCCATCTTAATACGTGGGAAAAACATCTGTGTGGCCTGGTTTAGGCTGTTTAAATGTCTCTTTGAAGTTCCTAAAGCTAAGGTAGTTGAAAATCTCCCTTTTCTCTTGGGCGCTGTGCTCAGTTACCTGCGGTGCTGTTTATAGTGCACATAGGGCATCCGAAAAAGTGTTGAAACCAATTTAAATGTCATTGTCGGGGAGTTTAAAAGGCCCTGGAACCAGGACTCTCTGCCTTTAGACCACCAAACCCAAAAACGACTTTGTTGCATGTAACTAAAAGATGTTGCCGCAAGACGGTTGCTCGCTGAGCCTTTGAACTGGTTTTTCCTTCTTGGTTCCCTTTAAGAGTCCTCCCAGGGTGCAGCTGAAAGTTCACAGCTAGCTTTTTTTTTTAAACAATTAAAGAAAAAACACCATCGAACTCACAGAAAAGTTGCAGTATAGTGCAAAAAAAGACTTTTTTTTTCCGGAAAATTTGACATAAGTTGCTGACTTGATCCCTATCACTTTGAAGACTTTAAAGTTTATGCCCTATCTCCGGCATAACCACAATACAGCCATCGAAACCAGGAAATGTGAACATTGACAAATTACTACCAATTTATCCTCTGCCCCATCAGTGTTCTGATTGTGTCTGTAACACTCTTTCCCACAAGGCGATTTACTCCAGAGCACGCAGTGTTCCTTGTCACGTCTCTTCGCTCCAGAAGAGTTCCTCGGGATTTGGTCACGAGCCAGTTATTGTAAATTCTCCCTAGAGTTAGGCTGATCCTCTTATGGCACAAACCCTGTTCTGTAATTTGACAGAGGTATCGAGAAGGTCCGACTGTGTTCTGTTCATCACTAGGGTGCACACACAGACGATGCTCGCACATGATTGCAGCTACACTCCCGTCATCAGGGCTTTGCCACTGTGTATCCAGCCTCTCGCCCTTATCATGCATAAGTATAGAAAAGAAGAACTTAGGGGGATCGGGGAGATGGCTCCGCTGTTAGGAGCACTTGCTGCTCCTCCAGAGGTCCCGAACTCAGTTCCCAGAACACGTCAGGCGGCTTCTAACCACCTGTTCCTCCAGCTCTGAGGGATCCGACACCCTCTTCTGCCCCCTCTGGCATCCCCACATGCAGGGAGCCCACTAACACAGACACATACGCAGGAATAAAACTAAATCATAAGTACTTTGAAACTATTTGAGAAGCCCATTTCCCATCAGGTTTGCTTTTTTTAACTTTTTAAAAGATGTGTTTATGTTATTCTAGGCGTATGTGTGTTTTGCCCGCATGTATATATGTGCACAACGTGCATGTCTGGCCCTCGAGGAGGTCAGAAGGCACTGGACCTAACTGAACTGGAGTTACAGATGGGTTGTGAGTCACCATGAGGGTGCTTGGAACTGAAACCTGCTTGTCTGCAAGAGCAAAGAGGGCTCTCAACCACGGAACCATCTCTCCCAACCCCCTTGTCAGACTTTCAACAGGTTATCATCCAATCCCATTTATTTCGATGTTTACTAACCCAGATTAAACTAGTGGACACTCTTTACTGATGGCTTCTGGCTTCTGTGTCTGAATCGTCTCTTCATTGCCTTCTGGCACTGAAAAGGGTTCCTAACTCACTCTGTTCTTTCTATGGTAGCAACCATTTCTCCAACTAGCCTGGTTCCTTCAAGAGGAGAATGATATTTAGAAGTTTCTGTCTGGAGGCTGGGATATGTTTGTTCTTGTGTTGCTAGATGATATTGGCTGAAAGGGCTCTATTTTGATGGTTACTCATGTACACACGTGTGTTTTGTATCTCTCTGGATACAATAGGAGCCAAGGGTTCATGCCTATGCCTTCAGTTCCAACATAACTGGTTTACATATTCAGTATTAATGCGTTCTTTTTGAGGATAATCCTTAGGTTCTAGCATAGGTGAGACAAGCAGTCTACCACTGAATTTATCCCAGTCATGAATGATTTCTGTGAAATATTTTTGAGACCTATTTAAATGGTTTTTAAAAGTACAAGGGAAACAGTTTGTTTTGTTTTAGCATTTCGGTCACCAAATCAAAGGCTTTCTTGCTGTATTTATAACTAAAAGATGCTCATTCTCTATGACAAAGCGTTGAACTAGCTCTGTGTGTTTCCCCCCTGCTGAGAATCTTCAATGTGCAGGTGAAAGTTTTGCAGCTGTCTGAAATGACCTTGAACTCTTGATTTTCCCCCCCACCTCCCAAGTGCTTGGATTTTGATACTTCATGGCAAATTGCCAATTTTTAAATCTTTCAAATTCATGTGTATCTTTTTTTATAATTTATTTATTTTATGTGTATTGGTGTTTTGCCTGCGTGTATGTCTGTGAGGGTGTCAGGGCCCCTGGAACTGGAGTTACAGACAGTTGTGAGTTGCCATGTGGTTGCTGGGAATTGAACCCCGATTCCTCTGGAAGAGCAGTCAGTGCTCTTAACCACTGAGCCATCTCTCCAGTCCCTCATGTGTTTCTTATGCCTTAAATTTTGTTGCTTGGGGTGGAAAAAGTGGGAAGGGAAGCATGAATTCTCTGGTTGATTCTTGAAGTAAATGTGTGTGAGTGTGTGTGTGTGTGTATGTGTGTGTGTGTGTGTGTGTATGTGTGTTTACATTCTACCTGTTCTGAAGTTTAAATAGGAAATTTGTTTCTTCAGGGTGACCAACTCACTCAGGTATCCTTGGAATTATAAAATGTCTATGGCACCTTGGTCACTCTGGTTGCTGTTCATCACAAGTCAGGCAGAATGTGAACTTTAACCCAAAGAAGTTAACTACATGTTTTTTGGGATTTTTGTTTTGTTTTGTTTTTTGTTTTTTGAGAGAGAGTTTCTCTGTAGTTTTGGAGCCTGTTCTGGAACTAGCTCTGTAGACCAGCCTGGCTTTGAACTCACAGAGATCCGTTTACCACTGCCTCCCGAGTGCTGGGATTAATGGTGTGCGCCACCACCGCCTGGCAACTATGTGTTTTATAAAGTGAAATATAACCACAATTAACCCCCCCAATTCCTAGATAATGTCTAGAATATAAGCCAAAAGGGTTGGGGTCATACAAAGAAGCAAGAAAGTGTGATGCTTCCTTCAGAAACAGTAAAGTTTGGCCCCAAACAACACAGATATTGGAACTAGGGCAAGAATCTGGTACAGCTGTATTTATGCTCAAAGATGTGAGGGGAAACACACATGCAGTGAATTAATTAGTAAGTGAGAAATGTCAGCAAAAAAAGCTACAACAAAAATGAAGATTCTAGAATTCAAAATTTCAGTATCTAAAACTCAAGGACGTCTTTCGGTGGGTTCAACAGCAAATTAAGATGACAGATGTGGGTAGATGGGATAAGGTGGTGTATGTCTGAGATCCCAGTCCAAGGAAGGTAGAGGCAGGAGGATGGGAAATTCAAGGTTAGCCTTAGCTGCATGGCAAGTTTTGGGCCAGCCTGGGCCACACAGGCACGGACTGCTATCCTTGTGAGCCTTAAAGGTAAAAACACCTGGATGAGAAAGAGCAGTCTCAGGGGAGGCGTGGGAAATGGGAAGGCGTCTGACCCTGTGTAACTGAAGTCACAGAAGGAAAACAGAACGAGCAGAAAAAGCCTATGGAGAACATGCCTGCTGAGAAGGTCTCCAGTTTGTGATAAAATCTAGTCCCGTGGTGATCGACTGCTGAAAGCCCAAGAAAGAGGAAATGTTCAGGAAAACAGAGAAAGGGCCCGTGACAAATAGAGCAAGAATACGTGGCTGCCTTCTCATGGGGAGCCGTGGGACCTAGAATCCAGTGCAGTACGCACGGGGGCAGAAGACATAAAAACTGTCAACCTAAGGTTCTTTTGTTTTTGTTTTTGGTCTAGGCTGCCCTGGAACTCACTATATAGCCCAAGATTCAAACTCATGGAGGTCCTCATGCTCTGTCCTCCAAAGTACTGAGATAACAGGTGTGAACCGCTGTCCCCGACCCACTCCAGAAATATCTGTTTGAGACAGGGTCTCACAATGTTGGCTTGGCTGGCCTGGAACTCATTATATAGGCCATGCTAGCCTTGAATTCAGAGATTTTCATATCGCTGCTCACCAAGTGCTGGGATTATAAAGGTAGCTTGCCTGGAATCAGAATCCTGTGTCTAAATAAGATTTTTTAAATGTTTTAATTGTTTTTTATTTTATGTGTGTGGATGTTTTACTTACATGTATGTCCATGCAGCACGTGTGTGCATTGCCTGCAGAGGCCAGGAGAAGGGGTTGAATGTCCTAGAACTGGAATTACAGATGGTTGTGAGCTGCCATGTGGGTTCTCTGGAAGAGCAGCTGGTGCTCTTAACCACTGAGCTATCTCTCTAACCTCCTAATAAAATACCTTATAGGTCTGAAAGAAAAGGAAAGACGTACCCAAACAAATGAGTGTTCAGAGAAATTGTCTCCACGTAGTCGCAGTGTTGAGTAGGCTGAAGTTCTTTAGGCTGTATGCAGTTGACATTAGACAAGAACCAGACATCCATGAGAAAAAAAAAAAAGGGAAAAGCACCAGAAATGCTATAACTATCTAGGTGAAGCCAAAGTAAAATTTCCTCTTAACGTCGTTTAACAAATGTGACTATCCACAGTAAAAATGAACAACATTGCCGTAGAACTTTGTGATATATTTAGAGGTGACCCATGACAGCTAGAGCGTAAAGATTGCAGAGTGGAAAGAGGGTTTAAATGACCACAAGCGGCTGCGAGCTGGCATAATCGTCGTGGAGCAGACCGTGGAAAACTGAAGGCGTAGAGTGTAGCCTCGAGGACGGGCAGAAACAGATGATGAATAATGGTACTGGCGGATTTAAGAGTTGGAGGCAACTGGATAGCTAGCCAGATAGAAGCAAATCCACGGAAGATGCAAATGACAGCCAGTTACTTTGATCTCATTGACATTTATCAGACAGTTCACCCAGCCACTGCGGACAGGACGTCTTCTGACCACTTATGGCTCATTCTCCCCCAGAAACCAAGCACATCTTAATGATTTTAAAAGCATTTAAATTGGAGATGGTTAATTCCAGCACTTGGGAGGCAGAGGCAGGCAGATTTCTGTGAGTTCAAGGCCAGCCTGGTCTACATGGCAAGCTCCAGGCCAGCCATTGTTATATAGTGAGACCCTGTCTCAAAACCAAAACCCATCCTGAAATAAATAAATAAATAAATAAATAAATAAATAAATATAAATTTAGAGATACAGCTCTTACCCAGAAATCAATAAAAGTGAAAGAACAAAGAACTCACTAAGTCTGCTAAATATCTACAAATTATGAGTACAACTATTGCAGCTAAACCCCAGCGAGAACAAAGCACCGATTCCTAAGATGTAGGGAGTGTGGTCGTCAGGGAAGAAGGTACAGAGCGAGCGCGCGCAGCTAGAAAGTGGGCATTAGAACAGTTTGCTACAGCTGCACCTCAACAGGTTACAGAAAGGAAGACATTTAAACCCAGAGGAAGTAGAAGAGAGAAGGATTCACAGGAGAAAACTGGCAGAGAAAAGTAGCCAAGTCAAAAGCTGGTGAATGGGCATTCGTCTCCCCAACAAGGCAAAGAGACTGCAGATTTATCAAAATGTAAAGGGAGACCAGAGGAATCCTATCCCAATAAGTCTGACGATTAGAAAGATTAGGCAAAATCTTTGAAAAGTAAAACTCGCCAAAATAAACGGGATAAAAATCTGAATTGGCCCAGTTCTGCCTAAAAGATGAAGCTGGGATATAAAGTTCAGCTCTCTAGTGTTACTTTAGACATTACTATAAACATTAAGGAGAAAATGCAGGGTCATATGACTCTAAAAAAATAAGAGAGAATTCTACGAAAAAAGACTTTAAAACCCAGTGAAGAAATTAAAGAAAAGAGCTGTAGTCCTAGCCCACCCACAAACATAAACTCATGGATCCTTAATGAACTCGTTAGGGGTTGGGTCCTCAAGCCACACTGCAGCAATTATGTCGAACCATGCAGGGTTTTGTTGCAGGAGTGCAAGGAATGCAATCTCAGGAATTTATCTCCCTGTGACATCAATGTAATTCATCCAAAGTGCTGGAGCAGATGCAGGAAACTCATAGAATGTCAGCAAGTGCCTCAAGAATACGACAAATATCTACTTGCAATCCCAGAACTCGGGAGTGAGTTGGACACAGGAGAATAACAAGTTCAAGGCTATCCTGGGCTACATAGTGAGTGCCAGGCCAGCGTTGGCCCCAGAGTGGGACCCAATCTCAAAACAAACGAAAAAAGAAAGTATGTCTCTCAACAAACCAGGAATAGAAGGGAGCTTCTTGGGCTCACGGGAAAACCAGTCGTTAAGATAACTTATGAAGAAATACCAATCCCTCCATCAACGACAGGAACAGGACATAGATACCCTTGTCTCCACTTCTGTAAATGTGTGCTAGCAATTCTAGCCCATGCATACAGCAGAGAAGACATTGAAGAAAAGGTAAGAAAGGAGGCTGGAGAGGTGGCTCAGTGGTTAAGAGCACTGCCTGCTCTTCCAGAGGTCCTAGGTTCAGCTCCCAGCACCCACATGGCAGCCCTCAACTGTCTGTAACTCCAGTTCCAGGGGACCCAACACAGACACACATGCAGACGAGACACCAGTGCACATCAAAATATATCTTAAAAATAAATAAAGAATAAAAAGGAAGATAAAAATGCTTTCATTTTGCTGATGGCGATTAGTCATGAAAATCCTCACGAATACGCTGAACCACTAACGCTAAGTTACTGCAGTAAGATCTCAGGAAACAAGGTCATTACAAAATCTGGAAACATAGTTTAAGATTCTTTTACATTTTACAGTTTGTGTGTGTGTGTGTGTGTGTGTGTGTGTATATGTGTGTGTGTGGTGTGTCACAGCCTACATAAGGAGGTCAGAAGAAAAAAATTCAGAAGCAGATTCTCTCCATCCACCATGTGGACTTCAGGAATCAGCCTCAGGATTGACAGCACACCTCCTGAGCCGCCTTGTCAACCCCTAACTACATCACTAAAAATAAATATGTAAGAAATACAGAGAGAGCACAAATGACTTCACAAGGAAAAAAATATGTTTCAAATAAATACATGAAAAGAGAGACTATTATGGACTTTTTAGGGAAATATAATTTCAAATCAAAACGAAATGCTAATACACATCTCTCAAGATGGCTCTCTTCTAAAGTTCTGATGTTGGGGCTGGAATGATGGCTCAGCACTTAGAGCAGCTGTTGCTGTCGTGGGGGAAGACACCAGTTTCAATTCTCAGTAGTCACATCCGTTCCAGGGGATCTGATGCCCTTTTCTGGTGGATCCTGGCACCAAGCATGTTCGTAGAGCATGTATGCACCTAAAATGAATAAATCTAACGAAAAAAATCCTGATGATATGCGCAATGTGGTACTGCAAGTTTATAATCCAATACCGGGGAGACTGAGGCAGGAGACTCGAGTCTGAAACCAGCTTGGACTACATGGTGAGACCCTCTCTCCAAGAGCAAAGCCAACCAGAATCCCAACAATGTCAAATGTTGGCGAGGATGCAGGGCAACAGGAGGGACGTGTGTTTTGCTGGTGGCACAACCACTTTTGAACAAGTTCTGGCAGTTTCTATTAAATCCTAGCATATACCTACTCTGTGACCCGGTAATTCAACACCGGGATATTTACTCAAAGGCTCTGAAAGCAGATGGGCACTGAGAGGCTTTTTACAAGGATCGTCATACCACGGTCTACTCATGAGAAAAACAAACACACCACAGCTGAGGGACAGTCTCTAAAATACCTGCCCGTCTCCCAAAACCATCAAGGTCACCCGAATAGGGAAAGTCTGAGACACTAACCAACCGAGAAGAGCCTAAGGGGACATGGTGAATCAATCCAGGCCCTGGATGGAAACAAGAGAAATCTGAATACTTAATACGACGAATAACTCTCTGCACGTGAGCTCTAACAGATGTCCCACACTAGCGATAAGATGTTAATTAATAGAGGACGCTCAGTATGGAGAATGTGAGAGCCTTCTGTACTCACCTTCATAATTTTCCTATAAATTTAAAACTATCTTAAAATTTAAGTTTATTATTTCAAATGTTTAAAAATCCATTTCATATGATCTGTGTATGCGTGTTTTGCCTGCATGTATGCATTTACACCACACGTGTGCCTGTTGCCCTCAGAGTTCCGAAGAGGGCATCCATAGCCCCTGGACCTGGAGTTGCAGACAGTTGTCAGCTGCCATGTGGGTGCTGGGATCTGAACCCAGGTCCTCTGCAAGAGCAGTGGATGCTCTTAACTGCTGACTGATCTCTCCAGCCACAGGTGTACTCTTTTTTTTTTTTTTTTTTTTTTTTTGGGTTTGGGTGAATTGAGTTTTATATCTTTTTTTTTTTATTTTTTTTATTTTTTTATCTTTTTTTTTTCATGGTTTATTTTTTCATATTTAAAAATTTCCATCTCCTTCCCTCCTCCTCCCCCTTCCCTCCCCTCCTTCTCCCCCTTCCCTCCCCTCCCCTCCACCCATACCTCCCCTCCCTCCCTCTCAAGGCCAAGGAGCCATCAGGGTTCCCCACTCTATGCTAAGACCAAGGGCCTCCCAACTCCCCCCAGGTCCAGGAAGGTGATCGACCAAGCTGAGAAGGCTCCCACAGAGCCCGTCCATGAAGAACAATCAGAGCCCAGAGCCATTGTCCTTTGCTTCTCAGTCAGCCCCCGCTGTTGGCCACACTCAGAGAGACGGGTTTGGTCGCATGATCCATCAGTCCCATTCCAACTGGAGTTGGTGATCTCCCATTAGTTCTGTCCCACCGTCTCCATGAGTGAACGCACCCCTCTCGTTCCTGACTTTCTCCCTCATGTTCTCGCTACTCTTTACAAAAAAATAGCACAGTAGTTTTGTTTAAAACAATCAAAAGTAGAAACATCTGGGTATGGTGGTGTACACCCTTAATCCCAGGAGTCAGAAGCAGACGGCTTTCTTTGAGTTCAAGCTTAGCCTGTCCTATGTAGTGAGTTCCACGCCAGCCAGGGCTACATAGTAAGGCTCAAACAAACAACAACAAAACTAGAAACAGTTTAAATGTTTCTCAAGAGAAGAGTAGATGAATGGCAGGCTCATATATACTACCTAACTTAAAAACAAACTACCGAGGAGCACAATTGAATGCATAGGTTCTAAACGTTATGTTAAAAGAAGCCTAGGACAAAAGAATTTGTATCATAGGTCTGTAAGATTTCATTTTCACAAAGTTCTAGAATAAGCTAGACCAGCTATAATAAAAACATGTCTGGAGTGTGTGAGTGAGGGGCTGACAGGGAAGAGGCTCCCGGGAAAACCCTTCTGGGGTTGTGGGGACCCTTCTGGGGTGGTGGGGACACTTCTGGGGTGGTGGGGACCCTTCTGGGGGTGGTGGGGACCCTTCTGGGGTGGTGGGGACCCTTCTGGGGTGGGGGAAACCCTTCTGGGGTGGTGGGGACACTTCTGGGGTGGTGGGGACACTTCTGGGGTGGTGGGGATACTTCTGGGGCGGTGGAAACCCTTCTGGGATGGTGGGGACACTTCTGGGGTGGGGGAAACCCTTCTGGGGTGGGGGAAACCCTTCTGGGATGATGGAAACCCTTCTGGGGTGGTGGGGACACTTCTGGGATGATGGAAACCCTTCTGGGGTGGTGGGGACACTTCTGGGGTGGGGAAAACCCTTCTGGGGTGGTGGAAACACGTTTTCTTCCTTTTATTCCTCTCTTGTTAATCTTCTCTCCCCTTTCCTCTTCTCCCTTGATCCCCTCTTCCTTCCCATCACTTCCCCATGGAGTCTCATGGTGTAGTCCAGGCTGATCTCAATCCCACAGAGCTCAGGTTCCTGGGATTTATAGACATATGAACACTTACACCTGGGTATTGGTAGGAATTTGCATGGCACAGACATGTGCTTTTTTTTGTTTGGTTTTTTTCGAGACAGGTTTCCCTGTAGTTTCTAGAGCCTGTCCTGGAACTAGCTCTTGTAGACCAGGCTGGCCTCGAACTCAGAGATCCACCTGCCTCTGCCTCCCGAGTGCTGGGATTAAAGGCGTGCGCCACCACCACCCAGCGACATGTGCTTTTGAAAAGTCATTTTCAAAAATGACTTAAAATATAGGAAATTCCCTGCATATACATTTTACCTTAAAATCTTATAAAAATATAGAATTTTAGTATTGTTTATGATATTATAGGGATGAAATATACTGATATCTCTAACTTTTTTGGAAATTTATCTGAATTAATGAATAGAGCAAGAAATAGGGGGAGTAGTGTGTGATGAAATAAAAATAGCATCTAGTTGTAATGAATCTTTCTCTGTCCCTGTATCTCCCAAATAATGTTATGGAGACTTCTTATTAATTATGAAAGCTCAGTCTTAGCTTAAGATGACTTCTAACTAGCTCTTATAAGTTAAATTAACCCATTTCTATTAATCTACGTGCTGAGACATGGCTTGTGGCTTTTACTTTTCTTCCTGTATGTCCTGCTTCCTCTCCATCTCCTCTGGCATCTCTCCCCCACACCTTGATTCATCTCTTCCTCTCTCTCTACCTGGAAGTCCCGCCAAACTTCTTCCTGCCTAGCTATTGGCCACTCATGTCCTTATTAAACCAATCAGAAACTGCCTTGGCAAAGACACACCTTCAGTGTATAAAAAGATTCTTCCACAAGATCTAGTATCACAAAACTGTAGGATGCAGTTGAAGATTAATGAGAGCTCATTGCAGTCTTTGTCTTCTCTCCCTTCCTCCTCCCTTCCCTCCCTATTTCCTTGCTTTTCCTTTATAAATGTTTAATTTTAAATCATGTATTGTGTGTGTCTATGTGTGAGTATATACACATGAGTTCTGATACCCTCAGAGACCAGAAGAGGGTGTTGAATCCCCTGGAGTTGTGAGCCCCGGATGTGGGTCCTGGGAACTGAACCCAGGTCCTCTACAAGAGCAGTGTGTGCCCTTAACCACTGAGCTATCTCTCTAGCTCCATTGTTAGTTCTGTAGCCCTTTCCAAATTAGAGCTCACTATGTCATATTCGGCTCGAACTCACAGCAATCCACTGCATCAGCCTCTTAAGTGCCAAGGTTACAGCTGTGCCCTACTCCACCCTGGCTCATTTTCTATTCGAAAATGTTCTGAATAAAATCTTTGGAGCAACTTGGCCGCGAGGGCATCAATTTTAATCTAGATTCTGAGACAAGAGCATATTGAGCTTGCGGCCAGTCTGAGCAACATAGCAAGAGACTTACTCCCTCCCTCCCTCTCTTTCTCCTTCCTGTCTCTTTCAGAGAGGTCACACACTTTGCATAGATTCTAATGTTGATCATTGGGGGTTTGGTTGACCTTTTTCAACTGACTGGTTTTGATGAAAACAAATAGTGAATAGTATAGCTTGGATCTGAAGAACATTGCTTCGTTCTACAGTAGTGATCAGCAAAATTATGAAAAAGAATAAAGGCTATCTAAAATTCTTTCTGAAACAACCCACTTTTAAATTTTATTTAACTTTTTGAGTAGGGTCTCACTGTGTACCTGTGACTGGTCTGAAATTCTCTCTGTAGACCAGGGTGACCTCAAGCTCACCAGGATCCACTTCCTTTGCCTCCCGAGTGCCATCATGCCCCGCATGACCTTCTTGTCCTCAGTCTTTTTAGTGGAAGTGGGTTCCTCATTCTTAAAGTGACGATCCTGCATGGATAATTCCTTCCATTTTCCTTCCAGCACCGTTAGAGGGAGCAGGGAGGAAATGTAGCTCTGCCCTGAGAGGAATCCCGCTGCTAAGCTTGACATAGCCCTGTCCTCATCAAATTCAGAACACTCAGATCCTGTCGAAATGTGCCCCATGTCGCTAACACTTATAACCCTTTCCTTTCAGATATACAAGCAAATGCAGAGCTGAAAGGTGCCGAGGAGCAGCCTCTGCCCACAGGTAATGAATGCCAGGTCTTTGCTGTAGACACACGCTTTTAACCAAAAGCACCAAAGAAAGAGGGGCGCTCTTATTCTGGTTACAGTAAAAAATGCTGTGGGAGATTAAAACAGTTCCTTTTGCTGATAAAATGCCCCTCCACTAATGTCGTAAAAATGTGGTGGGGTGGGAGATAGCCAGTGAGAGAGCTCACAAGGGCCTGAGTTTGGGCCCCCAACATTGTAAGAAAACCAGGTGCGGCAGCATGGACCTGTAACCTCAGTACTGAGGGACAGAGATAGGTCGATCCCAGAGAGCTCTAGGTTCAATGAGAGACCCTGTTTCAAACAGTAAAGTGGAGACAATGAAGGAAGACACCTGAATTGACCTCTGCTCCCCATACACACACACACACACACACTCTCACACACACACACACACACACACATGCACACACATGCGCACACACACACACACGCGCGCACTTTAGCACTACAGTCAAACTACATGTTTAACTTTTAAACTTTTGTTTTTGTTAGACTTTTGTTTACTTGATTTTTTTTTTAAACTAAGTGATTTTAGTAAAGACAATAGCTTGAATTTGGATGGATTAAACTTTACTTTAGATCAGTGATCGGCGACCATTTCTGGGAAAGGACCAGAAATTCATCATATAATCTTTCCTACATCCTTTATTGTTGTTGTTGTTGTTTTTAATAACTGTTGAAAACATCCTTACCCATGGACCTGAGCAGAGCAGGTATGACCAGGCCATAACTTGCTGACCCCTGTTCTAACTTAGTCGGGAGGATCTTGATAGAATTCAGGCCAGCACAGACTTTTGTTTTGTTTTGTTTTCAAGACAGGGTTTCTTTGCGTAACCACTTTGAGCTGTCCTGGAACTTGCTTTTTAAACCAGGCTGGCCTCCCAAATGTTGAGATTAAAGATGTGCACCACCACCACCTGGCCAGCATAGACTTTTTGTTTTTGTTTTTCGAGACAGGATTTCTTTGTGAAACAGGCCTGGCTGTGCTGGAATTCACTTTGTAGACCAGGGTGGTCTCAAACTCACAGAGATCTGCCTGCCTCCACCTCCCAAGTACTGGCATTAAAGGCTTGTGCCACCAGTGCCCAGCTCAGCATAGACTTTTAAAGCTAGCCTGGGCTATATAGAAAGATCCAGTTTTATAGCACTAAGAAATGAAATGAAGGAAGGAAGGAACTTGGGTTCCATTATGTTTGCATGGAATCCCACGATATAAACAGAAAGAGAAAGCAGATTTGGCATATAGAAATTTCTAGGTTTCCTTTCAGGAATGTGTTTCTCTCAAATTGGGTTGCATCAATATCTCAGGCTCAGTATCTCTTAATACTACACATTAGTACTTATTGGCCCCAGACAGCAATAGTATCCTATTGAACAGTGTGAGATACACTAATGGAGAAAGAATTGCTGTCTAGATGGAACATGAGTTTGTTATAGTGCAATATTCACAACAATTGTAGATGGCAGAAGGATACATGAGTCTCATTCACAATTCTACACCTTGTGAGTTTCTGTATCTACAGCGCTGGGGTGAACGAGGCGAGTCCCGCTTACCAGTACTGGATGCCGAGCCTGAGTGTTGGTGGGGAATGCTGGCTATCACTGAAAGTGACCTTGACATTGAACTCAGCACATAGTTGTACAAATCTTTTCCGGTGGACGTCATCCTTATAACTCCCTTTGTCTTTCAGAAAGCCCCGACGCCCTGAGTGACTACGGTTTAAGCAAACCTCATGAAGTAGAGAATATGCACAGCACCGAAGCCCCAGCCCATGAAGACGAAGACGCCGGAGGTAAACCGTGCTGTGCCACTAAAACTTCATGGTTATGGGTTAGCTACGGTTGAGTGTGAAGAAGAAATCACCTCACCAGTGGAAATGTGTGTCTGTGGGTTTAGTGAAAATCAACTCAGAGTCTTTCATTCAATACATATTTGCATTTAATAGTTTGTTGCGAGATGAAATCAGTATTGGGGTGGAGCAGATGATTCAGCAGCTAGGTAATCCTACTCTTCCAGAGAGTCCTGGTCGGTTCCCCCAGCCCAGATGGGGGAGGGGGCTTACTACCACCAGTGATTCCAGGTGACCTTCTCGTCTCCATGGGTACTTGCACACACATGATGTATACACATACAGTCACACACACATGTATTACACCAATATTTTGAAATTTTAAGATACTCATTCATTGTTCACATTATATTAAGACTATTTATTTGCCAGGTTTGGTGGAACATGTCTATGATTGCAGCTCTTATGTAGCTGAGGCAGGAGGATCATAAATTTAGGGCCATTCTGGGCTACATAACCAAAGCAAAATAATGAGACCCTGTCTCAAACAACCCAAAATAAAACATGTTCATTTTATCATTTTCTGTTATAAATATAGCCATATGTGGTAGAGCACACATGTAATCCCAGCACTCAGGAGGCAGAGGTAGGTAGATCTCTGTGAGTTCAAGGCCAGCCTGGTCTACAATGTGAGTTTCAGGACATCCAAAGATACACAGAGAAACCCTGTCTCAAAACAAAACAAAAAGCTCCCACGTTCATAGTTTGGAGTATTCCCAACAGCCAGTTCTCAAAAGATAACTGAGTAGCCAACAATTCAATTCTTTTTAAAATTTTTATTTATTATTATTATTGGGGGTAGAGGTCAAAAGACAACTTGGAGGAGTAGGTTCTCTCACCGTCCAGTCAGGATGTCAGGGTTAGTTTCAGTCACCTTTATTTTTTGAGGCAGCTTGCTGGTTCCTTTCTCCTTCCTTCCTTCCTTCCTTCCTTCCTTCCTTCCTTCCTTCCTTTCTTTCTTTCTTTCTTTCTTTCTTTCTTTCTTTCTTTCTTTCTTTCTTTCTTCTCTTTGAGACAGGATTTCTGTATAGCCCTGCTTGTCCTGGAACTTGCTCTGTAGACCAGGCTGGCCTTGAACTCAGAGATTCGCCTGCCTCTGCCTCCTCAGTGCTGGGATTAAAGACCAGTTTATTTAATAGTCATTAAAAATTTAATGACTAAGAAAATTTTAATAATCACTAAAAACTGTCTACTTTGATGAGATGAATCATTTGACCCTGCCTTCTGTTTTTCTTCGTTTCCTTGTTAATTACGGCAGCATTTTTGTTAGCACCTGTGAGACCTAGGAGGGAAAGCAGAAGCAGCAAATTCAGTTGAGTTTCTTGGACAGCTGCTAAGTTTTCCAGCAGTGAAGATGCACAAGTGTCCCCACAAAAGAGTTCCCTGTAGCAGATGTGTTTTCTTAGCCTCTGTCTATCCGTTTGATACCCAGTCATTACAGAGCTGATTATAATGCCTGTATTTTCATATTTCCTGCATTCTTGATGCTCTGGTATTAGGGCTTCTACAAACCTGAGGAAGACTGCCCTTCTTAGGGATAGGCGACTCTCAGAGATTATAATGATCTTGACTGGAAGGTAGATGAGCTGTTTGATCTGGAACATTCCCCTTGGCATTTAATAGGGGAGTTACGTAGACCACTTCAAGTTAACTAGGCCTGTTGGAGGCTCTTATCCAATGTTTCATGTTGGCAGTTCCCTCGAGAATAAACCGTGATTGTTCCACAGTGAGCTGTGGGCTGTGGGTCCTGCATCAATCCACACGTGTCTGACCACCGTGCAGCTTCCGGAAAGTGAGATTCAGTACTAGAGGGTTTTGTTCAGGGCAGAGTGTACTTATCCCACGAGAGGTCCTGGGTTCGATCCCAGTCACTCGCTCCACACTCTGCCCCTGTTTTTCTGTTCTTGGTCTTGCTCCCCCATACCCGGACCGTCTTCTTGATATTCCCAGTGTGTGTGCGCGTGTTCGCGTGTGTGTGGGAATATTGTGTGTAGAAGCACATGGGTGAATGGATGCTGGGGCGGATATCGAGGGCTGTTATTGATCGCTCTCCACCTTACATGTGCAGGCAGGTTCTCCCGCTGAACTCAGAGTTTGCTACTTTGCTACTCTGGGTTGTCGGTTTGCTGGAGAGATCCCCTGTCTCTGCCTGCTGACGTGGGGATTACAGCTGCACCGCCACACCTGCCTGGCATTTACATGAGCGCTGGGGATTTGAACTTGGGGTCCTGTGCTTGTGCAGCAGATGCTCTGGCCACTGACCCCTCTCCCCAGCCCAGATATATCATAGGTTGTACTTCGTTCCCATTTTTTTTTTCTAAAAATGTAAGGACAGCTTGGAATCTAATATCCATAGCTCAGGCCAGATGCAATCTGAGCTCGGTTTGACTTCAAGACCTGGCCCAGTATATTCTTCTGCCTACAATTTAACTATGAGAGTAGCAGCCAAAGGGTTTTAACATCTTACTTCTTGTCTTCCTAGTTCACATTTACTTGGGCATCTTGTGAATCGGCTCCTTGAGAGTTGGGCCCATTGGCAAATTTACCTTTAGAAGCTCACCGGGACACCACCACTGTGGCCCCACACCGCAATAACAAACATGGCCGTTTAGAAACCAGAGTTCCCATATCCGCTGCTCCCTTTCATTTTTTCTCCTCCCAAGTCATGTGCTTCTGTGAGTTTCTGAGGTATCAGACAAACAAACTGACAACCAAAGAGAGCAGTTTAGCTGTTGGATATCATCTATTCAGTCCTGGGGTTAATCCCCAGAGCTCGGGCAGATACCAAGGTTAAGTTGAAGCTTCTGTCTTGTAAGGCTACCCCCACTTCAGACATCAGCCCCAATACAGAGATCTGTACAGCCTGGACAAATGCAGACATCACCCTACTTACTGTTAACGGTTTGTTATAAATTTATTTGACTCGGAAGCAGTCAAATGGAAGAGAGCACAGGACAGGCATAGGAGGAAACAGGTGGGGCTTTCTCCAGGTGTGGGTCCAGCCCAGTGCCTCCCAGTGATCCCCAGCTTGGAAGCTCTCATTCCCAGCCCTCAAGCTCAAGCTCACTGCCCAAGATTTTATTAGGATCTCCAGCTCTTCATAGACTTTCCCAGAGATCAGTAGAGAAGATTGAAAGTTCTCTTTGGTTTCTGTGTAGTCTGAGGTACCTTGGGGTCCCAACCTAAGTCGCCTCATTAGCATAAGCCCATGAATATTGAAAGGGTTTTGTTGTACACCGCAACATACAGTTATCACTAAGAAAACACAAGAGTTTGGGGAGTTGTGTGCCTAGAAGAAAGAACAGGAACAGGGGCCAAATACAGCTTTGCACAGCACTAGTCTGGAAGGTTCATGGGAGTAGAAAGTAAGAAGAAAAAAAAATTCAAAACGAAAGGAAAAAGACTAAAAAGCAAGAAAAAAATCTGTATCCCACTATTCAAACGTGGAATATGCACGTTTGGGCTCTGTGTGTGTGCACTGGGTTTTAGCGCTGTATGCTTGTTTCAATCGCTCCCGTATCCTAGTGAGGATCATGATGACGAACCTCATCCACTGCTGTGTTATAAACGTTGCTCAGCTCTCACCTAAAATATCTTTTCAGAGGTTTCCCTGACAACATTCTAACACAGTGCTGCGTTTTGTTCTGTGATGATAACCGCCATAGATAACTGTCCAGTCTGATTTGTTTATTGCCTCCCCCTTCCACATTTTACTGGCTGGCACTGGGGATATCTTTCTCCCTACTGGACACCTCGCCCATATCAGATGTGCAATCAACGTTTGTTGTATGACTAAATGAAAGTCCTGGGTTAATTCTGCCTGCGTGCGTCTACATATCTCTCCGAAGAAAAGCATGTTCTTCTCAGATTTTTTTTTTCTTTTGCCTGATTGTTCAAGACCAAGAAATGGAGTTCCTGCCCTAATGGTTCTGAGATTCAAATCACAGCGTTAGCTCGGATTCCTGATCTGCAGAGCTATACATTAATGTGTGCCAGTTTTAACCACAGAGTCAGAAAGCGCTGCTGCGCAGGATGTGGTCGTAAATGCGGAGGAAAGGTGCACGGTGTCTCTGATTCGGCAGCTTCTCGACGGTGACATCCATCGGGTCACGTTCAGGATGAGATAAAGCCGTGGCAACTGCACCCACATTTCTAGGTTGGGCCTCCACCGTACTGTTTGTGTTTGGGATAGCAGCAACCTCAGCAGCAGCTAGCTGGGGAAACTGACAACCATGTTAGAATTTCCTCTGGGTTCAGAAGAACCTCTGAGTTCACACTCCAACATAACCACGAAAACAGATAATATTCATGCAACAAAAAGAATTTAAAACATAATAACACATGCCTGTAATCCCAGTACTCATACGGCAGAGGCAGATGGATCTTTGTGACTTTGGAGTTAATGTGGGATAATAGAGAGTTCCCGGCCAGCCTGGGCTACATAGAGTGTTCCTGGCTAGCCTGGGCTACATAGAGAGTTCCTGGCCAGCCTGGGCTACATAGAGTGTTCCTGGCCAGCCTGGGCTACATAGAGAGTTCCAAGCCAGCCCGGGATATTAAAGAGTTCCAGGACAACCTGGGCTGCATAGAAAGTTCCAGGAGAGCCTGGGATATAGAGAGAATTTATTTCAAATCATAAAAACAAAATAACCCACCCAAATGTAAACACTCAACTTTCCTGGCTGGTGGCATCTGAAAATGCCATGCAGTTCTTGGTAGAGACTCTAAGATGTCCTCAGTTAGTCTAAATTACTGGAATAGGGAAGAAACTGGGTAGCCCTTCTTAAAACTTTCTTAGAAAGAAGCTAATAGGATAGCATCAGTGTTGAAAGATTATTCCATTTGTTCATGATTAACTTTCAAACTGACTAACAGACCATTAATGCCAACACTGTGAGTAATTTGTCTTTGAGAAAAGGTGGTTACCAGGGCACACTGCTTTAAAAAAGAAGATTGATTATGTTCAAATTATACGTGCCAAATTATAAGAATTATTAAATTTAAAGGGGACCTTACTTGGGAATGGTGGCACAGGCCTGTAACCCCAGAATTTAAGAGGTGCGGGCAGGAGGATCAAGGGCTAGCCTGGGCTACATGATCCTTTATCGCAAATTCATTTTCTTCACCATCAACAATAGCAACAAAAATGGCGCATGACAAGCCAATGCTGAAGCTAGACCAGGATTACATTTATAAATTTTAATTAGGGAAAAGTAGATACAATGTCATAACTGCTACAGAAAACATGCGTTAGAGAACCTGATTATTTCTATTTAATGAAAGCATTCTTTTTTGTTTATTTTGTTTAGTTTTATTTTGATTTGTTTCTTGAGGCAGGGTTTCTCTGTGTAACAAGCCTAGCTGTCCTGGACCCGCTCTGTAAAACAGGGTGTCCTTGAACTCACTGAGATCCACCTGCCTCTGCCTCCTGAGTGCTGGGATTAAAGGTCAGCGCCACCACTGCCTGACGTGGGGACATTCTTTTAAATGTTCTTTGAAAGGTGGTAGAAGCAACCTATCTGGAGTGTGTTAAATTCAGACTGATTTTAATTGTGTTTAATTGCCACCATGTCCAGCAACTCACGTCCCTCTGAGATGGTGTAATCCAACTGGACTGAAATGCACAAAGAATGAGAAGGTTCAGAGTCATTTTTGCGGTGTGGTCATTGGTATCTAAGAATAATTGTTATATTTTTCTGTTCTTGATTTCTAATTTGCAACTGCCATCAGACTATTCTTGACCAGAAAAACAGCCATGTCCGACATCCCATGAAGATATCTTAGCCAGCTCTCTCAAAACAAAAGGCCTTGGTATCCTCCTTTTAGATCTGAAATGCCAGCAAGATCTGGTGATGAGACAGGGCCATGGTGGATGCTCTTAGTTAAGACGAGGTTATACTGGGTTAGTGTGGCTCTAACTCCAATGGTTGGCGAGGTTACAGGGAATGAGTGTAGCCCTAACTCCAATGGTTGGAGTCTCTGTAAGAGGAGGGGAAGTAACAGAGAAGAAAGTCACCTGATGGGAGGTAGAGATTGGAGATGTATTGCTACAAGCAAGGAACGCCAAGGATTGCTGGAGCCTTCCGACAGCTTCGGGCCGTGAAGGAGTAGCTTTCTGCTGTAATTTGCTATGAAAGCCTTGGGGAGAGGACTCCAAGCACAGCTGTGCAAGCGAGGAGAAGCTGATGCGGCAGAGGCTGCCACCGCTGTCACGGTTTGCATGAGCAGCTAAATGACTACTGTTCATACCAAGGATCTTAGTGGTCAGCTTTCCATCGCTGCAACAAAAGAACCTGAAAAAAGCAAAACTTAAAATTAGCTGGACAGTGGTGGCATACCCCTTAAACCCAGCACTCAGGAGGCAAAGGCAGGCAGATCTCTGTGAGTTCAAGGCCAGCCTGGTTTACAGAGTGAGTTCCAAGACAGTCACTACAAGTCTTTTTGGTGTATATTGTGGCTCCCAGTTAAGTGTTGTTATGGGATTCTCTGTTTCTTGTGCCTTCTCTCAGGCTCTTTCCTTCCGTGTGTTTGCTTTGTTCTATTCCAGTGTGTGCATTTCTGTTCATCTTATTATATTGTCTTATTAGCCCTTAAAGGCCTGTTTGTGTCCTAATGAGAGACAGAAAGGGGGTGGATCTGGTTGAGAAGGAGATGTGGGGAGGAACTGGGAAGACCAGAGGGAGGGAAAACCGTAATCAGAACGTATTATGTGTGATATTATGTGTGATTTTTTGGGGGGGGGGATTTTCGAGATGGGGTTTCTCTGTAGCTTTTGGAGCCTGTCCTGGAACTAGCTCGTGTAGACCAGGCTAGCCTCAAACTCACAGAGATCCGCCTGCCTTTGCTTCCGGAGTGCTGAGATTAAAGGCGTGCGCTACCACCGCCCGGCTATGTGTGATTTTTTAGAAATCTATTTTCAATGAAAGGGGGAAGAAGATAAAAGAAAAGAAAATGAGAAATAAAAAGAGGAAACATAGCACGTGCCTATAATCCCACCACTTAGAAGGCAGAAATGGGAGGATCAAGACTTCAAGACCAGTCTTGACAATGAAATAAATTACATAAGACCTGTCCAAACAAACAAACAAACAAACAAACAAACCAAAACCCGAACAATAAGTGGAAGTGGGAAGGTCAGTTTGGGCTTGCAAGTTCCAAGGTCTCCGCCCACGGGTCCCTTTGGGCCCATAGGGAAAACAATCATGGTGGAGCCTACGGTAGCTGCAGTAGGACAAAGCTGTTCACTTTACGGTGGTCAAGAAGCAGAAAGAGAGGGGAAGGGGCTCGGACCCTGATAAATCCTCCAAGGGCTCCCCAGTGACCTACTTCCTCCAGCTAGGCCCTCTAAGGCTTCCACTGCCTTCCAGGAATGCTGACAAGTTAGCCACCTGGTTTTAGCATAGGCCTTGTGGGGAGGGGGATATTTGGGTTCCTAATCATAACAGTGGCTAATAGGGACTGTAAAAACGAGGGGACCATTAGGACAAGAAATGCAGGACTCCCTGAATTTTCGAAGATGGAAAATGATTCTTTTGGTAAATGAACCTGGAATCACAGCCTCCTAATATGCATGCTCCTGGCAGGTTCCTTCTGCTTCCTAAGAGGGAAAAGGCTGAGACTCCAGTTTCAGAGGAGAAAGAACTGGGGGCTCTGGCTTGGCCTTCCCACACTTAGTGCCACATTCTGTCTGCAGGCTCGCCGTCCCCTCAAGGTCTCATCTCTACCTCCTGGTCCCCCTGGGCCTGCTCATGTCAAATGTGATCCTGTCCTAACCTCAGTTTTCAGAGACTTGTTTGTGGGAGTCAGTTCTTCCTTTCAGTGCATGGATCGTGGGGACTGAACTCAGGTCATCAGGCTTGGCAGCAAGCACCCTTGCCCGCTGAGCCATCTCTCTGACCCTCAGTGTATTTATTTCTTACTAGTTCCCAGAAAAAAATTTGCATTTGACACTTTGTTGGAAGGCCTTAGGTGGTCTCTATGGTGACACCTTGAGCAGAATAGTTTAAAATAAAGATGGAAACTTAGAAAGTATGCTGGGGAAAAAAATCCTTATTTCCTTAGAGAACAGTTCCATGCCTCAGTAGCGTTCCATAGCGTAGTTTCCTGTTTGGAGTGGGGAAGGATTGGAAAGGGAGTCCCATTGTGGCTCAGGCCAGCCTATACCTCACTATGTAACAAAAGTTAGCCTTGTACTTGTGACAATCCTCCTGTCTCGGGCTCCCGAATGCTCAGATTGCAGGGCTATGTCACGCACATCTGATATCCATGTCTGATCCTTTTTGATGTCTACAGTCATCTTGTGGTCATAAGAAACATTGGCACAAGCTGCTTTGATGCCGCCAAAGGGAGAAAAAAACAAGCCACCTTTGCCGGTCAATGGATGCTAATTACGCTGCGTGGAGATGTGTGGGAGGGGCTACTGGAGCAGCTGGAGGGACCGAGTCAGCCTCTGCCTAGCTCCGTGGTCTAGCTCAGCGCACGCAAAGACCCGCTTCAAAAGGAAGTGCCACGTTTTATCAAAATATTACATCTCTGGCGCCCAGAGCAAGGCCTGCCGCTCATGGGATGCAGGAGTTATCTCACATCAGCCGCGCGCCACTGCAGGAGTCCTTTTTCTGTGCGTGTTGTGATGGGCAGAGCGTCACGGCTCCCACTGGCGACCTGTGGCTGCGTCAGTGATAAGACCAAGATGTCTCTCCCTGAGTCTTCTTAACAGAAAAATAAAAAAGGTCACTGGGTTTTCTTTCTTTTTTTAGCCACGAAGCACAGTGAGGTTAAAGGAATGTGTAGGCATGCATTTAGTGTCTGTAGGAGAACAGTTGAAACGGTTACAAGAATAGGAGTCAGCCCACACTTCCTAGTGGCTCATTGGAGAGGTGTCTGCCTCTTTTTACAGTGGTCTCTGAGGTGCGGTGGTGCAGGCGTCTCTTCCCGGTAGGGGGAACCGGCACATGAAACACCCACCACGGGAGCCTGCATCTCACAGCAAGCGGCTCCTGCCAAGTGAATTCTGGGCTCAGATGAAGCTTGGCATTAGCTAGGGCAGCGGGGCGTGATGGCTCCTGGTGCAGCTGGATACCACACGAAGACACACCGCCGGAGGGACAGAGGGAATCCCAGTGGTGTGCCAGAGCCAGCGTGTAAGTCAGTGGTGAAATTGTCAGGAATTTCGTGAGCTGGCAGGCTTCACCGGTAGCACGAAACTGGCTGTGGTGGAGTATTGATAGCACTAAAATGAACAAGATTTTCCCCGCCCGCGTTAACTACTAAGCATTCGCCAGCTCACTGCAAGACTAGGGATTGCACAAACCCCTGCCTGGCTCACGATGCTATTTGTGTATGGGGGCGGGGAAGGGGACAGTTAGCTATTTCTAATTGCTGTAAGGGAGAATGATGCGAAAGACGGACTCTCTATCTAGTAAATAGGATGCAGAACTTATAGAGAACTTATAAAATGACTTCACACTATGGTGACGTTAATGAAAGTAGTTGGTGTGGGTAAGTACTGTCACAAAACGACAAAGCAAGAGCAGAGACGCTCAGCCTGGACACAGTTGCCATGACATCAAACTTAAAAGTCTCTAAAGATAGCAACTGCTGCCTAGCCACTCCCGTGGGATCAGGGCCAATGACCACCATGTTGCGGCTCCATTTTGATTGTCCTATGTCACGGCAAGGGCCAACTACAGTTTATTGTCCCCTAAAGAATCGTCATCGTCATCATCTTCTTTCTGCTCCTCCTCCTTTCTTCTTCTTCTTCTTCTTTTAAAGCAAGGTCCCAGGCTGGCCTAGAACTCTTTATGCTATCCATACTGACCTCATACAGTGGTCTTCTGCCTCAGCCTCCCAAGTGCTGGGATTATAGGCACATGCCATGAACTTATTTGTATTCTTTAATAGCAGAGTTCTGGAAAGATCGTACATGTCCATGTTCGTTACTTTTGTGTTTTTTGTTTTGTTTTGTTGAGGCAGGGTTTCTCTAAGTCCTGGAACTTTCTTGGTAGATGAGGCTGGTCTTGAACTCACTGATATCCTCCTTTCTCTGCGTCCCAAGTGCTGGGATTACAAGTATTATATCCCCACTGCTTGGCTTTTTCCTAATTCTTTTTTTTTGGGGGGGGGGATTGTTTTTTGTTTTTTGAGACAAAGTTTCTCTGTAGCTGTGGAGCCGGTCCTGAGAACCAGCTCAGGACCAGATTGGACTCGAACTCAGAGATCCGCCAGCCTCTGCCTCCCGAGTGATGGGATTAAAGGCGTGCGCCACCACCTTCCGCACATTTGTTACTTTTGTTTCTGCCTTTCAGTCCATCACCCATCTGTCCATCCATCATCCATCTGTCCGTCTGTCCATCTCAGTTCATTCACCCCTACATTGTCCACAAGAGCTCACTAGACATTTGTTCTTGGATCAAGTGAAGTGCACGTAAGGATGTCTTGGCCTTTTGCCTTTTGTTTTGTTTATTTATTATTTGTTTATTTTTGGACTGTGACCCTTAGCCCTTAACAACGGAGTCGTTTCTCCATCCAACAATGTGATCTTTGTTGGCAGTGATCTTCAAACCTCACCTGGGTAAGGATGATTTTGCAAGAATTAATTTCTAGGCCGTCAACTTCAGCATTTATAACAAAGAAATAGTTGTGGTTTTGTTGTTAAGAGTAAACTGTGCCGGGCAGTGGTGGCGCACGCCTTTAATCCCAGCACTCGGGAGGCAGAGGCAGGCGGATCTCTGTGAGTTCGAGACCGGCCTGTTCTACAGAGTGAGTTCCAGGACAGCCAGAACTATAAAGAGAAACCCTGCCTAGAAAAAAAAAAGTAAGCTATGATGAAAAAGTATAAATGTCAGTTTAGTGCCCTCTTCATGTATAAGAAAGAAGCGTAATGTTTCCAGGTTCCTAAGGACACCTGTGAAGATTTGAGTGCCAAACTACTGTCTGTACAAAGCACAGCACAGGTTCCTTTCATTTAAGCCTGAGCCAATTTAAAAGTCTAGGGCAGAAGTTAACAGCCTTATATCTCAGGGTTTGAGAAAACTCTCTTAGTAGCATGTTATGTTTCGTGTCGATAGGCACGCATACATTTTAAGAGGTCCAAAGCTCAGAAAAGATGAACAAGATCTAACCAAAGTATGTAAAGTCTTAGGGCTCATTTCTTAAAATGTTGTCTATCACGTGTGTGCCTAAGTGTGTATATGTGCAGATGCCCACGGATGACAGAAGGGGGTGTCAGATCTCCTGGAACTAGAGCTACAGGCAATTGTGAGCCCTGATGTGGGTGCTGGGAACTGAACCCCAGTCTTCTGGAAGAGCAGCAAGGGTTGTTAATTACTGAGCCATCTCTCCAGAGCTCTTCAGAGGTTTTTGTTTGTTTGTTTGTTTGAATGATGTTTTCATGTTGTAGCTGCAACATAAAAAAAATCCTGTTTTCTGCTTAGGTAGAGAATAACAGTTGGACCCACCCCTTTCCTCCTCCCATCCCCCAGTGCTTAGGGGGATGAGAACCCAGGTCCTCTGGTTCTCTGATTGCATTCTGTCCCCAAGGGACTTCCCCGCCCCCCCCCCCCCCCCCGCCTGGCCCCTTTACAGCCTTCCCCTTCTACAGTCCCTGAACCTAGCCCAGGACAGTTTTTTAAATTTTTATCTCTTACTGATGATCAAGACTGTTCATTTTTCTTGATTGTGCTGAAGGAATGTTTTAGGTGCTTTTTATGAAAACGATGGCTGGAAATTTGGAAAACAATTTTTTAAAACATAGTCACGCTCCCCTGACTGTTTTGGTCTGTGCTCTTTTCCATCAGAGGCCCAGCAACAGGCTGCCAGAGTGTTCAAGTTCAGAGTTGGCTAAACGACATTTAGAAGGGTCTAACCTGCAGGGCTTTGGGTTTTCGAGTGTCTCACACACAGCAGAATATGGATAAAGATGTCAGAGGCAGGCATGAAGGAGGACCCTGGTAATCCAGCCCTTGGCGTATAACCTTCAAACACCAATAAACAAGATTAACTGGGTTTAACATGTGACCTTTCTCGTTTCGACTGGTAAGCACAGATGTCTTCTCATTTAGCCGCCTAGTTGAAACCTGCCCTTGCTGGCTGCAGTTGGAGCTAGATTTGAGGTTGCGGGGATGACAGTCTTGAAAACTATACTCTTCAGCGAGTGACGCTGTCTAAACAGTAGCATATGGAGACCCACGGTTTAATAATTAAAAATAATGTGTGACCTTACCCATAATAAATTTGTTAATTATGCCAACCGAAGAAGTAAAAACGGGATCAGGATAGATATTTCGCTATTTTCGTCGGTCTGGTGGCATTAAAGACAGTGACAAGATTTGTTAGAGCCAGCGCTTCCACACCTGCGCCTGCCGAAGCAGAAATCCCAGCCAAGCCTTTGTTACCCTTTGGTATTCCTCAAGGAAGTGTGGAGCAGCCCTGGAGGAAACAGAAAAGGCTTTCATTGGCTTCTCCTAAATCAGTCTAGGCTTGTGGCCATACTTCCTACCCATCAAACTGCAGAGACAACTGTGTGGTCCTTGATCACCTCTTTATTGATTGACTGAATCCCAGTCTCTGGCATTCTGTTTTGTTTTGTTTTTTGTTCTTTCAAGACAGGGTTTCTCTGTGTACCCCTAGTTGTCCTGGAACTCGCTCTGTAGACCAGGCTAGCCTCGAACTCACAGAGATCTGCCTGCTTCTGCCTCCCAAGTGTTAGGTCTAAAGGTGTGCACCACCAATTCCTGGCCCGTCTGGCATTCTTATGTGACTTGTTCCTTAGCTAGTCAGCTGGGTCTTCAGGTCCTCCAGGCTGTACTAACCCTCTCTCTGAGGCCTTCCAGAAAAGATCACTCTGTTTCCTTCTTTTGTCTTCTGAGATCACTAAGCCTACATCCCCAAATGCATGCATGAAGACTTGCTTACGTGGGTTCATCCTTCTGCTGCCTGGGGAACCAGAACATGTACCCATTAATTAACAACCACAGTCTAGCAAGGCACACTAAGTTATTGAGGAAGCAGAGAGCAAGCATGTTTGAGAAGCTGCGTGCCTGTGGACTGTGGCATGATTTAGACAGAGGTTAGGTATCCATCTGGAACTGATAATACCACGACTAAGCATCATCTTTTAGAATAGACTGTGTTAGTCTGTTTTCTATTGCCAATGATGGGGTGTGCTTTGTGGTTTTTAACAAGGTGTATATCTTATTGGAAAGGACCGGAAATCAGTTATAGAGAAACAAAAGGAGTTAAGGGCAATGTTTGGAGGACTTGTCATGTGGGTCTGGTCATAGCTCAGAACAAAACAAAACAAAAACTTATGTCACGAAGCTTCTCAGAGGGAACAAGAAGCCGGACTCTCCCCTTCGAAACAGTTGTTATAAAGGCATCTGGCTGTCAGTTTTCCTCATCCACTAGTTATCTTTATCCATCTTTAGATTTCTTAATTTTAATACACTTAGTATTTATTTATTGTCGTAGTTATTTATTTATTATGGGGGGCATGCTACACCACGTGGAGGTCAGAGGACAACTTTATTGAGTCGGTTCCCTACTCCCACCCTTACCCTGGCTCTGGGGATGGAAATCAAGTCAGCTGGTTTGTATAGCAAATTCCTTTACTGGAGGATCTGTCTTATTGGCCCAAGATTTATTTATTTGTTTTTGTTTGTTTGTTTTTTAAGCAGTCTTGGTTTAGTTATGATTTATCTTCCATTGTGTGTTCAGTGGTTGTTCTTTCGGTGAACTTCGAGTTATATAACCAGCGCCATATTTTGGTCCCTCTCTGTCACCCTCCCAGCGTCCCTTGTCCCTCTTTACAGTCAGTCATTCTCACCCACAGCCCCCAGAAGCCGCCAATCTGGGCTTCGTTTCTATGGAGTCTCTATCTCTGCATCTTTTTTTTAAATATTTATTTATTTATTATGTATACAATATTCTGTCTGTGTGTATGTCTGCAAGCCAGAAGAGGGCACCAGATCTCATTACAGATGGTTGTGAGCCACCATGTGGTTGCTGGGAATTGAACACAGGACCTTTGGAAGAGCAGGCAATGCTCTTAACCTCTGAGCCATCTCTCCAGCCCTCTCTGCATCTTTCATGCACATGGACTAATACAGATATAATGTAAAGAATCATCTTTCTCTTCTGCCTCCTTTTTCTTAAAATGATGTTTTGAAAGTTCATCTGTGTTGTTTGTGTTGCTGGTTTGCTTCTTCTTTTTTGGGAGGGGGGGTTTTGAGGGTTTCTCTGTGTAACAGTCTTGACTGCCTGGAACTCACTCTGTAGACCAGGCTGGCCTCGAACTCACTGAGATCCACCTGCCTCTGCCTTCTGAGAGCTGGGATTAAAGTTGTGCACCACCACCGCCCAGTGGTTTGCTTCTTTTTTAATTTAATATTTTCTTTTAGTCAAGCTGGCCTTGAACTTGTGATCTACCTGCCTCAGACTCCTGAGTGCTGGGATTAAAGCCATGTGGCATCATGCCTGGCTCCATGCTTGCTTCCTTTTATATCTGAGTATGAATCAATTGCTAATACAAAGTGTTTGTTCAGTTCACAAATGGATGAACATAATGTTGCTATGAACATTTTAATATGTCTTCTGTGAGCATATGTTCTCATATGTAGGTTTTCAGGAGTGGAATCCCAAGACTGTTTGATATGCTCATGTTTAATTTTATAAGGACTTTCCTATATTGGTTACCAACTGATGTGTATGAAATTACCCCAAACCTAGGCAATTTGAAGACAATACAAATGTTTGTCTCAGAAATATAGATGTGGCATCTCTGGGTCCTCTGCCTCATTGTCTCTCCAAGATTCTCGAGACATGCACCTGGACTGTTGTCTCCTCTGAAGACTTGACAAGGGAAGAGACAACCGGAACTCACTAGTGGCCGTGGTCAGGAGTCAGTCTTCACGGTTGTTAGACCAAAGGCCTCACTTTTGTCCTGGAGGTTGGCCAGACACTGGCTCCAAATCCTTGCCGTCTGCCCAACAGTTTACGTACCAGAGAAGCACACAGCAGCATCAGAAAAGAGGGGCGTAAGCAAGCCCCAGTCACCGTCTTTCAACCTAATCACAGAAGTGGCCCCTCAAACCACTTTTGCTAGCTTTTCTCACTGAGAACAAACTGCCGAGGTCCAGATTTAAAGGGAGAGTAGACTACCAGGTAGACACCAAGAAGTAGAGACCACTTGGAGCCATTGGAGAGGCGCTTGACCCAATGCCGAATGGTTTTCCAGGTGGCGGCACTGTTTTATATCCCCGCCATCCACGCGTGTGAGGACTGCGTTTTCTCTGGGTCCTTGTCTTTGCACTCCCTCTTCCCGGCAGGTGTGAAGAGACGTCTTGTAGTTTTATCTTGCATTTCTCTAATGACTGGTGATGACTATCGTCATTGGCCCGTTGCCCGTTTGTACCACCTCTTTAGAGAAATGTCACTGCAAATATCCCATGTGCTTTTTAAAAACCTATTTTGATAGTGCCAAGAACTGAACCTAGGGTCTTGTGCATACTGGGTAGTACTCGGCCACTCAAGTTACATCCCTACCCATTTGTACGCATTTAGTTGGGCCGTTTGTCTTATTACGAAAGTATGAGACACTTCGGTTTATGAATCAGGATTTTAGTATCATATCTAAGAAATCTTTGCCAAAATCAAGGTCACGACTATACCACATGTTAACAATTACGCTTGGACTCTGCAGTATCTTGATTAATTTCATGACTGTACGCCCTGTGAGATGTAGATGTTATCTTAGCCCAGACGAGAACATTCATAGAAATCAAATTCTCATTAAAATCCCAAGCTGGTTAATTTGAGGCCTTTGGTCACATTTTCAGTCCGAAAAAGAGAGTTCGATGCTGTATTGTCCTTTTCCTGTGGCTCTCAGTATCTGCTCTATGGATATGGTCAGTCGACACCATCTCTATCCGTGACCATTAGAGATTTCCATGAGACACAGAAGAGACGTGGACTCAGGTTGTTGGCTAGATTCTACCCTGGTTTCATCCTGTCAGATGGCATTCCCGACACAGTTTCTGGTTGAGCTGGTGTGTGACTTTGTTTGCAGCCTTCCGGTGGGTAACTGGGCAACTGTTAAGCAGTTGCACTCCCGGCCCTAGGGATGAGCACATTCTGGTGACAAGATAGTGTATTTCCGGGTGTGTATTAATGATGCGCACTCACCTAGAAGCCAGCACTCTCCCCGGGTTACTGATGCTCTCATCCCATTATCTAAATGTCAGAAAGGGAAGGAGGAACGGAACGGAGGACTGAAAGCTCAAACAATGTTACAGATGGTCAACTTTATATTCTTTTTTATATATTTTATATAAATTTTATTAATTTAATGTTAAGAAGAAATTAACAGCCAGCCATCCAGCCACCCCTGTCCTGAGAGGTCTTCCTATGCTCTGGGTCTGGCCGCTGTGCCACCCCTGCCCTGAGAGGTCTTCCTATGCTCTGTGTCTGGACGCTGTTACCCCCCCCCCCAAACCTGAGAGGTCTTCCTATGCTCTGGGTCCGACTGCCGTGCCTTTGCTTAGAAGCACATTTATCGTTCTCACTCTCTGCTAATGTGCCGGCTTTAGGCAAAACGACAATCTGTGCAATTTTTAAAAACATCATCAACCCTAATTTTGTACTTCAGGCAAAGAACAGAGCAATCGTTCATCCTCCTTCCCTTCTCACCTCCTTTGTGTCTTTTCGTTGCTCGATAAGCAGTTACAGATGCCCACCAAGCCCGGCACTCAGTGTTGAGGGTGCAAGGAGAGCATCCCAGCCTTTGGGAGCTGAATGTGGAGGTGCACACCTGTAGCCCCAGTGCTCAGTAGCTGAGCAGAAGGACCATGAGTTCCAGGACAGCCGGAGCTGTGAGGATAAACCCTGCCAAGGGCTGGGGGTGGAGGGTAGCGTAGTTCAGCTGGTAGAATGTTTGCCCCACACGCACAAAACTCTAGGTTTGGTCTTCCAGCACTGCACTGACTGTGGTATCACACTTCTGTAATCCCAGCACTGAGGAAGTGGAAGCAGGAGGATTAGAAGTTCAAAGTTATCCTGGCTATGTAGTAAATCCAAAGCTGGTCTGGGATAAAATCTTTCCAAAAAGAAAGAAGGAAAGGAGGGAAGGAAGGAAGAAGGGAGAGAGGGAGGGAGGGAGGGAGAGAGAAGGAAGAAGGGAGGGAGGGAGGGAAGGAAGGAAAAAAGAAAGGAAGAAAGGAAGGAAGAAAGGAAGGAAAGGAAGGGGTGGGGAAGAAAGGAAAATCTATATATACAGGCATCAAGCAATGTTGTGTAAAGGAAAAAGAATAAGATTGTAGGATGGGCAGGACTGGAGGGGGACACTGTGCTCTCTAGTCTGTTGGGTGTGAATCAAGTATGGAAAACTAGGAAAGGATTAACTGTCTCTGGGCACAGCAGAGAGATTACTAGCAGTAGTCCTGGCACTCAGCAGCAGCAAGTTGAGTCAGAAAAGAATATAAAATAAAAAAGGAAAATGTTTGAAAATCAGACCTCTTCCCTCATTGGCCTGGTTGCTGTCGGTGAATTGGTTCAGGCTACCTGAGGAATTCACTCATTAATTCCTAGAATAACTGAATTCTGCAGGTTCTGGGAAAGACTTGAAATATCTCTGTCTGTAAAGGAATAAATATGTAATCTGCCCCACCGTATACTACACCAACCCGGAGCGAGGGATGCTGAGGCCACGGAATATATTTTGGTGCCTGTGACCCTAAGTTTGATATCATGGTAACCAGAGGGTTTTTAGCAAATTTAATTACATTTGCACAACAACTTCTGAATTTTTCTAAGAATTGTATTTTAACTTGCTTTAAACTTTTGAGATGAATGCTCTCTGTGTGTGTGTGTAGACATTCATGTATGTCTTCATGTATATGTGAGGGTTCAACACATATATGTGTCTCTGTCAGACGTCTTCCCCTCCTGCTTAGTTTTTGAGACTGGGTAACCGACCGGGACTTGATGCAAAGTAATTGGCAAGACTGGCTGGCTTGTGAACTCCGGGGCTCCTCCTCCCTCTGCTGCCCTGGTACTAGAACCGTAAGTGCTCCCGTTGCACCTGGCTTTTTACACGGATGCCATAGATCCCAGCTTAGGCCTCAGGCCTGTGCAGTAAGCACTTTACCCACAGAGCCACCTCTATAACCACTAAGCGAATGCTTTAAGATGACAGTAATAATAGTAATAGCAATAATAGAGATAATAATAATAATACGGAAGTCTAGCATGGCAAGGCGCTCCTGTAGTTCTGGCACTGGGAAGATGGAGGTGTAGGAGGACCAGGAGTTCACAGTTAGTCTGGGCTACACAATACCCTGTCTCAGAAACAAAGCCGGCATGACGGCACACACTTTAATCCCACCTCTTTACTCCAGGAGGCAGAGGCAGGTGGACCTCTGTGAGTTCGAGGCTAAACAGATCTACATAGTGAGTTCCAGGGCAGCCAGAGCTATAGTGTGAGCTCTGGTCTCTTAAAGGGGTGGGAGGCATTCCCCGGAACTGGAGCACAGATGGCTGAGAGCCACCATGTGGGTGCTGGGGACTGAACCTGGGTCTTTTACAAGGTCAACAAGAGCGCTAAACCACCGAGCCATCTCTTTAGCCTGCATTTTCATTCATTTTTATGCATAACAGTTACTGCTTGGAATTACAAATAGCAAATAATGTATAGATTAAAGCAAGAGATGAAAGTAATCTCTCTAGATTTATTTACTTTATGTGTAAGTGTGTTTTGCGTGTATGTATTTATATGCACCACAGTAGTGCCTGACACCCTCAGAAGGCAGAAGAGGGCATTGGATCCCCTGGAACTGGAATTCAAGAAAGTTGTGAGCCACCTTGTGGGTGCTGGGAATCAAACCCAGGCCCTCTGTAAAAGCAACAAGTGCTAACAGCTGAGCCAGGTGAAGATGACCTTTATGTTGGGCAGAAATAAAATGATACCTTAGACTTACAACGCTCTGTGGTTCAGAGGGAACCTTCATGAGCTGTGTTCTTCAGTGCTTAAATTTCAATGCTCCTGGTCCCATGGCATCTACAAAGCTGAGCCGCATTGCTGAAACTTCATCTCCTGTTGGGTGCAGTGTATTTCTGATGTCGGAAGTAGCCGATCTCCTCCCTTTTAACAGGGAAGCCACTGAGCAAAATCATTGTTGATATTATGTGAATGAACTGTGTTGAGGGTCAGATAATAAAGCAAAAATCGATGCCATTGGTAAAACAGAAGGGGTCTTTTTTTTTTAACTGTTAAATTGGGGGTAAGCTAATTCTCTTGCATTGAAATGCTGTCATTTACCCAGTGCACATGTAGATTCTTTACAGAGAAATTTAAAAGGCCAACAAGAACCTAAACCAATCAAATAGCACCCAAGCCTGCTCGCTCTTATTTCCGTGCTATTAAGATAATAGAATCTTATCTCTTTGTAGACTGATTCATTTCTTCTGGTTCTTCTTGATCTTAAAATAACCATTTAAAAATTAATAGCTGTCCATCATTTTGTTTTTAAAGACAAGAGAAGATCGTAATAGATCCCACAATTCATTAACCAGAAGTTTCGTTTGCAATGAGACTTTAGAGTTTTAGTAGTTAAATACCCAAGCTCCTCCTGGTTCTTTAGTTCTCAAAATATCAGAGGTTTTCCTCTCAAATGCCTTTATACATAAACTTGTGAACTAGAAAGTGGAAATGACCCATCATTTCATTCAGTGTTTTCATTCTCTATACAAAGAGGCCCTTGTAGGGAAGATGTGTAGGGATCCTGTTCCAGGTGTCTAGTCTAGGCGAGACACCTACAGAACCTGTATCTCCCATTTTGCTCTCTCCTGCTTCGAGCTTCTAAATCCTATTAACAGCTGTCAAAACCCGGTAAACTATTTAGGTGCATTCACAATTTGTTTAATTGGATAGTTAGAAAATGGCATGCTAGAAAATCCTACCCCCCTTTTCTTTTAGCCTGGCTGAACATCTGTAGCATTAGGGCCTCATTATCTCTGAATTGGCATAGCAAATCAGTGGCATCATTAAAATGCCACATTAAGATGATTAAGTGTCTTTGTTATCCAGTTGACTTCTGCATGTGCTGAGGATTTCACGATTATGACCCTCCATCCTTGTAAAACACACTTGCACAACATCGCCCTTTCCTGTCCTCCCCATCGAAGAGCCTCTGTCATTCTGTCCCTCCTGGCCGCATCCCGGGCAAACTTGAGGCTAATTGCTTCAACTCTGTCCTTCTTGGAGTTCAGTTCTGAGATCTCATGGTCCAGAGCTGAATTTCAGCTCCTTCCTTTAACTCTCGGGGGCTCCTTCTAGCAACACGCCCCTCAAGGAGCCCAAGTCGCCTGTTCTGTGCGCCTTCGACAGTGTCTGCTCTCCAGCCGAGCGTTTTATGTGCCTGTAAAAACAAACTGAGGCACAGTTGGCTGAGACTGCTATTGCCCCTGAAGGATTTCGAGGCTGGATCCTCTCCAGGACCCATTGTTTTTGCAGCGTCTCAGGTGAAACCAAAAATGTCTACTCTGGACTACAAGCCTTTCATGTGATAACCATCACCCCAGGAAGTGAAGTCAAGTGCATCAGCCCCAGCGAGCCAAACCTTTGTTCTTTTCAGCCGACAAAACTCTCTCCAGGGGGTGCATGCGTTAGTGTGTGCCGTCTTCCCAAGCCGCCTCCAGAACACAGGCAGAGATGGGAACAATGGTCCCCCAGAGCAGCTCCTTAAGAAAGTTTAGTTTAATCTAATTTCCTATGGGTTAGATTCAATTTAGACATCTTTCCCTCCCTCTGGGAATGTATAGCAATTACTTTTATCAGCAATTTGTGGTTTGCAGTGGTTCCTTTCTCCACGAGTTCAATTATACAAAATTTACTTAGGAAGCCTTTAATATTGTTTTTATTATGGAATAGATCATACATACAAAAAGGCAGATTATAATTAGATTTACAGTTTAAAGAGTAATAATCAAATGAGCATCTAGAGACCCACCTCCAGACGTAAGAAATAAAATCTTGCCGGTGCCTAAGGAGCTTCTGGGTGCTATTTGAAGAGTCAGTTCAAACTGTGTGTCTAAGACACCTGATCTAATTATAATAAGGTTAGAATTTGCAAAACCAAGTGGGAGACGGTTCACATTGCAAACAGTTTGTTCGCTTCACAAGACTTCAGGCTTTGGCTGGAAATGTAACTCAGTAGATAAAGCACCCCCTGCCTGGCTTGTACCAAGCCCTGGGTTCAAACCCGCACAACCCCCAAGTTGAGTCTCACGTATACCAGGTGTAGTAGCACGTGCCTTTAAACCTAGCTCAGACTACTGAGGCCCTTCTCTCAAGTTAGTAGATCAAGGCGATGTTTCCAAAATATCCAGGTTTTATTCTATCCTTAGTGGGAAATGAGAGGCGAAGGGACATACATGTTACGATGCTCGTGTGGAGGTCAGAGGACAATTTTCAGGAGTCAGTTCTCTGACTTTGTTTTGATTTTGAGACAGGGTGTCACTATGTAATCCCAGCCTTGACCTTCACAAACCCCACCCCCAACTCCATCTTTAAGCACTGACTTGTAGCATCATGCCTGGCTAGTTTGGTTATTATTATTTTTGGGTTTTGGTGTTTTTAAGGGGAATTTGAGAACTGGAGAGATGGTTCAGTCGTTTTAAGAGAATGGGTTACTCTTCCAGAGGACCTAGGTTTGGTTCCCAGACCTCACATGACTCACAACTATTTGTAACTCCAGTTCCAGGAGATCTGATACCCTCCTCTGGCCTCTACAGGCATCAGGCACCAAGTAATACACACACAACACATGCAGACAAAACCACCCATATACATGAAGCAAAATAAATCGTCTTTTATTTTGTTGGTCTTGTTGTTTTTGAGACAGTAGTTCTCTATATCCTGGCTGTCCTAGAACTCACTCTGAAGACCAGGCTAGCCTCATACTCACAGAGGTCCTCCTGCCTCTGCCTCCCGAGTGCTGGGATTAAAGGAATGCACCACCACCTGGCTACAAAATAAAATAATATTTAAAGGGAGCCTGGCAGTGATGGCACATACATTTAATCCCAGCACTCGGGAGGCAGAGGCAGGCAGATCTCTGTGAGTTCAAGGCCAGCCAGGTCTTCAAAGACAGTTAGTTCTAGGACAGCCAGAGCTGTAACACAGAGAAACCTTGTCTTGAAAAAACAAACAAACAAGTAAACGGGATGCATTTTTGTATTTGGTTTTGTTGTCATTGTTGCTGTTTTTGATATGAAGTCTCATTACATTGCTCACAATATTCTCAGGCATGTGAGCTCTGTGGTCCTTCCTCCTCAGCCTCCTGAGTAGCTGGCACAACAGGTATGTACCATCAAGCCCAGCACCTCAGCTCTTTTCTTTTTTAATGTGTGCATGTGTGCAGAGATGTTCACATGAGTCCCCATGCCCACAGAAGCCAGCGGGAACATCACATACCCTGCGGTTGGAGTTACAGGTGGTTGTGAGTTGCCCAGTGTGGGTACTGGAAACGGAACTAAGGTCTTCAGCAAGAGCCATATGTACTTTGATTCATGCCGCCACTCTCTAGATCAGCCTGCCTTTGCTCTTATAGACCCTGGCTAAGTGATGTCATAGAGAATTCTGAGCTACACATACACACAGAGTCTCTGTGGCTTCTGACCTCAGCCGGCTCAATGGCTGTAGGGACTAAGAGAGAATTTATAAGTAGCTTAGAGGAAGAAAGAACAGGCTATTTTCCAGCTGGGGGAACTGGAGAAGACAGAGTGGGGGAAATGGTGTATTCATTTGACTTTGGCTTGTGGCAATGTTGGGGAAAGACCGGCTAGTCAATGGAAACAACGCGAACAAACCAAGGACACTGAGATGTGTAGTTGGATAAAAACATCTGAGTAGTAAAAACCAGCATCCTCAGGATAAACTTGAACCAGATACAAAAGGCCCTTTTAGTATTGTTTCTGCATTTGGACTTTATTTTGTGGTCAGTGGAGAATATTCAAGGGTTTTGGCGGGACCATGACATGGCCAGAGCTATAGTCTTAGGACGACCAATAATACACACGATGAGCTGGAGAGGGGAACAGCATGGAAGCTGCAGATCAAGGAGAGGGATGGGGTCTTGGAATAAAAAGGCATGGGAAATGGTGGGTGGAGATTGGGTAAGCACTAAACTGATGAGTCCATGAAAGTGAGGCCCAAACAAGAAAAACAAAGACGGTCGTGAGGCTGGTAGCTTGAGTAACTGGGAAGAAACGCTTGACTTTAGAAGACTTGGGAAGAGGATTGAAGGGGAGCCAAGAGTCACGGGTGGAGCTGTGTACATCTGGGGATTGATCATAGATGCCGTCGGTTGGAGCCCTTGGGAATGGGTGAAATTGCCATAGAGAAGTACTTAAAGGAAAGCAAACAGAGGGTCAGCCACAGTAATTAGGAGGGAAACACGGGGAAGGGAACAATCAGAAAAGAGGTACAGTTTCACTAAGAATGAAGAGCACAGAAGAACGGGGAGCGGTGTCCGGTGTCCAAGAGTTGTGGGGAGCAGCAGACGAGAACTCACCGTGTTTCTGAGTGTGTGGATTACTGCAGGGGACAGAGCCAGTGGGGTATGGAGGCAGAAGCCGGATTCCAGGGAAGCAGTGTTGATCTGACTGGAAAGTATCTGGGAGAGAGAGTGCTTAGCTTCCTTGTGATGCTTAGGTCTATGCCATCCCAGATAGACCACAAAGAACACAAGAGAAGGAGTTTTCCTTAGAGAATCTGAAGCCAGAAAGACCGACTCAGTGTGGCATTTCCAAATCAGTGTCCAGGGTCGAAGACCTGAAGAAGAGAGCTCTCCTTTTAGGAATAAATCAGTTTGGAATCATAGATTGCTAGTTTGATAGTAGTTGAGTAGGCGTGTGTGTTACTATTTCCTAGGGCTGTTAGGAAAATCCCTTCCTTTCTCTGGCTCCTACAAATCTTCCTCCCAAAATATGGAATGAATCTCTTCATTAGGGGAGTCCAGTGTCTTCCCTGCTTTGGATTCAGTGGCCCACATTGAGTCTAATAGTCTCAGAAATCCTCTTCGTGCCTTTGTCCCTGTATGGTTGAGTTTACCCCTCTGTTTGCCTTTCCATGATAAACCATAGAGCTGCTGAACCCAGTAACCATGCAGAAAGGTTACCCAGGTTGTTTAGCTAAAGCTGGCGAATAGACCACCATACCAGGAACTTTTTTGGTCGAATATTCTCCTCCAGTGCCCCCACCCATGTGACTCCTAGGCTTTCCAGACCCCCCCCCCATCTTAAACACTGCCTTCCTTGCTCTACAGCCGAGGACTGGAAAGTCAAGCTCTGAGAGTAAGCTGGGCTGGGGAGGGGAGTACTGAGTTCCAGGTCTGGCCTCCACAGCCAAAATCATAATGAAAGAAGCAGCTGTCCTCAGACCCCTGTTTAGAGAAAGGGCCACGCTCGGGTCCCACTGCTTTCTAAAGTCACTGAGTGTGTAGTAGCCCAAGTGCAGTCACGTTCATATTTTCTCTTTCTTTCTTTCCGTTTCTTTTTTGCTTATTTTTTCAAGGCAGATTTCCTCTGTGTAGCCTTAGCTGTCCTGGAACTCACTCCGTAGACCAGGCTGGTCTTAAATTCACAGAGATCCGCCTGCCTCTGCCTCCCAAGTGCTGGGATTAAAAGCGTGCTCCACCACTGCCCGGCCCGTTCACGTTTTCTAACCCAAATGAAAAGGATTCCTTTCTGCTGCTCCTTTCAATCTACTGGTTTTGGTTCTTGGTAGAAGAAGTTTTCCGTTGAGGTTCTTTTCAACGCCTACATGCAAACTGAAGTGCACTCAGGCTTTGGGGGGGACGTCACCCACAGCTGGAGCAACAGAGGCAGAGAGGAGGGTGCCAGCTCCCGGTCACTCTTCTCTTAAAAGTGAAAAACAGCAAAACCAAAAACAACACTCAAGGAAGCAGATTCCATATGAAAACAGGAAAGATCCATGCAGGAGAGAGAGAGAGAGGGAGGGAAGGAGGGAGGGAAGGAGGGAGGGAAGAAGGAAGATTAACAAGATTCGTAGGGTGACAAACGTGGTGTGTGTTTTCCTTGCTCTGCAGCCATTCATGGCTGCAGTCAGGAGGTTGTGAACCGTGACCTGTGGTGAGCCATGGGACAGTGGCAGCCGTGGAACAGTGGCAGCCGTGGCCCTGGCAGTGGGGGTTTAGGCTTTGTCTTGCTCTATTAAGCAAGCACAGTTAATATAGATGAAAGGTAACCTTGACAGAAGTGAAAATTGAAACTGGGGTGGAAGGTAGCCCGTGCAGCTGCTCTTGTACTTCCTCCTGTGACAGCGGGATCAACACTTCTGATGTGTTTTGGAAGGGATGTAGCTTTTAAAAATATCATCTTTTTTTTTTTTTCAGAGTGTTTTGGGTTTTTACATCGACCCCGGTGAAGGAAGGGCGTGGAATAGACCTGTTAAACAGCCACTTAGCCTTTTTTGATATGAGTGTATGGGGGCAAGCCAACTAACTGATAGTTTAAGTTTAGTTTTTTGTTGTTGTTGTTGCTGTTTAAATTTATATTTTGAGCTGGAGAGATGGCTCGGTGGTTAAGAGCACTGACAGCTCTTCCAGAAGATCTGGGTTCAATTCCCAGCACCCACATGGCAGCTCACAACTGTCTGTAATTCTAGTTCCAGGGGACCCAACACCCATGACAAAACATCAGTGCACATAAAATAGAAATAAATTACTTTATGTGTATAAATGTTTTGACTGAAAGTCTGTTTGTGACCTCCCGTGTTCCTGTGGAAGTTAAAACAGGGCATCAGATCCTCTGGAACTGGGATTTGGGGAAGTTGTGAGCCACCCTGTGGTGCTGGGTATCAACCCGGGTCCTCTGTGAGAGCAGCCAGTGCTCTTAGCTGCTGAATCATCTCTCCTGCGCTAGCGTAGTGTCTTCATCACACCTGTGCCAGGAACTGGCTGTGCAAAATCGGGAAAGTGGCGGTTTCTGCTTCCCATCTGAGGAAGAAGCTGGGAGAAATTGATCTCTAAATTCCCTTTCCTTCTCAATTCCACTGACTTGCGTTTCTTTGTGGAGAAGTAAAGCTTCCGATGTCTAAAAACTCAGTGTTTGAGTGAATAAGCGCTTACATAGCATACTTTATATATGTAAATCTCTTACAAATGCTGGTCCCATGAGGCAAATTTTTCAGGACTCTTTTTCCTTGAGGTGGAGGCCAGGCTGACCTGGAACTCACTGTGTAGGCTACACTGACCTTAGACTCATAGAAATCTGCCTGCCTCGGCATTCCAAACGCTGGCACCAAAGTTGTATGCTACCTCATCCCGCGTGCCTTCTATGTGTCTTATGTTATTCTTAAAAGACTTGTAGAGGGCTTAGGCAGTGCCTCAGTTTACCATACGTGTGTGTTCGCCTCACTCAGGAAGGCCTGAGCTTGATCTCCAGCCCCTAAATGAAATGGCAGGTATGACAGGCACCTGTAATCCAGCACTGAGGGGGTAAAGACAAGAGGATTCTGGTGCTCACTAACTGGCTAGTCAGCCTAGCCTGATCACAGAACCTCAGGTCCAGCTGAGAGAGAGAGAGAGAGAGAAAGAGAGAGAGAGAGAACAGCTCTTGAGAAGTGACATCTGAGTTGACTTTGGCCTACACACATGCGTGCGCACACACAAATGTAGCATACCTTGAGAGGTCGCTGGGAAGGAATGCTGGCCTAGGATTCTGAGTTCCAGCCCTCTGACTGTACCCACCTGCCAAAAAAAAAAAAAAAAAAAAAAAAAGCCCAACAGTGCAGCAGCCATTTAAAGAATAGTACTTAGACCAGGCAGCGGTGGCACACGTCTTTAATCCCAGCACATGGGAGGCAGAGATAGGTGGATCTCTGTGAGTTCAAGCCCAGCCTGATCTACAGAACAAGTTCCAGGACAGCCAGGGCTACACAGAGAAACCTTGTCTTGAAACACTCCCTCCCACCTCCCCCCAAAAAATACTTAGCCATACAACATACTTGGACCAGTCCCTCTTCTGAAGCCCAGTCCTATAATTAACTGATCTGGGATCTTGAGCTTAGTCCTACTTAGATTAGGTCTAGCTATCTCTTCCCCTAACTGGGTTGGACCCAGCTGACCTCCATCAATTGGGTCCAATGAAAGCATCCTTTTGTCCTTCCCGGCTCTGTTCACTAACACTAGCGCTTCCTCTGCTTTCAGCGCTGGCTCTGCCGCTTCCAAGACAGAATAAGAGTTTTTCCCTCAGTTCCCCAGGAAGGAAAGGCAAAACATGGCTTCTGCTTTCCCGCTCTCAATCTTAGTGCGTTGCCCGGAGGCCTTCGTAGCATCAAAATGATATTTTCATCTCGAAACCAAAGAGTTTGTCCCATTGTCTTTTTAGCGGCAGCCACCAAGAAAGATCTGAGGCTGTTCCTTCTCTCCAAGGACCAGGGACAGGCTGTTCAAAACGTTTGTTTCCCGGTCTCTTTGGATAATCACAGCTAAAACTTGTTACCTCTAATCTTCTGGATGGCCTAGGACACTGCCGTGTGTGTGTGTGTGTGTGTGTGTGTGTGTGTGTGTGTGTGTGTGTGTGTGTAACTGTGGTTCTGAATTCTAATAATGAGTGATCACCCTCTGGGCCTCTCTTGCTTTGTATGTACACAGTGTTCCGTGAGCTTCCTCTGTATTTATTCGCCAACTGTGGGCCTCTTTTCTGAGCGGCTTCACAGCTTCGAATACAGTCATTGTTCATTTCTCGCATGCATGTCCCCTGCAGAAGACGCCATGAAAGTGAAAGATGAATGCAGCGAAAGAGGCGACGGCGGCGCGTTGAAGCCGGAGCCCCTGGGGAGCGCAGAGGAGCGCGAGATTCCTTACAGCTACGCGAGGGAATATAACGAATATGAAAACATTAAGCTGGAGAGACACGCTCCGTACGACGGCGGCAGGCCGACCGGTGGGAAGATGAACTGCGATGTGTGCGGATTATCCTGCATCAGCTTCAATGTCTTGATGGTGCATAAGCGAAGCCATACTGGTAAATAGTCTCCTCTCTCAGTTCTCAGAACTGTCCGTGTGCGACCGTGGGAGGGACGAAGCGGCGGAGTTTGGGTCTTTCTTTGGCTTCCTCCGGTACTTTCTGCTATAGTTTTGATGTTTCTCTTGCTCTTTGCACTCCCGTTTTACCCAGGGACCCTAGTGCCTGCTTCACTATGCATTTGGCAAACACACTGAAAATACTACAAATAAAAAGAGACTAACAGGGGGCTGGAGAGATGGCTCAGTGGTTAAGAGCATTGCCTGCTCTTCCAAAGGTCCTGAGTTCAATTCCCAGCAACCACATGGTGGCTCACAACCATCTGTAATGGGGTCTGGTGCCCTCTTCTGACCTGCAGTCATACACACAGACAGAATATTGTATATGTAATAAATAAATAAATATTTTAAAAAAGAGAGACTAACAAAGGTCTGATGGGGTGGCACACACCTTGACCCCAGCACTGGGGAGGCAGAGGCAGGTGGATCTCTGAGTTCAAGGCCAGCCTGGTCTACATATGAGTTCCAGGACAGCCAGTGCTGCAAAGTGAGACCTGGGGGGAGAGAGAGAGGAGGTGGGTGAGGCAAGAGAGAGAGAAAGAGAGAGAGAGAGAGACTGACCAATGAAAATAGCCATTGAGGTTAGCTGGATAGCTTTCCTTCAGTTAGTAAGCAGGAGCTGGAAAAATCTTCCAAGTGTTTTGACACGGCACATCCATGAAAGCAGGTGCCCTTACTCTGTTGGGTTCAGATCTCATGGATAAAAGGATATGGGTTTTATTGTCGGTTTTAAATACATCTTCATGTGGTAAACAAGGAGTCCATAGGAAGGCCTAGGAACGAGTCACACTGAGTCTGTAACCCTCCTCTGGTACAGGGACTCCAGAGTGAAAGACTGGGTCTCGACACCTTACATCTTGTATCTAAGTGCGCCTCAATGGCTCGGTTCCTTCACTCAGGAGACCAAAACAAGAGGACCATCATGAGTTCCATGCCATCCTTGGGCACAGAGGAATAGCCCTGTCAAAAAAGAAAAGATTAAAACCACCAAACAAAACAATGACCTTAGTCCCAGCACTCAGGAGGCAGAGGCAGGAGGATCTCTGTGCCAACCTGGTCTACAGAGCAAGTTCCAGGCTAGGGCTACAGAGTGAGGTCCTGTCTCAAAAATACAAGAAGGATTGACTCTCTGAGCCCTTCTTCAAAGGTGACCGCCTTCAGATGCCAAGAAGTAGAAAAACCTTTAGGCAGCTCCCAAGGCTGCTGTGTCCCTTGGTACTGACTCAGAGCAAGATCACTAGACTAGCTATACTGAGTGGGAGTGTTGTTCTGCAAGAAGAGGATCCCACAACTCTCTGCACCACAGAATGTAGTTCCCAAGCAACCTCTCAGCGAGGGCAGAACCGCCCAAGAGATGGGCTTTCGCCATGGGCGTCTAATCTGGGCACATGCTTTTCCACTGGCCTTGTGATGAGAGTTCTCCTTTTCCGTCCTCCCTGAAGGTGAACGCCCGTTCCAGTGTAATCAGTGCGGGGCATCTTTTACTCAGAAAGGTAACCTCCTCCGCCACATTAAGCTGCACACAGGGGAAAAACCTTTTAAGTGTCACCTCTGCAACTACGCATGCCAAAGGAGAGATGCGCTCACGGGACACCTTAGGACACACTCTGGTAAGTGAGGGACACAAACGTTCCACATCTAGTGGCTGTGGAAACAAGAGAGAGTTAAGTGTGGCAGCTTCTGTCTGTCACTCTCCCTCTGAAGGCTCACCCTCTGAAGGGTTCCATCTGCAGAGACCTCTAGGGCTAACTGCCCTTCCATTAAGGCATTAATTGCTCTCCGTCTGCCTCGGTGGGAACCGTCTCCAGCATCCTGACAAATCACAATGCCTTCGTAATTTTTGTGAAAAAAAAAAAATCGTGGCCATCAATATTTTTATGGTAAATTTTATTTCTTAATATGCACACACCCATTTTCCAGTTTTCCATCCACAAAACTACACGAGCAAATCATGTTCAGTTGGTAAATTGTTAAAACGTGTAAAGCAGGGGTCTGAAGAGGTGGCTCAGCCGTTGAGAGCAAGTATTGTTCTTCCAGGAGATAAGGGTTTCATTGTTGGCACCCACACCCATTGCCTCACAGCCAGCACCAACTCCATCTGCAGGAGAGCGGATGCCTCTGGTCCCCACATGTACAATAGCACATGATTTAAAATAATAAAAATGTAAATCAGACATAAATTTTTATTTGAGGTTCCTTTTGGTTGTTTTGGGATAAATTTCTTATTGATTTTTGTTTGGTTGGTTGGTTTTGTTGTAATTGTTTTGTTTTTATTTTTGTTTTGGAGATGGGTCCCTACTTTGCAGTCCTGGTTGAGCTGGAATTCACTATGTGTCCCAGGGTAGTCTCACAGTCGTAGCTGCCTGCCTGCCTTTACCTCCTGTGTGCTGTAATTATAGGCATGTGCCACTTTACCCAGCTTCTCGCTAAGTTTCCTAACCCCAACTTTCCCCTTCCTCGCCCCACTTATTTTTAAGCCCTAAGAGCAACAACAAGAATTCTTAAAAAGCCACCTGCTGCCTCGGTCTTTTCAATCCTTATGTTGAACAAGCAAGGTGACACTTTTCTTTTTTTTTAACATTTAGAATTTTCCTCTTAGAAAAATAAGGCGAATCTTATTGTCAAAATTGGAACCTCATGTTCTTGATGTTATCTGGCAAATTTTTTTAATTTAAGAAGAGAGAGAGAGAGAGAGAGAGAGAGAGAGAGAGAGAGAGAGAGGTTTGTTTTTATGTCAGTCCACATTACTGCTTTGACTAAAGCCCAGTCTCAGAACTACTCACGATTTAGAGTAAGGTTAAACAAGCCGACCTCAGCAAAACCCACGAGAGATCACATGTGGCAGAGAGGGGTTTTCTCTCTCTCTCTCTCTCTCTCTCTCTCTCTCTCTCTCTCTCTCATTTGTCAATGTAACAAAATAGTAATGGGTTTGATGGAAAGAAAGAAAAAGAAGATTCTTTCCTGCCCTTTTCAAGCATAGTGCTGATAAGTCTTTTGAGACATACGCCAGAGCACCCAAGTTATACAGAAATAAAAACTGTTTAGCCTTGGAAAACCTGTGATTTATTTTTGGTCTGGGGTTTCATAAGGATCTTCTGAGGGTTCTTTTACTCCCAAAGCATGAAGAATTGGAAAATAAACATTTCATGATGGAACCAGAGGGTTCACACTTTTTAGGTTGAGTTTTATCAAAAGATATGGGCAACTTATGAGGAAAACTACTTTTGATTTGTTTTTAAAAAATTAATTGAAGTCATTTTTGCAATTCATTCTTTTTGATCATTTGTTTTTTCCAGACAGGGTCTCACTATGTAGCCGTGGCTGTCCTTGAACTCACAGAGATCCCCCTTCCTCTGCCTCCAGAGTGCTGGGATTTAAATGCATGTGCAGCTAGGCCTGGCTACTGCAACTCATTCTTAATTCTGTTGTTAAAATGTTCTTTGTTAATCAGCCCTGTCTTTGGCCATGCTTGTTTAAAGTCACTTTACAAGAACGGCCCCCCACACTCCTAACATGTCTAGCCCAACCCTAATGCCCACGGACCACCTTACTTCTTACCTACAGTAAAATAGACAGCCCAGAGTAGGAAGGATGCCCTCCCGTTCCCATTAATTTTATGGGAATGAGCATTTTCCCTTGCATACATTGGTCCAAGGAAGTCAAAGGAGGGCATCAGGTCCCCTGGAATTAGATTCAGTATGGATGGTGGTGTGCTGCCCTGTGGATGCTGGGAATCAAGCCCAGATCCTCTGCAAGAGCAGAGTGCTCCTCCCATCAGGAGACCTCTCCAGCCCCAGTAGTTAAGTGATCTCAACTGCTGAACCATTGTTCCAGGTCCCAAATAATTTGCTTTGTTTTGGTTATTAGATAGGGTTTCGCTATGTACATCAGCCTGGCCTCAAACTCACAAAGAGCATCCTGTCTATGCTGGGATTAAAGGTGTGTGTCACCACACCTGGACCTATTTCACTCTTGCCCCACACTACCCTCCCTGAAGAATAAAGCATTCTTCCCTATCTGTCTGTCTATCTATCTGTCTGTCTATCTATCTATCTATCTATCTATCTGTCTATCTATCTATCTATCTATCTATCTATCTATCTATCTGTCTATCTGTCTATCTGTCTATCTGTCTATCTGTCTATCTGTCTATCTATCTATCTATCTATCTATCTATCTGTCTGTCTATCATCTATCTATCTATCTCTGTGTGTGTCTCTTTCTCTCTCTCTTCTCTCTCTCTCAGCCTTTCTTTTTAACTTTAGATCCCCTGGGGCTGGAGTTACAGCCAGTCTGAACCACCCCATTTGGGTGCTGGGAACCAAAGCTCAGTCCTCTGGAAGAGCAACCAGTACCCTTCAGTGCTGAGCCATCTCTCCAGTCCTGGGACCTGCTTTGGTTAACGGAAAAGAAACAAGGTTTAACCCATAACCAAACACTGAGAAAAGCAGCAGTCACCCGCTGCAGACCCGTCCATCTGAGACAGGACGCTGTCCTTTGAATACACTGGTGGAAGAGCCCCCCCTAGACCGCAGTCCTGTTTCAGCTTAGCGGATTTGACAGCAGCACAGACTTGGAGGCATGGGTCTGGCTGGGCCAGCAGCCTCATCCCTAGAGACCAGTGTCTTCTCAGAGCCGGGGTCTCGGTGTGTGGGGTCCCTGAGTGCTCTGTGTCTTCCCTTCCAGTGGAGAAACCCTACAAGTGTGAATTCTGCGGACGGAGCTACAAGCAGAGAAGCTCCCTGGAGGAGCACAAGGAGCGATGCCGTACATTTCTTCAGAATTCCGACCTGGGGGACGCCAGTAAGTTCCACAGGGCCCGTTTTCTCCACTTGTCAGTGAGCATTTGCCCTCCTAGGTGGTGGAGCAGGTTATACATAGACAGAGTGAATGAGCAAGGAGAGATGGGGGAGTGTTGTGGAGAGAAACAGAGCAGGAAGTGCAGGGTAAGGGTGACATCGGGCAGGTGTCCACCAGGCAATGTTCTGGTGGACTTGAAGGCGTGGTAGCGAGCCCCACGGATCACTGGTGAAGTTCCTGATGCTGCAACCTGAAGAGATGTAAATACAGCCCCGTGAGCCTGGAACAGAATGAGCAAAGGGTGTGGAGCCAGAGGGGGAAAAGGGAAACTAGATCTTATCAGGCCTCGGAGGCCATCGTAAAGACCTTTGAGCAAAACTGAAAATCTTTGAGCCCAGACAGGTGACATCATCGGACTTCTCATTTGAAAGCCACCGCCCTATTTTGTCCCTGAGAATAGACTGCCTTTTGGACAAGCTAGATAGATCTTGGGGAATCCAGCTGGGAGTCTGTGGCAAGAATTCGAGCCAAAGGGAACTGTGTCTTGGCAGTGGTGGGCGTTAGGGTGTTCTGATTCAAAGGCAGAGCCAGCAGGCTTTCCTAGCTATGGTGGAATGGTGATCTCAAAGGGTGGTGCAGGCTGGGAAATGGTTAGGGAAGAATCAGGAACACGCTCAAGGATTTTCTCCGCACAGGGCCCAGTGGTGATGTCCTGGTCTGCCCATGTGACTTGCTGTAATGTTTGTACTTGACTTCGAGGGGTTTCCTTTTTTCCCCAGGGATTTGAACTGTGTAGCTTCTGGCCCCAGATTTTAACACCGTGTGTGTCCTCCTCCACGTCCAGTGTGGTCTTATTTCTTTCTCATCCTTTCGTTGAGTCAGCCTGAAGCTTTTCTCGTATGGCGTCTCTGGCAGTCAACCTTGTTCAACTCATTTGACCCTCAACCCGGTTCTTCAGCTTGGGGTGGGGACTTGGTTCCTAGAGCCAAGTCCTTATGGAGAATGGGAGGGAACCTCGTGGGCATTGGCCTTTGACTGCAGTAACTGCGCTGGGACATTTTGAGCAGCCTAAAGCAGACGATTACAGAGGGCGTCATAGCAGTGTGAGCATTACGGAAAGCAGAGTGGAAATCCTGAGCGTTCACCCCACGGAGTGGAAAGAAACTTGGGCTTTAGATCAAGGCCGTTTCCTGGTTTAGGGGCTGGCCAACCGAAGCCCGTGGGTCTTTTCTTGCTTCTACCTTTTATCCTGATGGCATCTTGAGTTTTATCATCAAGGGTTCTTATTCCTCCTTGTTTCTAAAGAATGCCACTTGCTTACCTTAAGAAAAACAATGACGGCTTGGCGCTTGCCATCTCAAGTGGCATGCTGAGCTGTGAGTTAGTGTTTGCCCATAAAAGAAACATCTATTCCTACCTTCTCCCTTTGGAGGTGGGAAAACAAAGACTTGTCAAAATCCAGTGACTAACTTAAAAATGACTAGCGCTTTAGCTTGCTTGTTTGGTTGGGTTTGTGTGTGCTGGCAGGCACGCATGTGTACATGTGCACACATGCATTTGTCTGGAGTATTTTTTTTATTATTTTTTAAACTACATATATTTTTTTAAAAAATTCATTTTACATTTCAACCACAGTTCTCTCTCCCATTCTTCCTCCTGTTCCCTGTATTTTTTATTTTTAAAACCAATTCACACTCTATAACAGTCAGGTGTGGCGGCACGTCCTTTAATCTCAGCTAACTCTGACAACTGACTTGGTGTTTTAAAGATGCCCGTTCAGTGGTTTTGTCCATCCACTGTCTGGCGGCTCAGAGGTAAAAAGACACGAAGTCTAGGAAAGAAAGTTCCAGAACATTTGCCAATCCAATCCCAAGAGAGACGCCCCGCCTACCACCTTCATTTTCCTGCCTTCCATGACTGGCCAACAGCTCCCCTACTTCGGGTCCCTGTTGATTTCCCTGTTCCAGATAATGTCACATAAGCGCTGTCACACCACAGGGAGCCTTTCCAGTCTGCTCTTCTAACAGACGTAAAGCTTTTGGTTTCAGCCATGTTGAAACATGTTCTCGTGCAGTTTACGTATGGACTGACCAGAGTGTGCTTTCCCAGGCATTGGTTCATCAGTGGGGGATTTACTTTCCATGTTGGGAAATAATAAACTATATTTTTAACAGTCGTATTACCTGGACAGCAAAAGAAATATACAACATATACTGAAGAGACACACACACACACATGTGTGTGTGTGTGTGTGTGTGTGTGTGGTGTGTGCATGTGTGGTGTGGGTGTGGTGTATGTGTGTGGGTGTGTGGGGTGTGGGTGTGTGGTATATGTGTGGGGGGGTATGTATGTGGTATGTGTGTGTGGTGTTTGTGTGTGTATGTGGTGTGTGTGTGGTGTGTGTGTAGTGTGTGATGTGTGTGTGTGTGTGTGTGTGTGTGTGTGTGTGTGTGTGTGTGGTGTCTTGATTCTCCTGGAAACAGGAATAAGGGAATCAGCGATTCTACCCCATAGACAATAATAAAATAATGATTTTTGGAGTAACTTTTACTTCACACACCCATGCCATTTTAGGGATTTGAAGTTTAAAAAGTTATCAGAAGTTTTAGGCTGTTCAGAATGCTGGGGCAGGAGGCACTGAGAAGCCGACAAAGCTAATTTGCATCCATAGGGCTGTTGGATGGATGCGTGCAACAGAATTTAAGTCTCAGCAAAAAGTTAAGGGTTAACAAAGTCAGCAAATTTGATTGCTTTTTTTTTTCTTTTCTTTTTTCCGAGATAGGGCCTCTCTATGTAGTTCTGACTGACCTGAACCTTCTGCTGTGTGTGCCACCAGGCCTGGCTTTGATTTCTTTCCTTTCTTTTTCTTTCTTTCTTTCTTTCTTTCTTTCTTTTTCTTTTCTTTCTTTCTTTTTTTCTTTCTCTTTCTTTCTTTTTTTTCTTCTCTCTCTCTTTCTTTCTCTCTCTCTCTCTCTCTCTCTTTCTCTCTCTCTCTCTCCTTTTCTTTTATTGACAAGTATGCCATAGTAGTGGTTTTAGGTTACAAAGTGGGTAAAGTCACAGCTCAATCAAGTATAAATACCACATGCCTGTACTATATTTCTGGGTCTCTTGGGTTTTAAATAGCGCCTACACATTTTTTCCAGGATCCAAATGTAAAGGCCTTTTGTTCCAGCTCGAGCCTCTCCTTCACGGGCACCATTCCTTCTGTGGTTTCCATGTCTGTGTCCTTACTGTAACTAGGAGTCCAGTATGGATGGATACAGTGTTCTATTCCAAGCCTGACCAATGCAGTAATATTCCCCTAAACTTGAACTTCCGATTTCTGCCTCCACCTCTCTCCACAGTGGAAATGCAAGCGTGTGCCCCCAATGCCCAGTTTGATGTGGTGCTGGGACTAGAACCTAGGGCTTTGTGCAGACTCGGCAGCTATACTTCTTTCTAGCCCCAGGGCAGTACATCCTAAATCTTTATTCCTCGTGTCACTTCTAAAACGCTATTTCGGGGTTCCTGTGCATGGGGCACTCATGCAGCAAGCACATGTTTAAATCAAAGCCCAGCTGGATGTGGCAGCAGGAGGCTGAGGTGGAAGGGTAGGGTAGCAAGACCCTGGCTCTAAAGAAAGAAAAGTAAGTTAAGCTGTGGTTTAGTGTGAGAGCCGGTCAGGGACAGAGCTGTCTTCCCTGGAAAGCAGGCCTCTCTGGAAGGGGACGGATGAAAGGTCTTTGAGAAAAGACCAGTCTCTGAAAGGACTGCACAGTGACAGGACTTCTGTCTTGCTGGTCCTTGTTTTTACTCAGATACAGCTGATTCGGTTCTGTATCATGACCTGTTCGCAAAGATGAGGAAAAGCTAAGCCCCTACCCCTGAAGAACGCATAGCGTATTGAGGCACTGGTCTAATAATGGAGACATATGAGTTATCGCAAGTTGAGTCTAAGTCTCTGCAGCAGATGCCATGAGGGACGTTGTTGCAATATTCCCGCTGCCCAGTGGTGTACAGATGGCCAGAAGGAACGGCAGATGACCATGGCATTCATCTCCTTGATCTTTTTGGCGTTACTGTGGTCTCATTTCACACAACTTATACTTGTAGCCAAACCTTTCATGAATAACCATGAAGTTCTAGCAATAATAAGACGTTTTGTTGGCATCGCCGAAGCTCGAACCCAGGGCCTTGCACATTCTAGACCAGCACTCTGCCGCTGATAATAGCCTTTATAAAGTAAGTGACTAAAACCGGTTGTGATGGCACACACCTTGAATCCCAGCACTCAGGAGGCAGAGGCAGAGGAATCTCTTGTGAGTTCAAAGTCAGCCTGGTCTACAGGGTAGACGCTACACAGACAGTTCCAGGGCTGCATAGAGAGAGCCTGTCAAAAAGAAAAAGCCCTAGGCAAATGGTTGATGATGTTTATTTGTGAGTCTAGGAGTTAAAATTTTTTTCTCCTTTCTCATTGCTTCAGTGGAGCCAGTGCAAGCACAAGGGTTTCGGGATGAAATCATATTTTTACCATGTAGCTCCACTTTTTCTTCTAAGAGTTAAAAAAAAACCAGACACCAGGTCTGTATTCCTAACAGGCTCATTTGACTTGCTCCACGGGGCAACAGTTACATGTAGCTTTTTGGTTTGAACCTGCCTGGTCTTTGATAGCAATCTGTTGTTAGACAATCTCGTTGCACAATGACTCCACTTTGTTCCTGTCTCCATTAGCTGCTGACCACACCATAGAGACCGGATGCAATGGCTGCTTTAAGCTCCATTTAACTCTTCGAGCCCTGATGAAGGATGTTGCAAAAACAAAAGCAGAACATGAACACATAGTCAAAGCTACAATTACTTTAAGGTTTAACAATGTATCATGGAAGCAGTTAAAAGTTAAGGCTTGTGCAGGGATTAAAGGCAATTTATTTTTGTAATTGTGGTTATCATGACATTTTATTATCTTTCCAGCGTCTCTAAGATCTGTTGCTAATAAAAATTGACCCTTACCTACTCCGTAGTTAGACAAATGATGTGGAGGGAAATTGGGTCAAGAATTGCAGTCCTGCCCCTGTGCCCATTCAGCCACCAAATGTATCAATGTCCACCTTCCCAGACCCCCGCCCCCATCCTGGCAACACTAAACTGCCAAACACCACCTAGGAACGGATTTCCTGTTGCATCATTTAGACCCATTATCTTCTTCCCTTGCCACCTTGCCCCAACTCGTTTTCTTCCACTTAACATTTGTGGGACTCCGTGTAGCACGATAACAAATCTTGACTGCGTGAATGGACAGTTGAGTCCTAAAGGCAGAGGGAGGACCAGAAGTCAGAAGGCCTTCCTCCCCTTTCGTCTTTCCAGCACACTCTGTAAACAATCCCCGAGCTCAGCTAACTCTGACTACTGACTTGGTGTTTTAAAGATGCCCGTTCAGTGGTTTTACCCATCCACTGTCTGGAGGTTCAGGGGTAAAAAGACAGGAAGTCTAGGAAAGAAAGTGGACCCGATTTTGATGCCTGTTAGCCTTTGTCTACTCCGTGGTTGGGAATCAGTTAAGTCTGTGAAGGGGAACTCAGGCCCTGGGGTGTGCTCCCGTGCTTGGGAGTGTCGGTGTTCTGCGTGACAGCTCTAGGTAGGGGGCAGAGGGAGAGCCGTCTCTTGATTTCTCACAGGAGGCCTTTCCCTCTGAGCAGAGCTGTGGAAGTGGGAAAGCCTCCACTTGGGCCTCGGATTATCTTTTCACCCATGAACACTCCAGAACGTTACTCTCTTTAAATGTCAGCCATTTGGCCACTGATTGACATGGTGAGAGTTATCTGGAAATGACTGCCAAGACCAGCTTGGTGGGTAACCAGGAATGAGAAGGGTGATGTTATCTCAGAAGGTTGCCATTTAGTGACATGCCCTAATTACAGCTATTTAGGTCAATGTGTCCATGCCTCAGCACCCTCCCAAACATAGAGGATGTCGTTGTGTGTGCCCACAAAAGTGCTTTTGCTGCTGCTGCTGCTGCTGCTGCTGCTGCTGCTGCTGCTGCTGACTTCGGTGGAACATGAGCAATGACTCCTAAGACATAAGTGGGGAACTGAGGCGTCATGCTTAGGGCAGGTCCCAGGTCATGATGTGACTGTGAGGGGAAGGACTAAAAGGGACCAAGCACAGTGGTGAAGTGGGCTCAAAAGTAAAAATTCCCCAAGTATTTGTTATCCTCATTTCAACCTAAATCATTTCAATGACAGATACAGGCATGGTGCCTCTGATCCTCTCATACGCTCCTAGAGTGCACATGGCTACCTTTACCCTACTTCTAAGAAAAAGGAACAACAACAACCAAAAAAGTAATCCCTTGTATTGGAAACTGACTTCAAATTCCAGGCGGTCTTTCATCTCTCTGCTCAAGGGACTTTGGCTAGTGCCACATCTGGCGGTGGTTTGTGTGCAAGGAAATAATACGTATGATCATTTCCTGTTTGGTCATCGTAACCTGTCTCTGGAGTGAGCAGAGCTGACCCCCTTCACTCCGTAGCGGTGTCCTGTCACCAAGTGCCTAAGTCCAAGGACTTTACCAAGTCTGAAAGCTGCTTAGGCCCCTGGTCCTGAGCGTAATCTTCTCATGTACGTAAATCGGTGTTGACAGCTGGAGCAGATGTAGGGATGTGTTTCTTCAGAGCCCAGAAGTACTGTTGACAAGAGCCCACGTCAAGTGATGTGGCGTTGCCATAATACTTGTTTTTTCACTTTTGGAGACAGGTTTCCTTTATGACTGATTTTTAAAAACCACACAAAGCTCTGCATTGTATAACACCCGAAACAGAGTTCTTCTGGTGACGGGAAGCAAGTGGAAGATAATCAAGACTTGAAATGATCATTTTCTAATCTGGCATTGGCACTCTCCGGCCCAGCCTCTCTTGCCCTGGAGATCTTTCTGGGTCATTCATTCCCTGCAAAGGTAGCCAGTGTCCTTTTTTTCTGGACATGTGTCTCACAGACCATGGAAGGTGTGCTGATTCTGTATATTGGAATCTCTTCACATGGCAAATACCTCAGACTCCTCAGCTACAGGACAAGTGCAGACAGTTCCCAAACCTGTGCGGGCATTGAGCTAGGAAATATCTCATTCTGTAGCTATCAATTTTACCTCTTTAACTCTAGTCCCTTAAAAAAATTACATTTTCTTCTTCCTTAGACACATTAGAAATGTATGACCTTCTAGTTTAGACTTTCTGAAGTACTCAGACAAAACAGAGATATAATGTCACAATATGTTTGCTTGGGCAGGGGTGGGCGCGCCATGGCCCTGGGATCAAGTGCAGCAGTCAGTCTGTTTGTATACAGGGTTTTTACTGTTTACTTATTTATTGTGTATGTGTGGTCTGTGGATGTGTCCACGTTTGAGTGTGTCTAGGTGTGCCTGGAGGCCAGAAGTCGATTTTGAATGTCTACTCAATCACTGTCCACCTTAGTTCTTGAAACAGAGTCTCTCATTGAGCCTGGGCTAGAATGCCTGGCTAGCGAGCCTCTGGGTTTCCTGCTGTCCCTGCTTCCCTAGTGCTGGTATTGCAGGCTTGGGCTCTTTAGGTGGGTCCTGGGGATCCAAATTCAGGTTCTCGCGCTTATATAGCAAGCATGTCACAGGCTGAGACATCTCTCTGGTCCAGTTTTTACATTTTAACAGAGATGTAGGGCAGAAAACACTAATATAGAAAGGGACTGTGCATCCCACAGGTTTAAAAATAGTTGCCACCAACATGAACGTAGTAGTGCAGGTGTGTAATCCCAGGACTTGAGGTTTGAGGCCAACCTTGGAGCTGTGAAACAGAAGGACCCTGCCTCAAAAATAATAATGATCGCACATGATCATACACAGTGTTTACTCTTTGCTCTTTTTACAGAAATTATTTCCTGGTCCTTGAGTCCAGCATTATGAAGTTTTAGGCCTTCTATTTATACCAGCTAGTGAGTTTTCACTCTTTAGACATGGTGTCTCGTTGGTTACTGCTGGCTGTTCCAAAGTAAATTACATTTGTTCCACTTTACTACTTAAGCATATTGGCGTTATTTTTATATTCATCTAGTGCACTGAAATTCTGGCTGCTCCCCCTCCCCAGTTTCACAAGGTAGCCTAGGACGGCCTGCAACTCACTGTGTAGCCCAGGCTAGTCTCAAACTCATGGCCATCCTCTTGCCTCAGTCTCCCAAGGATTGGGACTATAGGCATGAGCCTCGTCGTCCTGTTGTGGCTGCCTTTAAAAATCATCCAGGGAACTTGGGAAGCACGCTTGTCCTGGCCCCACTGCAAAGTGAAAGGAAAGCTGCCTGTGGATATCTAAGTGTGTACCAGGCATTCAGGCCGGACTAATTTGCAGCCAGGTCTGAGAACTCCAGCCCGTGCCACTCAGATGTCTATCTGTGGGTTCATAACCAATCCACATTCTCGGGCAGTTCCTATTGTCATTTTTTTCATTAGGAATACAATAGAAATGCAGTATACAGATTGCCCTTTAATTTTCAGACAACAGTGTGGCTCAGGGACACGGTAATGGAAACAGTTTTGAGATGTGGAGAACCTATGAAGCAACACACGGAACCCAGAGAAACGGAATTTGAAAGATAAGAACCGAGAGAAACGTAGTGAAGAAAAAAAATGACTCAGTATTTCAATACCCAAATCACTGGGTAGATTTCTTGCTATCTGGGCGAGTGTATCTATTTTCAAAAGTCTATTAACATAGACAGAGCGGTGAATCTGGGGCACCGTGCCTTTTTTTTTTCAAAGTTGTTAAGAAGAATTATATCAGTGTGCAGGTGTCACATGCAGTTACTCAGAATCAGAAAGGAGCTGCCGAGGGTGAAAGGGCCTCCATCTATCTATCTTTTTGCAACCAACCACCTCCAAGCTGTTTCTTCAATACTTCCTCTTGCTAATGAAGGTACTAGCTGGGGATGGGTCGGGCTTTCCCATCTCAGCATAAGACTGCAAGATTTGAATGTGCCCCAGAATCGGTCTCACTGACCACAGCAGGTACCCAGGGCAGGAAACCGAGCAGGACCCACAGGTAATGACAGCCCCGTGCATCAGCCCCCTAACCCCGCATGGGGATGCTTCTTCCAGCTTTTTCCCCTTCCCCATTCTCCCCATGTACCAATGTATTCCTCTCCCTCTTCTTCCAAACCAGCAAGTGTGGAGGCAAGACACATCAAAGCGGAGATGGGAAGTGAAAGAGCGCTCGTTCTGGACAGATTAGCAAGCAATGTGGCAAAACGGAAAAGCTCAATGCCTCAGAAATTCATTGGTAAGGATGCACGGCCCTTTCTTGCTGCTGCTAGCAGATGACTTGACGGAGATAACGTGGGGATGTTTACCGCACTTGCCTTTCCTAGTGCTGTCTGTTAAAAACGGGCTTCCATTGTGTTCTTATTCGCTGTGGTCGGTTCGTTTTGATGGCTCTAGCATATAGAATTAAAAATATTATCTGAGGAGTCTTAGCTACAAAGCAGGGGAACATTTGGTATTGTTTCTTAAATGGAGTTGGTGTTAAAGATGCTGTTCCTTCCTCTTCCCTCTGAATGACATCTGTTGCATAGATTTATGCAACTTGCACCAGTACAATGTTCAAGATAGCATCTTGGTAAAATTTTGTAATGATATGTTACAAGTTGGTTCTGTTAGCATGCTCTAACTTTTTTTTAATGTTCTAAAATGTTTTAAAACTTATCGCCATACTTTCTTGAATTTGATTGAGAGCTCACTTTAACAGAAAGTGGTTGGAGAAAAACGTGGGCTTAAATAACTCAATCTGACTTGATCGCTTGTCTTACTGAAGTTAGTTTTTATGTCGTTGGTTTTCACATTGTCAGAAGCCACTGCTGACCGAGATGACTAAGAGACAGTTACGTCCACTTAAGTGTTGGGGACTTGCAAATGGTAGGGCTATTTCATGATTGCCCAGATGTTTGCACACTCGTGACCACAGTATTTAAAATAGATCTGGAGTTGCAAGCAGCCTAGGTGAATGTGTCAGTTTTATTATTAAATTGGAAGCTGGCAGTGTTGAGCAAAAATAGTTACCACGTGAATAAAACTCTTCCTCGGCACTAATAACATTTGTCAATATCTCTTTGTAAAACTGTTTGCTGCTTCTGAAGTCTGACTTTTGTCTTCTTGTATTTATTTTTTTTTAGTAGCTTTTATGCATCCCAAGTGCCTGTATGCTTTTAACTCTGAGATTATTCTGGTATAGGTAGCACTTTATAAGTAGACATTCAATTGAATTCTGTGTTGAAAGAATCCATAGATTTTGAAATTACTGAAGTTTGTATTTCTGCTTATCTATTTTGCTGTTACTAGTTGGATATCTTTTGCATGCTTTTAGTCACTTCAAGAATAAATTGTAGCACACATCTTTAATCGCAGCACTCGCAAGACAGAGACAGGTAGATCTCTGTGAGTTTGAGACCACCCTGGTCCACATAGTGAGTTCCAGGCTAGCCGGGGCCATAGAGAGAGACTCTGTCTCCAAAAGAAAAGCGTGTGGTGATCAATGAATAAGATGTAATCCAAGGGAATAGTTGATTATTTCTACATCCCTAGCACTTGGGAGGTAAAGGTCAGAGGATCAGGAGTTTAAGGCTATCCTCAGCACATAGTAAGTTTGGAGCCAGCCTGGGCTATATGAGAGACCCTATCTTAAAAAAGAAAGAAAGGAAGGAAGGAAGGAAGGAAGGAAGGAAGGAAGGAAGGAAGGAAAGAAAGAAAGAAAGAAAGAAAGAAAGAAAGAAAGAAAGAAAGAAAGATCTGTCTGTCAGTGAACCCATCCCTAAATCATGTCAGACTGAAGTTGGCGTGTTTCAGTTTAGGGAGCATCCCCTCTCTACTCGTTTTACCTCCCCTCGAGACACGTCAAGGGGGCATGTGGCGACTTCCACAGACAGGCTAAGCCCAGCAGATCAGTCAGGATGCCAGGGCATTACCTGTGTATCTTTGGGCCTTGCTTGTGCGAGTAGGCACTGATGAATTTAGAAGAAAGCCGGGTTATCTGTCTCTACAAGGGAATCTTAGCTGGAGGACTATTTAGACTCTAGAAATGGCCAAAGCTGATGTGGGAGGAGCATGGGATGAGACGGGCAAGGAAGTCCAAGTAATGAGTCTCAGTTTCAGCCCAGAGAACTAAAATCTGAGAGAGTACCTATTCCTCACAGTTGGCTGAGCCAATGGCTGAGGCCAAGCCCTACTTGCTGTGGTAGGTTTTTGTTGGTCTATTTTCACGTTTCCTATGTGCAGATCCTCTTGGCTCTGCTGTTGCCTCGGAGAGCCATCCAGTGGTTTCTGATGATAGGATTTCAAACTGTACAGACATGGACTTTGGAAGGTCTACTTTCTCTCTTTTCTGAACCACCGCATCTTCTGGGAGCTAGGACTGGGAACTTGGCTTAGTTAACTCTTTTTGTTTGTTAGTAAAGCTTGTTCTTTGACAATTTCGTATTCATGTACGTACCTGGTTACTCCCCTGTGGGCTCTCTCTTATCCCCACCCTCACCTCTGCCAGCTACCCCTCCCCTTTCTACATACCTCTTTCCCGTATTCACGAGTTTGGTTTCCTTTAGTGTCCCATAGAGGTCATCTGGGGCTGTCTGTGTCCAGTGGGTTTGTAGGGTCCTGTGGGCTCACCAGGGTTTATCAGCTGGGCAGAGCTGCTCTTGAAAAAGCAGCTTCAGAGCCCAGAATAACTGAGGGCTTCTCCCCCCCACCCCCGCCTTTTTGGTATATGGTGGTATAGCACAATGAAGAGATACTTACCAGTGTTTCTTAGCCATTTAGGAAAATCCCAGAATGCTTTCTGGACCTCTGTTTACTCATCTGTGAATGAGAAAATGAACTAGATGATGGGATGACCAGAAGGCCCCTCCCATCTACGGGAGATGAACTAGAAATGTCAGGTAGAACCAGCCTGTCTTTAAGACAATGTAATGCCGGCAGCCTCTTCTCAAGGCTCTGAAGATAGAGTATTCGGGCCATACACCAGTGTCGAGTTTTGAGGTGGTATTTGTTTGCTTATTTGTTTGGAGGATGGCTCCTAGGGACCTCAATGATTTGGGGTAAATGCTCTAGTAGTGCCCTCACGTTCCCAGTCCTTAAAGGTTTGTGTTGGTCAGGTTGGGTTTTTTTTCCCCTTGAGGAAAAAAAACATTACTACAGCTCAGATTCTAAATAAAATAAATACATCTCCTCACATGCATATATTCCCTTAGGACAAGCTTCTGGTCATTCATCACACAAATAGTAACCTGTGGGTGGCAGGGGGTGGGTATCACGTGTGTCTGTAACCTTAGAGCTTAGGAGGTGTAGGGAAACAGATTTAGAGGTCAGGACCATCCTTTCTATGCTAAGGATGCCTGCATGAGATCTGCCTCGGGAAGGAAAGAAACAACACTTCTCGGCCCTTTGGCTAAGATCAAGTGTAGTATCTGCTCTTATCAGTTTAATATCTGATACGTCCTCTATCCGAGGACAACTTACTAAATGGATTTTTGGAGCTTGGACTTGGGATGGAAATTTACTCCGCCCACTCCAGCCACTGACCTTGTCTTGCAGTACCTTCCAGGATCAGTGCAGGGAAGAAATAAGAGAGTTTTCTTGTCAGACACATGGCACTCGTTGGCTCATATCCTAAACCTATGCTCATGAGATGTTTTTTTAGGACCCTCCAGAGTCAGACAGAGCTCTGTGAGTTCCAGGTCAAAGAGTTCTGGGTCAGGAAGAGCTAGATAGTGGGACCCTGTCTCACAGGGGAGAGGGGGCTGCTCAAACGTGAGGACCCTTTCTGCAGTCACCTCACCCCCCCCCCAGAACCCACATAAAAGCTTTTATAATGCCATCAGGAGACAGGCAGGTCTAGTCAGCCGGCTTCTCTAACCAAACTGGGAGCTCAGGTTCAGTGCAAGACTGGCTCAAAAAATAAGAGAAAAAATGATCAAGAAAAACACCCAATGTGGACCTCTGGCCTCCACTTGCACATGGGTATACATGCGCATGTATACATACACACGCACACACACACACACACACACACACACTAAAAAAAAGAAAGAAAAAACATTTAAAAGGGAAACTCCTTGGCTCATCTAGCTAAACCAACTGTTGTGCTAGAAAATGGTGGAATCGCGAAAGGGAAAACAGAACGTCCCCCGTAGCAGGCATCATATGGAATGCAGCTCCAGGAGCCCAGGCTAGTGTCCCCTCCCCTCCCTCTCTTCTCTTTCCCCCCTTTTCTCTCCAAGGCACCATTTTCTAAAAAGCTCCTGCTGCCAGGGAAATGGCACCGAGTGGGCTGTGACGAATGAGTCACCCCCTTTAATCCTTGCTGAGAGTGAACACACTCACACACCAGCCCTTGCTGCCCTGGCCTCTTGAACCATGAGGGCAAAGGTCAAATTGAGCCCTCGGGTTAGCTGACCCTTTTTCTCACAGGGGCAGTTTGTCTCATCCACATCAAGACGATTTCTTTCCAAACGACAAGGCGAACTTGCCTCTAGCGTCCTAACCTGAATCCCGTCCTGTTATGCGTAATGTTTGGCCATACTTTGGGTCAGGCTAGCCTCGAATAGTTGGCCCAAAGTAGAGCGTGGATTTTTCTCCCACAAGGAGGAAAGACATTACTTGCTTCTAACTTTTCCTTTTTCCTGGTTTTTATTTTTTCCCCCTTTGGGAGCAGGACCACATCTTTTGAGAAAAAAAAAAATTATGTGTTACGTTACTAACGAAAGTTCCCGTGTTGAAAAGATCATGAAAAAAAAAAGATTTTTGTCACTGGTGGTAAACATGTGAGTGAGGTTTTGACACTTCTGCAGGCACCATCAGCTTTCTCTGTGAAGAGCTGGGATGAAAAACTCACCTACTTTGAGTAACAGAGGAGCAGGAAGCAGTTTAACCCCTGTTAAGGGGTAGCAAGCCTCCTTTCTCCCCACCTCCATGTCCCCGGTTCTGTATGCATTATGGTGTCAACACATTTAAAGCATGTTAGGAACCTCCAGAGAAGCCCTTTGACTCAGGAAGGAGTCAAAGCCGTGGGGAGTCACAGCTAGACAGAGCAGGGCCAGACCCAGGTCTGTGTGGTGCTGCAGTCTGGGGTGGCCCTCCTTCCCCAGGAAGTCACTAGAGCAGCTTATGGCACCTGTTCTGAGGGAGCTTTGGGTAGCCAGAAGTTTGGCCCCTGAGAGCTGGTGGCAGGGAAACCCCGAAGGCTGTTGTTCTATGTCCAGAGTATGTCCCCTTGAGAAAAGAGCTGTCTTGGCCCGTGGTTCCTTGTGGACAGATGACATCCAAGCAGCATGTCACATGTGAAGCGCATCACAGATGACAGAGACCTCTGCAGCAACACAAGGCAGTCTCCAGCTCAGCCCCCTGCCTGCCCCACCCCGAGTGTTTGCTCTCTTCCCCATTCTGGCTGCTGCCTGACTCCTGGCTCCCAGAGCAAACGTTAGTAAAATTCCAGTTTCCCTTGGGTTAAGATTAGAATCCCCACGTTCACGTGGGGCACCCCACTTTCCTTGCTTGTCTCCCTGCCCTTCCCTTCTTCCTCCCTCACCCCTTCCTTCTTTCCTTCCTTCCTTCCATACTTGCAGGAAAGTGAGTGAGAATACCTAGGAGATATAATAGGAGGCAACATGAGACAGACTAAAGTGACCTGAGCAACCTCAAGACTCAAATCAAATCCGTGTGTTTCCCAGCACTGATTGCAATGTTGTTGTTTCCACTGGTTTTCTGGAATTCAAATCCTTTTTGCCTTTCTCTTTAGATGATAAACCCCTTTAAGTTGCCCCTCAGTACAGTGAAATCCGAGAGGCTTGCCTCTCCTGCCCCAGCAATGCAGCCCACCCATCCTCCATGAGCTGTGCCTTCTGCACGCTTCTCTGGACCCTTTTCCCCACTCCTGGGCAGCGCTTTCCACGTTCTGGGTCTGGATGTCCTCCCTCCTCCCACATCCCTGTCTCTGATCCTCCTTGTGCCCATTTCCGCTTTGCACTTCAAACCTGTGCAGAATTCTTCCTCTTGCTGTGCCTGCCTCCACCACCCCCTCTGACTCCAAGGACACCCAGAAGGATAGACTCGTCTGTGCCCATGCTAGGTAGCACATCTTTGGAGGGTCTCACAGTTTCCTCTCCCCCGCTCTCTTTTCTACAATATACTTGGTTCCTCCGTGAAGCCAGTGTGGAGGATGCTGCCTTGTAATCAGATAATAGCAATGCTGCATCTCGTCTGTGGGACTGCAGTGATGTCTGTATGTCTCAGAGCATGAATAGCAACCACGGGAGTGCTTGTGTGTGCCAGGCGCTCTGTGAAGCACAGTGCAGACATCCCACATCTGCACAGTGCAGACATCCCACATCTGCATCACCAATGCTTGTCAATGTGTGTGCTTGTGATTGGGAGAAAAAAAAAGAACAAAAAGCCATAGTTGTGGCCACTAAATGCCCTCTGCCAGGAGAACTATCCCAGCAGAGTATCTGAAGTCACTGCCTGTGGAGGGCTGAGCCACCACGGTCATGAAAGCCTCTAGCGTGTGCGGAGACACGACTCTTAGATTGGGCCCTGGTTCTCCATTCACCGTGGACAACCTTGGAAAAGTGAAGCCTCTTGTCTGGGCTCTTGGTTCCTCGTCTGTGAGAGATGACAGTCCACCTTAAAAGCTATCAGCCTTGAAGGACTGATGAAGTGGGACAGTGAGCTAAGTCTCTAGCACGACACCCGGTACTGTAGGACCGTAAGAAGCGTATTTATCCTTAGTATCTTATTTGTAAGGTGCTGTGTGGAACGTAAGGACCGGAAGAGAACGGATTCAACCATGGATCTTGTCCCTAGACCCTGAGGACAGAGCGCTAAGTTTACGTGCCCAGTTTGTGATCCTAGGCTTCCAAGTTGACAGTGAAACCAATAACCATGTCCCCTCCCACCATGGCATCCATGCCTGTGGGCAGCTGTTCGTTTGAGAATTACCAAAATCTAGGTTGAACACCTTTAAGAAGGTTCGTAAGGAAGGTGTGGCCCAACCTGGCAGGCTCGGCCTCTGCATTTAAGACACTTTGTTGCCATTTGTGTTTTCATCAGAAGAAAACCTCTGTTCCTCCTGAATCTGTTAAACATGAATCACCGAGAGGCGTGGTTCGTGGTGACTAGATCCGGACCCGAGGCTCTGAGCGGCCTTGGAAGCAGTTATAGCTTGTGGTTTGACTAACCTTTTTTATGAGTGTGTTACTCAAGAAACGTGAGCTATTGGCTTTTCGATTACCGTAGCCTACCTCTTCTGAGTTTCATACACATTGAGTCATCAGTCTGCAGGTGACAGATTGTCATCTGCAGTGATCAGGTTACGGTAACTGGGAGATGAGGGGATCTGATCAGGGCCAGCCCTGTGCCCGTGAAGATCTGAGTCGCTCGCTCGCCTCTCCACCTTGAACAATGGCCTGCGCTAACCACACAGCTCAGTAGCCTTTCCATCCCTCCCAGGGGCTTGTTTCCCCCTCCTGCTTTGCCTCTTTCCACTTAGCTGTTTGCTGAGAGGTGCTGTGGATTGTGTGGATTGTGGATTCACCAGCTTGGGTAAGGAAAGCACAAAGCACACTCCTGGGAGAAAGGATGGAACAAAAGGGGGTGTGTCTACCCAGCCCTGGAATCCTTCCCAGAGCCTCTTGGACGTCTCCTGGTATTTAGGAAGTTTGACAGGGCCAGCCACACTGAGAAACCGTCGATGGCCTTGAAAAGACTAAGGAACCAGATTTCATCGACCCTGCACCATTTCCAGGGGAATGAGTGTGTGTGAACTCAGCACTGCCTGTTCTTCACGTAACTGCTGCTGCCAGCCGTCGTCAAGGGAGCTGGAAGTAAAATCGCCGCCGTTGGTTACTTTGGCAAACACATCCATTTCTGTCGTTCCTAGTGAGCTGCCAAGTTAGGGCATTTTTCTTCTCTTTGTTTTCTTTTCTCTCTCGGATATTAGCTTAGAGTAACATGTCTGTAAGGTGAGGGGGATGCATGTGTGCAAACTCATCTGCTGGACCGGATCTCCTGGCTGGCCTTCCCGCCTCCAGCCTTGTTCCGGCATGTCTCACACATTGCTGTTACATACACCACAGCCCTCTTTCCACAAAGGCATTTGGCATTTGCTGTGTGGTTGGTTATTCAGAAAGTCTTATCATTTGGCCCTACTGTGTGTTTTCAAGGGCTCTCTGATTCGTTATGATACTCGGATTGGACCTGGGGCCTCATGCATGCTAGACAAGCCCTTTACAGTTGAACTGTATCCCCAGACCTATTTTGACTTTTGGAAACAAAGATTCACAAAGTTGCCCAAGCTGACCTTGAACTCCCTCTGTAGCCCAGGCAGATCTTCAACCTGGTCCTCTTTCCTCGGCCTCAGAAGTAACTGGAATCTTAGACCTAGCTCTTTCTTTTTGCTTTTTTTTTCCCCAGATCTTTCTTTCCCAGAATATGGGACAGCATACAGGACATCATAGACTTTGATCCCCATGAAAAGAATAATAGGCCCAGTAGGATGGCTCGGCGGACGAGGGTACTCAGTGTCAAGTTTGGCAACCTAAACTGAGGTCCCACGTGGTAGGATGAGAGAAGAGATACCTACAAGTTGTCCTTTGACCTCAACAAGCATGCCGTGGCACACATATGTACCCCCTTACACACAAAACAAATAAAGGAAGGAAGGAAGGAAGGAAGGAAGGAAGGAAGGAAGGAAGGAAGGGCATGCTGGCATGTGGCACTGTCCTTACACTGACCCTGTGAGGGGTTACTGGGTTCATTTCACTCAAGGTCACGCAACAAGTAGCCGATGGAACCAGACTTAAACCGGTCCAAACTAGTCCAGGTAACTACAGCACATCTCTGTCACCGAAGCTACCCCAGTGTAGGGACAGACGTTGTAGTGTGAGACCACTGAAGTCTGAGAAACCCTTTATACAGCTCTCTCTCCCTGTTCCTGTCCTTTCAGCCTTCATCTTCTCTTCTCCCTCAGACAGAACAATCCAGATCCTGCCAGTTCATCAGGACCCTCCTCAAGAGTTAGATTTCTCTGGGACTGGAGAGGTGGCTTAGTGGTTAAGAGAATACTGGTTGTTCTTCCAGAGGACCTGGGTTCAGTTCCCAGCACCCACATGGCAGCTCACAACCATCTTTAATTCCAGTTTTAGGGGACCTACCACCCATGGCAAAATACCAACATGCATAAAGTAAAAATAAAGATATTTTAAAAAAAGAGTTAGATTTTTTTCCAAGAATTCGTTTCCTCTCCAGAGTCCTTCCAAAAGTTTTGCATTCCCTTAATGTTGGAATATACAGTTGATACCAAACGGCCTCATTTTGCCTGTATGAGATCTTATAACACACCCTTTTAATATTTTTCCATCCTGACTGCAGTTCCCCCTCCTTCCTCTCCTCCTAGTCCGTCCCTCACCCCAACCCCTATCTACTCCTCCTCCATTTCTCTTGAGAAAAGGGCAGGCCTCCCATGGATGTCATCCAGCCGTGGCCTATTAAGGTGCAGTGAGACTTGGCACCTCCTCTCCTACTAAGACTGCATGAGACAGCATGGTAGAAAGGGGGGTCCCGAAAGCAGGCAACGGTGCCTCCACCACCCTTTTAAAAAAACAAACAGAATATGAGGTCCTCCTCTGGTTCAAACCTCAAATGGGGCGTTTAGAATACAATCACAAGCTCCATAGGTGAGCAGCCCTCCCGTGACCTTATACCATAGTCCAGGTCCAGTTTTAGGCCTAAGTGTCTTGTTTTTGCCCTGCTAGAGTGGAGACCACTCAAGGATAGACACTGAGTCCCCCATCCCTGTTTTCTTACCAGGCCATTTTCTTTCTTTCTTTTCTGAACCCTTTTCTGTGAGGCAGTGACAAGTTTGGCACCCTGGCATGGCTAAGAAATGTTACAAAAGAGAAGGACCCAGCACTTCAAACCCCTCCAGGATCCAAAGTCAACAACAGCGACTTAGAAACCACATTGGCATTGTCCCTCTCCTGTACTCTCTCCTCCCTCCCCTCACCACAGTGCCCTGAAGCCACTACAGCTGACAGTGTGCTCCTTGCCTGCTCCAGGACCAGAGATTCCTGCTCTCTCTCTGTCTCTGTCTCTCTCTCTCTGTCTCTGTCTTTCCTTCTTCTTCTTCTTCTTCTTCTTCTTCTTCTTCTTCTTCTTCTTCTTCTTCTTCTTCTTCTTCTTCTCCTCCTCCTCCTCCTCCTCCTCTTCCTCCTCTTCTTCCTCCTCCTTCTCCTTCTCCTTCTTCTTTTTCTTCTTCTTTCTCCGATACAAGGTTTCTCTGTAGCTTTTGGAACCTATCCTGGAACTAGCTCTCATAGACCAGACTGGCCTCAAACTCACAGAGATCCGCCTGCCTCTGCTTCCCGAGTGCTGGGATTAAAGGCGTGTGCCACCCGCTAAACCTTCTTCTCTTTCCTAAGGCAAAACACTCAGTGTGTTGTTGGCGGCTAACTCTATTTTCAGAGTTTCTTAGCAGTTTGACATGGGAAATGGAGAGGGTGATCACAAGGAAATCTCTTCAGTTAAGTGTGCAGAGGGTCCTAAGGATCCGGATGCATCTAGACTATATCTGTCATCTGTCAATCAAAGATCGGTACCACGTGACAAGCATGGTGACCTAACCCTCATCTCAGCACTTAGGAGACTGAGGCAGGAAGATAATTAGCTAAAGGGCAAACTGGGCAACACAGAGAGAGACTCTGCCTTAAAACAATGACAAAATAAGCCTCTAAAGCCGGGCGTGGGGAGGCAGAGACAGGCGAATCTCTGTGAGTTCAAGGCCAGCCAGGGCAACACAGAGAAACCCTGCCTCGAGAAACCAAAAAAAAAAAAAAAAAAAAAAAGAAAGAAAGAAGAAAGAAAAAAGGGGAAAAAAGAAGAAGAAGAAAAAGAAAGTAATGGTAGACGTTGTTTTAAAAAAATCTAGGGCTGGATGTGACTCATTGGTAGAGTGTGCACCTTGAATGTACAAAGCCCAAGACAGATTCTTAGCATTTGCGAGGTGGAGGCCAGAGAATCAAAGGTTCAAGGTCATCCTCAGCTATATATTGAGTCCAAGGCTAGCCTGGGATATATAAAACCCTGTCTTTTAAAAAAAAAAAAAGGAAATAAAATAAGTTAGGAGAGAGGCAAGCTGCAAGCCGCTGCAGCGCATCTCTGAGACCCCTGCTCTTCGCAGTACCTAACACTTAGTAGCACAGGCCGAGTAACAGTTTGGAAGGTGGCAGCACTCTGGAAACACACACAGTAAAAGTACGGAGGCCCCGGGTCCTGCTCAGTGGTAGCCCACCCACTCTCTCTGCCCCTTTCTTTCCTCCACTGGCTTAATTTTGACAGTTCAAACATGTGACTGGTGGCTAGCAGCCCCTAAGACTATCTCCCTGTGGAATGGAGCCCCCCAGCACCCCAGTGGCTGGCTGCCAGTGAGCAGCAGCCACAGCCTACCCTTTCTCACTTGTGGAGGACCCCACTCTCCTCTTCCTGCCCTTTCTGCGGTAACCTCTCCCCTCCCTTGTTCCAGGAGAGAAGCGGCACTGCTTTGACGTCAGCTACAACCCCAGCTACGCCTATGAGAAGGAGACTGAGATAATGCAGACCCGAATGATGGACCAAGCCATCAACAGCGCCATCAGCTACCTTGGGGCTGAAGCCCTGCGCCCCTTAGTCCAGACTCCACCTGCTCCCACCTCTGAGATGGTCCCAGTTATCAGCAGCATGTATCCTTTAGCACTTACCCGGGCTGAAATGCCCAATGGGGCCCCCCAGGAGCTGGAAAAGAAAAGGATGCTCCTACCAGAGAAAAACTTGCCTTCTGAACGAGGTCTGTCCCCCAACAATAGTGCCCACGACTCGACAGACACTGACAGCAACCACGAGGATCGCCAGAATCATGTCTACCAGCAAAGCCATGTGGTCCTTCCCCAGGCCCGCAACGGGATGCCACTTCTGAAGGAGGTCCCACGCTCCTTTGAACTCCTGAAGCCGCCTCCCATCTGCCTGAGAGACTCCATCAAAGTGATCAGCAAAGGAGGGGAGGTGATGGATGTGTTCCGGTGTGACCACTGCCATGTCCTCTTCCTAGATTATGTAATGTTTACCATCCACATGGGGTGTCATGGCTTCCGCGACCCTTTCGAGTGTAACATGTGTGGCTACCGAAGCCACGATCGCTACGAATTCTCCTCTCACATTGCCAGAGGAGAGCACAGAGCCATGTTGAAGTGAGCATCAGTCTCCGAACTCACAATCTAAGGGCCAACGTTGTTTTTGTTTTTTTTTTTTTTTAAACTGATGATAGCCTTACCCAGGAAGCTGAACTCGAACCCACAGTCCTGGCCCGTTATGTTAGCATTCAGTCATAGTTACACAAACAATCAGGGAAACACTGCCTTCGTCCAGAAACAGTTTGCAGAGCCATCACGTTACTCTGCGAAACCTTCCTTTCCCATCAGTTGAATTTGATGGGATTTAAAAGCCAAAGAAGTATCTGGTTCATTATCTTTTGTAGCAATAGACAGCCATCCTCTGGAGCTCCTTGCCAACTGGAACAGTCTTCAGTGGGCTGCAGGAGACATTCGCCGGGATATAGCAGCCATATGCGGAAAAGCCTTTTGATCCCATGCCCAGATCCACACGGTGGAAGAGCTGACCAGCTGCCCTTGCCCTTGGGCACTAGCACGAGGCAGAAGGGTTAGGACCTAACCTCCCCCTCCCTTCCCAGTTTAACAGTAAGATAGGGACCGCCATAGAGTAAGGACCTGCTACCAGGAATGGAAGAGCCTACCCTCGGAGCTTCAATTCGCTTCCTGTCCCACAAACAAACAAGACAGAAGCCATCTGAGGACCCTTCTGCTTCACCTGCCTGTCATCAGGGAACACCTGAGGTGATCTGGTCTAAGCCAGCTCTCTGAAAGAAAATTTTACCCAGAAGAACCAACCAACGCTTTTAAATACTGAGTATCACGGACACCCAGGGATTAGCCACTGAGGGGCAGTGGTATTTGTTTTTGTTTTTGATTGAGATTGGCCAAGCAGGCTGGAGACATAGCTCAGTGGTACAGTGTTTGCCAAGTTCAACCCCCAGCACCAGGGGACAAAGAGGAAAGAAAGAAAAGGGGGGGAAAGAAAGATTAGCAGAGCAGAGTGTGTAAGGGCACGTGGGTTGTCACTGTGGTGGAGTACTGGGTGCAAACCCAAAGAACACCTAAAGTGATTTTGCACACGCATGTACACAGGGGACCCGGAACATCCCCATTGCCTGCCCCACAGGAGTGAGAGCAGGGACACCGATGTTCTGATCAGGATGCTGCAAGGTCACGTTAGACATGGGTGGCTTTTATTTCACTTTTAAACCTCATCACCTAGATGGGGCCTCAAACTCACCACTAGCTGAGGGTAGCCAGGACTCTGATCCTCCTGCCTCAGCCTGCTGAGTGCTGGGGTGAGAGACGATCACCATCAGGGTGTTTGCCGTCTTAAACCAGAGCTGCCACATTCCCCTAAGAGTCTCGGAAGTCTATCTCGTTCTGTAGATGGGCTATGTCGCTACACACACAGGCACCAAGACATCCAGGAAACCCAGAATAGAGTTCACAATGCATGTGTACCAAGCTCCTATCTGCTACTAATTAGTGTGTGCTTTTGTACAAATCATTTAACTCTAAAAGCTAAACTTCCTCAACCATAAAATAAGAGTTGGATTTAGACCTTCTTGATTGTCCCACCTGGCTGCGATACACGATTATTCCATAACCACAGGTTATTTTTAAACCTCCTGATGTGTGGGCACTAGGCAGAAGGGTCCACACATGAAAATGTGTTCCATATCTCTTTGGTGTGAAAATATAAGTGTGTTAAGTTTTTCCTTCAGCCACTGAGTCATGAACGTGAGGAGACCCTGAGGAGGAACAAAGAACAGGAAGGTGATTTGGTCTTGCCAAAGTGTGCACACAAATTGGCATCCACAGCTGCTTGCCGGAGCCCTTTTCTTCCTTTCCTTTTTAAGAACTGGTCTTAGGGAAAATAAGTTCTGCTTACAGGGACAGTTCCACGGAGCCTATTTACAAATTAAGAGCTAGCTTTATGAACATTTCTGCCAGAGCCAAGAATCCCGAGTTCCTGGTAGATTAGCATTTTCCTTCTAAAGAGCTTATGGATTCGGCTCTCGCTCAACTCATGTATGCAATGCCAGTAATTAAAACGTTCCACCTCAGACACACAAATGGCTTAGCCTGCTTTGTAGCATGGTGTCTGTCTCAGGGAAGGGGGGGCATGAAATTCCATGGCAACAGTTCTGTGTTGCCTGAGGCGTCAGTTAAAGGGCTGGGTGTCTTCAGCACACTGCTGTATCTTAGCAGAGTTGGAGCTGATCTGTGCCACACTGTTTGTGCCCATTGTGAAAGAAGACCTGCCTAGTCTATGCTTGAGATGGTTCACATCCTGTTGACTTTGAGGGAGGAGGCTGATGGGAGGGAGGGAGGGAGGGAGGGAGGGAGGGAGGGAGGGAGGGAGGGAGGGAGTTGGAAAGCAGGAACTAGAAGGAAAAGCACAGAGATGGGTATTTCCACCAGAGTGCTGTTGAAGTCTGCTGTAGACACACACACACACACACACACACACACACACACATGCATTTTGTCATCTCAAGATGGTGAACTACCACTCTACCAGCCCAGAAGCCTCCACAGATCAGGACGGACTTGATGGATGGCTTGCATCTCCTGAGGCCACCTTCACAGAGCCTTGACCTTCACAAAACCGTTCTGAGCCTGAGCAGGAGCCCTCAACTCCTGCTGAAGTTTGAAGAGTAGCAGTTGAGCCTGGTGGGGTGCCGTGGTTAGTGGGTGGTTAGCACCGCCGGTGCATGTGTTCCTTGTACTACCTAAGAGCCCCCCTTGATAGAGGTGGGGCTGAAGTGAGAAGGGGTAGGGATTTGCATCCTCCATGGGTCTGTGAAGTCCTGGGGTAGCTTCAGCTTTCTCACACAGTCTCCCCCCCATCATGAGCTCTGTGGGTCTTTCCTTCCTTTCCCACCAGCCCTCTTAGACGCAGGCTCCAACCACACGCCCAAGGGGGCTGCAAACTGGGGACCAACCAAACCCACAAGAAGTTCCATTGCAGCCAAAGTGACAGAGTTGGGGTGAGGGTGGGAAGAAGCGTAGAGCTAGCTCTCCAAATGCTCTCGCCTTGTCGAAGTGCTGCCCAGAACTCAGCAGAGGTATCTTCCCATCACCCCTCGGCATTACCACCAGAAGAGGGAAAAGGCCACCGATCTTCATATGGCTTACATCACTCCCCCTTCCCCAGGCACTGACAAGCCAGCTAGCCTTGTCTCTCCTGCTCATTCTCAGCCCTTCCTGACTTTGCCTGTGTATTCATCCACGACAAAATCCCTCCCTTTTTATGGACTAACCACTTTGGTTGGCCCATCCATATTCTCAGCAGAGCCCCCCCCAAGAAAATGGCCCCAGGTGTCTTTTGCAAAGGGATATTTTAAAACACAAAATCCTACTTAATTGAAATATTATGTAACTAACAAATGTCACATTGGCATAGACATTTTCCAAGGAGGTGCATATCACTATTCTCCTCGGCTTCTTTGTCCCCCTTACTAAATAAAAGTGAAGACTTAGAAAGGGGACAAACCTTACTGCCAGGCTAGGGTGTAGCTCGGTGCAAGAATACTTCTTGCCTAGTGCTAGCATGAGAGAGGCCCTGGTTTCTAAGCCCAGCTGGAATAGAAAGAGATAGATAGATAGATAGATAGATAGATAGATAGATAGATAGATGATAGACAGACAGACAGACAGACATAGACAGACAGACATAGACAGACGGACGGACAGACAGAACAATTATACTTTTGAAACATACCCCAAGGCAGGCAGGAAGACCACAGGGATAAAGGTGGTCCACGGTCCTCACTGTGAAGTGCCCTCCACTGAAAAACATGCTGGCTTCTAGTGAAGCCTGGGAAACTGAGACAATTCAGACTTGTAAAAAAAAAACTTGAACATCTTTGAGGTTTGAGGATGCAGGAGCCTTGAATTAAGACTTCTGCACTCAGGAAGGAAAAAGAGTGGAGAGAGGTTTTGTTTTTTTCTGGATTTTTTGTTGTTGTTGTTGTTGTTTTGGTTTTTTTGTTTTGTTTTTTGGTCTAAAAATCATCACCAAGAGCCTCAGCAGAAAATGAACCATATATATTATTTTATACAGAAGGCTATCCAGGAAACCTCAGTAGTGTTCTGGGCAAAAAGATGCGCAAATCTACATTCTTCATATGAAACCAAAGGCTGAACCCTGGCTACCCTAGGACTGTTTTCTAAGAAGGACCAGTCATGGGAATAATAAGTGAGTACAGAGATAGAGACCACTGGTTCTAAAAACAGTGGACTTGGAAGGGCTTGGAAGACAGGTGTGGGCTTTGACCTAGGGTGAGCTTAAGACCACATCTGTCTTACCCAAGCTGTAACCTCCATCCCCCACCAAGCCATCGATAAGCTCAACAGGTCTTTGCCCTTGGAAGAAGCTGGATATGTTGTTCCCTCTAAACATTCCAACTGTGGACTGTCCTATCCACCGACACCATATGACCTGTTACCTGAAATTGGAACGTTAATGTTTTGATTAAATATGTAAAGTCATCATGATGTCTACCTTCCAGGGTGTAGTGAGGTTTGCTGTAGTCGTGTCTAGAGAGGAAAGCTGCTTTGAAGGAGAGCTGTTAAACCGTCCAGTTAGAAAGTTTCTGCTGTGAATCCTGTGTCTGGGAAGAAGGGCATGAACGGATAGGCCAAGATCCCGTGAGGGCCAGCGCCGCTGCAGAGGGAGGCCACTAAGGTCTAAGGGGTTTTTTGTCATTATGTTGCATAAGGTTAGAGACTATGCTGGCCCCTGGGAGCACACAGAACACTCCATGGTCTTTCACCAGGCCAGCTTTGTTCCCTCCTGTCTGTAAGATCACAGCCATTCGTCCTCGGAGTCTTGGAATTTCCCATGCACTCCTCAGCCTCCATCACTCCCAGGAACCCAGAGAGTTGCCCCCCTGGACTCCCCAACTTGGTTTCTTTGCCTCCCCCAAAAGGCGGCACACACGTGCTAACATGGTAGGGAAACGGAGCAGCCTTTTAAAATGATAGATGTGGCTGCCAGTGACTCATCGGTGAGGACTTTTCCAAGCCAGCAGGCCAGGCTCTTCCTGGTGGCCCTGCCTCTGTGGATTCACGGAAACCAATTTACTGTGGGTTGCAAAGAATTAGCAGGTCATTTTAAAAGCAGACATGCCTTCACCCAGACTGTGGTTTCGTGTGCTCGGGTTCTCAGTCTGTGAGCACCGGGGACGATCATTTTGGCTACTGGAAAAAACCATAGCTTATTTTTAATTTCTGGTTGTCAAAGCCACCACACGTGTGGTCTGTGGATGACCCCTTGTCTGCAGAGTGATGAAGGAGGAACAAAAGGTGCCTTGGGGCTCAGGGAACCCTCACCCACAAGTTACCACAAGGCCTGTGCTATTGGCCGTGCCCCCTTGCCTGTGTTTCTCAGAAACATCCCCTGCCAGTGGCGTCTCATTTCCCTCCCCTGGAATTTCACCTGAATCCCAACATTGGGAGCATTCATTGTACAGTAATCCCGCACTCCATAAAGTCTGTCCAAAGTTCATTTTGAGTGAAGCCGCGCTAACCTCGCCAGAACGTAAGGAATGCATCTCCTGTATGAAACAGCTTGCTGATACTGTCAAGTTTTCTCTACTGTGTTTGATTTTTACCCTGATAAATAAATAAATAAAATCCTGGTGTGTTTAAAATTAGTGCTGTAGCGATTCTTATCACTTGTCAAGGTTGTTGTCAGAAAACGGAGGGATTTCATTCTGCCTTGGAGAATATTTCCATAATTTTGTCTTGGCTTTTTCTTAAAGCCAAAGTATCAAAATCTGTGGAATTAAGTCAGGCCGTGATGGCGCACGCCTTTAATCCCCGCACTCGGGAGGCAGAGGCAGATGGATCTCTGTGAGTTCGAGGCCAGCCTGGTCTACAGAGTGAGTTCCAGGACAGGCACCAAAGCTACAGAGAAACCCTGTCTCGAAAAACCAAACCCAAAAAAAAAAAAAAAAAAAAAAATAGAAAAGAAAAAAGAAATCCGTGGAATTGCCACAGGAGTCGGGTACATTCTCTCCCCAGATGCACTGCTGAGCCTACCTACGGAGCCCTGCTGGTCCCCGAGGTCACTGCAGAGTTCTGAGTGCACACATTCTATCTCTGGGGATTCCAGCAGACAGGAATCTGGACACAGCAGGATCAGAACTCTCAGAAGAGCCTCCTTCCTCCACATCACTTGGCCATGCCATCCTCTACTCCCACAGCGGGTCTGGAGAGATAGGCAGGTAAGTAAGCCTTGGCTTTTTCCAACTGTGGTCTCTGAAACAGTAAGGAATTCGGCCAAGTTACAGATAGCCTGTAGATACTTGGGGACTCAAGCCTAAGGTGAAGCGGGGCATGGGGAGCTCCAGAGGGACAAGTCCTTGTCTTGCTTGCCTGGTATTGACCTCCAGACAGCTGGAAGAGTCTGAGGAGTCTGACTTCTGTCACCCTCACGTAAACTCACTCAAAGGCATGTCGAACCTGGGCCCATGGATCACACACGGCCAGGGACAACCACGAATGCGGCCCAACACACAAATCGTGACCTTGAACAGTGAGATTTTGTTTAATTCGCTGTGCAGTTCTCGGCTGTGAATTATGTCATAATGTCAAAAGGCTGGACACACATGTCTCCCTTGCCTGTCTTGATGAGGCTTCTGCAGTTTGGATCTAACAAGCTCAGTCCTTGTGCAGGTTGGCGGCAGGGTACCCCACCCCCAGCAACTCAATTGCCCTCCCTTTTGCTTTGAGGACTTGGCAGGCCAGTCTGCCCTTGTATTTTAGCATAAATCACTCAAAAGCAGCCTTCCCTCAGTTAACCATTAGGCATGTATGTGGCCTTCCCCAAACCCACTCCCTCTCAAGTAAGAGTTGGGGGAAAGGGGAGCTGGGGAGGCCTTGAACCCTTTGCAAGGGGGGGGGGCATTTCCCTCCAGCCTAAGGACACTTTACATTCCTAGCTCCAGTGATCAGCGTTGTTAAGAGGAGGGGTGGCCCTGCCAGAGAGGCCACCTCACACCTGCAGCCTCCCCACACCCCAGCACTCCACACCCAGGCCACCTGCAAGGCTGGAAGAGCCAAACCTCCACCTGCAGGCAACTGCCACCTGAGGGTAGCAAGGCAAAGGACCAAGTTGCCTTCCCTCTGAATCCATCCTTAAGATCCTGGGACGTTAGACACCAGAGTTCCAGACTACCGGGAATGGCCTGAGGGAGATAGTGAAGTGGGATGTCCTACCCAGGCCATAAATTCTGCCCCACCCCCCCAGCATTCCCAGGCAGACGGTTGTTTGCATAAAAGCCAAAAGCCACTGCACCTGGGCTGGGGAGGCCCTCTAGGGAGGTAGTCCTTGGCTTGGGGGAAAGGAGGAAGGAAGGTGTCATGGAAAGTCCCTGAAGGACACGGGTGTTGAGTTTGCTGCGGTTTTGTTTTTAACTCTGTCTTGACCTGTGAAGTGTGCAGCTGCCTCCCTGTCCCCAAATAACAGAGAGCCCCCCCATATATAATACATACACAAGGAAAAAGACCGGCAGTGGAAAGAATGGAGGTTAGAGAGTGATATAACCCGCTGCCCCCACCACCCCCTACCCAGGAGTGAGGGGGCAGGAAGCCCCAGAATTTTTTCCCCCATTAACTCCCCCTCCCTTCTGCCCCCTGACCCAGAAGAGCAGCCTAGTCAAATAATCCACAGCCTTGGGGGAGGCTAATGGATGGGAACCAGGAGGGCAGGTACTACCTCTCCCACCCCAAATTTGTCCCACCACCAACTCAAGTCCCCTCCCACCCCCACTGGAATTACATTCTCAGCCTTTCTGGCGAGTTCCTGTGTGTGCTGGGGAAAAGCTGAGCAAAGCTCAGGACAACTTGGTGCCTGTACTCATGGTCTGGTCTTCGTCTCAGACTGTCTGGGTGATCTCCAGCGAGTCCTTTCTGGATCTTAGTTTTCCCTGGAGTCTGAGCTCAACTTCAACCCCATTGCTCTAGTAGACGCCAGGCCTGTCCTCTAACAGTAGCAAACCCAGGGCTGAGGAATCCCGTTCCCTTCCCTCCTCTTCACCTTAGGACTCCTAGGAGGGCGGTGGAAGGTGCAGGAGGTTAAGGCGTGTGGCCTGGGATTCTCCCAAAAGGTCACTTTCTCAACTGTGAGATTCTGGGCCAAAGAAGTAAGTAAGGGACAGAGAGGTACCAGGTTCCTGCCTCTTCCCCTGAAGAACCGTGCAAACTCTGGATGTGGGTGCTGGAGTGCTCTATACCTCTTCTCAGGGTGGACACAGATTCCCGAGTCCGGGAATCTGAAGAGACAACGCAGTAACACGGGGAGGAGAAGGGGGCGAGGCGCGAGGTGGGAGCCCAGGGGGTGAGGGAAGGGCCAGCTACATTTCTGAGAAACAGCCCGGCGTCCCAGCAGCCAGCAGCTTAACCCCGGGCCTGCGGCTTCACAGCTCTCCCCTTCTGCCGCCCACGCCGCCCGGCGCCTCTTGGGGGTCTTGCAGCCCCGACGGGGCGGCGGCCGCTGCGGACACGCAACAGATCTAAGGACAGTGGAGTGGAGCCTAAGGGCGGAGGAGAGCGCAGGAAGGCGTGGGTCGCATGACACCCCAGGGGTCCCAAACGCCAGACCCCGCCTGCCCGCAGGTACCGCCCTTGCCGCCCCCACCCAGGTCTTCCACTCCCAACCCCAGCGGAACGGGATCCAGAAGTGAAACCACCGGGGTCACAGCCCAGCGCGGCTGCTGCGCCGCGCCCCGCCCTTCCGGGCACTGCAGCGAGGTAGGAGCACCTCGCGCCCCCGAGAGCAGCTCGGAAACGGGGGAGGGGCAGGGGAAGTGCCCGCGAGTCAACCGGGGAGCCTCGGAGGCGCCGCCCACAGTTCCCAGAATGGCCACTGGGTGGCACTGCAGCAGCGTCGCTGGAACCGCTCGGGAACTCGCAGAGACCCGCGGAGCGTCAACACCAGGTACACCAGGTCGCTGCGCTCACCAGCCGGCCTTGGGGCTGCGCAGGGTTGGAGTCGAGACTGTGATGTCACTCCAGACTCTAAGGAGGGTCGGGGACCGACCGGACGTTTTGGGGTCCTCGCCGTGCAACGTTCAAAGAGCGTCAGGCTGTCAGTATTATCATCGTGCAGGCTGTGTTGGCATCAGGAGGGTAGCCGGGAGCACCGGATCACCTTGAACATACCTGTGTGGGTGGGACACCGCGCTTGCTCTCCAACCTCAACCTGATCTCACCAGTCGGGGACCTCTTCTTACTCTCTAAACCCACTTCAGGTCCCTTCACCTCCCCTAGCCCCAGAAAAATCCCCACCAAATGCATCCCTTAGATATGTGGGCTTGGGTGGCTCCACAGTTTAGGAGCAGGGAAGTCAAAACTGTGGATCCTATATACATTCTGATGGCAGTATGAGAGCCAGGGAGTTCAGAGTTGGCTAGGGCTGAATGTGCTGGAATCCTTTGGAAAAAAGGGGGCAGGTACCGAGAAGGAATGAGGGGGTTCTACTATTTGCTGGAGGATGTGACTCGTGCCTTAGAGACGGGCAGGTTAAAGGGTGCGTAAGCCTTCCGTTGTCACGTGTGCGTGGTGTGCATGCAACGCATCCCACTCCCACTCGGCTTTCCCTGCAGTCACAAGGCCCATTTCCACCACTGATGCCCCAGTGAAATATACATATGCTGGTCCCAAAGGGGAGGCTCAAGAGGAAAGCAGGAAGACAGAAAGTTTAGTCTGGACTGTAAGACTGATATTCTCTCTCACATATTTATGTGTATACTCATAAATGTATGCATACACATACATATCTCATATATATATATATATATATAAGTATGTACACATATACACATATCATTTATATGAGAGGATGGTTTAATTATATTCATTTATTATAATTTTATAAGTATATTAATTTATTAGTGTGCATGTATGTGGGCTATGTGCTCATGCCATTGTGTGTGTGTGGTGTATGTGGTATGTGTGGTGTATGTGGCATGTGTGTGTGTGAGAGAGAGAGGGAGAGGGAGAGGGAGAGGGAGAGGGAGAGAGAGAGAGAGAGAGAGAGAGAGATCCGGTCAGATTGCCACATGTGGGTCCTGGTGACTGGTCGGGATGTCAGGCTTGGCCACAAATGCCTTTACCCGCTGGGCCACTTTGAAAGCCCTCAAAACAATTTTTTTACATGTATTCACTTAGAGGGAAGGTCACATGCCATGGTGCCCATGTAGCAATGGAGGTCAGAGGACAGCTTACAGGAGTCAGCTCTCTCCTCCCACCAGGTAGTAGCCGCCACCCTCCAGCCCTTGGCCCATCCAGCTCCTCCTCCAGGGCTGGCAAGGATGGAGTCCATCACCGGCAGCCTGGGCTGGTTGTTTCCAACTTTCTCTGTGACCCTAGGTGGGTCACATGCACTGAGACTCAGTTTTCTCTGTGTAAAATGGAAGGCATATTGGTCTCTGAGATTCTGATTGGCTGGTTAACATAGACGGGGTGTAATCCCCTGTCTAGTACCTCAGGTGCTGAGGAGATGCTGGGTTATCTCGGGGGCGGCCTAACTCCTCAGACTTGCTTAAAAGGTGACTCATCTTGGCCCCTTTCCTGGGATCTTGGCATGAATACCTCAGGAGTGGCACTGGGCATCCATGGGCAGTACACTCCCAGTTCCAAATTTGAGGAGCAGCCAGTAGACAGGCTAATTCTAGGGGCCATGGCAGCTGGCCAGCTATGGAGGGCACTGATGTTGCTTCAAGTCCTGCAGAACAGCAGCGAGATTGGCAGTCCTTGTATCGGGGCCACAGTGAGCTCTGTGGGGGAGGTCCCAGCAGGCAACAGCCTGGAGTGTGCAAGGGGTCTCTTTGTCTCTCTTTGTCAGACCTGGCTCCAAGCTCCCTAGCCTGGCATCAGGCAAGCATGGGTTGTCTTTGTCCTAGTTGGCCACCGATGCTCATGAACTTGGTCCAAGTGCTCCTTGAAGTGGCTGGACCTTTGAGGTCACCTCAGGCCAAACCTGACTGCAGAGACAGGCCCTACAGAGTGCCTTTAGAAAGGCCTGTTCTGAAGCTTAGGATTTCAACCCGAAAGCCAGCTGGGGGGGGCAGGGGGCAGAATGTGCCCAGACCTGGCACCCAGGGCCAGTTAGACATCCCAGCTGCCCTAGAGCCTGCCCTCCCGGTTCCCGGGAGAGCTAGGAGTTGAACAAGGACCGTAGTGTAGCTGGCAAAGCAGCTGTTTCCTTACCTAGCGCTCAGCCGGTCTCAGAGCTTTAGAGAGGTTCTCTATTTTTAAAAAGTTGTGAGATTTTTCAAGCATATGCAGAAGTAGTGAGGGCATCAGCAAATCCAGATCTTTTGAAAAATGAAGCCAGGCTGGACATGGTGACCCATGTTTTTACTCTCAGCACTGGAGTTTGGGGACTGTGGTAGTTTAAATGTAATTTGGCCCCGATAGTCTCATGGGGAGTGGCACTATTAGGGGGTGTGGCTTTGTTGGAGTGGGTTTGGCCTTGTTGGAGGAAGTGTGTTGCTGTGGGGGTGGGCTTTCAGGTTCTACTCAGGATACCACCCAGTGTCTCAGTAGACTTCCTGTTGCCTGCAAGATGTAGGACTCTTGAACGTCTTTAATCCCAGCACTCGGGAGGCAGAGGCAGACAGATCTCTGTGAAGTTTGAGGGCCAGCCTGGTCTGCAGAGCTAGTTCCAGGACTGGTTTCATAGCTACTGAGAAACAAACAAACAAAAATGTAGGACTCTCAGCTACTCCCCCACCTGTCTGCCTGCACACTGCCATGCTCCCCACCATGGTGATAATGGACCAAACTTCTGAAACTGTAAGCCACCACTTCAGTTAAATCTTTTCTTTATAAGAGCTGTTGTGGTCATGGTGTCTCTTTAAAGCAACAGAAACCCTAAATAAAACAAGGATTGGGGGGTGGGGATCAGCCAGAGGCAGGTAGATCTCTGTGAGTTCCAGGCTAGCCAGCCTAGTCTACATAGCAAATTTCAGCCTAGCTAAGAATACATAATGAGAGTCCTGGGAAAACCAAGATGTTACATCATCTCACCTGAAATACTTCAAATGGGGGCTGGAGAGGTGGCTCAGAGGTTAAGAGCACTGGCTGCTCTTCCAGAGGTCCTGAGTTCAATTCCCAGCACCCACGTGGTGGTTCACAGCCTTCTGTAATGGGGTCTGGTGCCCTCTTCTGACATGCAGGTATATTTGCAGACAGAACACTTTAGCCATAATAAATATTTTTTTAAAAAAAAATTAAAAATTTACTTCAAATGAGTCTCCCTCCCACTGAGATGTTGGTGTGTTTGTCTTACCATGTAGCTCAGGCTTGCCCGGAACTTGCCAGAACAGTGCTGGGACTTTGCCGTCACACCCAGCTAGGATAAGTCTTTTCAAGGGGTGGGGTGGGGTAAGAACTACCATGCCATTGCCATACCTTAAATTTTTTCTAAAAATTAGGTATATTCCTTAATATCATGAGAGTTAAAATGACCCCCAATTGCTCATGGACGGACTTTTACGGTGAGTTTGGATTTGAACCATTTGGTTGTCACATCTAAATTTCTTATAATCTGGACGGCCCCCATCTTTGCTCTTCTTGTCATCTGTAGTGATGAGCAGAGGGCCGTGTTCCCGCGTGGCTCCCACACGGCTAGCTTTTTACCCGAAATAACAACACACAAATTGTACTCTTTTAAACACTGCTTGGCCCATTAGATTCAGCCTCTTATTGGCTAATTCTCACATCTTGCTTTAACCCATATTTATTAATCTGTGTAGAACCACGAGGTGGTGTCTTACCAGGAAAGATCTCAACCTGCATCCGTCTCAGAGAGGAGAGGCATGGCGATTGACTGAGGCATCTGCCTCACTGCCTTCTTCCTCCCAGCATTCTGTTCTGTCTACTCAGCCTACCTCATTTTCTGTCCTATCAAAGGGCCAAGGCGGTTTCTTTATTAACCAATGAAAGTAGCACACAGACAGATGACCCTCCTCCATCAGCCATCTCTGTTGTTGCTGAAGTAGAAACTGAGCCATCCCTTCTGTACGTCCCCAGTCCAGATTTTGCTGTCTCCATGTGTCAATTCATGTGTTCCTCTAGCCCTCATATTTCGGGTAAACTAGTTATTAAACCCATGGAATCAAAGTCAAGTTTGACTTTTGGCAAAATAATGTCTTCTTGGGGTTCACATCCTAGATGAGTCTCTGCGACCGGAGCAAGAGGTCCAGGTGTTGTCGTTGGATACATTTATCATAAAGCTGCTATTGGCTGGGTTAGATGAAGGCATGAAACTCTTGGGGGAGATGCAGCCTGGCTGAGCAGTGGACAGGTTTGTACTTTGCAAAGGTCACTCTGGGCTGGACAGAGTGGACACACTGGCAGGGGAGGGAGGCAGGGCGACTGTGTATGCATTCCCTGTCTGGCTTTCTGGGTGAGGGGCACTGTAAGGACAGAAAGCAGATCTGGGCCAGGAAGAGGGAGAAGAAGCTGGTGGAAGACAGGCCTGTGGGAAGTGAGACCATTTTCTCTGCCCTAACGTCTGTCAGTCTGTCAGGGGTCGCTGTCCACTGACTGGTCCAAGACTTGCTGTAGACTCATTTTGTTTTTGTTTATGGGGAGAGGGAAGGTGGGGAGACAGGGTCTCATGTAGCCCAGGCTGGCTCTGAAATGTTCTTCCTACTGCTACTACCCACGTGCTGAGATTTCAGGCATGTACTACTGTTATCTGGCTCATCTCCAGTTCCCAGGCACTGATAGATCTGAGTTCTGTCAGAAAAGCCCAGTCCCTTGGGGCTGAAGAGATGACTCTTTGGTTAAAGGCACGTACTGCTCTTGCGGAAGACCTGAGTTTGGTTCCCAACATCCGCGTCAGACAACTTCTGGCTGCCTGTAGATACAGTTCCAAGGATTCAGCACCCCCTTCTGGCTTCCTTGAGTGCTTGCACTCACACAAGCACATACTCAAATGCACACAGACATAACATACAATTTAAAAATATTTTTTTAAAAAAAGGAATGAAAGAAAAGCAGTCTCTAGTTGCTAGTTGTCCACTTATCCATTTAACCAGCACTGAGTGCCTGTGCCAGGAACTTGCTAGGATATGGAAGCTCCCAGGCAACTAACACCATTTTTTGCTCAGGGTGTATTCTGGTTCACCAACAAACACCTTCACTCTGCTGGTTCTCTTGTTGTCAGCTCTTGCCAGACAGAACTCATGGATGTATCAAAAAATAATCTTTATTGTCACTAGTATAAAACAGAGCAGATCAACTGGCCTCTTAGTCTGTACAGCGTGTGGGGCATGAGGCCACCTGGGCTGCCCCTACTCTCTCATAATGCCCCTGACTGGAATAGCGCCTCAGGAGCTCCTGGGGAGAGGACCACAGATGCCTCCCTTAGGGACAGAAGTCAGGGATGGACAGGGTTGGGGGATGTTTTGTCCTGTGAGGGAAGTAAAGGAACAGGAGGAAAGTGGGATGGGGGAGGTCTTCAACCGTCCACCATCCCATCCCGCTGCGAGTCCACTGAACAGAAGGGGGGTGGGCAGCCCCACGGGTTGGAACGGCTCCTGTGGTCTCAGAGGGCCACACGAGCACAGCAGTGGCGCAGCACACAGGGCAGGATGCCTCGGTTCAGCTGGTGGAACTCCACGAGCTGCAGCAGATCTGTGAACCGGGTCTGGCCATCGTCCATGCTGAAGTAGAGGCAGCCCTCATCTTCGCTCTGTGATGTGGCCAGAGGGCAGGTCAGAGAGCGGTCCCGGGTGGAGGAGCTGCCCACGGGGCCAGCCATCAGCCCCCGTTTCTTGTACAGGGAAAAAGGAGGAGCATAGTAGGGCTTCAAGTCACGGACCCCCTGGCTACAAGAACCCAAGTTAGGAGTTGGGGGCGTTACTCACTGGTAGAATGAGATAATGCTTGACTTTCTGCAGGTGGCACAAGGACAGGACAAAACCCTGGGGGTTGCGCTGGCTCTCCCGGACCAGGAACACACTTCCGGGAGAGAAAACCAGATTACCAGAGAGTCCTGGTTGTCCCTGCCCTAGGGTCTCGCTAGTCCCCAGGCCTATTACTCAACCCAGTCCAGCCCCTTACCCATCCACCAGGCCCTGCTGTCCAATTAGCCGCTGGCTCTCCTCCCGGGAAATGCGTCCATGGAACCAAGGCTGGGTGCGGTGGATGGCTGGGGTCAGGAGAAGAGATGCTCGTCATTCCGGGAAGGCAGGCACGACCCCAGCCAAGATGGCTCAGAATAGCACCGCAGCCCACCCTGGGAACTCTAGACCACCACCCACCTGTGCTGAGACTTGACCCAGAGCACGGGGTGGGCAGGCTGAGGCGGTGGTTTGTCTTCTTCTGCAGTGGGGGGGCATGGGATCCCATTGGCATTGGGTGTCATTGGCATCCACCACCTCCCTAACCCCTCTTCCTCCCTCCCACTCCATGAAAGCCCCTTAGGCACTGGTGCAGCTGACACACACATGCACGCATGCAAGATGTCCTTACCCTCCAAGCCTGGGCCTCCTCCATGGCAGCATTCAAAGCTTCTCTGGGGTTTTCAATGACACGCCCAGCATGGCCAGAGAAGTCCATGGCCACTAGGGTATTATCCGAAACGCTCCTCTGGGAAGAGAACAGAAGGAGGAGGAGGAGGAGGAGGAGGGAAGGGGTCAGAATAGCTGCCCTGAGCCTGTATCCCCACTTTCCCTAATACCCCTGAGTATACTCACCAAAGGCGGAGACCCCAAAAAGGATAGGCGCAGGTGACGAGATTGAGTTTGCTGATAATTCTTATATAACTGCACCCCATACTGGAGGCAAGGGAAGAAAAAGAAGTTCTGAGGTCAAGAGAGCAGAGATGAGCTGTGGCACCCCTAGGGCCAGATTTCTCCAGAGCACAGGGCTGAACCCTTCCTGATAGGTATTCTCAGAAGGCCACCCTCCCATGGTGACCTCTTACTGGGAAGACTTCCTGAAGGCAGAGCTATGCCACCTCCCTCAGGCAAGGCTCCCACCCTTCCACCCCCCCCACACACCCCGCCTGCCGGTCTGTGGAGGTGGCAGCAGAGGCCACAGCTCGCCATGTGTGTGAAATGCTGGTACAGCAAGCGCATGCCCTGAGCGATGAGAGCTGGGGCCTGGTGGAGTGCCACCCCTACTTAGCACTGGGTGAGTTGGGGCACAAGGAGCCGTGGGGCAGTGTCTTGGGCAAGACGGGTGGCTCATCTATGAGGCTTGGTTAATCTCTACCAACCCCTGCCTTTTCACCCTTGGTCTCAGAGCGGGGTGTGGAAGACCATGAGTTCGTGTCTTACCTTGAAGAGACGGAAGGCAGTCAGCCAGCAGGTTCTGCTCTGCTCGTCCTCACTGCAGAAGATGTGGAGCCCCTTGTGGCCATTTCGAAGCTTGTTGGGCTGGGGGAGAGGAAGTGGGCTGTCCCCTGTCTGATTCTGTGCCCAGCTGCCATGGGGGCAGCAAAGGACCCAAGGACTATCCAAATGGGCAGGCAGAATAGGCCGGGTCCTCAAGATGGGGCTCCAAAGCCATCCCCCAGACCAGACCAGGCCGGGCGTAAGCCCTCACCTTGACACAGAAGCCGAAGTCCGTAGGCATCCCATAGAGCTTGCGGCCCTGGGTCACCACGTACGCATTAGACTCATTCACATCGGCCACATACTGCAGGTGCCTCGGGTCCTGGGCATCGTGAGAAAGAGGGACTTGGTACAGGTAAGCCCTATTTCCACATTAGTGTCTTACCAGGTAAGGAGGTTTTAGGACCAGGGAGAGGCAGGGAAATACCCATCATGCACAGCGGATGAAGGCTGAGGGCCAAGGAGATAGCTCAGCTGGTAAAGAGCTGGCTGTGCAAGCAGGAGGACCTGAGTTTAGAGTTTAATCCCCAGCTCCCACCTAAAGGGCTGGATGTAATGCGACACCCACTGCTAATCCCAGTGTGGGGACAGGAAGGTTCTTGGGGCTCTCCAGCCAGTCAGCCTAACCTAATCTGCAAGTCCTAGGTCTTAGTAAGGACCCTGTCTTCAAAAACAAGGTAGACAGCTCCGGAGGAAGTCCACCTGAGACTGACCGCTCACACACACACACACACACACACACACACACACACACACACACACAGCAGAGGCAAATTCAAGTTCCTGTCTTTTCTACCTCCATTCCTAGTGTAGGTGAGCCAAACAGAGGTTGGGGTAGATACATTGATGCCAGGCATGGCCTGACGACAGCCAGCCCAAGGGTGGAAGGGCCTCGGAGTACCAGTGAGGAAGCAGGACATGACAGGCTAGTGCTGACCCTCCAGACCTCACCTTGGAGGTGCCCTTGGTGGAGTAATAGAGGCCGGAACGACGCAGAAAGCAGAAAAATCGTTTCCAAAGCTTTCGGCCTGAGCCCCGGCCTGAGCCCCGAAGTTGCAGGAAGCCCTGGATCTCGGGGAAGCTGCCAGCATTCAGGAAGTTCTGGGGACAGATGTGAACAGGCCGTGAAAGGCTTGCCTCTTCTCAGGCCTCCTCTCAGGCCTCCTGAGGAGGAGCAGCACCAGCACTGACTGCCACCGGTTCACCGGCGAGGTCACCACGGCGATCAGAACACATGGCAGCAGCGGGTAGAAACACTGGATGACTCTGGGAGGGGGGCAGATCGAAAATCTATAGTGAAGACCTCACCTGGATGAGGTCTTCATGGGATATGCCTGTTTGTGCATCCAGACAGCTGGAGACCATCTTTTCTGGGAACAGGGTATGCTGGGAAAGAAAGGAGTCAGGGATCAAAGGTCAAGCATTCAGGCTAGGGGTGTAGAGGGTATATGCATGTGTGCACACTCAGGTTCATTCTCACTCACTGGGGGGCTCTTGAACAGTTCATACTTGGCGAAGTTTTTGCGGAAGACAAAGCGACTATCTCCACCAACAGGCCAGGCCTCCTGCACTTCCACCACGAACTCATGGTCTTCCACACCCCGCTCTGAGACCAAGGGTGTAAAGGCAGGGGTTGGTAGAGATTAACCAAGCCTCATAGATGAGCCACCCGTCTTGCCCAAGACACTGCCCCAGGGCTCCTTGTGCCCCAACTCACCCAGTGCTAAGTAGGGGTGGCACTCCACCAGGCCCCAGCTCTCATCGCTCAGGGCATGCGCTCGCTGTACCAGCATTTCACACACATGGCGAGCTGTGGCCTCTGCTGCCACCTCCACAGACCGGCAGGCCCCATCTTCACTGTACACCTTCACCACCTGCACCCCAGGAACCGCAGGTGACTTGGGGTAATGCCGGGGGGGGGCCTACTCTGGAGTAATGCCAGGGGGGTCTACTCTCTGACTTGTACTATTTTTAGGAACCAAGATACCCCACCTACACCAAAGAGGCACCACCACATCTGGCCAGGGCTGGGGCAGCTCTGTCCCTGCTTTTCCCTTTTCCCCAAACAACTCACGTGGAGGCGACCGGAATCTCGAGGAAGCAACCCCCTTGTACCGGAGGAACCCCCAAGAATAGGCTTCTGTGAAGGTGGGCTGCAGAGCTCGGGGAAGGGGTTAGGGATGGAGGGTAAAGAGGTCGCCTGAAGCTCCTCTTCTCGAAGTTTCCTATGGCAGAGTTGAGGGATGGAAGCCCCTAGGCGTTAGCCAGTGCTGGCTCACCTCCCTGTCCCCAGCCCTCCCTACCAATGCAGCTCACTGCCCTACCCTACCTGCCACTTGGGATGGGCAGAGGCTGGGACCGCTTCACATCCCCTGGCGGAGGGTTATCCGGGGGCGGAGGAGTCTCAGGAGGGGTCCCAGGAGCTGGGCACACATCTTCTGGGGAGCTGCTGAGATGAGGTGGGCTCAGGTCCAGTTCCATGGCACCTGTGAAGACAAGGTAGACCTGCTGACGCCATATGCTGTCACCGATCCCTTCAAACTGCAGCCTCCTCAGGGCCCTCAGAGCCCAATAGGACATGCCCACTTTATAGAAAGGGACACTGGGATCCTGGGAAGGAAGCATGCATGTGCCCAGAAGTCATCAGTCTAGTGTCCCTCCTCCAGCGAAAACAGCTCAGGAGAAAGATCAAGGAGGCTCCATGCCACATGCCCCTAGCTGCAGCCACAGGTTCAGGGCAAAGGTTGCTTATTGCACTGGGCTCTGCCCCAGATTTTTCTAGCACTTTGTTGCCAGAAGCAGCTGCCAAGCCTGTTGTAGTAACACCTGGCGGAGTGATGAGTGGCACAGAGAGGCGGTGAGGAAGGACAGGAATCAAGAGGGCAGGACCTGTGTGCTCAGGTTGTGTGGGGGACAGAAGGCCTCCCCTGGAGAGGCTTTTACCCCAACAACTCCAAACTCTGTGGGCCTTCCCAGGCCCTCTCCTCCTGCCCAACTTTTCCCTGAAACCTCAATGCTAAAGCTACCTCCTATGTATGAGAACCTCCTGGTCTTGCCACACTCAGCCTAGTGCTGGGAACTCTGCCCCATTATTGTGCACCTGTCTTATCCCAGCTCTGGTCTGAAAGCACCTGGCACACACACCAGAGTCTCCTCACCTATGCCTTAGCGCCCACGGGTGCAGAGAAGCTAGGACAAGTAGCGACAGGCGAGACCGGGCAAAGACAAGGGGGAAGGGTCCCAGCCCTTCTCTGCAGGAACCAGCAGACCCCATGGTGCTGAACCAGGCAGGACCCAAACGAAAAACCAATCCTAGCACCCTGCCTGTTCTCCAGACCATGCACCAGGACTGAGACTGCCCGGAACAGTCACCGGGATAGGACAAACACTTGACCCTTCTGCAAGGGCATGAAGGAATCTGGGGGACAGGTGAGTCAGGGCGGGGCAGGCCAGCTATGCCCCAGGCTCTCCATTCAACTTTGACTCATCCATAGGACTTCCTGGCTGAGGAGGAACACAAACAACCTGCCTCTGCCCTCAGTCCCTGACTCCCCAACCTACAGGTAACCTGGGAGCAAGGGGTGCGAACTGGAGAAAGATGAAGATGTGGGAAGGAGCAGCCCGAGGCTCCTCTGACATCACCCTCCCCACCCTTGGCCAGTGTCCAGCCCAGGTGGGACTAATTGTCTTCTGCCCACCTTAGTACCAAAACACCACCCTGCCTATAACCCAGAGAGGTGGGAGGAAATGCCCGGCCAGGATCCAGGAGCCTATCAGGATTGGAGCCCACCTCCCGGTGGTGTGCAAGTAGAGTAGCATCCAGGTCTGCCGAGTCTGGGTCTAGAACCTACAACTCTCTTTGCTGTTAACTACCCTGAGGATGTAGGCAATGCACTGGCCTTGGGGACTCCTGTGTGTTGCTCTGTGAAAGAGGGTCTCAGGGATGTACTGACCTGAGGGGCAAGAGAGGAGTTAAAATACCCAAGAGGGCCAGCTGGTGGTGGCGCATGCCTTAATCCCAGCACTCCACTCGGGAGGCAGAGGCAGGCCGATCTTTGTGAGTTCGAGGCCAGCCTGGTCTATAAGAGCTAGTTCCAGGACAGGTTCCAAAGCTACAGAGAAACCCTATCTCAAAAAACAAAAAACAAAAAAAAAAAAAAAAAAAAACCACACACACACACAAGAGGACAGGCAGACAGACCAACAGAGCAAAGCACTCCCAGAAGAGCCAAGCAGAACAAGAAAGACACACCTGACACTTAGCATCCTCAAGACACCAAGCAAGGGGCATCAACACTGGGCACCCACTCCCACCCATTTGACCTTCATTTCAGGGAAAGATGGGGGTTGTCTCTGCCGGGGTGCCCCTCCCTCAAGGTGAGAAAACAACACTCAGCTGGACAGGTGTTTGAAAGGAGAGGTAGTAGATTCAAGTCAGATTACGGTCTAATGTCAGAAGCCCAGGTGCAGGCTGCACTACAGTTTCCAGAACCCTCCACCTCACCCTTCAGCTGGAGAAGGCTAGAAGCAGTCAGGTACCTAAAAGATAAGATGGGGCAGAGGAGCCTGCTGTGGGCCCAGCAGCCCCTGCCCAAGAAACCTGAAACATTCAAACTAGGGCCTAAGCCAAGCTTCCGTTGGAGAAATTGGTCCCCCAATCACTAGTCCTCCCAACCAGGCCACTCCAGCCCTGGCTCTCCAGCCCCGGCAGCTCCTGCCCCACCCTCCCTCCTACCCTCCCAGCTGCCTTGTTTACTTCCTGAATCTTGCCCCACCTAGCAAACCCCAAGGCAAGTGGCAAGGCCTAAACGTTTGGAGCCAACAGCAAACAAGGCCACCATCCACTCTTCCCAGGTTTAGGGGAGGGCTTGGTGAGCTAGTAGCCCGGGCAGCCTGAGGTCTGTCCGGTTCCCGTCCAGTACAACCAAGCCAACCTTCCCTCAGGACTTAGAGAAGGAAGATGAGGCTTAACCTTTAGGGGTGCTGGGACCAGATGAGGAGGTAGGAAACCCTTAGTTGACCCGAAGTTGATGCTCCGCCCACTCCGCTCAAGAAAAAAAAAAACATCCAATGGAATGAAGGGGGGCGGGACAACTCTTTTAATGTTTAATTTGGAAAGAATGCTCGAGTTCCCTGTAGAGTTAGTTAATCATTATTTTGCCTTTGGGGAGGTATACAACACACACACACACACACACACACACACACACACGAGGGAGAGCAGAGTCCAAGCTAGCAACCAGGAGGCGTTGCATTCTTGGGGGGGCAAAAGCAAAAAAGGCTGAAAATAACTACCATCTGGCCCTCAGGTGCACTCTGTCCCCTCCTGCCTAGCTCTCTCCCCAGCGTCAGCCCCAAGACAGGCCCACACGCCACGCCACACACGCTCATCCTGCCCCTGCACTGCAGACCCTTCGCACAGCACCGGCGCCTCCAGTCTTCTTTGTCCACTAGCATCCCCAGCCAGGGCTCCTCAGCCCGCCGGGCTTCCACATCCGAGGTGGCACAACGACGACGTGGAGAGGCGGAGTTCCACCCATTGCGGGAGTCCCTCTCCTTTACTCCCTCCAAATGGGAACCCCAGATTGTAGGAAACTGAGCTCAGCAAGGTAGTGAAGAGCCACCTCCGGATTCCCCCACCGCCACCCCAACTAGCTGATCCTGAGTAGAAAGAACTAGTTTTAGCCGGAAAGTCCAGATTTCCGGAGGTGACTGAGACCCTACCTCCCACTCACGAATTCCCTGGGTGAGAAGGAGGGAGTGTGAGGGGCACAAAATGAAAACACGGGAGGTCTGGGGGGAGAGCAAGATGAGGAAAGTGAAGGATTCGAGATGCTGAGCAACAAACAAAACAGCACAGTGAAGACGCTAGCGAGCATCGGGAGAATGAATCTTTCCTGAGGGACCCAGCCCTCATCTGCAGCCCACCACAAAGATGAAGTTCCTGCTTCGTTTCTTACCCAGACCTAGAAAGTCCGCACACCTGCCCGAGGCCACCGGTTTAGGGAAAAGACTCCAGGCCTTAACTACCACCACTCCCCCCGCCCCCCCCCCCCGCGCGCCTGTGGCCTGACCTCACCAAGCGAGGACATGGGGGGGTGGGGGGGCTGGCAGCCTTCGTGCCATCTACCTGGGCAGCAGGCCAGATCAGCCCGAGGCGGGCACAACCTGAGGCCCTGGTGAGGCTGGGGGTAGGAGTAAATTGTCTGAGACGGATCTCGGTCGTCTTACCTGGAGGAAATCCAGTAGAAGGAGCCGGACACCGGGCGCAAAAGTGAGGCTCTGTCTAGGGATCCCAAGCGCTTGGATTTGATTTCAAATCCACTCTCTCTTCTCTACTGGTGGTTGGAGGGTATCACGCCTTTGGATGGTGAGGCGGGAGAATATGGAGAGAACCTTGCGTATCCAGATTCCAGGCTCAGGGAAACTAAAATTATCTTGGGCAGGTGAGGGCGGGGCCTAAGAGGCGCCCTGGAGAAGGAAGCGCTGGAGGAGGGGTGGAGACTCCTCACAAAAGCACCGCCTGGGATTGTTCTTGCCCTTCCTACTGGGCAGCAGGTGCCAGGAGAGAGAGCAGGTGCCTAGGGAGAGACAGGGAAGAGTCAAAAAGAACAGGCTGGAAAGAGAAAAATCTAGTCTGGTGGCTGTTTGTTAGAAATGGTCCCGCCCACTTCTACTTGTCCCTCGATGAGGGTCAGTTCATTGGTCAAGCTAAGGGGCCGTCTTCTGCTCACCCCCATCCCCCCACCCCCAGCCAGGACAAAGGGCACTCTGCTTAAGAGGGAAGCCTGAAGAGATGCTCTGCCCTTTGACCTCCAGCCACAGTCTAGCCACCCAGGCTGTTGCCCTGGCCCCTCTGAGAGACCCAAAGTACACCCTCCCTTCCGAGTAAAGGCTAGGGTCTCACTGCCCAGTTTCAAATCTAAGAGTGGCAAAGTGGCCTAGTGGGAGGGGCCACGGTGATCTGGCGACTGTTGTGAGCCAGTGCAAGAGATTCCTGTTAGAACTGTAACTTCAGCTTTCTAGGTCAGCCCCTCAGCAAACATCGGGGGATCAGAAAGAGGGGCTGAGAGACCGGGATCAAAGACAGTGGGCCACCTCCCAGCTTCCTTTGGGTGACAGTTAAGAAAAACAAACAAGACACGAGTTGATAAGGGGTCGGCCCGGAGGAAGAGCAGCCTCAACTTTTCGCTTGAAAAGCCGGCTGTGGAGGTGCAGGCCTTTAATCCCAGCACTCTACAGACAGAGGCTGGTGGATCTCTGAGAGTTCTATACCAACCTGATCTACATGACAAGTCCCAGGACAGGGAGGACTATACAGAGAAATATTGTCTCAAAAAAAGCAAAAACAAAAACAAACAAACAAAAACGAAGAAAGAAAAAAAGAAAGGTTTAGTATGAATGGTGAAAAGCAAGGTAACTTGGGCAGGGAAGCAGTTTAAACTAAAAAACAAACAAACAAAAAAACAAAACAACAACAACAACAACAAAAAAAAAAACCCGCACAGGAGACATCATATCCAACCATGGAAGCACCTAGCAGATCCGGGCTTGGGGAACAACAAAAACAGACCCGCCCAGTCAGGGAGACTGACCTTTAAGAGCCACACAAATACGAAATGGCAAGGGACAAGTATGCCAGGTGAGTGACTCACAGCTGGCAGGGAAGGCCTTCTTTCTGTAGAAGTGAAGGAAAGCCGAGGAGCTGCTGCCGGGGGACGGGAACAAGAAGGGTTAAACCATCCATGGTGAAGGAACAAACACAGAAGACGCTGCTAGGCGGGAACACGGAACGCAGAGCTAAGGGGGTGGGGGTAGACAGGAAAAGCGGCCACGCCGGTGAGCCTGGGCAGGTTGTGCAGGTTGAGAGGGTGGAGAAAAGCCTCGCCGTTCCTAAAAGGCGGGAACCCGGCCTCCACGTCTCACAAGCTGCTATGAAAAACACGGCTCCTTGGGCCCCTCCTCAGCCAGCCACCGGAGTCTGCATCTCTGAGGCAGAGCCCCAGGAATGTGTGGTATTGACCAGCCCTCGGGTGGCTGTTTTGCAAACCAGTTTTGAGAGCCATCCATCCTGTTTGTCCAGACTGGCAGGAGTGGTGGGCAGAAGCCAGACCCTACAGGTTGAATCTGGTCCTAAGGAGAGACACAGATTTGGAAAGATCATTGTAGATCCCTCAGGATGTTGAAGGCTGGAGGGAAGCCAGACCGAGTGATGTAGAATTCCATTTCTTTCTTTAATAAAGACTTTTGTTATTATTTACGTGCGCATGCCTGTGTGTGGGTTCCTGCAGATCTCTCACAGTTGGAGTTATAGGTAGTTTGATCCTCTGAAAGGTCATCAAGTGCTCTTAGCCCCTGAGCCACCCCTCTCCGGCCCTAGGATTCCATTCAGAGGAAGTTAGGACTGTAAGGGGACTGAGCAGATCTGAGGCAAGAGGTGCTACCAGTGGGGGGACAGAGGCTAGTAGGAGCTTGGAAACCATTCTGTGTAGGACCTTACAAGGTAGACGCATAAGGCTATGTGTTTGTCGGATCCACTGAAAGTTCCTTACACAAGTATTGCGTTTTGTTTGTGTGGAGAAAATGGGGCTGTGTGTCACACAGGGTGTGTGTGTGTGTGTGTGTGTGTGTGTATGTGTGTGTGTGTCTAGGGGTCAGTGAGAACTGGTCCTCTTCTTCCAGCAGATGGGTTCCAGGGATCAAAACTCATATCAGGGCTGGAGCCGTTAAGAGCACTGGCTGCTCTTCCAGAGGTCCTGAGTTCGATTCCCAGCAACCACATGGTGGCTCACAACCATCTGTAATGAGATCTAGTGCCCTCTTCTGGCCTGCAGACATACATGCAAGCAGAACATTGTATACATAATAAATAAATCTTTACAAAAAAACCCCTCATATCATCAGGCTTAGCATTAGGTGCCTTTAACTGCCTAGCCATCTTGCCCATAGAAGATAAAATTATGTATAAGTTAATTTAGGATAAAAACTTATGTATAAGTTAATTTGAATTTAGGATAAAAGTCGCCACAAGGTGAATGTGTAATCCCAGTACTCAGGAGGATTGAGAGTTCAAGGCCAGATTGAGGTATACCATAGCAAGAGTATCTCCACCTAGACAAAACCAAAAGACACACAAGAAGGAGCTGATTTACTGCTGTCCCTTGTCTTACAATGTTATTACATCTGGACAAAATCTAGTTTTTGTTTTTGCATTGCTTTTTTTTAAGATTTATTTTTTTATTTATGTGTATGTGTTTGCCTGCATGTATTTAAGCATACTGCATTGTTGACTGGTGCCCAAGGAGGCCAGAGGAGGGCGAGATCCCCTGGAGCTGGAGTTAGATGGTTATGAGGCACGATGTAGGTGCTGGGAACTGAACCCAGGACCTTGGCTAGAGCGGCACCGCTCACCACTTCTCCAGTCCAGTTTTGGCTTTCCAAAATGGCACCTTGGGGTGGCTGGAGAGATGGCTCAGAGGTTAAGAGCACTGCCTGCTCTTCCAGAGGTCCTGAGTTCAATTCCCAGCAACCACATGGTGGCTCACAGCCATCTATAATGAGATCTGGTGCCCTCTTCTGGCATACAAACATACATGGAAGGAATATTGTATACATAATAAATAAATAAATCTTAAAAAAACAGCTACTTAAACAAAATGGCACCTTGGGGTCTTGCCAAATATGTAATCTTCGCCAGCCTCAAACTCCCTCCTTAACTGAAGCTAGTCCTAAACTTGTGACAACCCTTCTGCCTCTGCTGGGGTTAGAGACTTACACCCTCATGAAATACCTTGATTTGAAGAAACCTGGGAGATAGTTCCACGGGTAACAATGCTTGCTACAAGTCTGATGACTCAAATTCAATTTTCAGGGACCACATGGTGAAGAGAGGACTTCCCAAAGTGGTCCTCTGACCTCCACGTGGACACTGTGGTATTGATGTGTCCACATCCACACATACATATACACACGTAATGAATGCTCTTATCATTTTAAAAATACCTGGATTGGAAAACGTACTTTATATCTAGACTACCAAATGTCAAAGTCCAGTTTCTATTGAATCTATATCAAGTAATCAAGTATACAGCACTGTAAAGTTAAAAATTTGAGGAACCATCTGTATTGATCGAGGAAAAGCATCAAGAGTCCAAATATAAAACTTTATGTTTCTACACCAGTGTAGTAGTGGATTTTTTTTTTTTAATAGGGTTTCTCTGTGTAACAACCCTAGCTATCCTGGAACTTGATTTCTAGAGGCTGGCCTCAAACTCACAGAGATCTACCTACTTCTGCCTCCTGAGGGCTGGAATTGAAGGTGTGTGCCACCATATCTGGAGACAGTAGCTTTTTTTTTTCGCATGCATATTTATTTATTTAAGATTTATGTATTATGTGTATAATGTCCTTTCTGCATGTATGCCTGCAGGACAGAAGAGGGCACCAGATCTCATTACAGATGGTTGTGAGCCATCATGTGGTTGCTAGGAATTGAACTCAGGACCTCTGGAAAAGCAGGCAGTGCTCTTAACCTCTGAGCCATCTCTCCATCCAGACAGTAGCTTTTTTGATAAAGCTATTTAATAAACAGATAGGATCCTTTGAGTCAGCGTTTTGCTATATTGCCCAGAATGTTCTTGAATTCAACCAATCCTCTTGTGTCTCCCAAGTAGCTAAGGCTGAAGGCATGTGTCACAGTACCTGATAGAGAAGGGTATTTTAAACTGAATGGCACTGTGACGGTTTAATACTTACATACCAAAAGGTTTAATTTAGCTCTTTACTCCATGATGCACAAAAAATAATTCTAAATAAATCCTAAAGGGCTGTAGAAATGGCTCAGTGGTTAAGAGCATTTGCTGCTCTTCAGAGAACCTGAGTTCAGTTCCCATCACTTACCACCCAATGGGGCTCACACCTGCCTGAAATTCCAGCTCCAGGGGATCTGATGCCCTCTTGTGGCCTCCAGAGGCAGACGTATACATTACCACACATATCACACGTAAATAAAAACAATCATTAAGAATGAATCATAGCCAGGCATGGTGGTGTATGCCTTTAATTCCAGCACTCGGAAGGCAGAAAGACGCAAGTGGCTCTTTATGAGTTCAAGGTTAGCCTGGTCTGCATAATAAGTTCCAGGGCAGTCAGGTTATATAGAAAGACCCTATTTCAAAACAAAAACAAGAAAAAATAGATCATAAACCTAAACAACAGCCGGGCGGTGGTGGTGCATGCCTTTAATCCCAGCACTCGGGAGGCAGAGACAGGCAGATCTCTGTGAGTTCGAGACCAGCCTGGTCTACAAGAGCTAGCTCCAGGACAGGCTCTAAAGCTGCAGAGAAACCCTGTCTCGAAAAACCAAAAAAAAAAAAAAAAAAAAAAAACCTAAACAACAGAATTGAACCTATAAAATAGTAAAGTCACAATAAAACATCAAAACAAAAATTAAATAGCAATGAAGGAAGGAATGTCTGTAGTATTGAGTTATGCAAAGGATTTTTTATGTTTATTTATTTACTCATTTTGGCTTTTCAAGACAAAATTTCTCCGTGTAGCTCTGGCTATCCTAGAACTCACTCTGTAGATCAGGCTGGCCATGAACTCAGAGATTCACCTGACTCTCTGCCTCCCAAGTGCTAGGCTCAAAGTCATGTGTCACCACTAGGCTTGCAAAGGATTTTTTTTTAAGTTTTTTTGGGCAGGGTTTCTCTGCACAACAGTCCTGGCTGTCCTGGAACTCACTTTTTAGAGCAGGTTGGCCTTGAACTCACAGAGATCTGCCTGCCTCTGCCTCCTGAGTGCTGGGATTAAGGGCATGTGCCACCACCACCCAGTACAATAAATTTTTTTAAAGAAAAAAAAATTTTTAATAACTGAATTCCCATGAGATGATGTGGGTGTTTTTGTTTTTTTATGATTTATTAAACTTTATTTTATGTGAATCAGTGTCAAGGTGTCAGATCCCCTGGAACTGAATTTTCAGACAGTGCTAAGCTGCCATGTGGTTGCTGGGAATTGAACCCGGGTCATCTGGAAGAAAAGTCAGAGTTCTTAACCTCTGAGCCATCTCTCGAACCCCAAGAAAAAAATTTTAATTGACTGTATTAATTTAGAATGTGAATGTTGCAAAAACAAAAAAAAACTTGTAAATTATCCATTTCATTTATTTCATTATAGATATTTTATGTAGAATATATAAAAAAAACCCGGGTGGTGGTGGCACACACCTTTAATCCCATCACTCAGGAGGCAGAGGCAAGCGGATCTCTGTGAATTTGAGGCCAGCCTGGTCTACAAGAGCTAGTGCCAGGGCAGGCTCTGAAAGCTACAGAGAAACCCTGTCTCGAAAAACCAAATTATATGTATAGTTTTGTTTTTGTTTTTTCAAGGCAGGGTTTCTCTGTGTAACAGACCTGGCTGTCCTGGAACTCACTTTGTAGCTCAGGCTGGCCTCAAACTCACAGAGATCCACCTGCCTCTGCCTCCCGAGTGCTGGGATTAAAGACGTGCACCACCATTCCCCAGCTATTAAATACCAATAATAAGGAGATAAGTAGCCCAATTAAAACTAGGCTATAAAGCTGAGCATGGTGGTGCATGTCTTTAATCCTAGTGCTCAAAAGGCAGAGGGAGTTGTATCTCTGTGAGTTCCAGGACAGCCTGGTCTACAGAGGGAGTTCCAGGCCAGTTAGACCTACACAGTGAGACCCATTTCAAAAACAAAACAAAATTGACCAGGTGGTGGAGGCAAGGCCTTTAATGCAGCACCCAGGAGGCAGAGGTTAGTAGATCTCTTGTGCCCGAGGGCAGCTTGGTCCATAGAGTGAGTTCTGGGACAGGCCAGGGCTACACAGAGAAACCCTGTCCTGAAAAACCAAAAATTAAAGAAAGAAAGAAAAAAAAAAACAAATGAATCTTTCTATTTCAAGTAATATGTATGAATGGCTACTGAGCACCTGAAAAGATAGCCAATAGCCTTGCCTACCAGAATAGGTATCATCAAAGAGACAGGAAACCAGTCTGTGTGATGGCTATAAGGAAACAAATCCCTGTGTACTGTATTGCTATTGGTAGCATAAAATGAGACAGCTGCTTGGGAAAAACAAACAGGTAGGCAACTCCATAAAGGGTTAAATATAGATTTCCCAGCCGGGCGGTGGTGGCGCACGCCTTTAATCCCAGCACTCGGGAGGCAGAGGCAGGCGGATCTCTGAGTTCAAGGCCAGCCTGGTCTACAAGAGCTAGTTCCAGGACAGGCTCTAGAAACTACAGGGAAACCCTGTCTCGAAAAAAAAATATATAGATTTCCCAGGTACCCCAATAATTCTACTCCTAGGACTCTACTAAAGAGAAACGGTGGCACACATCCACAAAAAGACATTACATTTATAGCAGCATTATTCAAAACAGACAAAAACCAAAGAAACCCAAATTAATGTCAATAGATAGTAACTGTGCTCTGACTACACAATGGAATGAAATACTACTCATCAATGAAAAGGAACTCTGGTCACCACTGGAGTGAAGCTCGTTCAGAAAGAAACCAGAGCAAAAGGCGCGTGTTGTATGAATCCATTTATGTGAAATATTCGGAAAAGAACGCGGAAAGCTTCCGGTCGGTGATTGCTAAGGACTGGAGCTGGAAGCTGGATGGACGGCAGGCAAAAACGAAGGGCTTTCTTAGATTGATGGAAACGTTCTGTGTTCTATCTGGATGGGACGACGACAGAACCCAACACACAAAAATTGAGCAAACAATGAAAAGTTTAAAGAGACACCAGAATGGGGGCCTTGTTACGATACTGTGATGTTTCAGGGAAGGAAGAGGCAATTCCTCAGGCTTCCTCCTCTACCAGAATTACACACTGGGTGCGATGACACTAGCCCTCTATCAAGAGGCTAAGATGCGATGGGTGTGCAAAAGGTGGGTGCCCGCGAGGAAGCACAGCCTGAGGAACCTGTACTTCCCCTCCTTTAGTTGCAGGAAAGAGTTAAAGGTTTGGAAAGGGCACCACCTGGCATTTTAGAGTCCAGAGAACTAGAGTGTTGGATTGACGTGTGGCTGAACCTGTAAAGATATTTGCGACAGAGCCTGACAATCTGGATTCAATCCCTGGAACCCACAAGATGGAAGAAAACCGACGCCTGAGAACTGTGCTCTGACCTTCACAAGTGTGCTGCGTGGCACGGCCCCCACCTCCAATACACACTCATACGCAAATTAATAAAGTAATAAAAGTTCTAAGAGACACTTTCACAAGTACAAATCCACACTCACATATATACATAGTTAAAATATTATTAAAAGTTACAAAAAGAAAAAAAGAACTCAAACATGTAACTAAGGGCTGGTTTCAAATATCATCATCATGCTAGCGAGAAAGAGCAACAATCACCAACCATCAGCTACTTCGGCCCCATCCTTAGCAGCTTGCCCCATTTTCTCTGTCTTTTGTAAATGGAAAAGAGCTCTGCAATCAGAGGCAGTTCGTTATTTAAGCAAATCCATGACGTCCAGTGAGCAACGGACGCCGAAGAAATGCAGGGCTCTCAAAACCCAGATCAGGGAGGGTTTGGATAGGTTTGCCCAGCTGAGTCCTGGATACTCGCTCTCCAGCTGCAGTACAGAAACAAGACGTAGTAGTAGCTGGTGACTGCAGGGGGCGCCCAGACGCAAGGAGAGGTTCGCCACGCCCCTCACGTGATTTGACTTACGTCACACCCGGAAGCAGCCCTGCAACGGAGCGGGCAGCAATGAGTGGGGAGCCGGGACAGGTGTCCGTAGTGCCCCCTCCCGGGGAGGTGGAAGCAGGCAGTGGAGTCCACATCGTCGTGGAGTACTGGTGAGCCTCTGGGGCTGAAAAGGAGCCCTGTGTTCGCCGGCAAGATGGGGGTGGGTCCACGGGAGGCCCCACCCCCGGAGCCCCAGCTCACCCTACGTCTCTTCTCCCCAGTGAACCCTGCGGCTTTGAGGCGACCTACCTGGAGCTGGCGAGCGCCGTGAAGGAGGAGTATCCGGGCATCGAGATTGAGTCGCGACACGGGGGAACAGGTGAGGTCCGCAGAGCACCTGCTGAGTCAGTCTGTATTATAAACACCAGGTCTCCTGCCTTCTAGAGCTGACTGTGTATAAACCCCCTAGCAGGGTCTGGCACATTGAAAATGCCTAGTGTGGGTTTGGAGTGAAAGCCCTTAATGGCGTGATGGAGGGACACGCAGGTGAGTCTTCCCTAGGTTCTTGGGCCGAATGGCTTAAGGATCTAAAACCCGGGTCACACATGGTGTCAGCGGAGACCATGAACCGTCTTGCTTGTAGTCTCTGGAGTGCCAAGGACCTCCCTGGATGTCTGCCTGTTTTTAGCTCACTCTTGCGTTTATTTCATACCAGGGGCCTTTGAGATTGAGATCAATGGACAGCTGGTGTTCTCCAAGCTGGAGAATGGGGGTTTTCCTTATGAGAAAGATGTGAGTATTGGCAGCATCGGAAGCATGGCTGAGGCACACCCTCCTCTCCTATGCTTACCACTTGCCCGGTCTCTGCCCTCTAGCTCATTGAGGCCATCCGAAGAGCCAGCAACGGAGAACCTCTAGAAAAAATCACCAATAGCCGGCCTCCCTGTGTCATCCTGTGACAACACGTGATTCTCGGAAGCTTGGTTCTGGGGTTCAAATCTGTTTCCTTGGGGCTCCACTAGGAACTTCCTCTGCCTTTTGCCCCTCACTTAGCTCCACTTAGCCCCTTTGGGCACAACGAGGGACTAGACATTTCTATGGTCTTGGAGGCAGAAAAGAGATGTTCTCTGTGGGCATTTCCACGACCATCTCACACCCCTCTCCCGGGATCGGTGCCCTCTGCAGCTCGGTCCTCTCCCCAGCTTGGCAGTTCCTGTCACATGCCACAGATGCTGTAACTTATTTTCCCCCAAGTCCTGGGTAGTGTCAGCTACTGGTAATAAAGAGCTATTAGCGCAACAAACACTTGTGCCAACTGGTGTGTGTTTATGTCCAGCCTGCCGGAGCACAGAGGTCAGTCTGGACCTGTTAACACCTATTGGGTTGGCCTTCTCTGGACAGAGGCAGCTCTCTAAGGCAAGGAAGATGAGTCACACAGACAGCCCCTTCCCCCCACCCTACTTTCCCCCTAGGGGCAGAGGACCTCATTCCGGTGGTGGCCTTGGAATGAGTGTGTCCAATGGAGAACGACCCTGTTGCCAAAGGGTCCTCAGAAAGAAATCCTAACTCCCCATCCCCCAACCCAAAACCAAACCCCCTCAAACTACCCACTAGCTCGAGGGAGAGCTGTGTGTCAGGTGAGCAGGAAGGCCTGGCCCAGAGCCACTCACAGACGTAGGCTGGCGTCCTGCTATTTTACAAATCTCATTGCAAATGGACAAGGAGGTACACCACTCCCTAACTTCCATATAACAGCCACTCTCCCACAGTGTCCTTATTTCATCTTTAAAAAACAAAACAAAAGTAAAAACAGAACAAAATACACTCTGTACAAGGATGGTCTGGATGCTAGTGCAATCCCTTGCCTCTTGGGATGCACGCACAACTCAGTCCTAGTGGGTTGTGCTGTTCCCAAGATATTTGCTTGGGGCCTCTTCCCTTCTGGGCTGAGCTTCCCTCAGTCCTCAGAACCAAGAGAGCCAGGCCAAGCAAAGAAGCCATGACTGTAATATCCATTGGACCCTATAGACTGTCAGAGCAGAGTCTGGGTTCCACTGAAGCTGTCCAGTGTGCCGTCTCTTCCAGCCACATGGCCCCTCTCAACCACTCAGGATGATTCAAGCAGTGAGAAAGGCTCCATAGGGTGGGTTCCTGACACAGCAGGCTGCCCTGGATGTAATGTGGCCAGAGGGCCTCTCCCTGCTTTGCGGTGAGGGAGAGCACAAGCCAGGTTTCCCTCCCTTTGAAGGCAGAACAGGGTCTCTGCAGACGTAACCTCACACGGGCACATCCAGGCCCAAGTACTCAGGGTTCTCTGCCGTAGGGGTTCCTTCAAAGGTACTTGGTGGAGACCCCTTCTCTGATGGGTTCTGGTCCCAGTAATAGAGGTTGTCAAAGGCTGGGCAGAAGGCAGGAGAAGGATGAGGTTGAGAGGCAGTGCCTCCTCTGGGCGCTAAGTACTCAGGGTTTTCCACAGCACCCCCAAAGGAAAAAACGTCTTTGACAACCCCATTCTTCCCAGGAGAGAGAGTCTTGGGTCTTTCTAGAGTAGCAGCAGCAGGTCGGACAGGAGGCAGAGGACCCTCCGGGGTCAAGGGGGGCTGAGGCCGAACTTCTGGCTGGTTCACATATTCTGCAGGAGAGAAGAGGAGCTGTTAGAGAAAAGAACTAAGATGTCCCTGCCCCAGTGCTGCCCCTCAGTGGGTGTGGCCCGAAGGTTCCCAATTCCCCTCTTCCCAATCTCTCAGGCCTGGATTCCATACCAGGCTGGGGGCTGCAGGCCAGGGGAGCAACGTAGCCATCATTCTCAGCAGGCAGGGGTAATGTGGGATCCTCGCTGTACCGCTGTAGAGGGCTGAGGTCGTGTGGAGAGATGCTCGGTAGCCCTTTGGTTGCCCCCATTCCCAGGTCACCAACAAACACATCAGAGCCAGCCCCTTCTGAGGGAGCCAGTGGAGACCTGGGGGGCTCTTCTTCTGAGGGCTCCAGGCCCAGTGTCAGCTCACCACCTCCACTCTGGGTCAGAGAGGGTCACGAGAGAAGTTACTCAAAGGTCTGGGAGGGGGACCTTGGTGGGGAATGATAGGTTCCCAGGACAAAAACACAGGTCACCGTGGAGTCATTATGAAGGGAATGGAGCCCCAAGAGTTGGAAAGCAGTACTGATCATGGAATATTAAGGAAAGGTAAATGTCGGGGAGCACCAAGGGAAAGGACCCCGGTAGCCTCTGTTCTAAGATGGGCACTGACCCTGGCAGACGAGCTGCGGTGCCTACGGTGGGCTGTGCTCCCGGTGCCTGGAGCAGGGTCTGGGCAGAAGAATCCCTGCTGGGGGACCAGATACTCTTCGGCATCTACCAGGTCCCCCATGTCATCATCCTCGAGCAGTGAACGGTAGAAGGTACTATCCAAGGGGCTGGATGGACCCAAGTCCTCGTTCTAGGGAAAGAGACACCAAGTGACAGCCCTTCCCCAGTCCAGCGTTAAGTTCCCCAGAAAGGTTCACCAAGCTTGGACTAGAGGTGGGGACTGGGCTTGGGGAACTGGCATCCAGGTCCCTTCCCTCTGCAGGAAGGAGGATGCTGTTAGGACAGGGATGATGTGGGAAGGCCCAGTACCTGGATGACCACAAAGCGTTGGGGGTCCCTCGCCATGCGGGAGAATTCTGACACCAATTCCCGGAATCTCGGGCGACATTCAGAATCTATCATCCAACCTAGCGCAGGAGAGAGCTTAGCATCCTTATCCCAGGACCAGGCTGAGGACCAGCTGCCTGGCCCCTTCTTGCTCCCTCTGAGTCTGGCCTAGACCACCTGGCTAAACCCCAAGTCCTCACATGGCAGAGAAGCACAAATGGACTCTGGATCTTGAGCCGGAGACCTGGAGCGTTTCTCCTAGGTGCTCCTTTAAACTGGCATCTTTCCCCTCAACAGCTGTCCTCTCGAGCAGCTAGGACTTCCATTGTGAGTGGGACAAAGCACCTTTGGAGGCTTCCTTCAGGGACACCTCTCCATTCACATCTCACTCTTCCTCCCCCAGAACCCACACACAGGTCAGACCACCCCTCCTCTATACCTGAGGCTCAGCCCCACCCACCACGCACATTTGACCATAATCATGTAGACATCAATAGTGCAGATTGGAGGCTGAGGCAAGCGTTCTCCCTTCTCCAGCAAGTCAGGGATCTCCCGGGCTGGGATCCCATCGTAAGGTTTGGCCCCAAACGTCATCAGCTCCCACACGGTCACACCTAGGACAGACAGGCATCAGGAGAGCAGGGACAGGAAGCAGGGACAGGTGTACAATGAGAGGGGCTAGTCTCCTCATACCCCAGGTGGGCACAGGCCAACTCAGGGTGGGCATCAGCAGCCCTCCCCCTCTCCTCCATACCCACCCTCATTCTCGTACCCGTATCCCACCCTGCCAAGGCTACTCATCCAACCCTCCGTCACCACCGCCACACACCATAGCTCCACACATCACTCTGATGGGTGAACCGCCGTCTAAGAATGGATTCCAATGCCATCCACTTGATGGGTACCTGGGAACACAGAGCAAAAAGTCCTGAATGGGTGTGGTAGGGACGTGACCCTTCTCAAAGTTCTCCTGACAGCCAGATACCACCCCACCCCTCCCTTCTCCAACCTTGCCCCCATCTGCATGGTACTCCGTCTCATCAATGTCCAGCAGCCGTGCCAACCCGAAGTCTGTAATCTTGACATGGTTGGGACTCTTGACCAGCACGTTCCGGGCAGCCAGGTCCCTATGCACAAGCCGTACATCCTCCAGGTAGCTCATCCCCTGAAAAATGAGTACCAGTGTAGAACCGGAGTCTGGGTCTCACCTTACTGATACCCCCCCACCCCATCCTGGCATCAGATGAAGACAGGGATTTGCACCCAAAGGACCTGCAGGGTCAGAAGCCCCCAAGCACATACCTTGGCAATCTGAACACACCAGTTGAGCAGGTCCTGGGAGCCCAGGCGACCTCGGTGTTCTCGGACATGGTCCAGAAGGCAGCCATAGGGCATAAGTTGTGTCACCAGCTGCACTGTGGATGTCAGGCAGATGCCCAGGAGGCGTGACACATACGGAGAACCCACACCAGCCATCACATACGCTTCCTGCAGGGAAGGGTACACTGAGATAAAGGAAACCACCTACTCCCACCCACCATACTCCCCTCCTTAGGCTCTCCCATCCCTGCATGGTCTGCAGACCGGGAAGATCAAGAGTCAAGGTTTAGGGGCTCCATCTCAAACCCTAATGAAGAGAAAGCAGCCCAGATCTGCAGCTAGGGGGCTTCTCACAAGTTCCAAGGGAGAAGGAGAAGGGGCTTACATCTAGGATTTCTTTGTTAGCTTTCGGGGATGTGTTTTCCCTCAACACCTTGATGGCCACGGGGATTTTCACGTTCTCCCCATCTGGGATCCAGATGCCCTGAACAGAAAGAAAAGACTCGAGTCAGGTCTGTGGTTCAGATCCCACGGGTCCCCAAGAAGCCACTGAGGAGTAGCCTCTCCCCTCTCCAGCTTGGCCCATTTCTCTCTCTTGTCTACGCCCCTCCAGGCACAGCCCCTCCATATCCACCCGTGCCAGAACCCGGTCCCTCCTGACCTTATAGACGGTGCCGAAAGCTCCGGATCCAAGCACCTTCACCTTCCTTAGCTCAGTCTCTTTGAGGATCCGCATCTGAGCCTGGTTGGGCATGGCTCCGCTGGGCGTCAGTGGCTCCACTAGCTGGATTGAGAGGGTGGTAGGGTGAGCGCCAAGCAATCTGCATATGGGGGAGGGGCTAGGAGACCCTCTCCCCCCACCACCTCACCTCAGTTTCCTGCAGCAGCCTGCGCATTGTATACTTCCGGATTTTCTGCCGCCTCCTCTTGATTAGGATCCCAACAACTACCCCTATGACCAGGAACAACAGGATGCCCACCACAGTTGCGATGATTGATGTCGCTGGGCTGAAAACAGAGACCAAAATCAGAGATTAGGGCTAGTCTAGGGAGGAAATTTGAAGAGACCCCATGAAGGAACAGGAATGTGCTTTGGCTCAAAAACACAATGGGAAGTTGGGCGGGGTGGCACACGCTCTTAATCCCAGAACTCAAGAGGGAGAGGCAGGCGGATCTCTGTGAGTTCGAGGCCAGCCTGGTCTACAGAGTGAGTGAGTTCCAGGACAGCCAAGGCTACACAGAGAAACCCTGTCTTGAAAAACGAACAACAACAAACAAAACAAAACAAAACCCACTTCATGGGAGATAATTCAACAGAGACCTTGTTAATCTGCACTGTGCCCACCCCAGGGATTCTGCCACACTTGAAATGGGGTGCTGGAATGTGTACCCCAAGACTGTATGGTACTAGTCAAATCTCTCCAAAGAGCCATGGTTTCCCATGCTTTCCGGCTGTTGCACCGAGGACACCCATTACCAGGACCCCATTTCTTCTTGATATAATCTTTTTATGACTCAGCTCATCCTGGGGCACATAGGGCCCCTCGATATTCATCAGGCCATTTATTTGTTGGTTCACTTATTTTTTTGACTGAATAGCCCAGGCTGGCTTTGCACTTACATGTGTGTGCCTCCATCTTCCAAACGCTGGGGTCATAAGTGTGTGCCACCATGCCCAGCCATCCTTGATCCCTTTTACCCCATCTTGCTCTGCACAGGGCCTGCTATATATATATATATATATATATATATATATATATATATATATATATATATATATATAGCAAACATTTCATGAATGTTTGCTTCATGAGCAAACAGCTCTTTAAAGCATACCCCAGCTTGCTTTTCTCCTTTCCAAAGCTTGCCTCTGCCAATCCGTAGCACAGTGGCCAAGAACTCTACCCTTCAGATCTGGCCCCCTCTGCACTCTGGGGCTCACTGCAGACACCCTAGAGATCTCTTCCCTACTCTAGACTTGCCTGATCCTCCACCTAAGAGCAAAGGAAGCACAGCGCCCCCTCCTGGAAACCTCCAGCCACCCAGCTTGAACACTGATGTTCTGCATGCTGCCACAGTTTATCTCCAGTTCTAGGTACTTGAACCTGGCCAGTGTCCCTAGAGAAACATCACCAGGGAGCCTCTTGGGACACCAGCCACATTCCTAACATCCCTTACCCCACAGCATCCTGAGCAGGTCCTCATCCACTTCTTGAAACACAAGTCAACAGAGAAAGACTGGGCTAAGGAGGGAGGCACGTGTGGCATGTTGGGAAATCCCTCTATGTACTGCGGACCACCCGGGGTCAACAAAGGAGTCAGGGGCAATGGGGTACCTCTGGGGCTCTGGCCCACCTGGCTCTCTGCTCTGCTGGGCAGCCTCGTTCATCCAGGTCCACACAGCTATAGAAGAGAAAAGCCATCATCAACCCTGGGAACAACCTCCTGGCGCAGGTGTGGTGGATTATTATCCCCATTATGTTAGGCAGAAACTGGGCTGCAGGTCACCGATTTGTCTGTGCCAGCCCATAGGAAGATTCCTTCTTTAGTCTGGGAGCCTACCTCCCCTGTATTCCTGTAACTTCCTATGCTAGGCAGGAAGGGGGCACAGCAAGGCTGAAAAATCAGCTGTTCCCTCCATGAGAGAAGCCTAGGGCATATGGCACACGAGAGGAGAGTTAAACACCGTGGGGCTGGGCTGCAGCTTAGTGGAAGAGGGTCTACAAGGCCCTCTCTGCCAACCAAGCAACAGTTCTGCCTCAACGGTTGGCACTAACATGCCAACACCAGGTCACAAGAAGGCATGCGCACAGATGCCCCTTTGTGTGTGGAGCTGAATGGCAATGAACTGTTTAAAAAACAAGAGCAACATCCCTCAAACAGGGCTGGTGCCGAGGGACATGCTACGAACGGAGAAGTTTGTAGAGGGGGAGACCGAGATGAGCTTACAAAAAAGGACACAGGAAGTGGGTGAGCAGAGCACAGACTATGTAGAGAGGAGTTGGATTACATTAAGAAACGAGGGCAGGGGACTGCAGAGATGAATCAGCACTTAAGAGAACTGGTTGTTCTTCCAGAGGACCCAGGTTCAGTTCCCACATGACACTCACGTGGCAGAACACAAGAGTCTGTAACTGCAGTTCTGGGGGATCCAATGCCCGCACACAGACAAAATACCAATGTGTATGAAATAAGAATAAATACTTTTTAAAAAAAAAAATGAGGGCAGGCCAGGCGGTGGTGGCACACTTTTAATCAAAGAATTTGAGAGGTAGAGGCAGGCGGATCTCTGAGTTGGAGGCCAGCCTGCTCTATAGAATTCTAGGACAGTCAGTCAGGGCTACACAAACCCTGTCTCAAAACAAACAAACAAACAAACAAAACTGAAAGAAAGAGAGAGAAAGAGAGAGAAAGACAAAGAGAGAGAGAGACAGAGCAGGGGGGAGAGAGGGAGGAGGGCAGGAGAGATAACAGGAGGTACAAGCACTGACTGCTCTTCCAGAGGACCCGGGTTTGATTCCCAGCACCCATATAGTGGCTCCCAACACTCTGTAACTCTACTTCCAAGGGATCTGACTGCCTCTTCTGGCATCCACAGGCACCAGGCACACACACGGTGCATAGATACATGCAGACAACAATCTATACTAGCCACTTATATTTCAGCTTGCCATAGGCTATAGTCACTTGAGACGAGGGAGCATCCCTTGAGAATGTGCTCCCACAAGACTGGCCTGTGTGCAAACCTGTGCTGCATTTTCTAGATTGATGATTGATATGGGCGGGTACAGCTCACTGTGGGCAGTGTCACTCCTGGGCTGGTGATCTAGTATGCTGTAAGTCTGAGCAAGTCAAGGGGAGCAATCCAGGAAGCAAAGTTCCTTCGCGTCCTCTGCGTCAATTCCTGCCTCCAGATTCCTGTCTAGAGTTCCTGCCCTGACTTCCCTGGATGACAGTGGACTGTGATGTGGAAGTGGAAGCTAAATAAACCTTTTTCTCCCCGAGTTACTTTTGATCATGGTGTTTATCACAGCAATAGACACCCTAATTAAAACACACCCATACACATGAAATAAGACAATGCAGTTTAAAGAAAAAGGAAGAAAGAGAGAAAAAAGGAAGGAAGAAAGGAAGGAAGGAAGGGAGGGAGGAAGGAAGGAAGTGAAGAGTCCAAGAAATAAATATGGATTCCAAAAATGAGGAATATATATATATAGTTGCAAGTCTGGGAGAATGAGAACAGACCATCAGCAGCTTTTCCAGCAGATCAAGGATCATTCACTCACAGGGAGCTGTTTTCTCAGATGTTTGGGAAGCTTAGGTCATTTTACGACTGGCTGTTTCATTTACAAGACCAGAATGCCCCCCTATAAATTTAGAATGGTGTCCTGGCCAGTCCTGATAAACGACAGAGGTGAACTGAGCTAACCTTTAGGAGACAGAGATAAGGTGACCTTTGGGTCAGATACTGTCTCCGTTATGGACAACTGGCACCAGAGCAGGGTATTTTATGGGATACATCTGGTCAAGAGACTAGCTGACCGGACTAAGATCTCAGACCTCCTTATCACAGCTGTCAAATTGATGAAGTATACCTTGTGAGAAAAACCTGGGAACAGACAAATGGGACTGTCCCCAAGATGACCCAAGCCCCTACCAATAGAATTACTGTTACTAAGCCCCCCTCCCCATGTAACCTGTAAACCTATAAAAGCTGAATAAAGAGTTGGATCGGTGTGATCAGTTGGCGAGACCTGCTGATTCACCCACAGACGCCTGTGAAATTAATAAAATAACCTCATGCTAATTGCATCTGTTGGTTTGGGTCATCGAGTTAAGGGGGAAATCGCCACCCTTGAAAACGAGGGTCTTTTCAGAAGGAAGGGAGGGAGGGCAGGTGGAAGGAAGGAGGGAAGGGAGGAGGAAGGAAGGAAGGAAGGAAGAAGGAAAGAAAGAAAGAGAGAGAGAGGGAGGAAGGAAGGAAGGAAGGAAGGAAGGAAGGAAGGAAGGAAGGAAGGAAGGAAGAAGTGGTCACGTCGGTAGTTGGTAAGATGGCTCAGCAGGTAAGGGCATTTACAGCCAAGCCTGAAGACTATGTTCGATCCCTAAGCTCCACATGGGAGGAGGAGAGAATCAACCCTGGGGTTGATTCCACCTGCCTGTCTTGCACATGAATGCCTGCCCAGCATGCATACACATACACAAATAAATGTAATTACAGTAACACATTAAAAATTTTAAATTTCCAGGCGAGATAGAAAAGAATGCTGCTGGCAATTCAACTGTGAATAATTTGGACAGTTTCCCCTGGTGATTTAACTGAAATCATCAGGCTTTTGAGCAAGTGCCTCTGCCCACCGAACCATTGTGCCAACCCCTAATGAGTTATTTTTAGTTTTCTATATCTGTAAAGTGTCTGAGTATATGTGTGTACCTGCAGGGGCCAGAAAAAAAACCTTGGAGTTCTGGAGGCTAGAGTTAATAGAAACCATGAGTCTCCCGAGGGACCAAACTCCAATCCTCTGAAAGCGCAGACAGTGCCCTTAACCACACAACCACCTCTCCAGCCCCTTATGTGTTATTTAGTGATTAGAAAAAAAATACAAAAATGACATCTCAGCCAGGTGGTGGCGGCGCACACTTTTAATCCCAGCACTTGGGAGGCAGAGGACAGTGGATCTCTGAGTTCAAGGCCAGTCTGGTCTACCAGACAGAGTTCCAGGACAACAGCCAGAGCTGTTATATACAAAACCCTGTCTCAAAAAAAAAAAAAATTAAATTTACATCTCGATATGAATGAAGGTGGGTTTATTCTCCTTTCAGAACAAGAGCTCCAAGGGGCTCCTATCATGAAAGCCCTCCTTTCTACAGAAAAAAACTCCCTCCACTCACGAATGGGTGCAGTTGATGGGGCACGGCTGGCATATGCCCTCCTCATCCGGGTACTTCCAGATGGGCATGTAGGAGAGGTCTGGTTTCACCCCACTGGGGCAGCGAGCCACACAGAAGGGTGAGTCCTTGTAGTGGGTGCAGGCCTTACACTCATCAGCCTCCTGGATAGAGAGGAAGAGTTGCGTGTGGGGAGGGGGAGGACCACCATCCTTACACTGAAGGATCAAGCCCCACGTCCCTGACTAACTAGCAACCCTGCCTCCCCGTCACTGAGGTAAACATCCCTGTTCATTACAAGGAAATGGAGGCACCCAGAGAGGGACGTGCCTTCTCCAAGGTGTGACAAGTGACAGCTATTATGTACAAAGTTTTCTCCGTGCTTGGGCGCTGTGCCAAATCCTATTTAATTTCATTCTCACCACACCCCAACCGGGCAGGAACTATTACAACATTCTCCCTATAGAAGGAAAAACTGAGTTTGGAAACAGGGCCTGGATTTGGTCCTTAGCACAGTCACATCCAAAGACACAGGCCTTCTTGGGAACTGAAGCATCACCAGCATGAAGGAGTATCCCAGGGTCCACAGCCCAATGTGGTCAGCACCCCCCTCCCTCCGCCAACTGCTATCCAGGTCTAGGCTGAGCCTTCTCTGGGAATATTTTATCCTGTAGCAACCTGCCAGTCCCTCCCCTAGCACCTTACCGATCCAGTGCAGGTCTCTGTGTTGTTTTGAGGCTGACACTCGGGGTGACAGGGCAGACAATGCTTGCCACTCACATACTCCCTAGGGAGCCTTCAAGAGAGGTGGGTGTGGTAAGGGGTCTGGGAGGAGTCCTGTGTACCCCTCAAGCCACCCACTCCTCTGCCGCTCATACCCCTTCCAAACTCGGCACTCTTCCACACACTCCTGGCCCCGAAGGAACTGGCTGCAGTTGACACACTGGGTGGGCCCTGGTCCCCAGCAGTGCCCATTGGCACACAGTGGGTGGCAGGCTAAGCCCTCGAGACCTGCAGTGAGGAGAAAAGCAGCAGAGGTGTTCAGAGAGGCTCGGGTCTAAGCCAACAGGCTGTATTGTAAGCATGGCTCTGGCCTGAAGGGATAGAGATTGATGCTAGGACACAGGGAAAGGAAGAATCCTGTGGTTCAAAAAATAGGGAAGGGATGGGTGTTTGGGCAGCAAGGAAGGACACAGCTGGAAGCCATTACACAAGGCCAACCCATCACAGGCAAGAGAAGGACAAGGCTCTAGCAGGCATAATAGCTTACGCCTTTAATCCCAGCACTCAGAAGGTAGAGGCAGGCGGATCTCTGTGAGCCTGAGGCCAGCCTGGCCAACATAGTGAGTTCCAGGACAGCCAGAGCTGCGTAGTGAGATCCTATCTCAAAACAACAACAACAAAGGGCTCTAAAAACAGGAGGCTTGCACAGGCCAGAGGCTACTGATACTCCTGCGCACTGGCCCTCAGTGCTGGGCTTCCTGTCTTACCACATTCTTCCTCTGGCCGGTTCCCAGTGTGGAGCAGGGCCTGGTGGGGGTTCCGGAAGAGCTGGTCCCAAGGTACAGTGTGTACGAAGCAGAGACGGGTGTTGCGGTGAATGAGCGCCAGTCCGCTACCCAGCTCCCGCAGTGAGCGCAACCCCAGCCAGCGGATTCCCAGGCCTTGCAGCGCCAATGAGTAGGCACCACTGTGGAAAGGAGGTTTCCAGTTGCAAGAAGGTACCTACTCTAGGCCCATTTTTTCTGCCACCAAAGGGCCACTGTCACCCTCCTCCTGCCTCAGAATGCTCTGCAGACTCATGTTAAAGCTCCGGTGGTGTAACTGGGGAGCAGGGCCCCCTCGGCCCCCTCCGCTCACACTTACTCATGGAGAATTCGTCCCCTGATGACTCGAAGGTTCTGGAAGACACTGAGGTCATGGAAGCTGTCTGGCCATGCTGAAATGTATAGGTAACCTGCAGGCAGAATAGGGGGCTGGGTATGCAGAAAGGTCCAGAACTCCCACCCCCACCCCCTGGCCCCTGCCCCCAGCAGGACACAGAAAGACAGTTCACCTGTGATCTCCTCCAGGGCTTCAAACACTTGGAGCTGCTCAGGCCTCAGGGGGGCAATGCCGGAGGCAGGGTTCCTGGAAGGATCAGGAGGATGGAGGTCAGGAGCCCCAGTTGGCCTTGAGACACCACTCTCCTCCCTCACCGACACCTTCACTTAAAGCCTAATCAAGTGTGGCTGTTCCGATCCTGAGACTCAAAGCCTAGGGTCCAAATCTGGCAGCACAACATCTGTGTCCTTTGAGCTAGAAGTCTCCCTTGCAGAAGTATGGCCAGCAAAGACGCCGGCTTCAGCTGCTAGAGGCATCAACAAGCTGAGCAAGCAGTTTGTATGAGAGACACCTGAAAATGGCCGGCTTCAGTTGCTAGAGACATCAACAAGCTGAGTGGTTTGTATGAGAGACATCTGAAAATGGCCCAAGAAGCCATGAGTGAACAGGGGAGCTACATAAAACCCTGATCTCTGCAGGGTCTGAAACACAAACACAGAGCACTCAGGGTCCTCGAGCCCTGTTCTTAGAGCGTCCCAAACATTAACTCTTTCAGACTTTAGAACCACCTCGTGCAGAGCTATGACGGTCTTCATCCTGCACACGAGGGCTATGAGACATAGAAAGGAGAAGGCAATGAAGCTAATGAGCATGACTCTGCCATACAAGTGTGAGGACCTGAGTTCAATACCCAGAACCCACATTAAAACGCCCTTGTGTGATGGCGAGCTTGCAACCCAACCCCAACATGGAAGTGGTAAAGACAGTTCCTGGGGTGCCCTAGCCAGTCAGCCTAGCCTGTTCTGGTGAGCTCCAGGCCAGTGAGGGGCTCTATTTTGAAAAACAAGATGGATGGCTCCTAAGGAGCCACACCTGCGGCTGCCCTTCAGACACACAGACGCACAGAGGAAAAGACAGATACACACTGATATACAGACACACACACACACACACACACACACACACACACGGGAGGTCCGGTAAGTATCAAACCCAAGTCTGGACTCTGCTGCCTGTCTCTGCTGCCTCCTGTTCTGTAGCTATGATAAAAAATGAGGCAGTTTGGGTGCTGAAGAGATGGTTCAGCCTTTAAAAGCACTAGTCGCTCTTCCAGAAGACTCGGGTTCAATTCCCAGCACCCACATGGCAGCTCACAACTGTCTGTAACTCCAGTTCCAGGGCTTCTGACCCCTCACACAGACACACATGCAGGCAAAATACCAATACACATAAAATAAAAGTAAAAAAAAAAATAGGCAGGCTCAACAAAACTGTTGTGAACAACTCCTCAAAGCAAGGGTACATGGCAGCTTCAATAAGCCAGCCTTGCCAGCCGACACTGTCTCTCTGTGTCCACCAATCTCCAGAAGCCCTACAGGAACACACTAAACTTTAACACTGTTCCCTCTGGGATGGGAGCACTGGACTTCATCCGGATGGTTTGATCACCACGTATGACCATGTCTATGGATAACAAGTTGTTCATAAAAGTAACCTTCGGGGGCTAGAGAGATGGCTCAGAGGTTAAGAGCACTAGCTGCTCTTCCTGAGGTCCTGAGTTCAATTCCCAGCACCCACATGGTGGCTCAGAGTCATATGTAATGAGATCTGGTGCCTTCCTCTGGCATGCAGGTGTACATGCAAGCAGAACACTGCATACATAATAAATAAATCTTTTAAAAAAAAAGTAACCTTCAACGCCACATCCCTGGCTCCCTCTGGTCTCCCCCACTTAGGGATTCCTCAGAGATGCTGCTGCTACACCTGGGTCTTCCCTGACGCCACCTCAGGCCACTGTGTACCCTTACCCATCAAAGCTCTCTGGCAAAAATGCCAGGCTCCCAAAGATCTTCTTGCAGCCCACGAACTCCTGGATATTGGCACTGGTGATGGCTCTTGCCCCTCGAAGGTGCTCCATGCCCAGACCATAGCACACTGAAGGAAAGGGTGGTGCCAAAGGGGCCATCTCAGCACCACATGGCATACCAGAGACCTGTCCGCTATCCCCTCCTGAAGTGGCAAGTCTCTTCCCTACGCTGGCAAGAGACACTCAGGAGACAGATTTGGCGAGGGGCAGGGTAGGCAGGGCAGTGGGAGAAAAGCATTGGGGGGGGGGGGGTCTAAGCAACAGTAGGGTGGGCCAGGCTGGGATGGCAGTCAGGGGCTGCAGCTGGTACCTCGGGCACAGGGCTTGCTGCATTTTTCACACCGCTGTGTTCCATCCTCGGCCGTCACCTCTTGGTTATTCAGGGGACAGACCAGAGTGCAGGATCCCACTTCCGTAGAAAGGTAGTTGTCTGCACAGATTGGGAACGCAAATCCACGTCGCCCAGCCTCCCAACCCACCATGAGCAAGGCCTCTGTGCCCAGGTCTAAGAGGAATACTACCAACCCATCCCTGAAGGCCCTCTCTGCACCTGACTCGGGATCACCATTTCCTCCTATTCCAAAAGCACCGTTATCTGCATTTTGCAAAAAGGGAAAGCAAAGCCTGGAGTTATGCAAATCACCCCCATCTTTAGGCCACTAAGTAACAACGGAGCCAGGAAATCTTTTTTTTTTTTTTTTAAGCCGTGGCGCGCACCTTTAATCCTAGCACTTGGGAGGCAGAGCCGGGATGCTTGCTATGAGTTCAAGGCCAGCCTGGTCTACCCAGCAAGTTCCAGGACAGCCAGGACTACAAAGATAGACCCTGACTAGAACAAACCAAAACAAAAAGAGAAAAAGCAAGGAAGGACTGGAGAGATGGCTCAGCAGCTCAGAGCACTGGCTGCTCTTGCAGAGGACCCAGGTTCAGTTCCTAGCACCCACATGGTAGCTCACAACCACCAGGTCCAGAGGATTTGACTCCTTCTTCAGACTTCCACACGCATATGGTGCACAGACACACACCCAGGCAAAACACTCACGCACATAAAACAAAAATAAATATAATAATTTTTAAGGAAAACAATGAGGTGGCTGGACTGGAGAGTCGTGACCAGCCCTCCAATGGGCACCAACACTCACAACATGCTCCCATTTATACCAGCCATTTTCCCTAGCCAAGGCATTAAAATGATGTTCTTCTACCCAGCACTCACAGGGACAGGTGGTCACACAGCTGGCACCAAAGGTGTAGCGACCCTCAGGGTTGGGCATGGACTCGAAGGTGTCTGTGTTGTAGGTGACGAGGGCCGGGCAGTGCAGTTCACAGATGCCACTATGGTTGAAGTGGAGGCAGGCCTGGCAGAGACAGGCCGCTGGTGGTCACTGGGATGTTGCAACCTGGTGCGCCAATGGCAGTAGGGCAGTGCCAGGAAAGATGCCCACCCCTTGTGTCCTGGAGGATTGGCTCAAGGGGCACATACCAGGCAGTCAGAATGCTTGGGGCCCGTGCAGCCTGCAGCACACTGCTCATGGCAGCAGTCAGTGGGCAGCCGGCCCTTGCATCGGGCACAGCCACTGGTGCAGATGGTGCCAGTCACTGTTGAGGAGAGGACAGGATAGGTGCTGGGTGAGGCCTGGGCAGCAGACCCTCAGCAGCATAGCATCGCCTTCTAGGAGACAGCTTATCCCAAATAAGTCACCCCACCACTCCCAGCTGTCCACCTGCCCCAGCCCCACCTCCAGATGCCAAGTCTCCCTCAGACTCACAGATCTGACAGTCCTCAGGGCTCTCACCCCAGCAGTGATTGTCATTACAGGCTGGGGCGCAGGGTGGGCCTAAGGAAGGAATGGAAGGGACAAAGTAAGGGAGGGAGGCAGTGAGGGGGAGGGAGTGAAAGGGAGGAGGGAGTGGGGAGGAGGCAGTGAGGGGGAGGCAGTGGGAGGAGGCAGTGAGGGGAAGGAGGCAGTGAGGGGGAGGGAGTGGGGAGGAGGGAGTGGGGAGGAGGCAGTGAGGGGGAGGAGGCAGTGAGGGGGAGGAGGCAGTGGGGGGAGGCAGTCATGGGGAGGCAGTGAGGGGGAGGAGGCAGTGAAGGGGAGGAGGCAGTGGGAGGGGAAGGCACTGGGAAGCGACAGATTGGTGGGAAGAATATGTCAGCAGAGCCCAAGTGCAGATGCATAGTAAGGGGAGGACCCAAAAGGGCAAGAGGCCTCAGCAGGTGGAGATCCTGCTTACAGCAGGGAGACAGCAATAAGGACAAGAAAGGCGTGGGCAGGGTGGTGGCTGAGATGGGGCTGTAGGTTAGAGGTCTGGGTCAGGCGGGCTGTCTCAGCAGCAGGGCTTACAGGTCCGGGAGCGGTTGGTGTCTATATCTACAGGAGCCAGCTGGTTATTCTTGCGGAAGACATCCTTCCACAAAACGGTGTCCTGGTAGCAGAGCTGAGGGTTCCCTCGGATCAAAACTCCTCCCTTCAGGATCTCTGTGGGGAAGGTGAAGTGGTCAGCTCCCTTCCAGCCTCCCTGGGGCCTCCTGCTTCCCCAGTGAGCAGCCACACACAGGAACAACCAAGGATGAGGAAGAGGGGATCGGGTCGGCAGAGTGGGTATGTTCACGTGGGTGGGGGTCCCCGGCTGCCTTTGCCTCACCCTGTGCACACTGTGTGGGGGTGAACAGAGAGGCTCCAAGGCAGGGGGATAGCTCAGTGGCAGAGCAAGCACTCAGCATGCACCAGAACAACAAAAAAAGTCCCTAAAGTCTGAAACCCCACTTTACCACTGACTGGCTGTGTAACCTTGAACAAGTCATTGCTCCTCTGCATGCCTCGAATTCTCATCTGTAGAGTGAGAAGAACACTGGAGAAGGCGGGTGGTGGCATGCCTGTGATCCCAGCACTAGGGAGCTGAGGCAGGAGGACTGCTTGGGGCTATGTAGTGAGATCACGTCTCAAAACAACAAGACCAGAAAAACAAAATAAACATAACAGAAACAAACACACTCGGTGGGTTAGTAGCAGGACTTGCAGGATTGCAGCAGAACTGAACCGGGAGTCAGCATGCAAAACACCTGGTGCCCTGGGTGGGACAGGGTCAGGTCAGGGCTGCCACGTGCAGTTCCACGGATGGACTGTCCACTGCACACTTTGACACGGCCAAGATGAAGGGGTAAAAAAACAACAACAACAAACAAACAAACAAACAAACAAAAAGCCAACGGTCTGATCTCTAATAATTAAATCACGGATCTGATGCAAGCTGCAACTTCCTGAAAAGAAGGGGATCAAACCTGGGGCCTTGCACATGCTAACCAAGCACTCTGCCACTGAGCCACCACACGGCCTTCTTTTTCTAATCTTCATAGGGGTGCAAAGAGAGGGAGGCTTGTCTGGTCTGCACGCAGCCAGGGGGTATCATACATAACCCCACCGAGCCCCGCCTGAGCCAGAATGGCCCTAGTCAGCAAACAAGACCCAGGAGGAGAAGCTTGCAATGGCAGCAAGGCACCTGTGAGACTTCGAAGCTGCAGCTCCCGCAGCCCTTCTGGGGCTTTGCTTGGGGCGGTGGTGACATTGTCCAGAGGGTCTCGGTTGTCTAGCACAGCCAGAGCATACTTGTCCTCAAAGAGCTGGGTCCCTCTCACGATGCGCAGTCTCTGCAGTGGGACGTGCGTCACCTGATTATGAGCGATGAGCATGTATCCCTGAACTTCCTGGATGTCCTGGCGGGAAAGGCAGGGGATGCGGAAGGTAAGCGAGTCTGGGCTTGAGAAGTGCCTGCACCTCACAAGGCCTGAGGGTAACCCAGGGTTGGGGCTATGTCCTGCAAGGCCCCCTGGCCATGGAGCCGTCTTGCCCCCTAGGATGACAGAGCCCTAAGCTACTCCCCCATCTGGTCTCACCAGATCCGAGGCCTGAGGGACCAGGGCTGACAAGAGTACAGGAACGCTCTGGCAGCTGGAGCCAGAGACCCACCCTCTGTATATCTCTAGTTTCATCTTTGACAGGTAGGGCCGGGTAAGATGGCATCTGTGATTTCACAGGCCACGTCTGTCCCCTTGCAGTTGTCTCCAGGGCCTGTGGATACGATCTAAACTCCTCTCCCTCCTGCTATAACCTTCCCTCAGACATTTCTCTCGCATTCTTCACAATGGTGGGTCAGGATGTCTGCTAGTCTAATACATAGAGAAACTGCGGCCCGAGGCCTGGAGAGGTTAAAGGTCTAGACCACATTCACAGAACTGGACCTGGAACTCACATCCCTACATGAACAGTTGATGGGGAGAGCTGAAGCAGCCACTGCAGAGGGAGTCAACTGGTCATCTGGGTTTACACAGGTATCAAAGGCATTCCTATTTGAGGAGCCACAAGAGAGGAAACAGAGGAGAAGGGTACCCCCCCTCCTCACACACACAGGGGGCTCAGCAGGACCCGGTCTCACCTGCAGGAATGAGAGGCTGGCATTGGCGGGCAAGTAGGTAAGCTCCAGATTACCCTGGACCACCTGGCAGCCCTGGTAGAGGTGGCGGAGCATGTCCAGGTGGGTCTCTGGACTGGCAGGGAGCCGCAGCTTCATGTCCGTGCCGGTGCACACTGGCGGAGGGGAGGATGTAGGTCAGGACACAGCTCATGACCTTCTCCAATCTAGTCGCCTTCTCCACACTCACTCCCTGGAGTCATGTCATCTCAGACAGGGAGAAGGCATGGCTGACGGCCTTTCCGCCCATGCCCCTGCATCCACAAGGTCTACAGCAGAAGAATGCTCTCGTGTTTGGGAAGAAGTTGGCAAACTGGGGAGAGGCCCCCTATTTAGCTGGGCCACCTTGTGCATTCAGTGGGGCTCCAATGTGTCAGCCCTTTAGGGCTTACCACCCATTTAGGGTTTCAGCAGGCAAAGAAAGCCTCCCTTTGTCCCAGAACTGAGGGTGAAAAATCCCCGAAGAGAGACGATGATGAATCAGACCCCTCTGGATACCCCCATTGGCCTCCCAGGCAAATAAACTCAGGGCATCCTCCTTCTGCCATTCCAGCACACCCACATGTCAACTCCCTGCTCAGGATAACCGCCCCCACAGGACTACCCAAAACATGGGCCAGGAAGATTGGCTGGACGCTCTGCTGGGACATAAGGGGAGTCAGGGGCCTGGCCATCATTGCAGGGCTCACATGGAGAAGAAAAGCCTAGAACACCAGCTAGGGGCCTCGGCTGCAGATCCTGACCAGGGAGAGGCACAATCTGCAGGTTTCTACACCGGCTCCCTCACCCTCACCCTCACCACCTCCTGGGGCAAGACTCCAGAAGCAGCTGGCAGAAGCTATGCCACGAAACTCCTGCCACAAGGGCACTACGTCAGCTCTGTGTACCTGCCCGATGCCAACTATCAACTTGGGGTCACAAAATGCACTGCCATCCCCTTGCCTACCTGACTCTCAGCTGGTTTCCTAGAGACCAGATATTCCCACTAAAGTCCTCAAATAGGAGAAGCTGCCCCCCTCCCCAGCTAGGGGGCTCCAGGTAGCAGCTGGCACTGAGCCTACCAGCAGGAAAGAGATTAAAGTGCCCAGTTGAACTTGTTTTTCTGCTCGGGTGAGAAGATGAATCACCGGGAGCATCTTGCCCAGGAGGTTGGGGGGAAGGCGGGTGGAGGTGTTGCCTTTACATACACAGGCCCACGGGTGCCTGAGCTGCTAAGAATCCCTATGGGTTACCGCTCTGCCTTCCAGCGACTGTGTGCAGAATCAAGAGACAGTACAATGACCAGCTTCGAGATCAGACTTCAGAAGCCCTGCTGTACCAGCTACATGGAACCTAAAGCCAAATCCTAGTTATCCTCCTGCCTCCAGATCTGGGGAAGGCTTGAGGGCAAGTTCCTGGGCTCCCAGGCTGCCTTCAATGGCCTCAAACTGAAGGCCTTCTAGTAACATTCAGAGTCCTCTTCTTGCCCCTCTAGGCAGACAGGGAAGGGAGCAAGGAGGGAGGAGGGGAAGGAACAGAAATAGAAATCAAAGGCTCATCTCTTGGATAGAGGGGAGACAACCAGGCCTGCGACCCCATACCGCACCCACTAGCACCCTATCCTCTCTTTTCTCGCTCACCCCCCCACACCGAGTCTCCCAAAAGAAACAGGAGCAAGGGGTGGCAACAGGGCCCAAAATAACGCCCTGCTGCCAGGACCTCCCCCAGCATCGCAGCTTCAGCTGCTTCCAAGCACAGCTGTCTCTAGGCCCAGATCCCAGCTCCAGCCTAGCTGGGGACAGGATGGCAGAGCTGGAGTAGGGGCCCAGCCCCTGAGGCAGTTTACCCCCTGCGGCCCTCTGTGGCCTCATCTCCAAGGGGAAGGGACACCAGCTGTGGCAGCCAAGCAAAAGGAGATCAACATTAGCAGTTGCCATGGTAACCGAACTGAGTGCCTACTGTATACATCAGATGCTGAGGAGACTGCCTCTGTTTTACAAAGAAGGAAACGGATCCTTCCAAGATCCTAAAACAGGCTCAGCAATAAATGACTTGCAGACCATGTACAAGGTCCGAGTCCCAGTGCCTGCACCGCAACGCCCAAAAAAACCAACCAACCAACCAAACCAAAACAACAGCAAAACCAGCAACCAAGCAAGGCAGATGAGATCTGAATCCAAGTCTGCCTCAGATCCCCTGTTCCCTCCATGAAACCTCAGCGCACACAAAATAACAATGTCACACCCCCCACGAGCATAAAAACACACTAATTCTCCAGTGTGACCAATAAACACACAGGCTCAGGCAGGGCAGAGTGGCTGGGCTGGGCAGAAGGTCAGAAAGACTGGCAGCCACACCCCACTAGCCAGTTTGTTTATCTGATTTGTGGTCGGTTTGAGTAAGAGTCTTAAAGTGTTCGCAGACAGGTGGGAAAATTGGTACCGAGACCTCCTCCAGGGGAGCTGAGAGCTGCCAGCTGACCCCACACCCAAACACCACGCTGACAGCCAGCCAGGAAAGCCTCTGGATCCTTTCCAAGTCTCTGCCTCCCTCCCACTCCCCACTCCGTACCAGACTCACCCCATCGGCTCTGACCACAGTCCCCATAACCACCCTGGCCCATGAATTTCAGGGTGGGGCAAAAGGCTCTAATTCTACAGAGGGATGCTCTCTGCCTCCAAGACAGAAGCCCCATCTTCCCACTCTTGGAGACAAAAGTAGTATAAAGCAAGACCATCTCAGAGCAAAGCCAGGGCTCACAGTGAGAGCTGGACAAGTATCTACTGAATGAATGAATAAATTAATGAATGAATGAGTGTGTGTGTGAATGACATCTAGTCAAGAGCCTCCAAACTGGAAAGAAGAAGTAACCATCCCTCTGCTCAGAGCTGGCCACGGTCCTTCATGTCCCTCCTGCTGAACACTGGTAATCAAGGTTTAGCCCCAGCTCAGGGCTTCTCAGGTGGGTTCCTGTCTCCCAGCTAGTACTCAGCTGTGTTCTGTCTTCTTTCTTCATTTGCAGTGTGGAGGACAGAGCCCAGGACCTCCTGCATGGGGGCGCCCCCAGCTGCTATCTTGCTCACAATATGAAAGCCAACACTTCCCTAGGTCTTCATAAACACTGCCAGGAAACTACCTACATCCCCAAAGCTTCCCAACCAGGCCAGAGGCCAGAGCTCTCTCAAATGACGCCAGGACTCCCTTGCCGCACACACCTGCTCTATGACACGGGTGGCAGAGCAGAGCCTGGACTCAGGTTCTTTTGTCCAGACCCCTAGCTCAGCTCCTCTTGGGCCAAAGTGAGCATATGCTAAATCAGACTCAGATCTCTAAAGCGAACAGTGACTGGGACATAGCTGGCCCCGTGGTGAATATTTACTGAACTCAACAAGTGGCAACAACTCTTCCTCCCTTCAGAGGGCCCTGAGAGTTAAAGGGGAGGAAGGGAGAAGCACTCTGTAAACACAAGCAAGCTCTATAAACAGACCACAGCAACCCAAACACAGGTTTTAAGGATTCACCCACCACCACTGCCGACAATACACAGGCCCCCTTCACATCCTCTGCCTGATTGGTGACCTAGCAAATAACAGAACTGTCACTCCAAGAGACCAGGAGAGCTGTCCACCGGTTGGGGACAGGAAAGGGGTTCTCCTCCCTTGATCATTCATGCGCCCACCTTCCCAGGGCCTTCCTCTGCCTTCCAGCCCAACCTCCATCAGCTCCTCATGTTTCCCCTTGATCTGCCTACATTCCCATGGGCCTGTGGATCCCAGTGGTCTCGACACCTTCCTGCCCTCCGTCCCTGGCACTACTGAGGGCCCAAGAAAGGCTAGCACGGGCTAGACAGGAAGGGAGCTAACTCTGCAGCCAGGAAGGCATCTCAGGCCCCCATCTCAGGGCACCTTTTCCAGCCTGGGTTAGGGGCTTGGAAAGCCACACCGAGTAACAGACTAGCCCTTCTTCCCTGTGTGACTGCCTGGCGGCCCCAAGGCCCATTTCACCCATGCCTGGTGGATGACAGAACGCTGACCACCTCTTAAAAGCCCCTGATAAGCCTCTTCGTTTCTCTGAGGTTCGTTTTTTTCATCTGTCCACCCACTTCTCTGGACAGTGCAGAGAGGGGACAAAGCCATCTATGGAAAAGGACCTGCCATGTAGGAACGAACACACAGAGGTTTTTTTTTACAAGGTGAGAAGCAGGTATAGAGCAGTAGCTGGGTAATTACAAATGAGGAAAAAAAGAGAAAGCCCTTCCATTTCACTTTGAAATGCAATACACTTTTTTCTTTTTCTTGTTAGGGTTTATTTTATTTGATGTGTTTGAACGCTTTGCCTGCCCTCGTGTGTACACTCCACACATGCCTGGTACCTGTGGGGGTCAGAATTGGGCATCAGGTCTACAAAACTGGAGTTAGGAGGCTGTGAGCCACCACGGGTGCTGGGAACGGAGCCCATGTCCTCTGCAAGAAGAATCTATTTAGTCTCCTAGAGCAGAAGGAGGGAAGGGTTTGGAGAGAACCACACTAGAACTGAAACATGAACGAGCCCTGCAAGGTTAAAGATGTGTGTTCACTGCACGCCACGAAGCCTAGAGCCCTAAGGATCCCAACAACATCTTGACCCTCAGGCTCTCCCCAGATCTCCTTTCCCTACATAACCTGCCCTTCACCAGTTCTGGGGTAAAATCTGGAGCTAGAGGCAGCTGGATGGCGTTCTGCCTTTTTAACCATGTCCTGGCAAGACAAACTGTTTTGTTCCTCTGCACCCAGCGGCCCCCTACCCCATCCGGAGAACTGACCCCTCAGGTTCCCACTCTACAGTATGGAGAACTGACCCCTCAGGTTCCCACTCTACAGTATAAGGCCTCTCACCCCTGGCCAACTCCACTCCCAGACTCAGGGTAAGGGCCTGGTCTCACTTTTCTCAACAGAAAGTCCACGGTAAGGATGCCCTCCTGAGAAACTGAAAGGAATCCTCATCCTTGGTCCTCAGCCAGGCAAGGGGCATCCCGCACTGTTTACAGCAGATATAGCCTACTACCTTGAGGGAGGAGTTCCTGGAGAGGGCAGAGTTCATCTCATGTCCCCAAGTTAGCAGAGAGATTGCTGTTTGGCAACACAAAGCCCAACACACAAACATACGACCATCATAAACACCTCGGACATACAGAGGTACCCCACAGAAAGAACAGCAGTGGGGACTCTGGGGGACACACAGATGACACCCCAGTAATCTCCAGGCTCCCAGGCCTCTGGAGAACATCCATTGCTCCCAGAACCTGCTTTCTCTGTCTTCCTACAGCCTACTGAATCAGGAAGCTTGGTGCTCCCACTGTTGCAGGTAGATTCATATTATGGTTTCAAATATGTGACTGGGAGTCACACTGCCTGGGGTCCACCCCTTATTCGGTGATACTTCAGCTCTCCAGCCTGAGTTCTCACCCCGGCACAATGAGAAGCCTGCTGTGGAGGCTCTACTGTGGAGTTGTTCTTAGGACTGAAGAAGGAATGCACGCAAACCACCCACTCACCGGCCCGGCAGAGCAGACACACAGGGAGTGTATATCAGCTTCTACGCTTACGGTAGAAATGGACATACGGGTTAGTATATACCCTGCCGGGTCACCCTCCCAGCCCCCAGCACGAAGACAGAGGACAGAGGCAAGAGAGCAACCCAGTTCTCGGTCTCTGGCTGATCTTACTTCTTTTCGATGCCTTCCCCTCAAATGCCCAGGAACCCTTCCCACTTTACTAAATGAAAACCGGAGAACACACAACCACCCTTCAAGATCGGAGCTTTCCCAGACTCCTAAAGCACACAGTTCTTGAAGAGGCGCTAAGGAAATTTGTTCAAAACAGAACTGTGGGAAGTGCAGCCCAGTGATACAGCTCTTAAACGCCGGAGACTGGGGTATGACAGTGCGGTAGGGGGTGTTCCATCCCCAGCACAGAAAAAAAGAAAAAAGAAAAAAATAAAAAAAAAACTTGTTCAAAACAAATGCCTACCCCCCTTCCGTCCCCCTCAAACCCAGACACCATGGAGAAACAACTCAACTGGGGACCCGCCACTGGGTCCTCCCTGCTCAACTGGACCGGCTACTTTCCCCACCGCCCCCCCCCCCCCTTCACTGCGACCCCGCAGGAAGCTGGAGTAACTTACTAAACCAAAAGAGCCGGAGGGGGGGGTGGGGAGGGGGAGGGGCAGAGCAGAGGGGACCCCCGAAGGCATCTTGCCCAGTCCTGTCCGGAGGCGGAGGCTGCCAACTGGAAGAGCTTTGAGAAAGCGTGAGGGGGCTCGGAAGGGGGGAAACGCGCACGCACGCACAGCGCTCCGCACACCCTCCGGAGGAAAACTTTCAGACAAGTTTCAGAGAACTTTCCCCGAGGAGTTCCCGGAGCCTCTCTGAGCCCGGAAAGCTCCGGTGTGGTCAGCGGAGGCCGGTCCTGATCTCCAGTGTGGTCCTCCGAGTGACTGCCCCATCTCCAGCTGCTCTGATCCCCTCCGGGCCGCGGCGCCGGCAGCCGGGATCGCCCCATCGCCCCGGACCGCCCGGCTGTAGGAGCTCACGGGGCCCTGGGGTCCCGGTCGCCCGTGGGCACAGCCGCAGCGGCCCGCGCCCTCCCCATGACAAACCCACCTTGGGTGCCCGCGGTTCCGGGGGGCAGGAGGGCGAGGAGGAGCCCCCAGCGACACCAGGCCGCCAGCTCCATGGTGTTCACTGCGGCTCCGGCCCCATGGTTCAGGCTGGACCAGGCTGCGAGCGCGGGGCGCGGCGAGGGCAGGCACAGGCGAGGCGCCGGAAGGGGCCGCCGGGGAAGGGGCGCTCCTGGGCTCTGGGTTCACAGCGGCGGGCAATCTCAGTTCCACAACTTCACGCCGCACTTCCTCGAGCAGCCCTCCTCCTCCTCCACCTCCTCCGCCGCCCGTGATTGGGAGCCGCGCGCTCCCGGCTCGCCCCCCCACCCCTCCAACTGCATTCCAGCAAGGCTGGGAGTGGCTCTCAGCTTCACTTTCTCCCTCCCGGCGCAGGCCTGGGTGCGTCGCGCCCTGCACCCCGACGCCTGGCTAGCTCGCTGCAGTTCTCACCCATTTCCTAAAAGCAAAACATCCCTTTACCCCTCTTTGCCTGTCTCAGGTTTTATCTTGAACGTTCTGGGATGTTTGCATCTGACCCCATCACATTCTTAATATCAAATAGTGGATCTGCCGCCACATCCTCAGGTAAAATCAACAGTCAGGGAAGAAGATGTGTTATGTCTAACTGGCAACTTCCAGGACGCTCTGGGATGTCAATTCCATCCTTTTAGGTATCTCCAGCCTGATCTTAGAGGGGTCCACGGAACTAGGAGGAGACAACCACATCGAGGGACCTCTGTTCATCCTTGGAAAAACAACTTCCCCTATGCCCTCCTTAACTTTTTATTTTTTATTTATTTTTATTTCGAGTTATGCGTGTTCACGTGTGTTTGTGGGGTGGGAGGAGGAATCCTATAAGTGCAGTTGTCCACAGAGGTCAGTAGGGGGCGTGGGAATCCCCTGAAGCTGGATTTACAGGCAGTGGTGTGCAGCCCACCTTGGCGCTGGGAACTAAATTTGGGTCCTCTGCAAGAGCTGCACACGCTCTTAACTGCTCAGCCATCTCTCCAGACCCCATTCCTGTTTCCTCATAAGTTCACCCAGGACGTAGTTCGTTCAGTGTCTCCTCTGTCCCTGTCCTTTTCCCCTCCCAGTTTACCCCTGAAGTGCTTAGCCACCACCCCTGAAGCCTGGCAACAGTGGGGAAGGGGAAAGAAAGGCATGCCTTTTGTTGGAAATTCCAAGAACACCCTGCAGGAGGTGTGTTTACCCTAACAAGTTACCCGTTGTTTATCTGAAATTCAAATTGAACTCACAACTTGACTTTTTAATTGCTAAATCTGGGGATGTTAGTTGGCCCAGTCAAGAACACACCTGTGTTGGTCAAGAGGCAGTCAGAAGCATTTGTGGGGTATGGAGAAATGAAAGACACTGGCCTCTAGTAACACTGTCCGGATGCAGGCACTTCCACACTAGGGGCCAGGGGACGTGGGACTCTGGGGATGAGATAATAGGAGTTCAGCTATTCACTCACTTGGGTCACAGACTAGCTGTGTGACCTTGGGCAAGTGACCACCGTCTCTAGATCTTGATTTACGGATCTATAAGATCTAGCATGCTAGCCGGGCGGTGGTGGCGCACGCCTTTAATCCCAGCACTCAGGAGGCAGAGGCAGGCGGATCTCTGTGAGTTCGAGACCAGCCTGGTCTACAAGAGCTAGTTCCAGGATAGGCTTCAAAGCTACAGAGAAACCCTGTCTCGAAAAACCAAAAAAAAAAAAAAAAAAAAAAAGATCTAGCATGCTGAGCTAAGGGCTAAGGGAGAAAACACCCTAGAAGCCCTCAGCAGCGTGGTAACACATAATAATAATTGCTCAAGACACAAGCCCAGGTTATCCGTTCTGGGGCTGACGCGATGCTTGTTGGGATCAATCTGAAGTATGAAGTTATTAGATCAAAACGAGGCACATGTATGAGAATGAAGGGCCTGAAACTTACCCTCCTTACCGAAGTAGACCGGCATGCCAGAGACAAAGGTGTGGTTTGGTTTGGTTTTGCTTGAGAAAGATCTCATTCTGTAGACTAGCCTGGAACTCAGTGTGTAGAGGAGGCTGGCCTTGAACCTGCAGTGACTCTCCTGCATCAGCCTCCTGAGTGCCGGTTGACAGGTGCACACTACTATCACATGCCTGGTTTTCCTTTAAGTAGAACAGGGAGGTGAGACCTGTTGTTCGGTGATATTACACGCGCCTAGCATGAACGAGGGGTGGTGTGGGCATGAGGAGAAAAGGAGAAAGGAAACTGTAGGGAGGGAAGATGCCTGCGCATCACATGTAGCAAGAATCCCGTGGTTTTGTCTATAAATGAGGGGATGGCGTCAGATGATTTACTCTTAGAATCATTATCAGGAATGTCCAAGAAATACTGACTTGGAATGTGACCCAGCAAGCAGCCTCTAGAATAGCTGTCCCTATATTCAACTAGGTAGGGTGGCTCCCAACATTTGGCAAACTGAGGCAGGAGGATTGGGGGGGTTTGTAGCCAATAGTTTTAATCACAAAATGAGATACACAGATGCTCTTCCTTATTTGAGGATTATGGAAACCAAAACAGATTGAGAAGTTTGTCTAGGACATTTTAGGGCAGTGGGGATAGTTGAGCCACAGCAAAACCAAGTCCTTACCCTGGCCCCATCCTCTAGCCCAGGACCTAATCTTCGGAGGAGATGATACACTGAGGGCCATTGGGGACTGTACACTGGCATGCCAAGACCATTAAAGTCAGACTAAAGTTCCCTTCTCCTCCAGCCCTGCCCCTCCTGTGCTTTTGGGCTAGTGCGGGCTGAGAGAGCTGCTGTCGATGGCCTCTGCTGTTGAACCCCAACTCCCAATCACTCTGCAGCTGTATCCCTCCTCTCCTCTCCTCTCGGAGTCCCTGAGGGCCCAGGTATTGTATTGCTATTCTTCGTTTTGCAGACAAGGCAAAACGAAGAGGTAAAAGCAACTTCCCAAGGTCACACAGCTGGTCCGGGAACTGAGCCACAGAAGCACAGGCTTCAGCATTATCTTCCAGCCAGGGTCCCAGAAGCCGCCTCTCTCCCTAGACTGCTATAGGGAAGCAGAAGTGGCTCCTCCATCTGCAAAAATACCTCCTCCCCTCTTCCTCCTTCCTGCAACCTAGTACACATTCTGGGCATCCCAGACCCCAGCACTTGCAGACAATGCTCAGCCCTAGTGGGCAGCAGGGAGGGTGGGGCCTGGGGGGAGGGAGGAGGAGGAGCTGGGGTCAGAACTCACGCCCTGGGGAGGAGGCTCCAGAGGGCTGAGCCTCCCCAAGAGAAAGAGTGCTTTGAGAGCCTGGAAGGAAAGGAAAAACCTTCTCGGGTGTTTGACAAGAGGAGAGGAAGGGGGGCAGTGGGGAGCAATGCCGATTTGATTCTCTGCTCAACTGTCGCTTTAGCAAGGCCTGGCAGGGAAGCCAAGGAAAGAGGATGTCTGGGGACAAAGACTGAAGGGGGAGGCTGGGGAGAAGGGGGTGGGTATTGGAGGCTGAGAGTTTGTGAGACAAGGCCAGTGAGGGAACTTCCAAGACAGACAGGGAAGAAGAGCTGCCCTGGGACAGAGGGCCCTGTGCTCCCGCCCAGAAGTAAGGTGTCTGAGATTCACCTGAGAAGATCCTGGCAACAAAAAAGAGGCTGGTGGGGTGGGGGGGTGGAGGGGATCGCCAACATCGAAGGGGCAGGGAGGGGCTCTGGGTGCTGGAGGTGACCTCTAAGGATCACCAAGCCAGGGTCTGAAACCAGTGGCCTGTGAAGTGATGGCCAATCATTGACCAGCCTGGGGGGCACAAAAGGAGTGTGTGTGTGTGTGTGTGTGTGTGTGTGTGTGTGTGTGAACGCAAGCTCCTCCCCTCTGCTTACCTCACCAGCCAGCCCTCAGGTCAGAGCCTTGAAAACAAACAGAGAAAGGGAGGGGACAGTCTGGTCCACAGTCCGAGGTCCAATGCCGCTCTCTAGGGCCTACTATATAGAACCTTGAGATTGGGGTGCAGCTTTCAAGGGAAGTGTCTGTGTGGATTAGTTACTTGGAAGGAGTCCCCCAGGTAGGCACAAGGCCTGTCTAGTGCAAAGGAGAATAATTCAGAAGCTTCTAATAGGAAAAATATTTCTTCCTAAAGAGGGCCTTTTATAGCTGGGAGTTGAAGGCACCAGGCAAAGACAGGTGGATCTCTGTGAGTTCGAGCCCAGCATGGTCTACAGAGTGAGTTCCAGAACAGTCAGTAGAACTACACTGAGAAATCCTATCTAGGAAAAAAAAAATGGTCCTTTTGTTGTTTTGTCAAGACAAGAATCTCACTGTGTAGCCCTGTCCTGGAACTCTGTAGGCCAGGCTGGCCTTGAACTCAGAGCCATCCACCAGCCTCTGCCTCCTAGGTACTGAGATTAAAGGTGTGTGTGATACCACAACCAGCAAGATGGCCTTTTCCAAACAGGGCAATCTAACCACTGGGATGGAACCTTAACCCAGACTTGGCCCCAGTCTCAAGGACAGTGCCTGATTTCTAGCTGGACTGACCCTGGGCCTGCTGGGACCTCCTTAGCCCCCCCTCACCTACATTCAGGAATGCAGGCCCACAGTCCAGGAATTTCTCTTATCTCTCAAAGCTGCTTTAGAACAAAAATGAACCCCTGACTGTAAGACAGTGCCTAAAAAAAAACATCAAGCCAGGATTTTATGCATGTATTAGACGGCATGTGGAACAGCCATGCTGGCCCATGTATGTAAGGCTGTGTGGGCGCTATTCGCCCCTCAAGGCAGTTTGCGCGATTTCACCGGCGTCCTTAGCCCATCTAGAGCCCTTCCCAGTCATCTAGCTTGTGGTCTTGAACGAGGCTTTATTCACAGCTGGAGTATGAGGACCTTGCACAGAATCTTCCAGACCGTTCCTCTGTTTCTGTATCTGTGGACTTGGATATGTCATCCAATCTGCTCTGCAGCCACATCTGGCTTCTCATTGGTGTTTTAGGATTTGGCATGAAGATGGTGACGCCCTTAAACTCACGTGCTTATCTCCTAAGAGCCCCACAGAGGTAGACCCCTCTCAGATTCAGGATTCCCTGTTTCCTACTCCACCCTGCCCTTTAGTCCTTTGAGGCCCCAAATTCACCTCCCAGCCACTAGAGTACAGAACACTGGGGTATGAATGGGGCTTTGGGAAGAGAAGGCTAGGAAGTTTCCAGAGCATACGTTCTAGTTTCAGACTGCTGTCTGAACCTCTTGCTGTGGCTTCTCTTTTTTGTTTGTTTCGCTTTTTGTTGTTTTATTGTTTTTTATTTTATGTGCATGGATGTTCCACCTGCATCAGTGTCTATGCACCATGCTTGTGCCTGGTGTCTACGAACAGGCCAGAAGAGGGCCTCAGATACTCTGGGGCTGGAGTTAGAGGTGGTTGTGAGCTGCCTGCCGTGTGGGTGCTGGAATCGAACCCCAGGTCCTCTAGAAGAGTAGCCAGTGCTCTCTAACCTCTGAGCCACCTCTCCAGTTCCGTGTCTTCTGTTTCTTTGCTCTTGAGGTCCATTCATTTCCCCACTTCCTTCAGTTCTGAGGACTGAACCCAGGGCCTCTCACAGGGCAGTCAAACACCACCACAGAGCAATAGCCACGCTCTATTTTTGTTCTGAGACAGAATCTCATAAAATTACCTAGGATAGCCTTGCACTCACTCTGGGGCCTGGGCAGACCTTGAGTATGTGATCCCCCTGCCTCAGGCTCCAGAGTAGCTGGGATCTGTCTTAAGTTAAAACCGAGGGGAAAAGGCAAAGGCACAATTTCCTGTATGGGTGAATGTTGGGTAGGAAATAATTAGATGCTGTAATAGAGACCTAGCTGGGAGAGCAGGGGTGGGCGCGGGGGGGGGGGGCAGGGAAGGGCAGGGGGGAGGGCAGGGGCGGGCAGATAGAGATGCCTACTTTGGGGTGGCTGGGGTGGCGTAGAGTACACCTTTTACGTAGAGTACACCTTTTGAGGGGGTGGGGTGGAAACCTGTGTGACCAAAAAGAAGCAACCCTGCACAACCCCTAGGGGGCAGATAGTTGCAGACTGAGGAACCGGAGTGCAAAGGCCTCAGGGCAAGAGCAAGTTTAGCCTCAGAAAAGCCATGAGGCTGCCTAGGAGACAGAAATGTAGTGTAGATTGATGTAGTGACAACCAGAGGTCCTGCTTTGGGTTATCACGGGTCTGGTGAGGGCTTCAGGCAGTGGGAAGCCCTGGAGCAAACCCATGATCTGATTTCTGCTTAAGAACAACTATTTGGCTAAGGATTGTAGGAGCCAGGAGGCTGGCAATCGAGCCTAGAGGAGCAAAGACAAGGGCTTAGATCTGCTGGTGATAGAGGGAAAGTTGCCAGGGTGAAAAGGAGTTGAAGGTGTTTGTTTTTTGTTTTTGTTTTTTGTTTGGAGACAGGGTTTCTTTGTGTAGCTCTGGCTGTTCTGGAACTTTCTCTGTAGACCAGGCTGTCCCCGAACTCACCACCTGCCTCTGCCTCCTGAGTGCTGAGATTAAAGGCGTGCACCACCACTGCCCGACTTAATTTTGTTTTTTGAGATAGTTTCCCTATGTAGCTGTGGCTGGCCTAGAACTCATTATGTAAAACTAGATTTGCTTTGAACACACTTTTGCCCTCCTTGAACCCCCACGCCTGGCCAGATATTCCTATTAAAGTAATGAACGTAATAGCTGCTCTTCTTTCTCTTCCACTTGAGTAATGTACACGCATAGGTGTGTGTATGTGCATTTTGCAGTTTTTACTTAATGAACCTCTTGTGAAGATGGTCTTGCATGTTGGTCCATAATGCCTATAATCCATTGCTACGAATCTGTAGTTCACATTCCATTTTCGAGATCGCCTCAGTTGATGAAATTCATTGTCTATTGATGGATATTCAGTCCTCTCTTTCCTTCCCCCCCCCCACTTTGAGATAGGATCTTGCTATGTAGCTCTGGTTGACCCGTCTGAAACCTGCCATGTAGACTAGGCTGGCCTTGAATTTACAGAGATCTGCCTCCCTCCCCTCCCCTCCAGGGGCACCACCGCGCCTAGCCCTTCACCTTCCACTTGGGTGGGTATTTGTAGAAGCGGAAATGCTTGGTCAGACAGTGTGTGCATTCCAATTAAATTATCCTACAGAGCGGTCACACAGCACGCTGTTAGCGGAGCAGCGCGGCTACCTTAGTGTCTTGTCTGACGCGCCTTCCCTCGTCTCCCTTCTCTGAGCACCATGCTTTGCTCCACACTGTTTCCACAGCCTTGGACACCATAAATAAGGGTCCTTACTGTGGGCCGTTTCCCAGGGTTTGCTCTAAGAATATAGCCAGCTTGCCTCGAGCCCTCGTCACACTCTACAGTTTCCCTGACTTTCTCCTCCCTAGACTCAGAACAGTTCTTTTTGAGGGCAGAGGGCGTGCTGAGGATTGAACACAGGACCTTGAATGAGTGCTGGGAACCACTTGTCTTATGTGGATTGGTACTGGAAATCTGACTGGGGTATGAGGGACCGAAGAAAGGACAGGCACTCAGACATACTACAGAAAAGCCGGGATCAGGTGGACTGTGCTTGCTCTGCTGGTGGATGTGCACCACAACCACAGGAAGCTCCGTGTGTCTGTTCTGCAGGGTGGGAGAGGCCTCGGAAGGGAGCAGTCCCAGGCTGCGGGCTTCTCTGAGGAGGGCCACTGCAGTTGCTAGCTTTTGCACACACTGCTCAATCATTTGTAAACGCTAGTATTTCGACTGGAGAAAGGCTTAGCCATCCTTCTGAGGCTTGTGGGGAGGAAGGTTCTGCCACTTTCCATAGGTCTGAGGCATTGTTGTGCCATGTCAGCACTGCAGGTTCACTCAGAACTTCCGCCCCTTACACATTTACTTGGCTTCAGGGCTTACTCTGCTCCCCACAAGGAGCCTCTTCATCTTTTTCTCCCTTCACTGGTGCAATGGTGGCCGCATGGTAGGGCTCAATAAACCCAAACTGAATGAGAGGGAGGTGAATTTCAGTCTGTGGCTCACACAGAAAACCAAGGATGGGGGCTGGAGAGATGGCTCAGCGGTTAAGAGCACTGCCTGCTCTTCCAAAGGTCCTGAGTTCAATTCCCAGCAACCACATGGTGGCTCACAACCATCTGTAATGAGGTCTGGTGCCCTCTTCTGGTCTGCAGGCACATACACAGACAGAATATTGTATACATAATAAATAAATATTTAAAAAAAAAAAAAAAGAAAACCAAGGATGAGTTTGAAAGCAGGTTATGCTAACAGAAGGTGAAATGAAAGGGACTCCAGGCTGAAAACCTGAGAAAGGGGACACCAGGTTACCAAGGAAAATGTCCCAGGGGACAAAACCCTGCCAACAGACAAAAATCCCAGGGAGAGATGGCTCAGAGGGTAAAGCTGCCAAGACTGACCAGCTGAGTCAACTGACCTGGGACCTACCTGGTTGAAGAAGGGAAATCCTACACATCGCCCTCTGACCTCAACATACCATGGGATGTGCACTTATTCCCCCACCCCCACGCAAATAAAGAAAATATTTTAAAAAATTAAAGAGACACTCATAGATCTAGCTTGCTTTCTTTTATGATTCATAAATAGACAGTGTCCATTCCATAAACAGAGCACAGGCTCATGCTGGTAGTAGCAGAACAGCGGGTCTTGTAAAGAGGAAACAGAGAAACAGAACAAAAGGAAAAACACTGGCTGCAAAGCAGGCACCAGGAAACAGAACAAGAGAAAATGAGCATCAAATCACTTTTCCTTAGTCCTGGGGTTGAACCCAGGGCCTTGGGCACACTAAGCAAGCGGGCTGTGATTCACCTACATCCCCAGCTCACTTCTGCCTTCTTTTGTAAGGATCAAAGAAGAGAATTCTTTACTACAATAACTCAAGTAGACCAGGACCCTCTGTTTTAGTGGCAGCTGGTCTACTTTGGGGTCTATCTGCTTCTCTAAATACTCAGCTTGATGTTTCAGCATTTAGCATGAGTGACTCCATGTTGCCTTGCTCTGGTTTCTCAGAGCCTTATGCAGATGCTTAGTCCAAACAATGGCCTTCTGCCTGGATAAAGATCACAAGTCTCCACTGGAATTATTTTGTGTTTAGGGTTCTGCAAAAATCTGGGGAACCAAACAAATGTTCACTGAGCTCTGAAATATGAACAGGAATTTTATTTGTTTTGGGTTTTTTTCTCTTGAATTTTTTACATCTATTTATTATTCTGTTGGTAGTAGTTTTTTTACTTTTTGAGGCCCCACCACCAAGCTCCCAAATAAATACATGGAGACTTATTCTTACTCATGAATGCCCGGCTTTAGCTTGGCTTGTTTCTAGACAGCTTCCCTAATGTAAATTATCCTTTTCTCTTTAACTACATTTTGCCTCTGGGTTTTTTAACCTTTCTTTTTCTATATATCTTTCTTTCCTTCTTACTGGGAGGCTGGCCCCTTGGTGTCCTCCTCTCCTCCTTTTCTCACTCCTCTCTTCCCTAGATTTCTCCTCCTATTTATTCTCTCTGCCTGCTATCCCCGCCTATTCTTTCTCTGCCTAGCTATTGGCCATTCAGCTCTTTATTAGATCAATCAGGTGGTTTAGGTAGGCAAAGTAACACAGCTTCACAGAGTTAAACAAATGCCACATGTCTTTGCATCATCAAACAAATATTCCACAGCATAAACGAATGCAGCACATCTTAAACTAATATCCCCAGGATTCTGTGTGTGTGGCGAGGGTACCAGTACACCACAGCATGTGCATTGAGGTCAGAGGGCAATTCATGGAAGCTGATTCTCTCCTTCCACCAAGTAGATGCCAGGGATGGAAGTCAAGCCATCAGGCTTGGTGGCAAGAGTCCTCACACACCGCACTATCTTGCTGGCCCTGTCTTTGCTTTTTAAATCTCTGTTTCTAATTTTCACATGGGCAACCAATCATTGTACCCTCTGAGCTAGCTCTCCAGATTTGTTTTTGTTTTTTGAGACAGAGTCTTGTTTAGTCCAGGGTTGCCTAGAACTCATGATCCTCCTACCTCCACCTCCCAAGTGCTGAAATTATAGGCATTGGTCACTGCATGGACTAAACAATAATATTTTATTAAATATATATAAATATAACAATATTCCAATTATTAAGAGCAATTCAACTATGTTATTGAATTATAATTAAATGTGGAATTTGCCACATTTTGATGTCTTATATAGAATAAGAACCTATGAGGTAAGAAATGTAGTTCAGTACTAGAGTGGCTGCCTAATAGACTCTAAAGAGAGTCTCATTTAGCCCAGGCTAGCCCTGGCCTCTCTATGTAAGTGAGGCAGGCCTTGAACTTCTAATTCTCCTATCCCTATCCCCCGATTTTGGAATTGTAGGTGTGTACTACCATACCTAGCCACAAAAAATAAAGGGAAACTAAATGTTTTGTTTTTCCTGGCTGTCCTGGAACTCACTCTGCAGACCAGGCATGAGCTACTACTACCGGCTGGAAGCTAAAAGTTTAGTTTACTCAACAGGAGAAGCTTTTCTCCTCTTGTCAGGACTTCATCTTCTTTCATCCCTAATGCCCCATCTTCACCTGGGATCGTCGTAAAAGATACATCCCCAGAATAATAAAGACCAAATAAATAAATACATCATTAAAGGTCTGGCTGTCAGATCCAAAGTCATATTAGAATTTGATTGTGTTCTCCATCAGCTGCTGGGGACTACAATGCCTGCTTTTTCATTTTGTTTTTGCTTGTTGGATTTTTTTTTACTTTGTTTTGTTTTAGAGGGTGTGTGCATGCGTGTTTGTCTTTGTGGTTTTTATTTGTTTTTTTCTCAAAGTAACCCCAGCTAGCCTGGAACTTATAGAGATCCACCTGCCTCTGCCCTTTGAGTGCTGGGATTTAAGGCGTGTGTACTACATCTGGATTGTTTTCTCATTTCAATTTCCCGGAGTGAACTGAGGCAGCACATGCCTATACTCCCAGCATTTAGGAGTCAGAGGCAGGAGGATTCCAATTTGGAAGCCACCCTGGGCTATGCATTGAGACCTTATGTCCCGCAAAAAGTAGTAATCTCCCTATCCCTATCAACTGGATGATCAACTTCAAGGACATTATGTGATATTTAAATGGAAGAAGTGTCATTCACAAAAAATACAGCTGAATGATGCATCCCCGCGCTGTTTGCTGGGTGAATGAAAGTAATCCCATGATACTTCTTGTGAATTCCACACTTCATCTTTATTAACTTTAACTCCTACCCTCCAACCTCAGTTCCCTTTCCAGGGTATAAAGGAAAGACCATGAAGGAAAAGAATGGGAGGCAGCAGCATTTGGCTACATGACTTCAAAACTGCAGTGAGATTTGGGCGCTGTTGGTTGGGCAGTGATGGGGAAGTCATGGAAGCAAGCATCCAATTCCCAAGTGTTTGTATCAGGGTATGTGCACACAAGTGCGGTGCCCTCAGAGGCCAGAAAAGTCATCAGACCCTCTGGAGCTGGAGTAACAAATGGTATGAGCTGGCACCTGTGGATACTGGGACCTGAGCTCCCGTCCTCTGCGAGAGCGGTACTCATTGTTAACTTCTGAGCCATCCTTTATTATTGTTGTTGTTGTGCATATGTGTGTGCATAGTATATGTGCGCTCAGGCGTGAGCACTACAGCACAGACGTGGGCGTCAGAGGACAACTTTGTGGAGCTGGCTCTCTACTCCCACTGTTAGGCGAGTTCTGAGGATCCCACCCAGGTTACCAAGATTGTGACTCAAATGCTTTCACTCACTGAGCCAGCCACTTGACTGGCTCATCCAGACACTTTTAAGTTGTTCATTCACTAAAAATAAAAAGAAAAAAGGTTCTCCAGGTATCTCACATGAAGCCAAAGTTCTACTTTAGTGCCAAAGGTGAACAGGGCAGGAAAGGGATCCATGCCTTACAGGAAAAACATGCCACTGCATATTAGCCTGTCCAGATTAATGATCACGCTCAGCAGGTGGCCTTCAATTGATAACAGAAAAACAAGCAAAAGGACCAATGACATGATATAAACCAGAAAAGGGCAGGAGGCTCCAGAGATGTGGACCTTTGAAGTGGAGCTGGAGCAATGGAGTGGAGACAGGCACGCCAGGTCATGCGGGGTTGAGGAGTTAGCAAAGACTTTTAAGAAAGAAAGTGATGGGTCAAATTTGAATTTTAGAAAATGGAGCTGTGATTACTTTTTTTGGGGGGGGTTGTTTTGTTTTTGTCAGTTTGACATAAGTTAGGGTCATCTGGGAAAAGGGAACCTCAGTTGAGAAAACAAATGCCTCCATCAGATGTTAGCCTATAGGTAAGCCTGTGGGGGACACTCTCTTGATCAATAACTGATATGGGAGGGGCCATGCCACTGTGGGCGGTGCCAACCTTGGTCAAGTGGTACCGGGTGCTATAAGCAAACCAGAAAGCAGCACTCCTTCGTGGCCTCCACTTCAGTTCTTCCCTCCAGGTTCCGGAGCTGGCTTCCCTCAATGATGGGCTGTGACGGCCTAACCCTTTCCTTCCCAAGTTGCTTTTAGTCATGGTCTTTATCACAATAATAGAAATGCCTACTGAAGGGGATCAAAGTAGGGTCAGGGACACCTTTTAAAGAAGTTCTGCAGCTACTTTAACGGCAGTTTCTTTAACAAGATAATGGCACAAGAAATAGAGGTGGAGACCCCAGAACATTTGGAAACTGGAATCTAAGAGTGACAGATGGGGCCCGCTTGAAACAAAGAGACAGTGGAGACAGAAGTGAGAAAAAAATAACTAATTTGCTCCCAAATACACACCACCCCTTCCCCTTGAATGCTGTGTTAAGAGTAGACAGCCGGTTAGAGGCGGGGATCCCCGCCCACTGAAATCCGGGAATTTTCATTTAAAGTGGGCGGTCGCCAGCGAAGGGTGCAACGGCGAACAAGGTACTTCCGGTTGTTACGGAAGTGGGACTTCGCACACTCCCAAGCTCCTCCCTCGGCGGCCCGGCAGAGTGACAGGATGGCCGAGCAAACGGCGCGGCTGCTGCTGCTAACCGCGGCAGTGGGGCTTGCGTGGGGCTCCCAGGGCGACCGCGAGCCGGTATACCGCGACTGCGTGCTCCAGTGCGAGGAACGGAACTGTTCGGGGGACGCACTGAAGCACTTCCGCTCCCTCCAGCCAATCTACATGAGCCTAGCTGGTAAGCCCCGCCCATTGGCTTTAGTCCCGCCTATTGTGCCCTACTCTGAAATCTCAGAACCTCAGTTTCCCCATGGGTTCTCTTTCGAATATTAACGCGTGGAACCTCCTGAGTGTGTGTGTGTGTGTGTGTGTGTGTGTGTGTGTGTGTGTGTGTGTGTGTATGTGTGTCTCATCACCCTGTCCGAGCTTCCAAGTGGCTTCTTTATTCAAACCACTACTTGTTAAACATGACATGCAAGACCTGAAATAACACAGGCTGCAGACCAGGAGCCTGCCCTTCCGGGTTTATAGCCTCCCTTTCCCCTCCCCCCCGCAAGGCGGTGAATAGGATCCTTCACAAAGACACAATGGTTTGAACCCTAATAGACCCGTACATTAGGCACTGTATGCAATTGGAACAGGAAGGAATGGAGACTGCTTCAAGGGGGTGGAGGCAGGGATCATCATGGAACAATTTAAACAGGAGAGAATGGGTGTGAACCCCAACATATTGGGCACCCACACTTGACAGGCGTCCCGGCAGGTCAGTTGACTTTCGCCACAACCCATTCAGATAGTGCCCCAACCTATTTTACAGGTGGGAACACTCAGACAGATTAAGTCCCTTGCCCAGGGTCACAAAGTCTATAAAGTGGTAAAGCAGAATTTCCAGTTCTGACCTCTTTGACCAACAGCTCATCTTCACTGTTACCCTTTCCCTTCCAGAAAGAGGGAACAGGGAGCTTGGAGGCCCCGAGCAGATCTGGGTACACGAAGCAGCTTGCTTTACCCAGAGAGCAGGGAGCCTGACTTGCCAGGTAGTGGCAACAGGAGAGTAAAGGCATCTTGGAACCCGAGGAGTCCAGGGTGAAGGGTCTGAGCTGTAGTTTCACGGGAGGTGGGAAGACACCAAGGGCTCCTCCCTGGATTCAGAATGGAGAAGTATAAACCCAGGTCCCCATAGAGGGGTCAGCCTGATGCCAAGAGCTCCATCTTGGGTAAAAGGGGAAGAAACTATTTGCTTTGCTACCACTGCTAAAATTCTCCGCCCCCTCCTTCTCCTTGTGTCTACACTGCCCTCTCTTCTCTGTCCAAATGGGAAGTAAGATTTGGGGGGATTTCCTCTGGCTCTCTCTAGCCTTCAGGTCCTCTTGGCCCCCATCCATGTGTGGGCTGCACCAGGCTGCCTGTGCCTCCCTGAGGACACAGCGCTAGCTCTTCTGTCTGTTTCAGGCTGGACGTGTCGAGATGACTGCAAGTACGAGTGTATGTGGTTCACTGTTGGCCTCTACCTTCAGGAGGGTCACGGAGTGCCCCAGTTCCATGGCAAGGTGAGTTAGAGAGGCAGGAAAGGTACGTGCCGGTGGCCTTCAGCCCCCAGGTGGCCCCTGCTGTCTCAGCAGTCTGAGGTGGGGAGTCACAGGGAGGAGGGATGGACAGGTACTCGTGCCCAGAAGGCTCTTGCTTCTTCCCAGTGGTGCCTGCCAGTGTGCCCTGCTCCTGAATTTGGAGTCATAAGGCCAGTGTCTCAAGTCAAGTGTGATGGTGCACACCTTTAATACCAGAACTCGGGAGGCAGCGGCAGATGGACCTCTAGAGTTTGAGGCCTGCCTGGTCTATGTAGACTGCCAAGGATACATACAGGGTCATAGTTAGATCCTCTCTCTAAAACAACAAACACACAGACGAAAAGATCTCTGTCCCCTCACAGTAGTGCTGAGCTTCTCGTGGCTGACTGGGGTAGCCCCTGACCCTGACTAAGGTGTTTTCCCATAGCGTCTCTAATAGGTCGAGATCATCAGACATACACTTAGATTGGCCAGCTTTTCGGTGCCTTTTGACCCAGTGTTATCTCATTTTGGCCCGTGGGCCGGAATTACTCATCTCAGTTTAGCACAAAGTAATCAGGCACTTGGGGGACTATGTAAAGTAGCTGAGGAGGGATGGGACTTAGATCTGTATGGTTTCACCTGGCCTGTCTGCTGTCCCCAGAATCAGGCTCCCAGTGCAGTGCCTGCTGGCCAGGATAAGAGTCCAGTCTTAGCCAGGGACTTCTGGAGAGATTCTCCTTGATTGGAGAGAATGTAAGGCTTTGGAACCAGCTGGAGAGCTGATGATGAGCTGTCAGGGAAAGGCTGGCCGGGCCAGCGAGAGGCTGCCTCCCCTCCCCTCAGGCCTCCTCCCTATGCTCCTTTTGCAGTGGCCCTTCTCCCGGTTCCTGTTCATCCAAGAGCCAGCTTCCGCTGTGGCCTCGCTGCTCAATGGCCTAGCCAGCCTGGTGATGCTGTGCCGCTACCGTGCCTCTGTGCCAGCCTCCTCCCCCATGTACCATACCTGCATGGCCTTCGCTTGGGTAGGTAGCCTGGCAGGACACTCTGCACACCCCGTTCTGAGCGGAGGATCCCTTTCATCCCCACTGATGGGCTTCTAGTGACGAGCGTCTCTCATTTACAGGGCTAACATGTGTGGTAGTCAGGCACAGCAGATATGGAAGGTGCTACACCTTCGTTCTTACCAGGCTGGTCTTCTTGGGAAGGAGGGAGGTCGCACATTTTTGCCCGGAGTGAGGAAACTACAAAAAGATTCAATTGGGCGGTTTGCTAACACGGATGGGAAGTGAATCACAGGGATTGTGCTAGAACTTCTGGTCTTTCCAAGACCGCTCTGGAAGATTGATGTGTCTTTTGTTCTGGCCCAGACGTCTTATCAGAGCTCAGCCTGATCCTGGTTTCTCCTTGGAGAACCCAGGTGGGTCCACCTGAATAGGAAAAAGTTCTCAGCCTCACCAGTGTGGCTGGTCTGAGGAACTAGAATCCAGGGCCTGGGATCACTGAAGAAATGTGGACCAGGGTACAGAGGAGCACTGGGTGGCAGTAAGAAGGTGCAATGGGTGTCTGGGGGGCAGAGCTTCTCTGACGGGCCTTAGGGGAAAGAAATCCTCACTCACCCATCTTCCTGCCATAAGAGCTTCCATTTGTGCCCACTGGACACCTGTTACATGCTAAGCACTTCCTAGGTGCTGGAGGCCCCAAGCATGTAAACACACACAGGTCCTTGCCCTCTTGTACTGGTCTCACATCACACGATTGATGTCAAAGTACATCCTTGAAGAAACACAGAAGAGGGGAGGAGCCTTAGGGTGTGTGGTGGGGCTGGGCCCCCACAGGGCAACAAGGGAAGGCTTCCCAGGATAGGAGACAGACGTGAGGATTAGAGGTGTCTGTGAAAACATGAGGAGAGCAGGGGAGTCTTCTAGACAGAGGACAAAAAGTGCAAAGACAGCAAAGGGCCAGGGGCAGCTGCAGGCTAGATAAGCCAGGAGTCCCAGGGCAGGACAAGGAGAGAAGCTGGCTCCCGGATCTGGTGGCTGGAAGACTCTGACCACAGCTAATAGCACAGGTGTGCTGAGATGCATAGGCTGAGTCGAACATGGGAGGGGATAGGCATGGAAGGAGGAGGTAGATCTATGGTAATCATAACTGCTAAGGGCTATGGAACAACAGCGAAAGAAAGGGAGAGAAGGAACGGAAGAAAGAGTTTGGGACAGTGCCTGTAATTCCAGAAGCAGAAGGACTTTGAGTTCAATGTCACCATAGGCTGCACATTTGAGATCCTATCTTATTTTTTGTTTTCTTGCAGGACATAGTAGTCTTTAGTCCTGGCACTCAGGAGGCAGAGGCAGGTGAATCTCTGAGTTTGAGGACAGCCTGGTCTACAGAGTGGGTTCCAGGATAGCCAGGGCTACACAGAGAAACCCTGACTTGAAAAATCAAAAACAAAACAAAGCAGTTTTTTTTTTTTAAATTTGGAAACTGGAGTTACAGCTGGATGCAGCATGAGTCCAAGGCTAGCCTGGGCTATACAGTCAGCTCTGAGACAGTGAGCGCTATGGAGGAAAGCCACATGCTTGTGGTGCAGGGCTTGTCCCCAGCATTTGACCAGCGTTTCTTCGTGGGATCCTTGTCGTATACCTGTGCTCTCTGAGTAGGACTCAAGCACACAGGGCTTGGCCTCAGATAACAGCTAAGAAGTCAGCAAGTAGAGAAGACAGGGCTAGCTTCTGGCACTGCACCGCTGGGCATCAGGGTCTGAGTGCTCGCTGGAATAAACACACGTCCTCTGGTAGGGAACAGATGTCAAGGTTGTGGGGACCCCTTCTTGCCTTTACGGGGTCTCCAGGGACACAGGGTCTGCTCTGGTCAGATGGTTTAGATTTTGTTTTGCTGAGACTGCAGGGTCTCACTGTATAGACCAGGATGGCCATCAGCGTTCGCCCTCCCTGTGAGCGGCTGGGTGTTGCTGTGGTACGCAGGCACCACCGCACTTATTCTGGTCTGGATTTCACACTTGGCCACTGCGCCTTGTGTTTCTCCCCAGAGGGCGTGGCAGCGGACTTTGTCCTAGGCCGGGGCTTCTGGAACAAGTGTGGCCCTCATTTGTGCTGGGGTGTGGATGTCAGGGCCCTTTGCCAGCTCCGGGTCCTGTCATGGGCCAGGGGTATCTATTCTCTGATAACCCTGGCCCTCAGTGGAGTCCCTGAAACTTCAGCACGAGAAGGCGGCCCCTGCCTTGCTATTTTGACCCAGGTGCAGCCTGGGCAGTTACCAGTTGTGTATGCTGTAGCCCTTTGACTTCCTGGAGTGCGGGGGCGGGGCTGGCCCTCTGCCAAAGCTAGGAGACCGAACCAATGCTCCACACCTTTGTCCAGCAGAAAGATCCTCACTTGTAGATGGGAGATGAAACGGCGAGGGCTGACTTTAACATCTCTGTTGAGAAAGCGACAGGAGATAGGCTGGAGCTGAACAGAAGGCTAGAGCTCAGGAAGGACTTCCCAGCTGTGGCAAAGGCCTTGAAGCAGACAACGTTCAGAAATGAAAAAAATTAAATATTTATTTGTTTGTGTGCATGCAATGCACACACTACGGCTTGATGTAGAGGTTAGACAGTACCCAGGGGAACTGACACTCTCCTACTGTGTAGGTCCTGGGGTTTGAACTCAGGTCATCAAGCTTGGCACAGGTGCCTTCATCTACACCTTCTCGCCAGCCCAGGAATCCTTCTTTGATGATGGGAAAGAGCCCCGCCTCCCCTCAGAGTGAACCCGAGGCAGTCTTGTCCTTCTGGACTTGTGGCTTCGGGGGAGGGGGCAGGATGGCAGCAGACATCATATTTAACATTCTGCCTCCCCCACTTCTGAGACACCAAGCTATTTAAAGACCCACTTGTCCCCACCATGATGGTGTCAATGACAGCTCCGAGCACTGGGGCTTAACACTGGGGTCAAATTCCTGACAGATCTGGCTCTCTGGCATCCAACCAGTTTCGTGGCTGATATTTTTGTCTGTTTTTGTATTTGCCAGCAGACTTGAAACAGCCTTCTGTCCCCCTCCTGCAGCCTTCCTGTCCCTTCATTCCTGCCTCTACTGCCACCCTGGCCCTCCCATCCTCAGTGTTTACACGAAATTCTCACCTACTCTGCTGGTCCCGCCCACCACACTGCAACCAAGGAGTGCAGAGCAGTTGTGCATGGGGCCTGCCCATCCCCTCCCTGCCCATCTGCCCTCTACTCCTGTCTGACTACAGCTCTGAAGACAAACAGCACCTGCTGGGACCGCACTCATGGGACGGTGGCTTGGGAACACGAAGAGGGGCTTTTCCCATAGCTAAACTGTCTGCACCCTGGGATCCAGGGCCCCTGGAGCTCCATGGTTTGACCTTGAACTTGGTGGCTCTTGAGAAAAGAGAAGTTGAAGGTCAAATGAAGGGAAGTGGTAGGGTGAGCCCAGGGGACCTGATGAGGGAAATCAAGGTTCATGGGACCCCTGTGTACCAAGCAGTGGCAGTAAAAACTGTGTAGTGGGAAACTGAGACAGTTTGCACGGGGATACACAGGAAATGCTGCCTGAGACCAGAGCTTAAAGCCTCTATGTTTGGCTCCTGTGTTCTTAATGACACTGCCTTGAGTCTAAGGAAAGGATCCGAAAGACCTCACCCTTCATGGGACACTCCTTAAGAGAGGGACGTCCCCAGGGTGCAGAGTCCAGGCTTCAATAGGACTCAGTAAGTTGATGGCCCCTGGGAGGCAAGGGATGAAGAACCCAGCTGCCCCCACCTGTGTGTGGGGCTAAGGCCTGGCCCGGTGCACCTCCACCCTCTTCTTCCAGTGTTCCAACCGCCACTTAGATCAACCCTCTTGTCACCTCCCCCTTCCTGCTGTGGGTGACAAGGAGGCCTGGCTGGCTGCCAGTGCCTGTTGCCTTCCCCTCCTCCCTAAGATGTCCCTGCACCTGGCATGCTGGGCCTTGTGATGGCCTGGGTCCTGTCTCCAGCCCGGGGTCCTTCCTCTCCACACACTGACCCAGTTCACCACAGGCCTTTGTGAAGGAGGACGTGAGAGCCATTCAGGCCTGCCTCGTTTGAGGAGAGGGGCCTTATATGTGCTCTGAACTTTGGGGGGTCACAGCCTGTGTCCCAAGTCAGGTTTGGCCACTCATCCTTTATAAGCCGACCTCAAAAGCCAGAGGAGTAGTGGAAAACAGAGAAAGGAGATCTATTCGGTGTGACCACGTTGCTAAGTCCGTTTATTAAGGATGAGTGACCGAACCTGGTTTGGGACACAGACTGTGACCTCCCCTCTCGGGTTCTATAGCAGGCTGAGGCCCAGCCAGGCACCTACAGTAAAGCCACCTCCCAAGTCTGAGGAAAGGGCCAGCAGAGGAGGCCTACCCACCATGAGGCACGCCTCAGAGCCTTGTCAAGGCTGCAGAGGACATTCCTCAGCTAGCCCTCTGTAAGTGGAAGGCGTTGTGTGGGACTGGCTGGAGAGAGAGCCAGGCTTCGCAGTGGGTGGGGGCAGAGGGCTCCCAGGCCAGAGCCCACATCAGGAGTACCTGCCTGACTCCAAGCCCTGCCTGATTCCACCCTGCCCTCTCTGTCACTCTCAACTCCTAGCATGTGCCCCTCCGGCTGCGGAACCCTACAGGCTGGCTTCCTGACCTGCTCCTGTGGCCCCTGACTGACCATTTGTAATGGTCCCCAAGTGGGCAGCTCCTCCAGGCCTGTCCTGCAGGCATCTCTGTCCACCTTACGAGTATGGCAGCCCAGGCCCTGCTTTTCCCTTTGTGACTAGCTGCCACAGATTTCTGTCTCCGCCATAACCTGCCCTTCTCTCAGTAACCTGGGCCTCTGCTATGGACTTAGGCCTTAAAGAAAGTGCCAGCCGCGACTCCCACAGGATGGTGTGTGTGCAAGTCTCAGGCTCTGCTGTTCCAGGAAGAGGGCCCCCAGCATTCTCCTGGGCCATTCTACTGCAGCCTCCTCTGCCCTGCCCCTTCTCCTCCCAAGACTCCAGAGCAGCGACTGGCCCAGCGGGTTAGGCTGGCCCAGCCAGGAGGAAGCTGGGCTAAGTTGGCCACAGTCTTCCTCAGAGGCTGGCTCCAGTGGGATCTGCTTCCTCTCCCTCCCAGGATTGCTGCTGCTCCAGACACACCCCAAGCTAGCTCAAGCCCCCCACACCCACCCACCCACCTCATTCCCGCCCCCAGAAGCTGAGGTCACAGGCTCCCCTGGGGTGGGGTGGGGTTGTCATCACCTGGCAGTGGGGGAGGAGGCAGGGCCCTGGGGGCTGTTGTCTTAGAGATTGGGTAATTTGGGAACTCAACTCTGCCAGGACTGGTTCCTGAGCCAGGCCAGAACCTGTGGACTGCAGCTCCTTTGGCCTGGGGGATTTGGGTGGCAGTTTACAGTTTCTGGGAAATCCTCCTGTGGGGACCGGCTGGGCTGGGTTTGTTCAGAGGGCTTGGGGCACAGGATGTACTCTTTTCCCCAGCAGAGCCCCACAGGTCTCCTCCACCTTGGGCAGCATGCTGACTGACCTCTCCTTCCTCAGGTGTCCCTCAATGCTTGGTTCTGGTCCACAGTCTTCCACACCAGGGACACTGACCTCACAGAGGTGAGCTCCTCCCAGCCCCTGCATGGTACAGTCCCAGGGGAGCCCAGGAGAGGGCAGAGCAGGCTCCCTGGAGTGAAGACAGCTCCTCCATCTGCAGAGCCTGCTAGCCCAACCTGGCAGCCCGCGGAGTCTGACCTGGATCATGCCAGGAGAGTTTTGTCGTTGATTTCCTGATCTGTAAGGCCACTGAGCCTGGGAGAGATGAAGTCGTTTTCCCTGGGTCACCCAGCTAATGTGATCAGGACTGGAGTCTTGTCTGTCACACCCCAAATGACATTTTGAATTCCATAGTGTGCCTTCATAGGGAGGCCCTTCCCAAAAAATGTCTCACTGCTGGGCCATCTGAAATGTTTTATAATGTGGACACAGCAAAGCAGCCATAGGCAGAGGGGATGCAAGACGGGGCTCCTGCAGATTGCAAGCCTAGACCCTGCCCCTCACTGCCTCATCCCTGTGGCTCTTCTGTGGGCCTGCCCTGTGCTATATTCTGCTCCCTGACGGGGCCCTCCTGGGCTCTCCCTACCCGCAGAAGATGGATTACTTCTGCGCCTCGGCCGTCATCCTGTACTCTGTTTACCTGTGCTGTGTCAGGTGAGCCCTGGGGGCTGTGGGCAGAGGGGGTACTGTCCAGAGCTTCTTCCTTGGCCTTCTCACATTTCTGCAGGGCTGTCTTGGGTGGGGGTGCCAGGGACAGAAGGGATCTGGCTTCTCCTTGTGGCCCTTGGTTTCTGGGAAACCGTTGGTTCGGTGGGGGCAGGGAAGGACAGTGGCTTCAGCGAGCCCTCACCCATTTGGGCTAGGGGGTAGTTGAAGGAACACGGCTCTGGGGATAGCCAGCCAGCCAGCCACTGTCTGAGCTGCTCTGGGTGATGGGACAGGACTGTGGGACTGCAGCACCCATCAGTGGCAAGTGCCTTCGGCGCCCTGCTGCTGCTGCTCCTGTCAGCGCACATCTCTTACCTGAGCCTCGTCCGCTTCGACTACGGCTACAACATGGTGGCCAATGTGGCTATAGGTGAGGCCCCCTGCGGAGCCGAGGGTGGGCAGGAGGTGGCTCTTGGGGGATGTTCTGGAGAGACTCTGGAGGGCAGGGAGGAGTTGAGGTGGGAGGCTGGGGGTGGGCAGAGTCGGGGCAAGGCAGCTAGAGTCAGAGGACGTCCAGGGAGTGAACCTCTTGTGTCCCTGGCCCCCAGGCCTGGTGAACCTGGCCTGGTGGCTGGCCTGGTGCCTACGGAACCGCCGGCGCCTGCCCCACACGCGCAGGTGTGTGGTGGTGGTGCTGCTGCTGCAGGCGCTGTCCCTGCTGGAGCTGCTCGACTTCCCCCCCCTCTTCTGGGTCCTGGACGCCCACGCCATCTGGCACATCAGCACGATCCCTCTCCACATCCTCTTTTTCAGGTGAGTGCCACCCCCTGCCTCAGGGTTTCCTCCTCTGCACCCTAGGGCAGACTGGGGCTCCCTGTGCCCACTCCGCCTTCCCACTTGCCTGCTGTCACCCCACTGTCTGGGGGTTCTCAGAGCTGGGTGACTGCCTCAGTGGGGGTCATCTCACACCCACAGGTTTCTGGAAGATGACAGCCTGTACCTGCTGAAGGAATCTGAAGCCAAGTTCAAGCTAGACTAAAGATGCTCAGAGGGGACACACCTGCCTCGCTCCTTCTTCTCCTCCCTTCTCCCCCTTGAGATGACTGTTCTTTTAGCTTCTTGAACTTGAACATGTGGGGTATGGTCTTGGAATCATAGAGCACCCACCCCGGCAGGCTTTCGCAGCCAGGGCCTCCTCACGTCTGGGACAGGAAGTAGGCAGCCCAGCTGTGCCTGGGGCTGAACTGGGAACAGGTGTTGAGGTCTCCAGAGAGAAGTGCTGCTTTTGTCTCTTCAGCCCACTCCCTTCTCCACATCGCTCACCCTGATAGTACCACCTCACGTAGGGCCACTTACCCCTAAATGCCACACCTACGGGCTTTTGGGGTACAGTGGGGTCTCTTTTTGTCAGGGAACCACTAGGTGGCACTGGAGGCCTGCTCTTCGGCTGCCCAGGCTTCTTCGTGGGTCTGCGGAACTGAGCTGCGGGGGCTGGTACCAAAGAGGGGCTTTCACCCTGTCTCTTGCACCAGACATTCTTTCCTTCAGAGCCAAGACCCCAGGGGACTCAGGATTAGAACCCTGGCTTCCGTTCTGGTTGAGAGCGGGCACATTCACACGTAGAAGGATGTGGACCAAGCTAGGCACAGAGATAGTCAAGGAGCTGAGTTTGGCAGCACTGGGGCATCGTGGGCCTTCACTTAGGAGTATAGAGAGTGGCTGTGTGCTCAGGAGGCAGGTGGGTGAGGGTGGCTTGAGGAAGGTGTGTCTTGGATGAACATGAATGGGCTACACTTGTAGGAGGCGGGAGTATAATGGGGGAACCAAGACATTACCAGCAGCTATTTGAGTCCAAGTCTCCCCAAGACCCCAAGTCCAACCAGCTGCTAGTATGTGCATATGACCTGTCGGGTGCAGTACATGTGGATGCCACCCAGGACCCCTTTGCCCTCCGCTTCCACTCCAATTCACAGTCCCCACCCCACCCCCGGCGCATGTCTTGAGAGCACCCTGCAGAACTAGCCCCTGGAGGGTAGAGCGAGGAAGGGACAAAGTGTCCCATTTTGGCTCCTCTCTCCCTTGGCATGATGTACCTCCCACTCCAGTTCCCTGCTGGAGCCCCCGGTCACAGCCTGGACTTTGGGGGCATCAGGCAAAGGGGAAAGAGGGTGTAGAGCTTGTATCTGTATGTGGTCTCTGCCCTCCGTAGGGGAGCTTGCTCTCCCAGGGTAATCCTAGGGCAAACAGGGCCCATACAGCCTGCATCCTGAACCAGTCCATCAGGAAGGCAGTCTGTGACTGGGTCCTGCCTCTATCCCCTGTCCTCTCATTGTGGGGAGGCTCGCTGAGCCAAGGCTCCAGCTCAGGTACTCGGGACAGTCTTATCAGGATTTTTTTGATACTAAGAAAAATTTTAAGGCCAGACACAATAAAGGACGTATGTAATAAACCAATTTCTGGCCTCACCCTGGTTCTGCTCCTCTGTGTATAAAGTGAGCAGGAGAGAAGGAGACATTGGTGGTCAGATCTCTCTCTGCCTGGGTATATGGGAGTGAGGGTGGCATGGAGCCCAGCAGAGCCCCAGGCCAGCGTGTGTGTGCGCGCGTGTGTGTGCGTGTGTGTACGTGTGCGTGTGTGTGCGTGTGTGGTGGGGAGCTAGCACCTCTGGCTCTTGACCTCTTGTTTCTCGACCTGTCCCTCTGCTAACCACGTCATCCGGGTCTCCTGGCTCCCAGGCTGCTCTTCTTACTCAGGATCTAGCTTCACTCTAGGGACAAGCTGGCAGGACCGGCTACTGAGCTGAGGCAGAGTGACTGGCCACTAGACCCACACAAGTACCTGGCATGCAGCAGGGGCCGCTTATGCCCTCCTGAACTTGGCCTTCCTGGGGTGGGGAGAATGGGTGGTACAGAAAGAAGCCTTCATGGAGGCTTCCAGGGGGGAAAAAAGAAAAGCTAGGATTGGTCTCTCCTAAGTCTCAGAGGCCGCTGCCTACTACTCTTGGCTTCTAGGAGCGCCACAAACAGCACTGACAAGCAGGGGACCATTGCTTTATTAGGTACCACTTCAGGTAATACAGAATTTGGGAGGCACAGGACACCCGGCATGTAGGGCCCTCACTCCTGCACCTCTGTCTTCTGAGCCCAGGCAAAGAAGACACCCTTGACATCATCTACACCCGTGCGGAGATGGGCAGGCATGATGTAGGTACGAAGGTCTCGTACCTCATAACCACCAAGGACCAGGGCCTCCCTCACCTCCTCCTCTGACACTGGCACTACAGACAGCCTGGCCTCCCCAGCGAGGTACCACGACTCCTCTAGGGCTCCGATGAGGAGGAGATGACCCCCCGGCCTCAGCAGTGTGGTGATGTGCTGCAGAGCCCGCTGGAAGCTGGCAAGATCTGGGCTCACAGCCTCTAGGCAGAAGGCGGAGACCAGGGCATCCGCCGGCAGGGGGGCCAGGCTTGAAGGACCCAGGGGCTGGGGCTGGTGCACATCAATGGGCAGGACTCGCTTCACCCTCGCTCGTAGCTGGCGTTCCTTCTCCTGCCAGGACTCGCTGTGCAGGGGACACAAGGCAGGGCTCAGCCCTCTGCTGCCCTCCACCCCCAACCCACACCACAGGAAACTTCTAGCCCAGCTCTCACCCCTTGCCCTCGATGAGACAAGCATGCTGGCTGTACACACTCCAGTCGAAGGCTCCTGGTTCCTCCCGAAGCCAGAGTCCCAGCTCCTGCCGGTTGACCTCCAAGAAATCTGTCATGGTGATGTCCTCAAAGTGGGCGCAGGCACTGAGTAGCTGGTATACGGTGGGGCCTGACCCAATGTCAATGAGGGCCTGTCCAGACACCTCACCTGGGTGAAGCAGAGAGAAGGGGGTTCCAGGTGGTCCCTGCCTCAGCCATCTTTCCCTTCCCATGCTCTCCCAGCCCTTCTGCGTAGTGTGAGTGCCGGGAACAAGTATGGACGGACACAGAAATCAGGTTCTCCTGGGGCCAGCGTGGCTCCACCACTCAAAAGCTAGGTTTAGCGAAGATCAAGTGGGGAGATTCTGAGACACCTAGCCTTTCTCTCCATAGTCTCCAACCTGCCTCAGACTCCGTCTCAGTGTCTCTCTTGCACCCCACCCTGCCTGTCTCTCAATTCTAAGCGCCTTCCCCTCGAAAGAAAAGTTTAAGTTGCCTAGTCAAGCCTCCAATTCCATGGCTCAAGCGGTCCTCCAGCCTCAGCTTTCCTGGTAGCTGGGACTGTAGGCCGTCACTACCACGGAGCCTGGCTGTTTTGCTTGCTCTTGCTTGCACAAGCTAGCCACCTATAGGTTTGCTTCTTGGTCCCCATCTAGTGTGCATTCTTGTTTCTCTCTCTCCCTTTCGTTTTATCCCTCACGACTTCTGCTCTCTCATGCCTGGGTTTCCGGCGCTCACCCGTGGCAAAGGTTTGTGCCATGCAGCGCAGCTTCCAAGGCCCGACGCCATCAGGGTTACTCAGGTCTCCACGAGGAGGAGCATAGTTGTTGAGGAGGTAGGCACGGGGCTCGAAGCGCTGGTAAGCCGAGGCAACAGCTGCCCGGCCAGGGTCCGAATCAGGGGCCATCTCTGCAGCGTGGTTCGGATCTATGCCACCGCTCATGCTTCTGTTAGGGCCGCCTATCCCCTGTTTGCCTTGCCATCCCTTTATCTACCACTGCCCCCCACCCCTCTGTTGCAGAGGCGGCGGAAGAGGGATGAGGCGCTCGGGGCCACTACGTCTCTGTCACCCCATCCATCTCTGTTAGTGTCCGGAGAAACAGACACGCGGGGGTGTAGGGGCACCTTCTGGAACATAGATAGCTCCCTCTCCCCGCCACCCTCGCTCTGCGCTTAACACTCATCAACCCCTCCGCCCATAGCTTCTTCCCCTGCTCACCCCTTCCAGTGCTGCCCTGCACCCCAACCTCAATTCCAGAACCCTTGCCAGGCATCCCAGCTCCTCTCCAGCCTCCCATAGACACTTTTGCTCAGAATTCCATCCCTTTTCTTTCCCGAGGTTTGGATAGCCCATGTTCCCAGTCCCAGTGTCCTCCTCCAAACTCCCTCGCCTCTCTTGGGGCACCCCTTACAAATCCCCCTTCTTAATAATGCCATCCCTTCCTCCAGGCCTGGATCCCAACTCTATCCTCCAGAAAGGACACTCTGTTCTGGCCTTTTGTCTTGGTGGCCCGGGGGAGCCCCTGAACAGGTCTCTCTGCCCTGAGCATCCGATGGCAGCGGAGATAAGAGGTGAGCAGGGCTAATGCTCTTAGCAGGCAGAACAGACAGCGGGGCATCCCCTGCAGGCCTCTGGGGCTGTCCGTTGCTTATCTGGGGCCCAAGCACAGCCGGTTCAGGATGTTCCTGCCACACCAGGGACACTGGACTCAGGTAAGAACAAAGAGTACTGAGCACATTCTTGGTACTGCCACGGCCACTAGAGAGGCGCATGGCAAGCTTTTGACATTCCAAGGATACTGGTCCCTGACTCCTGTCCTTACTGGGGAGCTGACAGGGCCTGGGTCACAGGTTTTGCTTGGTGCTCTAGGGACCTGACCCACAAGCTTCCACTCTTCCCACTCATCTGCTCAGAAGGGCACACCACCCTGCCAACAGCATCTTCAGTCTCCCCAAAGAGGAACCCTCTGGATGAGCCCTGCGCCCATCCAGGGTGGGTAGGATACTGTTCTCTGCTAATCCAGTCCTCCTCTGTGCTCCTTCCTTATTCCAAGGGGACGGTCTCCTTGTTGGCCTGACACCCAGGATGGGACATGAATCAGCGTAACAGCTGCAGGGGTCACAGACAGGAACCTGATCCTGTCCTCCCACCCAGGCCAGGGAGGGTGGAGCATCTGATGCCAGCCAAGGATTGATTCTGTTTGGATCTACAACTGACAGGCCTGTGGGTCACTCACCCGATCCACACCCAAGGCACAGCCAAGGGCAGCCTCTGTGCCAGCCCCTTCCATATCCTCCACAGATACCATTTAAGCCAGCTGATACCTGATGCCAGCTGGCCTGCTAGGTACTCTCCAGTGCCAGGGAGTGGACATGAAAGCCAGGACTGGGCAGCGACACAGGAAGGGGGGCCAGTTACCCTGTTTACAGCTCTTCCCCTGCACCCCACCCCTAAGCATGGAGTATATCCTCTGGCTGTGCCGTATTTAGCTCAAATGCATGGCTGTTCCCAGAAGTGCCTGAGAGACACCAATGCTCATCCCCAACCACAAAGAAAGAGAGAAGCCTGGAACATGGTTGAGCATTTATTGCAGTGCTAACAGAGGGTGCTGGGGGCCTGCCCTGCTCCTGCCCTCTTCACATCCCCCTCCCTCTAGTCTTCAAGATTCCTCCCAGAACATTCCAGATTCCTTTTTTGTCCTACTTCGTTTCTGTAACTGAACAGGTCTGTTTCCAGGGGCCTCTCGTCCTCGTCAGTATCTCTTGTCCCTTCTTCTGGGGCTGAGGGTACTCAGCTCTCCACATCTAGGGTCTACCATCTTTGCTCCCCTTCCTTTGGGAACTCAGGACACCTATGCATCCTGGCCTCTGGCTCCCTCCTCCCACAGCCCCCACCTCTGGGCAATCTACAAAGCGGCCATGGCCAGCAAGCAGCTCTCCTCCATGGTCCTAGCCAGGAAGGGCCCAGCCCCAGGCAGACACGGTGGAGCCGGAGTCTGTCTCAGCCTCTCTGAGCTTCCTGAGACATGGATCTAGACAGGGTACGCCGCAGGGTCCCAGGTTTGCTGACAGGTACCACGGGGGGAAGCTGCTTAGTGATCTCAGCCACGTCCTGGCGCTCCACGCACTGGCCGCCCAGGGCTGCCTCCAGTGCCAGCAGCTCCCGCAGCTGGATGGGGGTCTCCTCGCGCTCCTCCTTGACAGCTCCCACCTTGGTGGGGGTGAAGATGGGCAGCGGCAGCACCCGCTGGTACGGCAGCTGGTATTCCTGCAGCCCACGGCCTAGGATGCCCAGGCGCATCACCAGCCAGGGCGAGCGTTGCACCACGGCCTGACACTGTCCCTGTCTGTGGTAGGTCTCATGTCTCTGCGTATCTTCCTCATGCAGGGAGCATCTGTAAGTAGAGAGAAAGGTAGTGAACTCCTGAGGGCAGCTGTTCACGTCTCAGGCTAAGTGGAGTCTCCCTGGATGACCAGGTTTCTGGGGCAGGGGAGGGCCATCAGAAACTGAAGGGCTTGAAACTCTGGTGTGGACAGGGGGCTCTGAGGAAGCAGAGGCAGACTTTCCAGGTGATCCGTCACACTCACCCCTCTTCCGGCCTGGTGGACAGAGTCAGATCTTTCCACTCAGCCCAGAAGGCTTCCCGGCGTTCCTGGTTCTCCTCAGACACTTGGCAGCTCAGCTCTGAAGTGGCCATGATCCCTTCTTGCTCCTTCTGCTACGCCTGGCTCCTCCGGAGCCCTTTAAATAGCCCCCTTCTCCCACTGCTCCCCCTCTTCCAGGGACTATTTTCAGCCCCTCTGGCGTCAGATGCTATAAGCAGAGCCAAGACTCACTGGTGGAGGGGGGGGCTCTGAGTCCAGGGCGGGGGTTGGGGGACCTAGATGCTGGCTGCTCCCGGGTCAGAGGTCAGCTTCTAAAGAAAGGAAGATGCTCCGGTGGGGTCTGGGGTCCTCAGAGTGGCACCTCCAGATACGTGGCATTCTGTAAATACCATCTCAGTCCAGGCACATGCCCAGCCTCGTGCCACCTTGGCACGGTCCTCTGCCCTGCCAGCTCCCCCTTGTCCAGGAAGGACAGCAACTTGTAAACAGAACAGGAGAAGCAGGAATTGATGCCCCCCTCACTCTGTCCCATGGCTGTCATCTCCCCTTCCTGGGCTCAAGGGCACGCGTACCTTAGTGAGGCCCCTTCACTAGAAGGATCATGTAAACCATGTCCTCAGGTGTCTACACAAAACCTGCAACATACCAGCAGGGGAGGGGGCACAACTGCCACACCTGAGACCCCTGGGTAGGAATCTCTGTGTGCGTTCATTCCCCAGGGTCAGCGGTTAGAGAAATCGTCTCCTAAGGGTCACGGGTCAGGGTGTAGGAGGCAGGTGTGGGAGGTGCCACTCACTCCCAGCGGCCTATGTGGGGAAGAATGGGGTGAGCTAGAAACGGGGTGTGTGTGTATTCAGCAGTCAGGAGACCCAGCACCGGCCTCTAGCTGAATGCTTTATGTGACCAGGGGACAGTCCCTACCTCCTTCCACGTCTTACTTTCCATGTTTTCCTGGCCACAGCGGAGTGACCCGTAGAACCCTGGCAGCTCTGTGGTTTTATCTGGGACTAGCTACTAGCTCTCTCACATGAAGCAGAGGACAAAGGTGTCATGAGAACACCCAAGCACCCAGGGAGCAATTCACAGTAACAAGAAGGTGGGCTAGGGGGTGAGGGGCAGGGGAGAGGAATGAAGGCATTGCTGAGGGAGTAAGCAAAGGCCACCAGAAGAAGCGACAGAGGCATAGGACCCCTGGGGACAGCAGAGACAGCACCCTCTCCCCCGCCCCCCGCTGCCACTGGGTGCAGAACCGCACATGACTGATGGCTGAGGCCTCTGCCCACGCCACAAACCATTTATCTCACAGCCCTACGGCACTGGTCCCTTCCCTTGGACAAAGTAGGAAATGGAAGCTCAGGGAAGGTTCGCCCTGGTTTGCCTTGTACCCAGCCAGGACCAAGAAAAATCCACCTGGCTCCAAGTTAATACTCCTTTAAAAGCGCATAAAGGGTGGGGGGAGGGAGAGGGAGCTGGGCCTGGAACCCAGACTCCAAGCTGCCCCTGGCGTGAGAGCAGTGGGGACACCGGGACAAGCTGAGCCTTGTAGACCCAAGGTCTGTGTCTGGGGTGCCACCGTTACCTCAGGAACCCTGAAGCCAGGTGCAACCTCCAGGTCTGCTGTGGCTCTGTGGACATCTCCCCAACCTCCAGCACTGACTTGGGACCCTCTCCGGAGAAGCTTTGAGGGAAGGGAACCTAGAAACTGCTTAGCCTGGGTGCTGGTGAGGGAAGGGCTGGGTGGTGTTTCTCCCAAGGGCTTCCAGGCTCAGCTCTGCAGTGAGGCCCAGGTTCCATAGCAGGCAAAGCTTTTTAAAAATTATTTTTGTGGGAAAAAGATCTATCTGTGTAGTCCTGGCTATCCTGGAATTTGCTGTATAGACCAAACTGGTCTCAAATTCAGGAGATTACTTGCCTTTGCCTCATAAGTGCTGGGATTAAAGGCAGGCACCACCACAACTGGCATTTTTATTTTTTTATTTCATGTTTTTAAATGGCTCAAATTATTACAAAGGTCCCCAAGGAGGCCTTGGGAGAGGGGAAGGACATGAAGAGGCAGAGATGCAGGATCATCCCGTCGCCCCACCTGCCCTGACATCCCGCAGTGTGTACGCAAAAGGGTCACAGACCCTTTCGCTAACAGTACAAACCATCCTAGCAGTTGGAATGGAGAGAGTCTTCACCTTCGCGTCAGCAACGGGCGAGCCCAGGTCCCTGTGACCAAGCTGAGATCCCTAGGGAAGCATGGCGGGAGTCTCCTCCTCCAGAAGGCAGGGACTTTGTGTCAACATCAGGAGGACTGCTCTGGTTCCTCCAGCCTGGGGCACCCCAGAGTCCACATTCACGGGCAGTACCGGTCAGTGGGAGGGTACGGCACGGCCCGGGGAATGAGGTGCTACCCGCTGCTCAGTACAGTCCTTCGTGAACAGCAGGAAGCCCAGAGTCTCTCTTTCCAACTCTGGAGGCTATGGCAACAGTACCCTGGCCTGCAGGGTGGCGAGGGAGCACGGTCAAGCTCGGGCCCCTAGCTCTCCAATGCGCTGCCGCAGGTGAAAGGCAAATTCAAACATGGTGGCTGCAAGGCTCTGGTGGATAAGGTACCGAGGCAGGCGACCCTACAGGGCAGGAAGAAGTCACACCACGGCTAGCCATCAACAGGGTCTCCCATCAGCAGCTCGCACTAGCAGGGGCATCCTGGGCCAGAGGGTCCATGTATCTCTGGAATCTGCCTGGGCCCCCTGTCCTCTTACTCACAGAGGGACATGCTGTGGCCACACAAACACAGCCAGGTTGGGGTGGGCTGGCAGCCCGCCATCCTTGCTGGGAACCCAGGGGTCAGGAATAAGAAAGGGCGTCACATGTCTCCCATAACTCAGGGCTAGAAGGCCACCTGGACCTTGCCACCAATCCAGTAAAGGAGACTGAAAGTGGGAGGTCCCTGAGTAGGGCAGAGAGGGGTCAAGGTCACATAGCAACCGAGACTCCATTCCACAGGGCCTGCCCCCTGCCATGACCTCACCTTGAGATCCGTGTTAAGAATCCAGATGAAGGTGCAGACTCGGGGATTGCTGGCTGACTTGAGCACAATGAAGCCTCCAGGACCATTCTCTCCCCTGAGGAGGGAAGTACCACAGGGGGTGTTTGCTGAACACAGCAGGTCCCCCAAACCACCCCAATCCCAGTCTTGGTCCAGCTGGACTGTGGTGGAAAGAGGGGCACAGATGACAATCCAGGAACCACCTCCCTGCCTCAGTGCGGCTCAGAGCCAGTGCCAGGGGCAGCAGGACCTGCCCTCCACCCACACCCATCCCACAGTGGCAGGGAGCCCACCACCTTCCCAGTCCTTATTTGCTTTGTACACACTCATGAAGTAAAGTAACTGTGACAGTGGCCTAGGGTGGCACTTTGCACCACCCACCTCCGGGTGGCATGGCCTCCAGAAGAGGGAGCCTTCCCAGGAGGCAGTTGGCCCGCAGGCTGCTGTTCACCTCCCATGGCCTTTTTGCAGAGCACGCTTAAGCTACTGCCACAGATAAGGAGGTGACACAGAGGACACAAACCTGCCCATCTCCTAGCAAGGCCACCGCAGCACAACAGAGCCCTAATCTGAAGTTCGTGAAGACAGCTCTGCTGGAGCCACCTCTTGGTGGCACCCCAAGAGTCTGATCAGCAGTGGGGGGGGGGGGTAGAGTAGCCCTCCCCGCTCTGGCAGCACACAGACAGTCAGTGAGGACAGTTAGTTAGGCAGAAAGGTATAAGCCAGAACCCAGCACCCCCTCCCAGCCCATTCCTGGGACTCCCTCAGCCAGCTGCCCACCACACACACACCCCTCTGCCTTGGTGAGGGCGGCATGGTTTCAGGCAGCAAGATTAGCAGGATTAGGGCTGGGATGAGCAAGGCTGGTAGGCCGGGAACAGAACAGGGCTTTGGCCTCAGACATGGCGGGGAAGTTCCAGCTGCACACACTGTACCCTGAGCGGGTCACGCTCGAGGGAGGCCAGACTCACCTGACATATTTGTGCGTGGGGGGCTTGGCGCAGTGTGTGGTAGCAATGCCAGATGACAAGTATCGGTCTCTGCGCCTTTCAATGCGCCGGACATTCACAAAGTCCCTGGTGGTGGGAGGTAGAGGCAGGTTAGAACAGAGGTCCCGAGCATGGGAGGCTTGGCTAAGAGAGGACCTGGGTGCTCACCTGGGAGACACGACGCCACCTGCAGCCCCGGACGACACATCATAGGAGATGAGGGTGCTGTCCTCCACCCGCTGCAGGATCTAAGGGCCAACCAGGGAGATCTGAGGTACAGGGGAAGCCCCGACATTGCCCCGGCACCTCAGCATCTCCAAACCAGCCTCTCCCTGTCAGGGACGCTGCGCTATGAGCCGCTGTCACCTACGGGCCCAGGGCTGGGTGTAAGGTAAGCACACTGAGCCTTCTTGCCTCATGGCCTTCTCCAAAGGAACCGTAGCAGCACCCACTATATACGGAGAAGCTAGGTCCCCTGGAGGAAAACGGTTAGGTGTGACTGTGCCCTGATCCATGTCATAAGAGGTGGCAAGCAGGACCCGGGTGGCTCACCTGGCAGGCAGTCACTGTCTTATTCCACAGCACCATCCTCTCGGGCTGCAGGATCACCTCCTGGTACACCAGCTCAGCAGGACAGGGCAGGAAGGTCTGCAGGAGGGGGTCAGGGCTGGGTGGTGCCACAGAAGTGACCCCTTCTAGCGGGAAGATTTGGTGGCAGGACCCCAGCAGAGCAGGTATCTCTGGAACCCCCTTCCCTACTCACCTTCAAGATGAAGGTCTTGCCATGGAAGGGAACCTCAATGGTGTACACAGTGTCTCCATACTCCTGTGGCAAGGACAGAGGGTGACAGGGAGGAGGGTGGAGGGCACTGCTGGGGACGGGAACTTGTGGCATGGGAACAGGTGACAGGCCAGGTAGGTTTCCAACAGCCTAAGGTGAAAACCCCGGGACTCTGGGGACATCTGGGCAGCCTTCAGAACACGGCGACGGCTCTAGTGAGCAGGACCACGTGCAGAGGTCAGCTCTGCGCTCACGCTGAAAGTCAGCTCAGCTGTGACTGCCACCGTGACAAACCAGAACCACAGCTCCAGGCTGCCAAGGGCTGCCAGGGGAACTGGCCAGCAAAGACCCGGGCATGCTTCCCTGTTTCCCCAGCTCGCTGCAATCTTTTTAGATAATGCTCTTTTGATCATGAAACAAAACACCGCACACGGGACGCAGGTTGGCTTCCCCTCAAAGCCTGAATCCCAGGAAACCAAACATCAGGGAGAAGAGGCCTGGGCGGTGGAGGACGGGGAGATAGAGTCCAGCCCAGCTTGGCCTCCTACTGAATGGCTGGACCCCAGGCTGTGGCTAGCTCCGTATCCACCGCCTCCCTGGGGCGGGTTTCAGTTTACTCAACCCTCAGGTTCACTTCTCAGGGCTCTGAAAAAAGGGTGAAGACTCCTGCCACAGGCAGGGGGTCAGGTGGGCAGGGGGTCCTTACATTGCTCCTCTCAAACTTCCAGTTCTCCTCCTGGGCCAGGATCTGATCCACCACTGCCGTGGCTTCCCTCCCCTGGTGGATGTATTCCCGCTCCTGAAAGGGAACGAAGGGAAGGGAACGGAACAGAGAGGGGTCAGCGGGGGTCTGTGCCCTCCCGGCTCAAGTCTGTTCTTTCTCCACACATCCCACAACCCTTCCTTCCAGACATTGGCTCAGCTGGATGTGGGGTTCAGGCTGGTACCCCTGACCCTACATGCTTTCTGTGGTCTGCAGGACTGGCTGTTGTTCCTGTGTCCTTGGGCACAGGACGGGCCAACAGGACCGACCAGCCCGTGGTTGGGCAGATACTCCAATAGACAGGCACTAATTGGCACTCAGGCCGAGGTCTTTCCTCTGCAGGGAAATCTGTCCATCCTGGCAGAGCATAGCACCGACCCGTTCCCAGGCAGGAGGGGTAGAGGTGGGCTGCGAGATACCTGGGCAGAGAAACTTTTCTTCCCAGGGACTTCCTCATCGGATTCGTTGTCAGACCCTGCGGGAAACAAGAGCAGATGACAAAGGCAGGGGGTGGGGAGCGAGAGGAGGAGGTGGAGGGGTTCAGAGATTAGTGCAAGAGTGTGGGGGCTAAAAGTGTGTGGGTGAGGGTTGCTGGCTTTCCCCAGGGAGCCAGAGAGAAGGAACAGAAAGAACAGACCCAGCCTACCTGGCTCCCCACACAGCCCCTCCCTAGAGGCAGCTCCCCACCCAGCAGCTCTCACCTGCAAAGGATTCTGGGGGAGAGTAGAACTGGCCTTCAGACAGAGCACCGGAGAACAGCAGAGGTCCACGGGCAACAGCAGCCTGGGCAGCAAGATACCCTGCAGAAGGAGACATGGGCAGCCATTACCCCCAGACAAGGGTCTCCAGCTTTAGGCTCATCCTCGCGCTTGGAGAGGCTGATGAGGTGGCGAAGGGGGCTCAGACTGACTAAGGCATGAAACCCCCTCCCTCAGAGCCGAGATGACCTTCTCAAACCCAGTTCAGCCAGGCCTAGCCCCCAGCCTTACATCTCTCCTCTTCAGCCTCCTGGGGTAGGACTTTGAAATCAAGGAACCAGGTCTCCAACCAGGCCAGGACAAAAGAGACAATGGGAAGTAGGTAGCCAAATGCCCCTTTGCTGAGCAGCTGAAACAGGAAGAGAACACTGAATTCCATGGCAGGAGGTTACCCCAAACCTAGAGCCCCCTTCTGAGACCACTGGCTTAGAATAGCCAGACTAGTATATGCCCTATGTTTGGTAGCAGCTACGTAGGGACTGGCTATGGCATATGTCTCTAAGATGAATTATATGGGTGGCAGGAAAAACTGATTCTGGCTATGTGTGTCTCAGGTAGTAGAACGTTTGCCTAATGTGTACAGGCCTCAGGGTTCCATCCCCAGAACTTCAGAAATCAGCGAGGTGGCACACGCTTGTAATCCCAGGCTAGGGCAGTAGAGGCAGGAGGATAAGTTCATGGTTACCACCATGTGAAATCCTGCTTTAATTAAAAAAAAAGGGGGGGGGATGGGTGGTACACTGGGGAGGCAGAGGCAGGAGGAGTTCTGAGTTGGAGGCCAGTCTGGTCTGCATAGTGAGTTCTAGGCTAGCCAAGGGCTACATAACAAGTCCCTGTCTCAAAAACAAACAAACAAGACTGGCAGTGGTAGCCTGTGCCTTTAATCCTAGTACTCAGGAAGCAGAAGCAAGAGCACCTCTGTAAGTTCAAGGCCAGCCTGGTGTACAGAGGAAGTCCCAGGACAGGCGCCAAAGCTACACAGAGCAACCCTGCCTCGAAAACCAAACAGACAAGGTTGTGTGCGTGCGTGTAGAGAAAGACTCACTGAACCTTGGGGTGGCAGCAGTGTAAGTCGGGGAAGCCAAAAAGGACAACTCCTTGCAAATAATGAGGAAGAAGATTCCCTTCTCTCCACCATAGCAGAAACAGACACCCCAACCCTGCAGAAGAAAAGCCCACCCTTGGGGTAGATGCCCATCAGACCAGCTAGCACCTGAGCCAGCCTGAGCCACTGACCTCCGAGAGGATGACCTTGACGATGAGGAACGCACTGGACACCAGGGTGGTAACCTGCTGGGCAGATGGCGGGGGGAGGCGGAGGCTGGGGAGAGAGTCCTTTCCACACAGCCCTCACACCAGTCCCTACCAAGGAAGGCCTCAGAGTTGCCACAGCGGGCATCTTACCGCAATCACCCACCAGTGCCGGAGCCGCAGCACAGCATAGCCCAGGAGCAGCCCAGAGAAGCGGAAGAAAGCCAGAACCTGGGGGAGAGGGGAGGCGTCGTAACATCAGGCGCCGGCTGGCCTCCACAGCTCTGCTGCAGTGCACCCCCACCTGGGCAGCCTCACCTCAGGTGAGGACAGTGGCATGTAACTTCCTACTCAGAAGTCTTCTCTCTCTGCCCCGACCTTGGGTTCTCAGAAGTTGGGGCCCTACTAAGGAGCTTTGTGAGGTCTGAGGACCCCTCCCCTACTGGCTGTGTGTGGCATGAAGAAGGAGAACCCAGCTAAACTGCACCATCTTGGAACCCAGGGTCACTCACAAAGATGTCAAAGAAAGAGTTCTGGAAGCTGTAGTGGATGATCTCCTGCTCCAGGTTTTTCCGGATGCCGGTATTGGTCTAGGGAGGAAGACAGAGGGGTTCTGAGGTCCTGCCCCCACCTCAAAGGATGGTGAGGAGCCCATGCCAAGGGGATCTAAAGGAAAGTTAGAAATGACAAGCCACCATCCAGGTGGGTGAGGCAACAAGAGAGTTGAGCCACCAGCCCAAGACCTCAAGCATCAGCTTGGCCCAAGGATCTAGGCAGCCCACACAGGCCAAACTGAGTTCAAGTGTACTGCCTATAAAGGAGGCCTGGAGGCCTGTGGGCTGTGCAGGGGAGGTGGTAGATCCACGCAAAGCGAGCAGACGGGTCCTGGAGACGCCTCTTCTGTAAATCTCATTTCCTGCCTAGCGCCATGGTTCTCCATCTTGCCAGCCACCATCCATGAGGTGGGCTGGGCTGGGCTGGGTAGGCATGTTCGACAGAGCCCCAGGTGGCAAATTAATCAATTAGGTTTGTGTTTAATGGGTGAGATCCATCACAATGCTACTGCTGGGCCTTGAGAAGCCAGCAAGGAAAGTTGGCCCCTCGGCTTGCTCCTATCCCTGCCCAGCCCACCATGGATTTTCACCCAGAGCCTTAACACCCTGGCTCAGATGCCAATGTCCAGGGATTTGGGAGACTAGGGACTCTGGACAGATTCCAATAGCCAGACTGCATCCCAACCCCTCAGAGGGAACAGGGATGCCAGCCCCTGAGAAGGGAGGATTTTGGTAACGGAGCCCCAGAAGACCCTTAACGATCAGCTAGACTGGAGGTCCCCTACTGTGGCAGGTCATCTACACTTTGGAGTGCTTTCCTAGGGGAGTTTGTTTGATTCAGGGTCTTGTTTAGTTCAGACTGGCTTCCAGCTCACCACGCAGATAAGGATGACTTTAAAATCCTCATCTTCCTGCCTGTTTCCCAAGTGCTACAATTACAGGTATGTGTTCCAACCAGTTTGGGGACACCTGTTAAAAGCTCAGGCCACTGAGCCTGGATCGTGGGGTGATCCAACATTAGGGACCTTTAGAAATCTCCTAAGTGAGGCCAACAAGACAGATCAGTTAGTAAAGGTGCTTGCTACCTGGTAATGAGGACCTGACTGTCTAGGTTTGACCCCAGGGCATGGGAAGATGGGAGAGGATAACTGACTCCACAGGCATGCGCCCCCCAACTCTCCCCTTCCCCTCTTCAAAATAAGAACATAAAACAAAACTAACAAAATGAACACTAATAACACTTTCAGGCAGGCACAGGAGACACACCTGTAACAGCAGTGTTCAAGAGGCTGAGGTGAGTGCATGACTGAGTTCAAAGCCAGCCTGGGTTACGCACGCACCCTGTCTCAAAAAAGACACACTTTTTCTCCCCCTTTGTCTGCCCAGCAAAACGTCGCACTGGCTCAACTAAGAGTTCAATCAGGTATCCTGAACCTTTCCGCTACATCTGAAAGCAGTGTGTTTGCGGGACAGGCTCTATCACATCGTCGCAGGAATTCTCAAGGCTGCCTGATGACTGCTGAGCAATCACAGCTGTCAGCGGAAGAATTTCAAAAGCAAAATTATCAACATTCTCCCAGCTCTTCTCGGGTTATAAAATATGCATTGAATTAGGGGTGTGGGGTGAGCTGCAGGGCTGCTTGGATGCTTGGATGCTAGCTGGGACCTTCAAAAGAAGACACCCAGGACCCCAGAAACAGCCCTGTATCAGTAAGATAACCTAGTGTCCTCTTCAGTGGTTCCTGCATCACCCCAAGGGTACCAGTTCATCTGACCTACCCTCAGGGTCTTCCAGCTCAACGTGATCAGAGGCAAATGTACTTCTTGCCATCTTGCTGCTAACTAATCCCTTTCCAAACTCTCCACTTATACCAAGAAAGGCAAGTTTGAGACCTGGGAAAAGTATGTTTGCAGACTATAACTCTGACTATGAACCCACGCTAACACCGGGCCCTGAGGACTGAGACCACACATTAACAGAGAAGAAACTGAGTGGGACCAGGCCAGGAACACCCTGTTTCAAGGCCTTTGACTTTGTGTATGCTGAGGTTCGGTCAGAAGCATTATTGGGGTGTGGACACTGTTTTCTGAGACAGTTCCATCTCCAGGCCACCAGGCAGATCCCCCAAAACCAGGGCCACTAACCAGGAACTGGAGTTTTCACTCCACTGTAGTCTCTGCTTTTAGCACAGCACCTGGGGCACCGCAGGGCCTCCGAGCACATTTGATTGATAGATGGATGAACTTGAGCCAGAGAGCAAAGTAAGGCAAAAAGAAAGAAAAAATATCCTGGGCTCAGCTCGAGGCATTTCTCCTCCTGTTCGCAGAGTCCCCACTAGGGGGCAGTATGGTGCAGAAGTGAAGCACACAGCTCTGGAGCTGGAGATCTGTTCGCATTCTTGCTGGGGAGCCTAGGACAACCCCTCTGATCCCCTAACCCCCCAGGTACCGTTCCCTCTCTTTACGTGGAAAATAACCACAGCTATTCTTATTTTCCGTTCTCCACTTAACTCAGATCAACTCCATGAGTGAGGCCCAACGACCCTCCCATGCTGCAAGCAGGTGGACTAGGAACCAGGGGACCGCCTCCCCCACGTGACCCCCCACTCACATTTAGCTCGATGATCCATAGGAGGGAGATGAAGAGCAGGTCGAAGGTGACAAAGAGACAGAAGGTGCGCCGGACATCGGAGATGGCCCTGCGTCTCTCCGGGGGTGGTGGGATGAGGTGTGATGTCAGGCTCTGGCTGTGGGACAGGGAACTGCCCAGGGAGGCCAGGGCTGGCAGACTGCGCTCCAAGTCACAGGCCAGCTCGCTGGGCAGCTTGCTCATCCTGGTGGGCCCCCACGCTGAAGTGGGGACAATGGGGCCTCAGCGGCAGGGCTAGGAGAAGAGGTAAGTGGCTGTCAGGGCCCTGGTGGTTCCAGGAATACCACCTCCCAGTTACCCTATTTATTCTACAACATAGCTGGGGTCCCCTGTCCTACTCCAAGGCCCAAAGCTCTGCTCAATCCTCTCATGAATCAGGCTTTAGAGGCGGCAAGACTTGAGCATCCCCCTTGCTCAGTCCTGCTGCCTGGAGGTTTTGGGATGCCCTAGAAGGGCACTTACTCTGGATCTTGGGGCTATAGTCTGTTCCTGCACAAGCTGAAGCTCAGCCCCCAGTCCTGTCAACAGCCTTTGGCCTGCCCCCACCCCCACCCCCAAGAGAAGAGGGCCCCAGGCTCTGTTCTTTGTTCTCACAGGACAAAGCTACATTCCCTCCCAGCAGCAGGCCGGCCCCTCCACCCCTAATCCATGGCAACTGGGAGGGATTCTGGAGCCCTGTCTCAGTGTGTCTGGACCATGCACACCTTGGTCCCTTCTTGGTAGCTCAAACACCCATGCCAGGCCCAACTGCTGCTAGCTCTTCACCCTCGACAGCCCTTTCTCACAAGGCAGCTGGGGGAGTTGTTCAGAAGCAGAAACCTGCCTCCCTCCACCTCCTACCCTCCCTCAGCTCCCCAAATCCTGGCAGGAGGGTGGGTGAGGTAGGGTGGGCACTGTGCCCAGCTCTGTGAACTACGTAACACCCTGATCCCTGACTTATCACAGCCACTTGGGCCTTTGGCCATGTCCCTCCAAGTGGTAGCCGGGTCTGTCTCCAGCCTTGGATCAGGCCTTCCTGTTGTCTGGAATGTTCTTCCCCAGCCCTAAGGCTCTGCCCACACAGTGGCCCTTCCCAGCCTCCACTCACAGGAAGGCACCGCCCACTGTTTCCCTTTTCTTCAGTGAGCTCACTGCTATCTGAAATCTCATCTTCACGCTTTAGCCTTTCTCCCACTGGACGGTGCCCTCCAAGGGCAGGCACAGAGCTTCGGTTGACTTGGTCACTGCTGTCTCTCATGAGCCTGGCATCACGTGTGGTAGACAACAGGTCCTTCCTAACTGACTGATGGATACATGAACACTGAAGAAGTCTCCTGGCCCTCAGATCCATGATGCACAGCAAATCCAGGGTTGTTGCCCAGAGTCCACATGGCCATGGCCACCTTTGTGCCTAAGCAGGACAGGATGGATCTTCATATAGGTGAGACAGTCAAGGCTCTGGGACAAGTGGACGTATCTAGGCCTGCGCCTCCTACACAACCACAGAAACTCTAATGAACTCAAAGACAAAGTGAGTCTCAGTCCTCTGGTGCCACAGAGACCCCATGCCGAGGTTTCCTGCCACACTGATCTGCGGAGCTCCCTGGGTGGGGGCAGAGAGCAGCTAACTCCAGCATGAATCGATGCAGCAGCTGGGGGAGGGCTAGTGGGGGGAGGATGTCCTGGATATCTGTCCACATTCACAAAGGCGGATGGAGCTACCACCCTCCATTCTGATTTGCTGGTGTTGACGCTTTTAAACTTCGCTTCCCTCTGCCACTTTCTGGGTCCTTAACCTACCAAGTCCTAAAGGGGACTCAGTTTGCAGCCAACAGGGCGTTTGCCCCTCTGTCTCTGAGGAAAACCCACAGACAGACTGTTCTCAGCAGAGACCCCAAAGTCACCTGAAGGAACCTAGGACACCCCGGTATGTGGTCACCTAGAGAGTGCTGGGGGAGTTCAGCTTAGCTCCAGAAGAAGCCATCAGTAGAGGGGATGTGACAGGTCAGGGCTAATGGGACTCCCCAGCATCCATCATGGGCTCGATGCCAGACTGTAGACTCAGCACATCCTTCCCTGTGACATAGCTCCAGGGCTAGTGACATTTCCTTGTGTGCTCTCCCACTCCCCCTTCCTCTCTGACTTCATCTCCTCCTGTCTTTCACAAAGTAACCTTCTACCTGCAAATCCGCCATGCTGACAGGACACTTTGCAGTCCAGAGCAGCTTAGAACCCACTTTTGTTTCTTCCAGACAGGGTTTCTCTGTGTAGCCCTGGCTGTCCTGGAACTTGCTCTGTAGACCAGGCTGGCCTCAAACTCAGAGATCCGCCTGCCTCTGCCTCTCCCAAGTGCTGGAATTAAAGACGTGCGCCACCACTGCCTGGCTGTTTTTTCTTTCTTTTCATCTTTCTCCCAGAGGTTTGTCTGAAGGACAGGGTCTCGTGTAGCCCAGGCCTATGAAGCCAAGGACAGCCTTGAGCATCTGATTCTTCTGCTGCCACCTCCTGAGTGCTAGGAATAAGGTATACGCCACGCCACTATGCTGGTTTATGCTGGAGAGTGAACCCGGGTGTTAGTGCACGGTGCGCAGACACTGCCAGCTGAGCTACACTCTCAGCCCAGCTTGTATAAAAGAGAAATGTGGGCTGTGCAGAGTGATGCGGGCCTACAAGCCAACTTAAAAAAGAAGACAGATTCAAGACGGGCCTGGGATACAGAGTGAGATTCAAACTCCCCCTCACTTGCCACACAAAAACCCAAACCCAAAGCAAACTCTCCATCCTAGGAACTTGGGGTGGGGACATAGTCCAGAAATAGAATCCCTGACTAGCACATGCAAGAAAGCCAGAGTTCAACTCCCAGCATAAGAAAGAAAGAAAGGAAGGAAGGAAGGAAGGAAGGAAGGAAGGAAGGAAGGAAGGAAGGAAGAGAAGAAAACAAAACAACAAATTTTAAAACATAGAAGTATCACGCCCTCCCCAGCTTCCGGAATCCAGAAGTCTAAATTCAGAGTTGTCTGAAGTGTTCGGCTCCCCTGCTTCTGGCAGTGCGGCAGGCGAGGCAATCTGGTACTCCCTGGCTTGAGGGCTCTACTCCACAGTCCTGCACAGCGCTCTTCTGCTTCTCACTAGTCACACAGAACCACTTCCTGGATTAGGGACCACTTGCTCCAGAGTGACTGCATCTCATCTGTGATGGCCCCATTTCCAGATAAGATCACATCATGAAGTACAGAGACACAATACAATCTATACTATCTATACCCTATTTTTAAAATTATTATTCCAGGCCGGAGCGGTGGTGGCGCACACTTTAATCGCAGCAATTAGGAGGCAGAGGCAGGTGGATCTCTGCATTTGAGGCCGGCCTGGTCTACAGAGAGAATTCCAGGATAAGGTCCAAAGCTACACAGAGAAAAAACCCTGTCTCAGAAAACAAAAACAAACAAAATTATTATTCCAATATGTATGGGTGTTTTGCCTGAATGTATGTCTGTGTATCACATGTATGTCTGGTGACCATGAAGGTCAGAAGAGGATGTGAAATCCCCTAGAACTAAGGTTCTGAGCTGCCACATGGGTTCTGGGAATTGAACCCTGGTCCTCTATTTCTTTCTTTCTATCTACCTACCTACCTACCTATCTACCTACTTACCTATTCATTTATTTATTTGTGTTTTTGAGATCGTATCTCACTGTGTAGCTCTAAGTGTCCTTGAATTCACTGTGTTGATCAAGCTGGCCTTGAACTCACAGAGACCTTTTAAAGGCAAATGCACCATTATGGACAGCATGAACCCAGGTCCTCTAAAAAGAAACAACATTTTAAACATCTGAGCCATCTCTCCTGTTATTTTAGGTGTGCACACATGCGTGGGGGGAGGGGCACATGTGCCACAGCATGCGTGTAGAGGTCAGAGGGCATCTAGTGGAAGTCGGTTCTCCCCTTCTACCATACCAAGTGAGGGCCCCAGGAATTGAACTCAGGTCATCAGGCTTGGCAGCAAGCACCTTTTCGGTTTTGTTTTGTTTCTTGGTTTTTTGAGACAGGGTTTCTCTGTGTAGCTTTGGTGCTAGCTTTTTGTTTTGTTTTTGGAGACAGGGTTTCTCTGTGTAGCTTTGGAGCCTGTCCTGGAACTTGCTCTGTAGGCCAGGCTGGCTTAGAATGCAGAGATCCGCCTGTCTCTGCCTCCCGAGTGCTGGGATTAAAGGTGTGCGCCACCACTGCTCAGGGGCCTTATTTTGTTGTTTTGAGATGGGGTTCATGCATTCAAGGTTTGCCTCAAACTCTGCATGTAGCCAGGGATGCCTTTGAATTTCTGACCCTCTTGCCTTCCCCTGCGAGATTAGCCAACACTCTAGCAGCTGAGTTACTGCCTATCCTAGCAGCCTTCTTCATTTGCTTATAAAACTGACCGTTACCTTTTTAAGACCAGCTCTCCCTACCTAGGCCAGGCTGACCTCAAACTCAAAATCCACTCTTGCCTCCTGAGAGCTGGAATTCACAGTCAAACCACCACACGAGCCTTAGTACTCTATTTATACCCTTTTCCCACCCTGTACTGGGGATCCAACAAGGCTGTGTACTGTGCGTGCCTGGCAAGCGCTGTGCCGCTGAACTGTATTCCCAGCCCTCGCAACTGCAGCTGACAGATGAAATACATCTTACCGAATCCATGGCCTATGGACAAACATTTATATTTGTAATGAGCAGAAACACTACATTGTGTTACGTGGTATGTGTACATTTTCACGCTGCAGGGAGTCTATCTTCCAGATAAGAATTCCCTAGAAGCAGTATTGCTGGGTCATCCTGCATGCGTGGTTTTGTTAGGCACTGCCAAATTCCCTTGGCAGGTGGCATTCCTAGCGTAATATATGAGAAGGCCTGTTTGCCCACAGCCCACAGGAAATACTGTCACCCATGTCTGTCTGGGCCTTCATCTCCATTTCTCCCCCATTCGGGAGCCTCTCTCTGCACCCCCATCATCCCTGTGCCTCTCCCCTCCTCTCTCATCTTTTATTCTCCATCCCCCCCCTTTGCCTAGCTCACTTCTGAGTGCTGTGGCTTCCCCACTCATGGTACTCTCCTCTTACTGGCGTTCCCGTCCCTCCCTGGGCACAGGACTTGGGTGGCAGCAGCTTGGGTGTGAGACACACTTGGAGCAGCAACCGCCCTGAGACTCACACCCAGACATCCTTGTGGAGGCGAGAGACTCAGAGAGAGCCGAGCTGAGAGCACAGGTGCTGGGGACCTGGGGGTGCCGAAGATGCCAGCATGTGGGAGCCACGCACGGGTGGGGGGGGCCTTACAGGATGGCTGACAAGAGGCTGGCCAAGAGCCACCCTCCTCACAAAACCAGCTCCAAGTCCCCCAAGGAGACCACAGGCAACTCTGAGCCACTATGGCAAGGTCTTATTTATAAACTTCTGCTTCTAAACAAGAGAAACCAAATAAATAAATGAATGAATGAAACTTTATCTGAATCTTTGGTAGATTAAAAGACAAAAGTCAGATTTCTGGTACCCAGGTGTGGCTAAGGCAAACTTAGCGTGCACAGGGTCCTATCCTCAACTTACAAGAACCAAAATCCAGTCTATTGTGGGTAGTGGCTGTGAGAGACCCACACATCAGCTTTTCTCTAGTCCCAGAGTCACCCCGGAGACCTCTTGGGACTCAGCATGAAGCCTGGTTCATCCAACCTGCCCTTAGGAGTCCCCTAAGCACTTGTTCAGCCCAGAGGACAGACGCTGGCAGCCACCAGAAGAACAGCCTGCTGGAGACAGAAATGAAGCCCCGAGAGCAGCACCCCGCCCCCAAGTCCCCTGCCTGCTGTCACCGGCCCCTCCCAGGCGCCTCCAGAGGTGTCAGGAGAGGAGTGGCACACGTGGCATGAAGCGGCAGCCCGCCTGGGATGGCTGCAGACTTGACACCTGTGTGCCTGTGGAAGCTGAGCTGTGAAGGCTTGAGAGAGCAGGGTAGAAGGGGCCAGAAGTTCTGTCACCCACCCTAGGGTGGAAGAGGAAGGAGTGGGGGATGGTCAAAGCAGGTGTGTGAGCCCAGGGGGTCAAGCTCTGGGCTTCCACTTCCTTCCGAGGCAAGGAGGGAGGGGTCACCGCAACCTTCTTTCTCTAACTGACTCCAAGGACACATGGTAGAAGCCCAACTTGCGGTGGGCTGTTGAGCTGGGCGACAGACTGCGGAGAAAACAAATACAAGGAACGGATGCAGGATGCGGCATTGTGGTCAAGCCCAGCTGCCCAACACGCACAGCCCCAGCACTGCAGCCAGAACAAATAAATAAGTATAACGGAATGAACCCGAGGATAGAGTTCAAAGTCTGGCTTGTCCCCTCCCTGGCCCTGCAACCCAGGGCAAAGCAGAACCTTTCTGAGACTCAGTCTCCCCCATTTTCACTGTTCTCAGCACGGCAGGTGGACCCCCGAGTCTTACACAGTGAACCGGGAATGACAGCCACAGCCTCCGAGCTGTATGTTTAGTTTCTTTTCCGAGACACCGTCTCGTGTATCTCAGGCTGGACTCAAACTTACTGTGCGGCCAAGGATGACAATGAACTCCTATCCTCCTGTTTTACCTCCCGAGTGCTGGGATGACAGGTAAGCAAGCCGCCTGCCTCAGCAGTGCTGGGGACTGAACAAACTACGAGCACTCTACAACTACTGAGCTGAGCTGCATCCCCAGCCCTAAGCTGTTCTGTTCTGTTCTTAATTTGATTTATTTTATGTGTGAGTGTTTTGCCTGCATGCATGTCTGTGCACCACGTTTGTCTGGTGCTCTCGGAGGCAAGAAGAGGGCACTGAATCCCCTGGAACTGGAGTTACTGAGGGTCATAACCTTCCATGCAAGTGCTGGGACTTGAACTTGGGTCCTCTGGAAGAGCAGTCCATGCTTTTTAAACGGTCTCCAATACTTCCTAAGTTGTGTTTTTTAAAAAGCATTTATTTTATTATTTATTTTATGTGTATCTGTTTGTGGATGTATGCACTCGCATGTGGGTATCCTTGAAGCCAGAAGAGGGTGTTGTATTCCCAGAGCTGGAGTTACAAGGCAGCTTTTGGCATAAAAGTCCTGGGAACTGAATGAACTCCAGGCCTCTGAAAGAGCAGCAAGAGTTCTTAACCACTGGGCCACCTCTCTACAGCTCTCAAGCTATAAATATACATACATACTTAAAGCAACAACACACTTAGCACACCTGGACTGCACACTTAAAAGTGTTAACACTGGCAAACTCTGTTACCTGTTTTTTTTTTTGGTTTTTTGTTTTGTTTTGTTTTGTTTTTCGAGACAGGGTTTCTCTGTAGCTTTGGAGCCTGTCCTGGAACTAGCTCTTGTAGACCAGGCTGGTCTCGAACTCACAGAGATCCGCCTGCCTCTGCCTCCCGTGTGCTGGGATTAAAGGCGTGCGCCACCACCGTGCGCCACCACCGCCCGGCTTCTGTTACCTGTTTTATCACTCACACCGATTCCTTGCTCTCCTGTCCATTGGTTCCTCTCCACCCCCAAGTTTACAGCCTGGCTTCTACAAACACTGGAGGCACTAAAATTCTAACCTCACAGGGATGCTATTTGTATAAGTGTCAGAGGGGAGGGAGGGCTTGGTTAGTGGCTGAGGTGCATATGTAGCCAATAAAAGGGCAACAGAGAGCTTTGTCGTGGAGACTATGCTCACTACAGGGACAGGGAGTAAGAGACACTCCAAAAGGCCTGGGTTCAAAGCTGTACTCTACAACCTGCTGGGTGCCACAGAACAACCTCCCCAGCGCCTCATTCTGGGGGATACAGAACGCCAAATCCAACTCCAGGCAAAGGTAGATTCCCAGACTAGGGTGGGGGCAGAGGCTGGGGTCTGTCCTGGCTCCCTGTAGAAGGTCTTAGGAAGTGAGCCGGGATGGCTCTTTAGCACTGACCCTTCCTGTCACCTTTCCATGCAGATGAGGGAAGCAGATAGGAAGACCCCCAACTGTCAAAACTGGGCCCTTTGGTGGCAGGATCACAGACAAGGTTCTTATAGCTGTCTTCCCCAGGCCGGCCAGAGGCCGCAGCCACCTGCCTGCAGCTCCTAATTCGGTCGGCTCTCAGTGGGCACTTCCTGCCCAAGGCAAGTGTGTGCCATGTGACTTATTTGTTAAAGCCTCGGCTATTGTATCTGCTGTACCTGCTCACTGGCAGCACAGTGTTGGCCTTGACTGTCTGGCAGCACAAGGAGACAGAAGTGCCTGAAAAAGTGGATTCTACAGGAATTCCAAATACTTCCTGAGGACAGACAGGCAGTCCATTCCAGGAGGTGCCATGTTCCCCAAGAAATGTAAGCCTCTGGTTTGATTTGGGGGACTCTAACTTGGCTACAGAGCAGGAGAGTCAGAGGAGTCAGGTGAGAAAGGGGCTCCAGGCTGGGAGGAGGAACATGCACTGAGAAGAAGAGCACTCACTGGGAGGAGAAACACGCACTGGGAGGAGTACTCACTGGGAGGAGCACTCACTGGGAAAAGGAGCACATACTGGGAGGAGGAGCACGCATTGGCTTCTCACCTTTGGCAGTGTGGCTGCACCAGGGCAGGGTGGGTGTCCTATGGCAATGCAGAAAAGGCCCTGGCTGAGTTAAATCTCTTGGATAAGGAGCATTAAGAGGGAGGAAGGACCCTGGCACTTTTCTCTAGATGTGGGGTTTAATATCCGATCCCACTCCACTGAGGGCTACTCCCAAACAGCACAGCAGGCTCCCCACTTCCTCATTCCTGAACAACCTCCTCCACTACCAGAGAACTCCTGCCCTTCAGAGTTCAAATGTCACCGTCTAGGCAAAGATTTCCTCTACCATCTATGTTCCTCTGACCTCAGGACTCCAGGTCAGCACCACCCCTATCTCATAGCTAGACCTGAGCTTTGGCTGTCCAGGTCACATCGGCAAACCACAGGCTATCTAGTAAGTAAGCTACTCTATGGAACTGCAGAGAGGGAGCAGGTCTGGGGTCAGCACTGGACCTAAATCAAAAGTCCAAGATTATTTCTTGTTGGGCTGTGTGTCCTTGACCAAGTCACCCACAGGTGTCTCACTCACGGTCCCTTCTCTATAAAATGGAGATCAAATAGTACCTACTTTTTTTTTTCCTTCACGACAGGGTTTCTCTGTGTAGCCCTGGCTGTCCTGGAACTCTCTCTATAGAGCAGGCTAGCCTCAAACTCACATAGACCTATCTGTTTCTGCCTCCTGAGTGCTGGGACTAAAGATGTGTGCCACCACTGCCCAGCTCAGAGAGTACCTACATAAGAGGACTTAAAGGAATGAGAAATTCCACCTGCTTGGTGTACCTGCCACGCAATGCAAGGCCCTGGGCCAGGCACATACAGCAGGGCACTGTACCCAAACTAAAAGTCCACCTGGCTACTGGACAGGAGGACTCTGTCTCAGGAAGCTTATCAGGAAGTTTATCAAGGATGGTTCTGTCTGGTGACTCCTGCCCTCAGCCTAGGAACAAGTGACGTATTGCTCCCTAACCATACACCCACAGAGGGCTAGGGACATTCCCTGGCCCTGGGGAACTGGAAGTTTAAGGACACCAGGGCATACAGCAGCAGAGAGATGCGTGGCTGCAAACCCAAAGTGATTCCATTTCCCCTTTCCTTCGACATAAATAGGAAGAAGAGTCAGGCTAGCAAGGGGAGAGCCACTCCTTCCTAGCCGTGGTTTCTGACCGTGCAGTAACTGGAAAGCACAGCCACGTGTCAGGTTTGCCCAACACCCCCCACCCCATCCTGCCCCGCCAGAATGCCCCTACTTCAGTGACTCCATGGCTTCTGACCTGCTAGGGTTGGTGGCTCAGACTCTACTCCATTCTTGAGTGATATTGGGTAAAAATTGAGGAAGTTGAGTTCCCAGAGTCAGTCTGGAAAGGGCCAGTGTCTCACAGGGAGCTGTCAGCTCTCTCAAAAATAGGCCCGACTGCACAGGCTCCTCCTAGGCCCAGCTCTGACCACATGAAAGCCTATGTTTGCCTCATTCCAGCCAGGAAACTTTCAGAGGGGCACCCAACTGACAAAAGGGCATGCTCTCCGCTGGCCTCTGTCCCACTGATGTGCCAGCTGCTCTGTGGAAGCCACTGACACAGAAGCAGTGCCTGGGTCACGGCTATGCATTTGAAATTTAAGGTAAAAGGCTTTAAATCTCTACCGAGTGGCCTTGAACCAACCTCCCCCAAAGGCTTAGCAACAAGCATTCTCATCCAAGGGGGATAAGCGAGCGCCAGCAAGCCGCAGGAACTTGGGTCGTTCCCATGCTGCAGTCCTCCAGTGAGCCTGGGTGTATGAGGCCTCAGCTGACTTCAGGACGTGGGAGAACTGCAGACGTTGTGAGTAACTGGCTTAGTCTATCAGGGTCACCAGGTCTAATGAGGAAGCCTGACAGAGAAATCCATGCTGGCCTGAAGGGATTGAGCATTTTCAGGAATGAATAAACAAGGGCCCTTGCCTCCCGGAGAAGGAAGCCTTTGCCCTGGGCAGCAGTGAGAAGAGATCACAGGGAGAAGGAACTACCTGAGGCCTAGAAGAATCTGCATGGGGGGGGGGGGGAGATGCATATCCCCGGAGGCAAAGGAGCAGCAACAGAGGATGGAAGAATGCTCACTAGTCAAGAACACCTGCTCTAGGAGACTCAGGTGTGATTCTTGGCGTCCATACCCGTTCGTTAACTCAATACTCTCTTCTGACCTCCAAAGGCACGTGACATCACACGGTGTACAGACGTCCGTGCAAATAAAACACTCATGTACATAAAAAAATTTCTTTTTTTTTGAGACAGGGTTTCTCTATATAGCTTTGTAGCCTGTCCTGGCACTCTCTCTGTAGACCAGGTTGGCTTGAACTCACAAAGATCCTCCTGCCTCTGCCTCCAGAGTACTGAGATTAAAGGCGTGTGCCACCACCGCGTGGCAAATTTCAAAATCTTTTAAAAGGGAGAAAAAAAGCTGGGCATGGCTGTACATGCCTTTCATTCCAGCACTCAGGAGGCAGGTGGATCTCTGAGTTCAAGACCTACATGGTCTACAGAGCAAGTTCCAGGACAGCTAAAGCTACACAGAGAAACTTTTTTCAAAAGAAACAAACCAGGCCGGGCCGTGGTGGCGCACGCCTTTAATCCCAGCACTCGGGAGGCAGAGACAGGCGGATCTCTGAGTTCGAGGCCAGCCTGGTCTACAAGAGCTAGTTCCAGGACAGGCTCTAGAAACTACAGGGAAACCCTGTCTCGAAAAACCGAAAAAAAAAAAAAAAAGAAAGAAAGAAAGAAAGAAAGAAAAAAAACCCAAACCAAACCAAAAAATTCTTTAAAAAAAAAAGGGGGGAGGGTGCAGCAACAAAGGCCTAGACATTGGTCTAAGGCAGGGCCTGGCTCAAACACATCCAAAATGACCCAAAACACCAACATTTTAGGACATCCCCATGGTATCATCCCTTTCTACTCCTAAGTCTAGGGGATTTTTGTTTGTTTGTTTTGTTTTATGAGATAGGATTTCTCTAAAGCTTTGGAGCCTGTCCTGGAACTAGCTCTTGTAGATCAGGCTGGCCTCGAACTCATAGAGATCCGCCTGCCTCTGTCTCCCGGGTGCTGGGATTAAAGGTGTGCGCCACCACTGCCCGGCTCCCTCTTTACTCACTAATACAGCTCCTGTTCCCAGTACCTTCCAGTGCAAGATTTAATTTAGGACTCAGAATCAGAATGAGAAGTAAGCCACATCCATCATGAAAAGTCATAACCAGTGAACTAGCGTGTTCTTCTGTAAGTCATGTTAACTAGCGTGTGCCTATTGGGCACTCATAGGCCTGGGAGGGTTTTTTTTTTTTTTTGAGACAGGGTCTCTCTGTATAGCTTGGTCTGTCCTGGAACTCACTCTGTAGACGGGGCTGGCCTGGAACTCACAGAGATGTATCTACCTCTGCTTCCCAATTGCTGGGATTAAAGGCATGCACCACCACTGGCTTGATGACCTGATAATTTTGTCTTTTATGCATGAGCCATTTCATTTGTCCTCACAACTCTACAAGGTAAACACATTACTATCTCCATTTTTCCAGATGAGGAAGTGAGGTACTGACTTGATCATCCAGGTCTCAGAACCTACATGGTGTGGTGCAGAGGTCTGTATCCTCAGCCCTGCTGCTAAGGGTGTTCACAAACAAAAAGAGGCATCCAACCTTTGGGGTGGAGGGAGGAGGTGTGGAGATTGCGCCGTCTAAGCAGGACACTAGAGACAAGTTAGATGGGAGCCCAACTGACCAGAGAAGAAAGAGGAGCTGATGTATACAAAGACGTGGAAACAAGAACCCTCTGTGAGCAAGGCACGTCCTTTCAGGACCATGTTGTTTACATGCGAAGAACACCATAGTGCACTCCCCTAAATCATGCTAGGGATTCAGCCTTTCCCCCACAGGCAATGGGAAGCAAGCAAAGGACCATAAGGAAGGAAATGACACCATCAGACTTGTGATCTCAAAGTCTGCAACAACTGGAGTCTAGAGACTGGGCCACAAGCAGTTAGGAACTCATGCTGGGTCTGGTGAGAAGCTGGCATCAAGGGTGGTAACAGAGAAGGCTCAGGAGTTAACTTTCCTGACACCTCTGGGCACACTGAGGGTCAAGGGTGTAAGGTGACTCTGGAGTTCCTCTTTGTGATGACACAAAAGTGGAGGAACGAATTTACAGATAAAAGATCAGCTCAGAGCCAGGCGGTGGTGGTGCACGCCTTTAATTCCAGCACTCGGAGAGGCAGAGGCAGGAGGATCTCTGTGAGTTCAAGGTCAGGCTCCAAAAGCTACAGAGAAACCCTGTCTCGAAAAACCAAAAAAGATCAGCTCGGTTTTGAAACATACAAACGCCATCTGAAGTGAAGGAGGCACAGGCAGCTTGACAATTTAAGAGACCCTGAAAAGGGATGTGTGTCGTCAATCTGGATAGTCAGTATAGACCCGAAACTACAACAGTGGATAAGGCCATCCAAGATCAGTGCAGAGAGGAGGGCTGGGCCAGAGAGAATGTGAAGCGGTACTTCTAACCTCTTGTCAGAGAGGCAGGAATAAAAAATCAGGAAATATAAGAGAGTCAAAGAGTGGGAATGTCAGGAATGAGAACCAATGGTAATAGGCACTTCTGAGGAATAAAGAAAAGTTTAAAAAACCTTTATGACATCATTAGGAAGTTACTCGTGGATGTTTCCAACCGAAGTTGGAGAAAACAATGGAGGACAGAGATGCAGACTATTGGAAAGTATGTTTTTCTCCTTCTGATTCTGACTCCTTTCCACATCCAACCGTTGCCCCACAAATACTCAGATACCGACCCCTCGCCTCTCCTCTCGCTATCAAGAAAAATGCTTAGGAAAGCGACCACAGACGCTTCCCGCCCTCTGGGGAGGGTGGGGGTTTAAAGACCAAAACACCCGCTCCCCAGCCCCGAGCGCAAAGCAGCAGCCGGCAGAGAGGAAGGGGGCGGAACCCGGAGCGCGAGGGGCGTGGGAAGGGTCGGACCGAACCAAAGACGGACACCGGGCAGGGAAGCGAATTCCGTCGGCTAGGGACAGCTCTCGTACCATCACCCGGTTCCAGTGACCGCTGCAGGACCCACCTGCTTCATGTCACCACGGCCCCAACTCTTCCTGCCTCAGCTGCAGTCCAGCTCCACGGCCCGGGGAACTCCTCAGAGCGGAAGAAGATCTCCCAGCGGCGGAAGTTGCGCCGCTGAGCCCGCCCCCAAAAGCAACCCGGGATCCGTGTGGATCTGCAGCTCCGCCCCAGTCCCGCCCCTTTCCACCCGGACCCTCCGGGACCGAGCCGGAAGCAAAGTTAGGCTGTAAGAGTGTGCAAGAACGGCAAAGAACTCTAGGGTGTCGTGTTTTTTGGACCATACCGGCCTGGCACTGTGGAGTAAAGGGGAAGGCACGAGGGGCGATCTGTGAGCACAGACCCTTGGGAGAAATACATTTTTTTTTTGTTTTTTTTTTTTTTTTTCGTGACAGGGTTTCTCTGCAGCTTTAGAGCCTGTCCTGGAGCTAGCTCTTGTAGACCAGGCTGGCCTCGAACTCAGAGATCCGCCTGCCTCTGCCTCCCGAGTGCTGGGATTAAAGGCGTGCGCCACCACCACCACGCTCATTTTTGTTTTTTTTGAGACAGAATCTCAGATTGGCCGCAAACTCAGAAAGTGCTCAAATTCCAAGTGCTGGGATTCCAGACACGACACCACATCCATCACACACTTTTAAAGGACTTCTGTTTTCCCTCTGCTTTTAGCCATCTCCCTCAGGAGCTAGTAAGTCTCTCGTGCTTAACGCCTGTGAAACATGCTTAGTGCATTTAAGGAAAGGCTCCTGGGCAGGACTGGACACCAGAGTCAAGATCCTGACCCTTGAATAACCACCATTTTTTCCCTGTCAGGACATGCCATTCCTTCCCGGTCTCTCTTCCCTCCCCTGAAAGAGGAGTCTCAGGACAATTATTTACAAAGATTTATTACAGCATAGGAGGAGTTCAAGCCTGGAGTCAGGGAAGAAGGGGAGAGGGCCAGGCAGGTGAAGGACAAGGAAAACCAAGCTCCCCCCCCCCCCCCCCCCCCGCCATGGCCTCTCTAAGGACATATACTAAGTGGCATTCCTGGCACCAAAGCACAAATGAAACGCAATGAGCAGCCTCTGCCAGTCCAACTTGCAAGCACCCAGCAGAAACAGGACAATAGGGGATGACATCCAAAATGTTGAGGCTGTGGGAAAGAATGCCTGAGACCTGAACCCTGGTAGGAGTCTGTGAGAGGGGTGGAGACTCAAAGCCCACCCCCGTAGGAAGAGGGGACAGGGACAGCGGAGATTTCAGGGCACTTGCAGGTTCTCGGTACCTCCTTTCCCCAGATCTTAGGGTCCTGCCCTGTGGGTCTCCTGTGCCCAGGGGAGTGGATCTGGAGAGGAGAATTGTGAAAGGTGAATAATTTGTTTCTGGCCTTCTGAGTTTTCCAGTGTGGACTCTCTCACCTCCCCCCTCCCACCGGGTAAATAGAAGAATGACTGGCAGGGAGAGGCATCAGGGACTCTGGGCTTCAGCCAAAGCAAACACAGATCAGCCTTAGTCTTCTATAAGTCAGAAGCCGCAGCCCTAGCAGGTGAAAGAAAGGTACAAAGTAGGGTGGGGACAGAGTGGGTTTCTGGGGAGCACTTCCTCCTGGAGATGCAGGCTTCTGAGCTTATGTGCCAGGCTCAGGGTGGGTAGGGTACTGAGGCTCCTCCCCGGGCTCTAAAAGACAAGTAGAGAGGACTCAAAAACTGGCTCCGTGGTTTCCATCCACCTCCCCACCTCACAGTCCAAACACTCACCACTTAGTGCTGCTCTGTCTTCCACTTGGTCCTCAGAGCTTCCATCTCTCTGGGGCTCATCCAGAGGAGGCGGGCGCTCCCAGGGCCCCTCCAGACCCTGGCCACAAGTTAGCTTCTGTCCCACTGGAAAAGAGGGCATACAAACACAGGCTAAGTGCCCATCTGGCGCCTTGCAGCACAAGTGACGTCTGGTGGCTTGTGGCCAAGCTTCTGAGACATCATCGCATAATGGGTCGAACACAGGACTGGACAACACTCCCTATGACTGGCCATGTGACTTAGCTCATGGGCACTTTTCCGAAGAAAATATATAAGAAGAGAGGTGTAGATTACCTTAAATAAGATTATACCTACCGGGAAACTTGATGTGGAGGCTAATGCCAGTAATGCCAGCAGTCAGGGGGCTAATGCAGGAGGATTGCTTTGAGTTCAAGGTCAGCCTGAGATACATAGTTAAGATTCAGGACAACCTGGATTGCAGCATGGGACCCTACCTCAAACAAACAAACAAAAAGGGGGAAAAGGGAGCCTCTCGAGAGGCCCAGAACTGGTACCCTGAATCACTCAGAAGTGCTGGAAATAGATGTTGCTCCTTGGTGGTCCAGTCATGTGACCCAGGGACTTCTTCCCCTTCCTAAGAGAGCATCTCTCATCAATTTTCCACCTGTGGGGAGGGTCTCCGAGGGAGCTTGCTCTCAGCCCTTGAGCCCTCTCACACCCACACAGCCAAAGATGCAGAGAGGAGACCCAAGTTGTCTTGTCTGGCCCCAAGGAGTGACCACTGTAAGCGGGAGACTGCTCGTCATTCCCGTAAACAATGGATCCAAGCTGGGCGGTGGTGGCGCACACCTTTAATCCCAGCACTGGGGAGGCAGAGGCAGGAGATCTCTGTGAGTTCAAGGCTAGCCTGGTCTACAGAGCGAGTTCCAGGACAGCCAGAGCTGTTGCACAGAGAAACCTTGTCTGAAAAAAAAATGAAGAGGAGAAGGAGGAGGAGGAGGAGGAGGAGGAGGAGGAGGAGGAGGAGGAGGAGGAGGAGGAGGGGAGGAGGAGGAGGAGGAGGAGGAGGAGGAGGAGGAGGAGGAGGAGGAGGAGGAGGAGGAGGAGGAGGAGGAGGAGGAGGAGGAGGAGAAGGAAAAAGAGGAGAAAGATCCAAAAACCAGTGCAAAAAGTTTAATGTTTGCACCAGGTGAGATAGACATAGCATAGCCTTCTGTAGCCAGGTATGGAAGTTGTAACCATGTTTGTGTGTGGGGGGGAGGTCTTTGCCCAGATGTCTGGGTGTCAGTAGCTTCTGTGGGTTTTTTGGCTCTGCAGCCTTCTGTTAGGTATTAGGTGCCTTATCTCCAGTCAGCTGAGGTTAAAGGGTGCAGACCAGACTGGTTCTTAAATCTTTGATTCTACATCTGGACACTAGAGGGCACTCTCCCACCCCATCCTAGGAAGGACAGTCTCAAGGGTCCTGGAGAGGGCAGGTCAGCCAGCCTCCTGAAGCACAGCAGGATTCAGAAATGAGGGGAAGGGAATACCGCTCTCTCTGTATCCCTGAACCTCCTCACAATTTGCTTCCGTGAACAGGAAGTGCTTCTGGGATCTAGCTTCAATTGATCCGTGCCTTGCCTTAATTTTTAGCGATGAACAGTGGGGAGCGCCTAATCAGGTGAAGGACTAGCCAAGGCTTTGGTGCCCACTCTCTGAAGCTGGCCATAGGAGGACATCACAGCATAGGTGTGGACGAACTGTGTCTGACCCATGATAGCGAAAGCCATAGACCCTGGCCCCTTCCGCTTACCGGTTCCCCTGCTACCTTTCAGGACTTCTGCCTGGCTGTCTTCCTCTTCATCCTCTTCTTCATCTTCATCCTCATCCTCTTCTTCATCCTCTCTTGGGAACCCCAGCTCTCGAAGCTCCCCTAACTCATCCTCCTCCTCCGAGGCCTGGTTCTCACTCAAGTTGCTGATGGTCTGTAAGTGGGACTCAGCAATGCGCTGCACAGCTGGTAGAGGGGAACCCCCCCCCCCGAAGGTCAAGTCAGTCAGACTGCAGGAGCAGCCCAGGCATGCAACCTAAGGGGCCCCAATTCAATCCACTGGGAGGTCAAACCAAGGTGGGAGCAACAGGGGGTACATTTGATCTGATTGGTTCTTAAGCTGTTCCAAAGATGCTGCCCCCCCCCCCAGCAAGACTGGCACCAGAAAACTCCCCTACACCACAGGGCACCTGGCTGGGCAAGACCAGGCTGGTACAGCAACAGCATAACATTCTCTGGCCAGGGAGCTTACACGGTCAGGTGCTCAGTCCTGGAGAGCGTCTACCAGGGCTAACCCCAGGCAGAAGGTACCTGGCCCATGGGCCACGGCCATTTTCCCTGACATGGCTCACAAGGATCCACCCTGCTGTGCCTCCCTGCCCAGTACTGCCCAGCATTAGATACCACACTGCACCTTTTCCCCAGGCCCCCTAAGCGGGAACGGTCCTGAGCCTGAGGTCACAGCATTCTGCAGCCAGTAAAATCCTTGCTGGACAAATGGACCATTCAGATGCAGCCCTCAGTCTTGACCCATATCCCTAATCTCCCAGCTCCCTCTGCGGTGACCCAGAAAGTAGCAACACCCCACCACCACACGAAGACCTGCTCAGATGCAACCTAGGAAAGGAACAGTGTGGGCGGTTTCCCAAAGATGGAAAGTGGGGGAAGGGGGAGGAAGGGATGGGCTGGGGGTTCTGGGGAATGACAAGGTTTGAAGAAACATTGTCAGGTTGAGACTAAAATGGAGGGACTGGGATGTAGATCACTTGGTAGACTACCTACCTACCTAGCTAGCATCTACAGAGCCCTGGGTTTTGTTCCTAGTAGAGGCCTGTAATTGCAGCACCCATAAGGCAGAGGCTGAAGGATTGGGAGTTCAAATGCATCATCAGCTACATAGTGAGGTCTAATCTAGCCTGGGCTACATAAACAACCCCCACAAACAAAACAACACAAAACACTGGAGCAGAGTCAGCAAGAGACCAGGGGCTATCAGGATTCTAGAGCAGGTGAGGCATTAGGTTCAGTTCACAGCCCCAGCCTAGACTCTTCAGTGGTCAGTGCTTCCTGGCTACTTAATCCAACAGTGGCCCCTCCCCTTAGCAGCCCAGGGGGTAGGCTGGAAACCTCCGGTGCAGCTAGCAGGGCCCAGCACTCCTGCCAACTCAGGGACAGGCACAGAGGGTGCATTGTGTGTTCCCCATGCCCCGCCCTGCCTCAGCTCCAAACTTACCTCCTTCCCTCTCTGGCTGTGGGCAAGCTACCCAGGCAATAAAATCGCAATAAATTGCCCTACCCTGGCCTTGGGGACCCAGCAAAGTTTCACCTTGAGCCAACTGAGAGAGTCTTGACCTAGGAGCACCCTTTACACCCCCCACCCCTGCTCCCCTGAGGCTTAATGCTGTTCACCCTTCCTGGAGGGCTCTTGAATCCTGCCCTACAAAACCCAAACCCTGCCAGACACTTGCCCTTGCCCAGAAAGGGCTAAGCTTGCCAAACAGAACCATCTCCGTACAGAAAGGCCTCTGGACTGGGGGAGAGGAGGTGGCAGGCAGGCAGTCGGGGGAGGAAGAGGGGGAGGAGAGTTGGTTCGTGATCCACAGTGATGATAGATGTATGCAGTACCCATGCGGGCACCCCGTGAGATCCTGTATGCCTTACGCAGTCTCTCATGCCTTGCTGGACCTTCTAGAATCTCCTCTTTCCTTACCACACCATCTCTCCCCTTACCTCTCCATGTCTGGGATCCTACCCTGTCTTCCTTCCCAAGAATCAAGAACCCCACCCAGTACAGCCCTCTCCTGACTCCATATCCTGCCTCTCCCTACCTGGACCCTTTAGACTTAGCCCCTTCCAGAAGCTGGGTAGGTACATCTTTGGTCATCTTTTAGTACCCAAGAAACTTCCTGACCCTAAACTCCTACCTCAGCACACTCCCAAAGTGCAGAACCACAGCCAGGGAGGACTGAACTGGGGGTACAGCTCAGCATTGTGTGTGCTTAGTGTGTCAGACCCTGGCCTGCATCTGCAGCACACTTCCCCAGAAGACACAGGGGCGGGGGCTGCCCTCCTCCTCACATTCAGCCAGCCTAGAGTGGAGACCAGGCAGATAATCTTCAGACAGTGTTTTGATGTGTTCCAAGTTAGCCACCAAATCACTGAGCATGACCTTGGACTTCTGACCCTCAGCACTCAGGGCTTACAGGTGTGTGTGTGTGTGTGTGTGTGTGTGTGTGTGTGTGGCCACCCTTGGCTACTGAGGTATAGACGATGGAACCCAGGGCCTTGTGCGCATTGTGTAAGCACACTGCTCCCCAGTCTCAAGGCCAAGTTTCCATCCTCTGTCATGACTTGTCTTCATGCCTGCTTTAAATCCTTCTAGAAGTCCCTACAGGAAGCCACTTGCTGCAGCTTCCTCCCTTGATTTTCCTGTTCCAGGAGAAGCCAAGCACCTATACCTTCCTCCAGGCCTCCAGCTTCTCTCCTCTGTCCCCAGTCCTGGAAGGAGGGTTGCCAGGTGTTGACCTTGACAGCTTCTGGCAAACCATACTAAACCCACCTATCCAAGGGGGTCTCGGCACACCATCCCCCCACCCCCTCTGAGGAGAAGGGACCGCCAGGCAGGAAGGCCTCCAGAGCGGGTGGCAGGTAACTGGCACCTAGTTAGGAAGAGGCCCTTGGCATGCTCCTTTGCACCTGCACCTGCCCCTCCGTAAGGTGTATCTCCCACAGCTCCCTGGCCAGAAACCAGGTCTCCAGCTGTCCCTGAAATCCTGGTTCACTCTTCCCAGCCCTTTGCACATCTCCTTCCTCTGCCTGCGTCTTCTGGCCGTTGATTGCAGGAACCTTAGCCTTGTCCCTTCGACAGACTCTCCCTGATCCTTAGAGACAAGGGTCCAGAAAGCAAATCACTCATTTTTCATTTCCTTATGAGACCCAGTCTTGCTGTGTTGTCCTAGCTGGCCTGGCATTGACAGTGCGGTCCAGGCTGACCTTGCGTCCATAGCAATTTTCCTGCCTCTGCCTCACAAGTGCAAGAATTACAGGTACGAGCCACCAAGTATGGTGGGAAGCTTTGTCTTTGTTTCTGAGTGTTTTTTTATTATTTTATTTTTTTTGAAACAGGGTCTCTGGCTGGCCTGACGCTGTCTCTATAGACCGGGTTTGCCTTGAACTCACAGAAACTTGCTTGCCTCTCTGTCTCCAAAATGCTGAGGTTACAGACCTCTGTGCCACCAGACTGACTTGTTAAAAAAAATCAGTATCATGGCTGTAACCTAATGCTGTCCTTTTGTTTTTTGTTTTTTGAGACAGGGTTTCTCTGTAGCTTTAGAGCCTATCCTGGAACTAGCTTTTGTAGACTAGGCTAGCCTTGAACTCACAGAGATCCGCCTGCTTCTGCCTCCCTAGTGCTGGGATTAAAGACGTGAGCCACCACTGCCCGGCTAAATAATTTATTTGTATTTTATGTACGTTGGTGTTTTGCCTGCGTGTGTGTCTGTGTGAGAGCATTGGGTCCCCTGGAACAGGAATTACAGACAGTTGTGAACTGCAATGTGGATGCTGGGAATAGAATCCAGGTCCTCTGGAAGAACAGTCAGTGCTCTTAACCCCTGAGCCATCTCTCCAGTGACCTAATGCTGTCCTCCGCATGTCAATCAAGTGCTCTACCACTGAGCTACACTGTGAGCCTCCGATCTTCCTCATCTTACTTTTTCCAGTGCCACCAATGAGACCTGGCACGACACCTTTTAATCTGCACAGCAAAGCAGTCAAGGGAGAGTCCAGGATGCAGACCTGCACAGGGGTGGGAGTGGAGCCAGAGGGGAAAGCAGGGGGTGAGCACGGGGCCATTTGGAGAGACACCTCTGGAGGCTTTCACTTGTCATCCTGTGGGGCTAGCCTGCTTTCCCTTCCACACCCTCAACCTACCGTTAAGACAACCGCTGCCCTTTCCCTGCCTCTGGGAACCTAAGAAAGTCTCCTGCATCAGGCAGGGATTTGGTGACACCAGCTTACAGGTCCTCTTCCTCCCCTACATCAGCCCAGCTGCAGGGCTCCAGACCACAAAAAAGATGGAGGGGTGGGATTAGTACCTTTCAGCGAGGGGGGAGTGTAGGCACAGGGGTTGGATCTCTTCGACTTCGGGTGGTGCCCTTCTCCCAAGGTCCTCTGCAGGGAAGAGGCAATTGAAACAGGCTACCCCTTCCCTTTGCCCTCTCTCCAGTGGCACAAACCCCCCACAGCTGGCTGAGCATGGGACACCTGGGCCAAGCAAAGTAAAGCAAGACCCTGGACACCCCACCACACCCCGCTCAGAGAAAAGGTGACACTCACTCAGAGCAAGGACTTTCCAGGGAATTGCAATTGATATGCTAATAAGTCCTGAGCCGGCCAGGCTCTGCGGGCAGCAGTCTGCCCCACCCCGAGAGCCCGGCTAAGTGTCGTACCCTGAGTCCCAGGAAACTCACCTGGTGTGGGGAGGCCTCCTCCTCTGAGCGAGGTCACCAGGTGTACACCAACCATGATGGAGGGGGAAGAGAAAAAGAATCATGTTACTTTCCCGAAAGTCTGTCATTGGGGCAGCAGAAGTGTGCCCTTCCCTCCTGGTGCCAACAGGTGCCAATACAGTAAACCGACCCAGCAGAGTGGGCCTTCCAGGTCTTCAGCCTCCAGTCTCCAGTGTGTCCTCTTGGGAGAACCCCGAAAAGGCACCAGAGTTGGGGTAGAGGGCAGGGGATGGGCCCTACCTGGAGAAGAGTGCTCTGAGACCCGGAACAGCATGGCAGGGGTCGGTCTCCGGCGCCGGATCTAGTGGGGGATGGAGGAAGCAAGGAAAGAAGAACACTGTATTGGGCCCCTTACCCTCACCCAGCGCCAGCTGGATGCAAGGCTTTGGAGTCCTCAGGGAGCCTGAGAATCAAAGGCAGCTAGAGCTCACTCAACTCACTCGGTCCCTTTGTTTTACAGGGATGAAAAGTCCCAGGCGTGGAGAGGTTGGGCAGCTTGTTCAAGGTCACACAGCACACTGGGTCCCAAAAGACTAGAAAACCCATCCCCTGCCTCCTAGCCCAGGTGGCCCCACTCCACAGCTACTACAGAAACTTCTCTAGAAGATAAAGCTGGTTATAGCTCCTACCAGCAGCTTGAGCAACATAGGAGGTACCTATGACCCTACCCAGCAAAGGTCAGCTTAAGGGCTCCAAAGCAGCTGGACTTGGCTGTGAGGTCTGAGCCCAGGACTGCAGGCACCTCCATCCTCACCTGCGCCCTAGACACCCAGGGGTCTGCTGGAGTCTCTGAAGGGTGGAGTCTGGGCTCCTAGCAGTCTTTCTCAAGCTGTGGGATTCTTCACCCAGTTCTCATGAAAAAATGTAAAACTGTACTCCTTGCCCACCCCTGGCTTGGCAATCAGAGCAACTGTCAGTTAATTAGGTCCCCTCTAAGCTCCAGGGAAATGAGGAGAGGACTAGGTAATTGAAGTTGAAGCAGTTGCTGCCAAAAGCTACTTAGGCCCAGGCTTCAGCCCACCCCACCCAAATACCCCAAGAAGGGTTTTTGCCCAATGCTCACTGCCCTCTTCCGAGCCCGTGGCATCTCAGCAACAAGTGTCCTTGCTAGGTTGTGGAGTACAGACCTCTGCCTCCACCACCTCCCCCTGGCTTTGTAGGTCTCCAAAACTCCAAGGAAGGTAAGACTGTTCGCCTCCCTGGGGTTGCGTCCCTAGGTTCTGATAGCAGAAAGTAGTCAAAACAAGGTTCTGGGGAGCCCAGACCAGGCCTAGAGGGTTAAACTGTGGTCATCTAGACCATGAAGTTGAAATGACAGCCTCGGACGCTTGAGTTATGTGCGTTTCTGGGGGTGCCACCTCAGTGACTTGGTCGCCGTGGGAAAAGGAAGAACCTAGCGGGGCTATGTAAGGACCAAAAGGGCAGTCCCACGAGCGGACTGTCTCCGGACGCCCACTGCCTGAATTCTCCCGCCCAAGATCGGCTCAAAGGGCCAGGGAAAAGTTGCTAGGAGTCTCCAGCGAACTTCCCTCCCTGCGGGGCGCCGGGCAGCAACCCAGGCGGGGTCCAGCAAGAGAACAGCTGGGTTGCGCGGGGATGTGTGCTGAGGGCGCTACGCGGATGGGGCGCGGCCCCCTTACCATCTCCACCTGGCGGGGGTCGAGCTGACTGGGGGGCGCGGGAACCGAGAATTGGATCTTCTTGCGGTCCTTGGGGTCCATGGCCGGCTGTGCGCACCTCGGGTGTTGGGCTGATCCCTGCTTCGCTGTCCGGAGCTGCGGGTGGCGCGTGCTGCTCGGAGGAGGAGGAGCGCTGTCCCCGCACCCAGGAAAATCCCACGACCCGTGAGGAGAACGCACTACGATCGGGAGTGCTGGACCGCGGGGATCGCCTGCAGCGCCCGGCTCGGCGTCCCCTGCCCCGGGCTCGCGGTGCCCGCGCCTCCGCTGCCCGCTACTCGGCTGGGGCGCGGGACTCCTGCTCCCGGCCTGCGCTCTCCGCGGGTCTGGGTGGGCTGCCCTCGGCCTCGCTCCACCAGCTTCTGTCTACCCTCTCTCTACCTTCTTCCTCTCTGCACCTCTGTCTCTGCTGGCTGAACCCCACAGGTCCCAACCCTGGGGTCCCAGCCCGTCCCCTCCGCCAGGGACTGGCGCCCAGGCACTCGGAGGGAGGGCTTAGGAGAAAGCGGCCAATGAGCATCGAGAAGCGTGTTCTCCCGGGGATGGGAGGAGGGTGTGGAGTGAGAGCCAGGGCCCGGGGAGCGGCCAGGGGGCCCCCTGCCGTCTCCCCAGAACTCGGTCTTGCATTATTGATGGAGTCCAGCCGTGAGGCTAAGGGGAGGGGCACGGGCAGCTGGAGCCGGGACTCTGGTCTTAACCACTTCGGGAGCACCCGAAGTGGAGTTTCAAAGGAGGCCTGTGAGGTCGAGAAGAGAGTGCCAGCATGTCACGCTGTGAATGGGGGTGTCCTAGAAAGCGAGTGTAAGAGAGGTGTGCGGGGGAGGACACCTGTCAGTCATCGTGGTAGGGAGTATGTGCAAGGGAGTGCTATAGCTGGGGAGGGTGGGGGTCGGCGTGGTGTGAGTGTGTGAGTCTATGTAAGTGTGTCAGAGTGTCAAAGATGCGGGTGTGAGTGGCAGCGTGTGGGAGGACTGCGTGTGTGCGGGGGAGGGTGTGGGTGTGGAGGAGGATGTCAGAGGCTGTCAAGGTGATGGGCAGGCGGGTGCCAGCTTGCGGGGGGGCGGGGGCTTGCAGAAGAGGGGCTTGAGGCTGCTGAGAGTGTGAGAGCAAATTCCCCAGGGGAGATGGGGGGGGGGATGAGTCCCTGCCACAACGCACCCAGCCTTCACGTGTCTCCTGCCTTTTCTCCCCATCTTCTGGGGGGAGGGGACAGAACCAACCAGGGGGCAGGGTTGGGGGGCTGCCTTAGCAGTACACGTGCTATCACGTGTGTGGGCTTGGTGCGCTGAGGAACAGAGCTGGGCGAGAGAGGTGTGTGTGATCATACTGAGGTGTCTGCCTCTTTTACAGATGTGTGTGTGTGTGTGTGTGTGTATGTGTGTGTGTGATGGAGAGGGGCTGCTTTGTGGGTTAAATGCCCCTGTTTATCTGACCAAACCCTTGAGTTTCTGCAGGAGCTGGCACTGCCCTCTGCGGGGCTGGCTAGAAGGACTGAATGCCTCTCTTTAGAGCCCAGAAGGGGTGTGTGTGGACCTGTGCCTGTGTGTGCCCTCCTGGGGTTCTGTTTATGTTGGCTGTCCTCTCTCCTGGTCACTCTCAGGCCAGGAACAGCAGGGCCCCTCCTCACCACAGCCCTAACTCCATGGCGACCTTCCTGCTCCCAGTCCCAGCCTTGTGGCCGGAGTGCAGGAGTGAAGGGCCGGTGGAGCCATATGGAAATGAGGTCGGGGCATGCTGTTCTGCCCCAGGCTCAGTGCCCTCTGGGGGATGAGAGAGAGAGAGAGAGAGAGAGAGAGAGAGAGAGAGAGAGAGAGAGCGAGAGAGAGAGAGAGAGAGAGAGAGATGAGAGAGAGAGGAGAGAGAGAGAGAGAGAGAGAGAGAGAGAGAGAGGGAGAGAGAGCGCCAGGGACCAAGCTTTTCTCTTGGGAATAGGATGTCTTGGTGGCCAGGCCCCACATCCTCCAGCCCACGCCTGGCTACAGCTTGTTGACATATATTTTTTTGGGAAACAGCCCATGCTAGGTCGCTGGCCTGGGACATGGGTATCTCTGCCAGTCCCTAGCTTGGCCCAGGACCCCTCTTCCAGATGAGGTGTAGTGGGGAATGACAAAGGCCAGTTGTCGGTATGTTGGGGGGATAAAAAGGTACATGGCCAGACAGCAACCTGGGCAGCCTTTAGGCCGAAGTTGGAGCGTACCCTGCTATAGTTCCTGAGGAAGGGTATGTGGGGGATAAAGAGGATCCAGGACATGGATGAGGCTGCCCCCCCCCCATATACCTCAGCGCCTGTTGGAAACTTCTGAAAACACACTGGTTTGACCTACACAGTTAGGAAGGATCCCTCCCCGTCATGGTGCCTGGGTATGGAGATAAGGGTACAACTTATTTCCAGAAGATGGGCCCTTGGGGACAGCAGGTGGTCGTCACCTCTTTGCCCATCTTTGACTGTAATGCCCTGGAGTCATGAAAGGTTAGGAGATGTAAGTACAGGGGACAAGCGGAAGGGGAGGGACACAGAACTAGGAGGGGCGGGAGAGGGTCGTGGAAAGAGTGGGAAAGAAGAGAGGGACCATGTGAGAGATGAAGAGACAAAGAGAAGTGGAGAGGAGAAAGAAAGCCTCACGACAGAAAGGCAGGAGACAGAGATGGAGAGAGAGAGAGTAAAAATAGCTCCACATTAAGATAATTGCAGCTCGCAGCTCTGCCCTCCGTTAGGAATTAAATGAGGTTTTATTACTTTGATTTTTCTCTCCTGGATCCTACGCGACTTCTCAGGAACTTGGGGAAAAGTTTTTCCGGTGGGCGGCCAGGTGGCGGAGGAGCTGCGTGGGTGAAAGAGAGGAAGGGAACAGGGAACTGGGGAGGAAGGGACAGGGGCAAGGAGTGGGTGAAGAATGGTGGGGGTGGCAGAGCCCCCCAAGAGTTAGAGGAGGGGACTGGACAAACAGGTGGGAGGGCTGAGAAGCCAGCCCAGTTTCCATTTACTTCAGCTTGGAATTAACCATATGCAAATGAGATGTAAAAATAATACGTCACTCCTGGGTTATTATTCTTGAGTTGGAAGCACAGGCAGTTAGGTTCAAAGAACCTCGTTTGACTTAATTCCTGCTTGCTCGGACTGACAAGGTTGTTAGTGGTGTTGGTGTTGTCTGTTACCTCATCTCGGGTCTGAGCACACTGTTCGGAGATATCTTTCTGGTATCTGCTTTCTCTTCTTGACCCAGTCCCTGCCAGGCAAGAGCCATTGCACCCTCCTTTTCTGGAGGACGACTTTTGGAAGGTGCTGTGAAGTCTTTGCTCTCCTTTGAGGATGTGAAAAAGGACAATCACCTCCCTCCCACTTCCCCCCTCCCTTTTCTCAATCCAAGCACATAAATTTACATGATCAAAAAAAAAGAGTTGGGTAGCCCTGGAATCTCAGGTCCGAAGGCTGTTGTGTGAACGCTGACAAGTTTCTTTCTGTCTCCCTGCCTCTGTAAATTTCAAAGCCCACCTTGCACAGTGGCTGTGGCTATTCAGCGCAGTCTTCCAAGGTTTGGTCGGCTTCCACGCTGTTTTCGAGATGAAGTTCTGTCAATGACCAGCAGGTGGCGGAATCGGCCAGGGTTCGGGCCGCTGCACCGCTGGCAATGTGGGTCTGTAGTTAAGCATCCAGCAGGTGACCTTGGCACTAAGGAGTAGAGCTGGAACAGGAAAGAGTGGCATGTGACAACTGAAAGGGAGGAGGCCCCAGGAAGTCCTGGGAAGCAGCTTTAGAGAGGCCAGGGAAGCTAGCTGGGTGCACAGGGCCCTCTTTCCCTGCCACTAAGAGAAAGGAAAGATTGGGGAAGGGAGAGGCGAGAACAATTCAAAGCCAAAAAGAGGAGAGGAGTATTTTTAGCCTAGAAGGTGGTGGACAGTCAGCTAGATCCATTCACCTATTTGTCCAGCATCTACCTTTTCACCATTTAATATATTCGTATCCGTACTTACATGCTTAAAAAAAAAACTTTACAGTCTGGTCAGGATGGCACACCTTTAATCCCAGCACTCACTTGGGAGGCAGAGGCAGGCAGATCTTTGAGTTCTAAGCCAGTCTGGTCTACAAAACTGACGCCAGGACATCCAGAACTGTTATACAGAGAAACCCTGTCCCCCCAAAAAATTACACAACCAAACAAAAATTTTTTTTTACAAACAAACAACAGACTGTAACAGTTGTGAACATTCATTGCAATGGAGTTTTGAATTCTATTTAAGGATCGTTTGTTTTTATTTATGTGTGTTTCCCTTGCTTGTGCACAGCCTGTGCGCAGAATCACAAGAGGGAGGCTGAACCCCTGGAGTTACAGCTGTAAACTGGCATCTGTGTGCTGAGAACCAGATCCTAGTCTCTGCAAGAACAGCACATGGGCCGGGCGGTGGTGGCGCAAGCCTTTAATCCCAGCACTGGGGGTGGGGAGGCAGAGGCAGGCGGACCTCTGTGAGTTCCAGGCCAGCCTGGTCTACAAGAGCTAGATCCAGGACAGGCTCCAAAGCTACAGAGAAACCTTGTCTCAAACAAAACAAAACAAAAGAAAGAAAGAAAGAAAGTAAGAAAGAAGGAAAGAAATAGCAAGTGAGGTTTTTGTTGTTGTTGTTTTGTTTCTTTGTTTTTTCAAGACAGGGTTTCTCTCTGTAGCCCTGGAAGTCCTATAACTCACTCTGTAGACCAGGCTGGCCTCAAACTCAGAGATCCACCTGCCTCTGCCTTCTGAGTGCTGGGATTAAAGGTGTGCACCACCATGCCCAGCCCATGAATGGGAAATGTTTTTAAAACTTCTGAGTCATTTCTTTGTCCTTATTATTATTTTGAGACAGAGTCTCACTATATATACCCCTGGTTGGCCTGGAACTCACTGTGTAGACCAGGCTAGCCTTGAACTCACAGAGATGCTCTTGCTCACTGCCTCCTGAGTGCTGGGTTTTGTCATGAGCTACAGTGTTCAGCCAAAAATTCTATATAGGACGTGATTACAACCGTAACACAGATATACATTCCATGCCGCCCGCCCCCCCGAAGTTCTCCTGCCCCACCTGGCTCAGTGGCCTCTGTACTGGTTCTCTGTGAATCAAAACATGTGTGTTGTGTTTGTGTTTGTGTCATTTACTGTTTATTTTATGTGCACTGGTGTTTTGCCCTCATGTATGTCTGTGTGAGGATGTTAGGTCCCCTGAAACTGGAGTCACAGACCGCTGTGAGCTGTCATGTGGGTGCTGGGAAATGAACCTGGGACCTCTGGAAGAGCAGAGTCATCTTTCCAGCCTTTTTCCCCTTAGATTTATTATTTTTATTTTATGTGTGTTCTGCCTGCTTTTACACCACCTGCATGCAGTGCCAGAAGAGGGCCAGGGAACCCTTGGCATTACTGACAGTTGTAAGCTTAAATATGAGTGTTGGGAACCAAACCCCTGGTTCTTTGCAACTGTGGACATTCTTAACCATGTGAAAGTCTATACATCATGTACATGCAGTTCCAGCATAGGCCAGAAGAAGGCGCTGAATCCCCTTGAACTCAAGTTACAGACAGTTGTGAGCCACCATGTAGTTTCTGGGAATTGAACTTTGGACCTCTGAGGGAGCAGCCTTAATCCCTGAGCCCATAAATCAACGTTTTAGCACTCCATCAAGCATCTTTGTGCTGAACTCTAAGGAACTGTAGGGAAGACAGATTAAGGAATAAACAAGTTGTAGACACTAACAACTCGTTTGTGTTTGTGTTTTTCTTGCTGTGTCGGTTTGTTTTGCCCCTTTTTGGAGCCTTCACTATTCTGGATGCTGAGCTAAGCCCCGTCTATGCAGTATCTCATTTTATCCTCTAGGCCAGACCCATTTTATAGATGGGACAACTGAGTCTGAGAGGGCTTCAGCAGCTTTTGCCCAGAGCCTAGTTCAAAGGAAAGACAGTTTTAGCCTCAGCCTTCAGGAGGTTGAAGCAGGAGGATTACAAGTTGCAGAATAACCTGGTTTGTAAAGAAACAAAAACACCCACAGACAGTCACAAAGCACCCCCTTTTTTGCCATGGGGGTGTGGTCTTAGAGCGCTCCATCCCAGGGCCTTGTCCATGATAGATTGGTACTGAGCTGCATCCCCAGCTCTGGAGTCCTCTTCTTTTTTTGGACACAGGGTCTCATAATACAACCTTGGCAGGACCAGGCTGACTTCCAACTCAGTGCTGGATTTAAAGATGTCCGGTTTTACCTCTGTCTTTAACACGTTCAGAACCAACGAGTAGAAGATACCTAGCATGCGCTGGAGTGGACTTCTGGTTCATTTTTGGACCTGGTTTCTCTCCTGCCCAGCTTGGTGTCTTCTCTGGAGAAGCAGAAATCGGTGTGCCAAGGCTGCCCTCTGGTGGCAGAAACGAGTCCAGTAGCATCTGTGCCCCCTGGCGCCCCCAAGTGGAAGCTGAGATGTCGGCGAGAAGAAAGCAAGCTGCAACCCAAGCGGGGGAGGGGGGCAGCCTCAGCCGCCGGCACCTGGAGACCCCCTGCTCTGGCCACTGCCTGGTGCCCCCCGAGGTGCCAGCTGAGGCTGCCCCCGAAGAATGCCAGCTGCCGGAGCTCGCCGCCTCCCACTCCCTCCACCAGCCTCACACACGCTCCAATCCCGGTCCAGTCGGCTGCTTCCATTCCCTGAAGAAGAGGCCCTAAAGTTAAAACAGCTGTTAATTTATAAACCAATTTTTCCGTGACTGCTTAATAAATCGCCAGCAGCTGCTCTGCCCCCTCCTCCTGCCCAGGCACCCGGCCCCGGGGGCTGCATGGAGAAGCTTAGGGCTGCCAGCCTACCTCTCCTGCCTCCTTTGCCCACCAGCTCCCAATTTGCCCCCAGCACCCCCCCCAAAAAAAGAGGAAAATCCGGGTGAACCCAGCTTCCCTGGTCCTGATCAGGAGGTTAAGATGAGAATGGGGTTTCGTTCCCAATACACTAAAGCCGCTCCCTAAACTCCCAGGCCCAGAGGGTGGCAGCGAAGTTTCCCTGGCACTGCAGGTCTGCGGGATAAAAATGCATAACTTCCCTGCTGATGTCCCCTTGGGCCATTGGGAGACCAGGGACCCTGGTCTGGCCCAGGGCTCATGCTTGAGAGTGCTGGAATCTCAGTTTCCCTGTCAGGCTAATCCCCTGACAGATGCTAGCAGAAGCCCTAGCCCTGCTTTTCTCTCGAGGGTGGTCTGAGGGGAAGCAGGGGGTGCAGGGCTAGCACCCCTCCAGGAAGATATCCCCATCTTAGGAGCAGAGGTAAGACCTGGGCCTCCTGAAAGGCTCTCTGCCCAGCTTTTTCCAGCGTGGAGAAAGTAGCTTATATCCTCTACAGAGGAGGGACACAGAAGAAATGGGCTCTCTCATTGTGTCTCCAAGGTCCTAACGTCCCAGGGAGGATGTCTGTTGCTGCTAGAATCCGAGACACTGCTTGGGACAGCAATCTAGTCATAACACAAACCTTGTTGTGTCCTGGAGAAGAAAGGCTCAACACAGTGACCAGTTCAGATTCTGCTTCTACCACTTACTAGCCATGGGCTTAAGGCAAGCCCACCCCTTTTCTTTCTTCTCTGCCCCGTGGAGAAAATAAAATTGTTGTGAAAAGTCAACAAATTCATACACATGAGCACACAGTAAAGGAAAGGCTACTAGGGAATTTGGAACCACCTTCCTCGTCCTCCTCTGCACACAGCCGGTGGCAGCTCCTGGGGGCGGGGCCTAAACCGCAAACAATCAAGCCTTGGGTGTGAGAGTTCCTAGGGCGTGGTTGTCAAGTACGCCGAAGCACACCTTTAATCCCAGCACCTGGGAGGCGAGGCGAGCTGATCTGAGAGTCTGAGGCCAGTCAAGACTACAGAGTAAAACTTTTGTCTCAAAAACAAAACAAAAAACCAAAACCAAACACAAACAAACAAAACCCCACAAAATATAGCTCAGTGGTGATGGCACACGCCTTTAATCCCAGTACTCCGGAGGCAGAAGCCAGTGGATCTCTGTGAGTTCGAGGCCAACCTGGTCGACAGAGTGAGTTTCAGGACAGTTAGGGCTACACAGAGAAACCCTGTCTTGAACAAAACAAACAAATAGAAATACAAACCTAAAAAGTTGTAGCGAAAATGAAGATCAGATAGAAATGCTCCCAACAAAACTAGGGGGGAAAACCCAGGCAGGGTCCCTGGGCTATAGTGTGAGTTTTCTCATCCATCATCCCCCCCCCCCCCAGCAGCCAAGGGCCCTTCCCAGCCTGAGGCTAGAGCAGGGATGAAAAGGCTCCTCCCCATGCGAGCTCCTGCAGCCTCTGCTTCTGCAGGAAAGTTCTCCCACAGTCTAACTGAAAGCCTTTTGGGTTGCTCTGATAATCACGGGTTGCTATGGCTCGGTCCCCTTCCCACCCTTCCCGGAAGACTTCGAGTGAGCTTGGACTTGTCTGCCTTAAACTGGGGGTGTTCCCAGAGCCTGTCTCCTGGGTGGATGCGGATGGAATGGATGCTGCCCATGAAGCCCTTGCCAGGACCTGGCGCAGAAGCTGTTGGTGTACTGGAAGAAAGGGCAGAGTGTGTGTGTGTGTGTGTGTGTGTGTGTGTGGCGGGGGGGGGGGGGAGAACGCAGATGTCAAAGCCCCATGACACTAATTTCAGGTGGGCCACCTTGGGGCAGCCGCTTAACCTTACTATGCCCTTTATCTTCCATCCATAAAATGGGGACGGTAACAGAGTCTATGCCACAGAGACGTCTAGGGCTCTTGGAATCCCAGCAGCAGGAATGTTTGCTGAGGTGTAACCAGTGGGGCCCCTTGAGGCTTTGCCCCAGTGTAACTGCTGGGCATGCGGAGGCGGGACCTTGGAAAGTCACTACAAGTGAACTGGAAGCCCTGGCATGGAGGAAGGGGCGTTGTGGTTCAGGACAAGACCCTGGTCCCCACCTGCCCATTTTGCCCACCTCCGGCCTCCCCCTAGACCTTGACTTCGGACCACTTTGATCCCTCAGCCTCCCCTAGTCAGTGAAGCAGCCAGCCCCCTCCCTGTGCCTGGGGTCCAGACTATGTCCTGGAAATAAAGCAGGGTCCCTGGGGCCCACTCAAGCCGAAGACTGCTCTGCCAGGGTGCCAGCTGGTGCCCACGAGGGCGGGGCTGAGGTTTGATCATGTGGAAAGGGAAAGCTAGAAGCACCCCTAACCTTTATGGTCACCACCAGAGACAAGAAAGGACTGGAGGGTACTGAGGACATCTTCTAGGAACAGGAGGTGAGATTTAAAAATTGCCTTGTCCTGTGCCTCAGTTTACCCAGACACCCAAGAACGGAGTCTTCATTTCCGCATCCCAGTTTCTCTGGGGCTCCAAAAGCCTTGGCATTGGCCCTCACAGCTCGTGCCCTTTTTCCTTTCTTAAAGAAACGAGGCTCAGCCTCCTACCCGCCCAGATTCTCTCCTTAGAAGCTACCCGGGGGACCCGTGGCCAGAGGTGGAGACCGCTAGCGGAAAGCCGCAGGCTCTAGACAGCCCCCGCAGGGAATGGTGAAGCATCTCAAGCCCGCCTAGGTTGCCAGTCCCTGCCGGGATGACCCGGAGCTCCCCGCCCCTGCCCCTTCCCGCCTCCTCTGGCCCTTTAAGAGCCTCTCCGCGCGCTGCCGTCCCGGATCAGCCAGAGAGACCATTAAAATTTTATGCAGAATGAAAATGGGCCAGGTCTCCAGCTTCCTCGCTCCCATCCAATGATTTATTACTCGCAAATACCACAGAACTAATTAGTATAGTAATTAATTAATACGCATTTGCATATTTGCATGTGCAATTAGTGCAGTGGAGTGATTACTGGGAGAATGAGGGCCCCGGATTGTCAGATGTGAGGGGGAAGTGGCCTGGAAAAGAGTTAGTGGGAATGAACTTTGCAGGGAGCGCGGGGCGGGAGCGCGGCCGGGGCGGGGCGCTGCACGGGCTGCAGGGTGCGGAGCTTGGGCGTGGGGAGTGCGCCCCCCCCCCGCGGCCTCCGACTCGGGGCAGGGGTCGCGACCCCGGCACCCCGCCCGCCCGGCCGCGCCCGCCCCGCCCCCGCCGCGTGGCACAGCTCCAAGCGCGCGCCTGATTGTTATGCATTGTGTTTCTCGTCGCGAGCAGAGCCGGGCGGAATGGGGCTGGCACAAGCTGTCTCCCTGCCACGCGGCGGTGGCACCTTAAAGGCGCAGCGTCCTCTCCCTGCCGCCGTCGCCGCTGCCCCCACCTCGAAGCCCGGACCACCGACGTCCCCAGGTGACCTCTGGAGGTCAGGGTGGGCCCGGAGGCTGTCTGGAGGGGTGCATAACGGGACAAGGGCGCGCGGGGCACGTGCCACGGAGCCAGGCAGGCACGAAGTCAGAGCTGCGAGCGCGATCGGGCGGCTGGGGCGCACCGGGCGCAGTGCCAGGCGCGGACGGGGGTCGGTGAGGCGAGAACCCGGAGCTCGGCAGACGAAGGACGAGGAAGAGAAAGAAGCAGCGAGTGGCAGGGGGTCCGCTGGATGCCAAGGACTTCCTTGGGGGATTTCGCGAGGCCTGGCTCCTCTGTCCCGGCTTAGAGTGGCACAAGAAGGAAAGATGGGGCAAATCACGACCAGAAGAAGCAATGTTTCCTGGGCAGTAACCAGGGAGAACTTCCTGGCGGAGGAAGCTCTGCTCTGCCCTTGGCCTTCAGAGGCAAGCAAATCTCCCTCTCAGAGATGAGGGAAAGCGTAGCAGGATGGCTAAGGATGGCCCTGGAAGGTGGAACCACGACTGTGATCTGGACACAGGGCAAGCTCTGGGCACAGACTCTGCCAAGGGCTCTTCCTCTACTTCTCCATGGCAAGGCCCCCTGTTCCTAACAACATGATCCCCCCAGACTTTAGAGAGAGGGACACTGTTTATGATCACGAATAAGCCCAAGGGTGCACCTCACCCACTTGGTTCAGATGCAGGCTCTGTGCCCACCGCTGGGCCAGTGAGATGGCTCAGCTGGTAAAGGTGCTTGCTGTCAAGTCTGAAGATCTCAGTTTGATCCCCAGGACCCGCATGATGGAGGAAGGGAACTGGCTCCCCCAAGCCGTGTTCTGACTTCTTCCACAGAGCTCCCTACACCACACACACACACCACACACACACACACACACACACACGCACACGCACATGCACACACACGACCTCTGTTGCTAAATGGCTGTTGAAAGTCCTGAAGTTTCAGGACAGGAGCGCCCCCAAGGTGTTTTGTTTTGGAGTCTTACTCTGTAGCCCAAGCTGGCGTCCAATTGTTGATCTCCTGCCTCAGTCTCCCAGAAGGCTAGGGTGGAGTGTGTGTCACCATGCTCAGCTAGCACCCTGGTATCTGCCACTCACTTATTGTGGGACATCAGACGAGCTGTACCTCTGTACCCCACCTCTGCTGGGGTTTCCTCTCTGGAAAAGAGGAGTTTGCTTCACCCCTAGGCTGTTCCTTCCTTCCCAGGGGAGTACACTGAAGAAGCTTGCCGGGCTGGGAAGTGTCGCCCAATGGTCGGGTACTTGTCTGACTTAGGAGAGGTCCTGGGTTCCATCTTCAGTACCAGAAGTGGGAGGAGGAGGGAGAGGATGGAGAAAGCAGAAGGGGGAGAAGGAGGGAGGAGAAGGAGAAGGAGGTCAAAACTAGCTCTACCTTTGAGAGCAGGCTGTCCTTCCCTGGCCCACCCTATCTCTCTGGCAGCAGTGGTACCGTTTTCCCCAGGTTAAAGGATGACTTCCTGCCCTAGCTGTGCCCACCACATACACCGTGCCGAGTAGCTCTTTGTGACTGTCCCCTGTAAGTACCAGCACCTACTGTTTACGGTCTGCTTCCAGTGTCACCAGCACTGGTGATAGATTCAAGGGACATGCCAGCCACAGTAATGTCAGTCCCAGGACTCCCCAAGGCAGACTTATGGCCCTGATTTTGAAGGAAGACAACTGGCAGAAATCACTGTAGAGCCCCTGTTCTGCCCAACCTGGGTCATGCCCATCCACCAGGCTTGGGCCTCCTCAGAGTGCACTCTGTACCCCGCCATCCTCCTGGTCACCCCGACAGCTCTGAGGATCCATTGGGAAGGAGGCACTAATTCCACTTATAGCCGAGGAGAAAGAAGGTCAAATGATTTGGCCAAGGTGAAGATGCCAGGGTTAGGGGTCTGCTGCCACACTGTGCCCTATATCAGTCTGACCTTCCTGTGAGGATGGGGCTTGGGGGGGGGCGGGGAAAAGACCACCAATTGCCTCTGCAGAAGCCTGACAGTGAAGCAGAACAAAGACCATGGCAAAGAGAGCCCCAGGAACAAAAACATTTGATAACTAAAGCTGAGCCAGGGCTGGAGGCAAAATTGGCCACGTCAGGGATGGCCAGAAGCACTCACACCTGTTACCTCAGACACGGCTCTCTGCTGCCCCGCAAAGCAGGCCTCAGCAATTCATCATGCCCATTTTACAGGAGGGAAGGCTGAGGTTAGGCATGTTGGGCTTAGCGTAAGGATGAGCAAAGAGAAAGAGGTGTACAGAGGTGGATCTGTGGTAGGGCCGGTGTCTTGCTCTGGCTGCTCCTCCTCCAACAGTCCGGGAACAGCTGGGGTACCCCAACTGCACTCTGAGGTTATTCTGTGTTCCAGCCTTTAAGCATAGTAGAGCATGAAGCCCATTACCCAGCCTCCCGGGTGGACTTTCTTGGGGTGGTGACATTTAGGCAGAAAGGGGCAGAGGTGTGCTCCGCTGTGGGACGGCAGGGACAGAAGTTCTGAGCCGCCAGAGAGCCCTGCCGAGGGGAGAAACTGCTGGAGTGGGCGAGTATCACAACCAGGTTTGCGTCTCAGACAGGCTGAGCAGTGGGGGCAGCCTGGGCCCTTCCAGGGGGGTAGAGGAGGGGGCAGACCCTGTGAGAGAGAAGGTGCAGCAGGGCAGGGCTCAGCTGTGTTCTGACTCCATTTTCTCAAGAGTCACATTCACCGCATCCAGGCTGGGGGTAGGGACGCGGGGGAGCCACTGAGCTAAAGATTTGGGAACCCAACAGGGAGTCTACCACAGGACAGGCAGCAGTCCGGTGAGACCACGTGCCATGAGGCCTGGTGACAGTAAAACGGAGCCTGTTGCCTAGGAAGGGCACAACAGTCGAATCTGAGAGCACCGAGCAGAGGCCACGCCCCCTCCGACCCTATTTCTGGGAATGACCGGTGTGTGTGTGTGTGGGGGGGGGGGTTGTTTGTTTGTTTGTTTGTTTTGCTTTGTTTTCAAGACCCCAGGTTGGCCCGCAGTTCTATTTGGCGGAGAATGACCTTGAACTTCTGGGCTCACAGAAATGCACCACCCTGCTCATTCGCCGCTGCGGGTCAGACCTCCGAACTTGGCAAGCTTTCTACCAACCAAGCTACCACACGTTCTGTCTCCCAGAATCCCGTCTGTGCCAGGAGATCCCCGGGCAGGGCAGAGACCCTGGTTTTGCCCCCAGGAGACTCCAAGTGGCTCCATTGCACCCCACCCTCACCTCATCTCTCTCCAGCCAAGCAGCAGGGGTGACCTGAGAGCCCCAGACTAAAAGCACCACAAATAGATACTGCTATGAAACAGGAGACAAGAGGGAGAGGGGGAACCTTCCAACAGGAGTGCTGCCCTGAGGGAGGCCTGGAGGGCTCCCAGGAGGCTTCTGGGAAACGTCTGGGCAAGGAAGATGAATCTGAGTACTGGGAAAGAGCTCTTCTCACAAAAGCAGGGTGCAGAGGTCAAAGGTTATAGGGTCAACGGTCACCACACTTTTGGAGCCAGGGTACAGCCTGAGGCGGCCGGCTTGGCTGGAGGACTTAGCCCCTCTTCCACCTGTCATTTGTCTTGAGGAGCGGATGGCAGCAGTGGTCCGAGGACTCTCAGCTCCCGCTAGGCCCTCCCGGTTCTGGGTGGGACAGAGGCCCAGGCCTGGGCGCGGCCGACTGAGGGAGCGCGGGAGAACCCCGTCAGGCCAGGAGGTCCATCCGTCGGAGGAGGGGGCTACACCTCGCCGGCCTCCCCTCCCCCTCCCCAGTGGCACCACGAGGCACGCAGCCGCATATCACCCGTGCCAGCCCTCACCTCCCGGCAACGTCGCCGCATTCTCAGCCACGCCATCTGGCGTGCCCGTCGCTCCCCGGCACACTGCGGCGGGCGGGGGAGGGGGCAGCGGGGCAGGTGCCCACCCTGGAGCCAGGAGGAAGCGGCAGGTCCCCCTCCCCCAGCGGCCTTGGCGCTCGAGGTGGGGCAGGGGGCTGGGGAAGGGGGTGGCCGGTGCTCTCCGGCCCCGGGTGGAGCTCGAGCCTCCGAAGGGCTGGAGGAGGCGCCCCCCTGGGCAGTGCCAGTCCAGTCGGCGCCTCCTGCCTCCTCCCCCAGCACAGCGCCTGCCAGGAGCTCAGGACCAGGAGGGTCTCCCTGCTGCCCTTCCCCACACCGCAGGAGGAGACCGGGCTCCCCTCACCTGTCCACCCAGCCAGGGAGGCCCCAGGAGACCCATGTCTGGCTGCAGCCTGGGTCTGACCCGCCTGCTCCCTAGGCCTGCTTCCTTGCTCACACAGGCCACCTACCTGTCTTCTTTGGGGACACCAGGTGGCTGGCTAGCTGTCCTTCGGAGGGTCAGCATAGAGGGGCGCGTTTACAGATTCACGTAGGAATGATTTATTGGGGGAAAGCAAGGGTTGTACAAAGAGCAGTTTTCCAGCACATTCTTCCTGTCCCCTGAGCAAGATTCCCCTAGTCTGCTCAGGAATGACCTGTCTCTCTGGCCTCTGCCTCCCTCTGCCCTCTCTCCTCCTCCATGCCTACCTCAAACCCTCACCCCTGCCCCTCAGGCCCCAGCCAGAACAAAATGGCCGCTGCCCCTCTGAGGCAGCCATTTTAGGTGCCCAGACTGTGGACTCCCTTGGGATGGGGCTATGTCTCCATGGGAACCTCAGGCCCCCAGCTCCCTGCTCCCACCCTGAGGTGTGGGCAGCAAAAATGGAAGTCTTCCAGGCCTGGCTGAAGTGCCCGCCACTCTCCTTTTCCTCCCAGAGACCTGGAGGGGACCAGGCCCCTCACCAACTCCCTTCCCCCAATGCCACGGGGAGGAACAGATGGCATCTCTGGGTGTCCTTCTCCTTTCGTCTCCTTCCTTCCATTTCTGGCTCTTTCTGTCTTTCCGTCACTGGATCTCTGAGCACAGAGAGGAGCGTGCATGTCCCGGCGTGCTAATGCCTGCTCGTGTGTATGTGGACACACGTGTTGTACCTCTTTGGAGCTCATGTCTGAGGCAGGCCCAGCCTACACCTCCCCCTGTTCCAGTTTCCCCCTGGTTTTTATTGTATCTTCTAAAAAAGCTAAAGTTGAAATGTGTTGAGTGAGAAAAACTTGCTCCATTTTCCTGAAGAAGAAAAGAGGGGTCAGGAGAAGGGCCCAGCGGGGTGAAGTTCTCTGTACCCCAGGCCTGACCACCCCACCCCCCACCTCAGGCCTCTGCCTGCAGGAGCCCCTTAAGGAGCCCTTTCAGATGTAGAAAACAGAGCATCAGGAGACCTTCCAGAGCATTCCCTGAGCAAGGCCTGCCCTCACCCAGAGGGCCCTAACAGACCCCAGTGGGCTTAACCCAATTCTTGATGTTTTTCCCTGCCAAGGAGGCATCCATTCATTTATTCATTCATACCTTCACCCATTAATTTAACAAAACTTTGGATTCTCTGTAGACAAAACATTATAATTGGGGAGGGGATCTACGCAAGAAATTAATAATATAAAGCAAGTTACAATTTGCAAAGTGCCTTAATAAAAATAAAGGCTGCCATTTATTGGAAGATTCTTTTATTGCTGGCCCTGTGCTGGCTCATTAACCCATCATAGTATTTAGTGTTAGAAACAGCCCTATAAAGGGGCAGGATGATAACCTCCATTTTATAGACAGAGAAATCAAGACCGAGAAGGAGCTTGCTTGTTATGGGATTCAAACCCAGGGCCTTGGGCTCTCCAGGCAAGGACCAGCCCTGGGCAAAATCCCCAGCCCAGAATTCAGTTTTTTGTTGTTGTTGTTGTTTGTTTTGTTTTGTTTTGCGACAGGGTTTCTTTGTGTAGCTTTGGCTGTCCTGGAACTCGCTCTATAGACCATGCTGGCCTCGAACTCACAGAGATCCACTTGCCTCTGCCTCCCAAGTGCTGGGATTAAAGGTGTGCACCACCACCTCCTGGCCCAGCATTTTCTTTTACAAAGTGGTGGTGCAGCCCTTTAATCCCAGCCCTCTGGAGGCAGAGGTGAGTTCAGGACTAGCCCTGGTCTACATAGTGATTCCAGGATGGCTAAGAGTACATAGTGAGAACCCATCTCAAACACAAAATGAGGGGCTGGAGAGATGGCTCAGAGGTTAAGAGCACTGACTGTACTTCTAGGGGTCTTGAGATCAATTCCCAGCAACCACATGGTGGCTCACAACCATCTGTAATGAGATCTGGTGCCCTCTTCTGGTGTGCAAGCAGAAAAATGTATACATAATAAGTAAATAAATCGTAAAAGCAAAACAACGAAATGAAAAGTTGGTGAGCAGAGTTGACTGAAAACCAGAAGCTCCTATCAGGTAGACAACCCCAAAACCGGAGGGGCCCTTTCCAAGCCTCTTGCGAAGTCTGTCATCTTACTTCTGCCTCTGCCACGATCCTGCTTCCTGACCTTACAGTCTGGCTGTCTGACTTAAGAGGGGCTCAATTTCCTAATTCAGAGCCTGTAAAGAGTTTCATTCCCTTGGAGACCACCAAGGCAGTCGCGGGCTTAGTCTGGTTTTGCTCTCCCTGTGGTATTCCTAGCTACATCCATTTCCCTGCACTGGCCACTCTTGGAAGGAAGAGTGAGTATGTTGCCTCTGACCTTTCAGTGCCTGGCCTCCCAGCACCCTGGACAGCTCCAAACCCCCTTTCTAGAGCTCTTCCAAGGCAGTGTGTGTCTCTATGCAACACCCTGTTCAATCTGCAACATCAGATCCATGTCTTACCAGGCCGAGATCCCCTTGAGGAAGTTAATCTGAATGAGACTAGAGGACATCCACCTGGATTGAGGGTTTGGAGGGGAACCCTCCTTTTTCTGCTTTGTGCCATTCAGGGTGTGCTGAAGTAGACCAGGGGACAGACCGGAAATTTGGGCCTGAAAGCAACACCTACCTGAATCCAGAGTGGCCAGAGTCTCTATCCCTGGCCGTGAGTACTTCCTTCTCACACACACACACACACACACACACACACACACACACACACACACACGTTGTCTCTCTGAATGGGGTGTTTCTATTTTTTTCATCACAGTGAGGAGCAAGGGTGGGCAGGTATGGGCTCCTACCTTCAACCTGTACTATTTACATCTGTCTCTGGCATGCTAAGAGGGTTGAGAGGGGAACGATAAAGTAAAATAAAGCATCCATTTCTTATCTCCCTTAGCAAGACACCCGCCTGGCTCACCCCTGGCCTCTGCTTTTTGTGTTTTCTGTAGGGCGAATGTTTGGGTCCCATCTAGGAACTCTAGGTTGTCCGCAATCAGCCATGTCCTCCCTTCAGCTAACCAAGAGCAAGCCACTACCTGGCAAGGATTAGGGATAGTAAGGACATAAGGAGGAATAAGAGTAAGGTTTGTGGGTTCAGAATTCAGATCTGTGCCCACCCTAGCCCCAGATGGGGGACACATGGTTCTCCAAGTTCCTCCCCACCCCATCCCAGCATACATATGCCCTTGACATCCAAGGAAGCGTCTCCTATGTAATGACTCCGCAGATAGACACACATGTCCCCACAGACACACACACGCCCATGCAGAGAGACAGACACCCAGGCAGGCAAATCTTTTTCCCTTTCTCTGTCTTTCCCTTGGTTTGAATTTCGTTCAGCCACATATGTTGTGTGTGCATGAGGGTGGGTGGGGGAGGGGCAGACAGGGATGAGGAATGGCATAATGCCAGCATCTACCTATGGGGCTTGGGTCAGGGATGCCCCCCACACCCACCCTGGAAGGAGGCCTCAGCTGTCCCTTTGTGGTGGAGAGGACTCTCTTGGGGAGTGGGAGTAAGCACTGAGGTCCCTTTTCCATACTCCAGAGTCTGGTTCTGGTCCACCTTAGGGACCAGGAAACAGGGAAATGGACAGATCAAGACCCCGGAGAGAGTCTAGAATTGGCCGCCACCACAAACCTCCAATTCCCAGACTTGCTACCCCATTGTTCCCATATGGGGGGCTCTATATCTGAGGGGGGCAAATCCTCCCACCTCCCTCTCAATCCCTGCTTTCCTTGCGTTGGGCGGGGAGGGGAGGGCGGCAGAGATATTTATTTATTTCCTTTATTTATTTAATTTTTTTTTTTGGAGTAGAGAGTGACAGATGGCGGCGGGTCCCGGGGGAGCCGGCTCTCCCCCAATGCAGACGCATGCCAATCACCGTCTCTCATGTGATAGCTGCTGCCCGTGACGTGCCAAGCCCATATGGCCTGGCATAGAGGCTGGTACCCCGCCTGGTAGAGATGCCACACTCGCTCCGCGGCTCGCATGGCGCTCTGAAGACGCCGGCGCCCGCCGCCTTGAGGAACCGCTGCCCCCGCTCCCTGAAGATGGGGGAACAATGAAATAAGCGAGAAGATTCCTCTTCTCCCCCCCTCTCTCTCTTGCCCCCTCCCCCTCCCCTCCCCTCTCCCCTTGACTCCTCTCTGAGGTAAGTTGTCCGAGAGGGAGCTAGATCTGACCTGCCCATTGGGAGGGGGGCGCTGCTTCGGACATGAAAGTCCCCCAGATTCCCCATTCCTGGGACTCTACCCCCTCACTGGGTGGGCATGGGGCGCCTCGGGTTCTCTCTCCCATTGGGGCCGCAGCTCAAGGGGCCGCTTTGGAAAACCTTATGCCTAGGATGGTCTGGGGGGGCAGGGTCATGAGGTGCACGAAGAGGCGAAGATGGGGACCCCCGCCCCATGACTGTCCCGAAGGAACCTGCGACCTTTCCCTGTCACCAAAAAAGATAAGCAAACAAACAAATTTGGATTTTTCCCCATAGATCCCAAAATACAACGAGATCTGAAGAGACGTGTGGGAGGGAGGCAGTTCGAAGGGGGGAAGGGGGTCCCTGACCGTAGGGGAGACGAACAGGGTTCGCTTCTGGGTCTCCTCCCCACGCCCGGCTTCTTCAGTCCTCGCCACCCGGAGCCGGCTCCGGGAGACCTGGACACAGCAGCTAGAGGAGACGGTGCTCCGGGTGTCTGGAATTGGGGCTGCGGGGGTGGGGGCCGGGCCGGGGGCGGCGCGCGGCCAACTTGCAAATTGGATTAGGGAGCGTGGGGGTGAGAGGCACCGGAGGGCAGGAGGAGCCGGGCCGAGGGGCCCCGGCCGCGGAGCCAAGGAACCGGGCAGCTGTCCCCACGGCGGCCGCCCAGCTTCTCTCCATCACCCGGAGAGAGCAGGCTTTCGGGAGAGAGCACCGCCTTCCCGGGCAGAGGAACCTGGCCCTTCAGCACCCCACCCGGTTCACGCTCTCTGGGACCCCGACACCGGCCTGGAGCGGCCTCCTTTGCCGCCAGGGGCGGAGCCGGGGCCCGGCTCTGGGGCGAGGGCCTGGGCCGCGGAACCCCGCCGGCAGTCGGGCAGGGCTGGGCCGGCTCTGGGCGGGGCAGCGGGACGTGGTGGGCAACGGGGGCCCCCTGAGCTGGAGCGCGCGCCGAGACTCGGTGGTGGTGGCGGGTTGGGGGGCCGTGGTGACCCTGGCGCGCCCCTCACTCTGTGTTGTCTGTCTCCCCGACCCCGGGGCGCCCTCAGGCACCATGCTGACCCGCCTGTTCAGCGAGCCCGGCCTCCTCTCGGACGTGCCCAAGTTCGCCAGCTGGGGCGACGGCGACGACGACGAGCCGAGAAGCGACAAGGGCGACGCGCCACCGCAGCCACCGCCTGCTCCCGGGTCGGGGGCTCCAGGACCCGCCCGGGCCGCCAAGCCAGTGTCCCTTCGTGGAGAAGACGTCCCCGAAGCCACGTTGGCTGAGGTCAAGGAGGAAGGCGAGCTGGGTGGTGAGGAGGAGGAGGAAGAGGAGGAGGAGGAAGGGCTGGACGAGGCTGAAGGCGAACGGCCCAAGAAGCGCGGGCCGAAGAAACGCAAGATGACCAAGGCGCGTCTGGAGCGCTCCAAGCTGCGGCGACAGAAGGCCAACGCGCGGGAACGCAACCGCATGCACGACCTGAACGCAGCGCTGGACAACCTGCGCAAGGTGGTGCCCTGCTACTCCAAGACGCAGAAGCTGTCCAAGATCGAGACGCTGCGCCTGGCCAAGAACTACATCTGGGCTCTCTCGGAGATCTTGCGCTCCGGAAAGCGACCGGATCTGGTGTCCTACGTGCAGACTCTGTGCAAGGGGCTGTCGCAACCCACCACAAATCTGGTGGCTGGCTGCCTGCAGCTCAACTCTCGTAACTTCCTCACAGAGCAGGGCGCGGACGGCGCTGGCCGCTTTCACGGCTCGGGTGGTCCGTTCGCCATGCACCCGTACCCGTACCCGTGCTCTCGCCTGGCGGGTGCACAGTGCCAGGCGGCCGGCGGCCTGGGCGGAGGCGCGGCGCACGCCCTGCGGACCCACGGCTACTGCGCCGCCTACGAGACGCTGTACGCGGCGGCGGGTGGCGGCGGTGCCAGCCCGGACTACAACAGTTCCGAGTACGAGGGCCCGCTCAGTCCCCCGCTCTGTCTCAACGGCAACTTCTCCCTCAAGCAGGACTCGTCTCCCGATCATGAGAAGAGCTACCACTACTCTATGCACTACTCGGCGCTGCCCGGCTCGCGGCCCGCGGGCCACGGGCTGGTCTTTGGCTCGTCGGCCGTGCGCGGGGGCGTGCACTCCGAGAATCTCTTGTCTTACGATATGCACCTTCACCACGACCGGGGCCCCATGTACGAGGAGCTCAACGCGTTTTTCCATAACTGAGACCTCGCGCCGACCCCTTTCTTTTTCTTTGCCTTTGCCCGGCCCCTTAATCCCAGCCTCGCGAGCTCGGGGGCTCCCACCGACTCCAGCGCCAGGCGCGCGGGGCGTGGGCCGCCGGTTCTGCGGCTCTCTAGGGCTGGCGCGGTCTCTTACCTGTGGGTGGCCCGTCCCAGGGGCCTCGCTTCTCCCTGGGGACTCGCCTTCTCTCTCCCAACGGGCTTCCTCCTCCCTTCTCCAGTGGAGTGCATCTCTGGGGACCTCCCTCCCGGCTCTCCCAGGAGATTCCTTCCGCATTCCCAAACTTGGGTTTTCTCTCCCCACCTCCCAGTAGGCCAGAAGGCTTTGGTAAGGGGCAGCTGAGTTTCGGGATAGTGTCTCCGCTTAGGAAACTTTTAAAAAAGACACTGAGCTGCCCAGGCCGAAAGGAGTTGGTATCTCTTCCTTCTCGAAGAGGGCAAAAGCCAGGGCGCGCAAACGCCTTCACCCCAACCCGAATCTCCGCGTTTGTTTAATTTTTATTTTGGTGGGAGGGGATGTGGATTGAGAGAAAAGAGAGAGGCCAAGCCAATTTGTAACTAGAATCATGTTTCCTTTTCCCTTTTTAAAAAAAAAAACAAATATACAAAAGAAAAAAAAAACCTAAGAGGCGACAGAGGCCGAACTCAGAGTCCGGATCGGAGAGAAAACGCAGTAAGAACTTTTAGAAGCAATAAAAGGCAAAATAATAATATTAATAATAAATACTACCAATAATAATTTTTAAAGAGACACAAATATCTATGCAAGAAGGTTCTGATTGAGCCTAGCAGCCCGGCCCGGGATGCCCCTTGGGTCCGCTGGCTGCACCGCCCAAGCGCGGATCAGTGCACTTTGGTGAAGTGGGGGCCCGCGCCGCCCCTCCCCCCCAGGTTCTTACAATCAATGACTCGGAGATTTGGAGCCCCAGTGCCACTGCCCTCCCCCACCCTGTCCCGTCGTGCGTCATACTGTTTTCTAAAAACCTGTTTCCAAATTTGTATGGAATGGCAAACTGTTGGGGGTTCGGTTTGGGGAGGGAGGGTTTGCATGAGAGACACACACGCACACCACACCGCACGCACACGCAGGCCCGACACGGGCGTCCGGGGACAGATGGAAGTGAGTCTCCTGGCTCCTCCTCTCTACAGGCACTCCGGTCCCTCTTAGGTGAAGGTGGAGGAGCCCAGACCTGGGGGCAGCCCTACCCCTGCCCAGACTGTGCCTCTGTGGGCGCCAAGCTCCTGGTGACTTCTGGTGGCTGGAGAGGTTTTTTTTTGTTTTGTTTTGTTTTGTTTTGTTATTGTCGTTGTTGGGGGGAATTTTTGTTGTTGTTGCTTTTGCTTTTTGTTTTGTTTTGTGTTTTGGTTCTAGGATCCTCCTGACTTTTGTCATCCAGTGAGCTGGGAGAACTGAGGGCCCCTTTTGGAGATTTCCGGCAAAAGAGGCAACAGGTGACCCTCTCCGCTCCAGAGGCAGGGAATCAGGCACCCAAACACTCGATGCAAAAAAAACGCAAACCCACAGGCGACACACCCCCCACACACGCAATTTTACCTTCCTCTTGTAGCGAAGATGAAAACTCCCGTCGGACACCCGAAGTGCATTGCGTGTTTCTGTTGAGTTTAATGACGATTAATAAATATTTATGTAAATGAGATGCAAAGCAGACCCGGTTTCTCACAGTGGCCTCCTTTTACGGTGGGGACAGGGATTGATCTGGGACTGAGGTGATGGAGGCTATGTCAGAAGCCCGAGAGAATGATTGTGGACCTTCCTGGGTGGGGCTTCCAAACTGCAAGACCTTCGCACACACCCAATGGGCTGATAAACAATCACACTGCTGCCCCGTCTAGGCCCCACCCAGATTTACATTGCACCCAGCACGAAGCACCCCTGTTGTCTACTCACTTTCATTCAGCTCCCAAACACACTCAAGGATCTTCTCGGAAAACAAGACGTTTTTCATCAATTAAAAACATTATCAAAATGGGACCATCCCACCATCTCATAACCCCTGACTTACTGACACACACACACACACACACACACACAAAAACCCACCAAAAAACAAGTAAGTGCAAATAATGAGGACATCTGAGGAGGCAGACATGGATTTTCTTGAATTTAAAAAAATAAGATCATGAGGATAAAATATTAATGGAGAAATCTCCTTTCTACCTTAAATTTGTGTTTCAGTGGGCTTAAAGGAACTAATTTTTCTGGTGTCAGGGATATTTATTTTATTATTATTATTATTTTTTTTTGGAGTATGGATAGGTCTATGAGGTGGCTGAATCTGGAGTGGGACCCTGGTTAAGAACAAGACCTAACCATGAGCAAAAGGAAACAGCACCAATTAATACCTGCGCAGCCTCCTTCCCTGCTTCAGGAAAAGAGAAAAGAGGCTCAGTGGAAAACACGTAGGAAGACCTTCTTTCACTCAGACCCCACTTTCTCCCCCTCTAACCCCTAGACGCAGAGGCAGCTAGCTTTCCTCCAAAAGATACCTCCTCCCTCTGAAATATTTGAAAGGGATTCTGGGTCCTAAAAACTCAAATCCTAAAACCCAAGGAGACTTAGGAATTCCCTAAAGAAGCCACCCTTGGTGCTTTTCCCCCCTCAAAACACCATCACTTATTTTAGGATTGAAATGAGGTTGAATACAGTATTGTTCAGGGTGGAGGTCAGACACACTAAGTTAAGGGCTCCGAGGGAGAGAAGAAGGAAGAAGAGAGAGGAGGAAGTCTGGATGTCAAAGGGATCAGAGGAGGCTGTAAGTGTGCTCAGCGATGCCACTAAGTGCCCACACTTAATCTTTAGTCTTCTGAATAAAAGCAATGCCCCCTCCCCCCTCACACACTCTTTGCTTCTTCGCAGACAGAGGGCCAAGTCGGGAGCTGTCCACTCCACGGTGCTGACTGGTCTCTAACTTTTTTCCCTTCTTGCTGCCGCAGGAGGCCAGAGCCTGGATCAGCAGAGCAGAGCCCATCGGAATTCTCCTGCAGGGAGACTTCCTAGGAGACTTTCATTGTTAATTCTTTAAAAATGTTCACCACATTCTCTGGATATCTCTCAGGACCACCTCTCTAGAGTGAGAGTGAGCCCTTTGTCACTGGGATTCCTCTCTGTGGGGGGCTAATGAGATCTAACAGATCTCTGAATCACTTTTATTCTTTAGAAAAAGATTTTGGTCCATCCTCTCCGTCCTCCACTTTGGTGGAGAATGAGAGTTTGTAAGATGTACATTCTAACCCTAACCTGAAGGAGCTGGGCTGTGCCTAGTGTTGGGCATGGCTTGGCAGGGGCATTTGGAAGAAAAGGAATTCAGTTTCATACCAGGGTGTGATCCTTGTCTTGCCCTGGAAACAAGGTTAATTGGGCTTCTCTCCCACTCAGCTGGTTTCCCAGAACTTGCTCTGAACTCCAAGCTGGGCAGCATCCAGGTGGCTTGGGGCCGGATGTAAAGGACCCCTCCACGTGGCGCCCCTGGCTAGAATACAGACTCCTCTACATAGATCTTCCAGCTACCTCACACTGTTCCACTATTCCAAAGCCAGATTCCAGCCTCCTTTGAAAGATGATGACGACTCTGGGGCTCTTGCATCTATGGGTCAGGCCATGTGGGGATGCAAGGACTCTTTGGGGGGCAGGAACACTAGATCCCCTGTTTCTAGTGAATGCCTCCAGCAGCCAACTCCAATTCCTGACCTTCCCCCATGCTCCCTGCACTCTGGCTGACTCCTGCCTCCCGCCACCACCCTCCTCCCCAACACAACACTTAACTGCCCTGGTGAGATGGGAAGATGAGCAGGAGAAGAAGATATGCATGGACACTCGGCCCCAGACGCCCCCTCACAGATCTCTTTCTCTCGCTTGGCTTGCCTGCACACACATCCAGAGAAGCTCCATGAACAGAAGGGGGGGGGGGAGGTGAAAGGGCGCTGGCATGGCTTGGGGCAGGGTGGTGGGCAGGAGCAGAAAGTGTAGAGAGGATTCTTTTCTTTCCCTAGCCTAAGCAGCAGGCTCTCCTAGCAGTCCACACCCTGCTCACAACCACCCCTGGACTGCCCAACCTTGCCGCTGTAGCCAGATCCAATCTGCAGGCTGATTTCTCTTTGCATTTTCCAGCCCCCATCTCATGCCTAGCATTTGAAAAGGGCAGAGAAACAGAGATACTTATCTGGTTGTGATAGCAAAGGAATGTGTAGCTACTTCTCCCCTTACCATTTAATTCCACCCTAACCACCTCTTGGATGGTGAGTCACTGTCCACCAGTGAAACTTCAGCTCTGATTTTATCACCTAGGGTAATAACAGGATAAACCACCGGGGGAGACAAGAAAGCTGAGTCCTACCTGGACCCGTGACTGGGAAGCCCTCCACTCCAGCTCACTCCACAACAGTGTGCCAGCTTATCTTCCCTCCATAAATCCATAGCCACCAGATTCAGGATCTGGGGACAGAGGTCAGAGATTTTGCTCTCTTTCGCCCAACCATGACTTCCTCCTCTTCCAGGAACCTTTAACAGGAAGTCACTTATTCTAGAAGCTTCCACGGATCTTCCATGGACTACAGTACTAAACGTGATTCTAGATCACACAGATTAGTTTTCCAGGTAGAAGGGGTGAAAGACAGCCTCAGTCTTGACCTCCACTCCCAAGCCTGGACCACAGGGCAACAGAGGACCAGAGCAGCCCAAGGCTCCATTCTGACCAGTATGGACAGTCCAAACAGTTCAAAGGGGAAAACTGAGTGGAGACCAAGCCTGCACTGTGGGGATAGGTTCCCAGACTCCAGTCCAAGATGCTAGCTGTTTTCTTTTCTCTTTTTTTTTCTTCTGAGATGGGGTAACTAGGTGCTGGCCACTGGCCTAGAATGAAGGTGACACCTGGACTCTGAGAAACCTGGAAACCCGGCTCTGCCCTAGTTCTGCATCTTGATTTTATTTATTTATTTGCACCTAAGCCTTCAAAAATTCTCCACAAAGTTTCCCAAGGTGAGTAGGGTGCTCCTGCCTCAGGAAGACTATCTTGCTGTTGGAACTTTATACTGAAACCCAGGGTTCAGAGTGGCAAGCCAGCACTGGGTAGGACTCACCTGGGGGAGGGTACGGAATGCTTGCAGGGACAGGTCAGGATTGCTCTTTCCTAGTCCCATAATAAGGAGAGGGGAAACTAGGGAGCACTGGAGGAAGAGGATGAAGTTCCACTTTTAAGCACTAGCCCTGCCAAGGGAGATGGGGCACATCTTCCAGCTGTGCCCTTGGGTATGTCTCTGGTGCTGCCAGCTCTGTTCGCTCCCTCGCAGGAGCCCAGCTTCTCCAAGACAAACTGAGGGTGCACAGTTCATTCCCACAACCAGGGTGTGTGCCTGGTGTTTCATGATTCCAACGGTCCTCAGTCTCTTTGCCGCTCTCAAGCCCTGTTCATATCTCTTTCCTTGTTCCTCTTTTTGGAATTAATTGAATTAGGAATTGGTCTTTCTGGGGTTTTCCCGCCTCCTGCCTCAGGTTGAGCTGGTCAGGAGGCCAAGACTGAGAGGTCAGGTCCCACTGGGATCTCAGGAGCTCACAAACCCTTTGGGGACCGGCATGCCAGTTTCTATCCTCAGCCAAGACTTTGCCAAGGGCACAGCTGGGCGGGGTCTGGGCAGTCCGCCCGGCTTGGGACATCTGTTCTAGCCAGAGTCGCATTAAAAGCGAGTAGTGGGGGTAGGGGAACTCAGAAACAACCCCTCAAAACCCAGGCCTGTGCGTGCCAGCCTTCTCCATCACAGCCAGAGGCAGGAGAGGACCCGGGATGCATTTGGGCTTGTTTTTCTTCTCTCTTGGGAACAGAGCGAAATTTGGGGTGAAGTCAGGTGGGGCGTTCTCTCTTTCCTTAGTCTCACCCACTTCCCCCTCAGATGTCACAAGGGGCTTCCCTCTGGCAGGGCAGTAAGGCACTTCAGCCTCTCTCCGGCCGTTGGGGAGCCCCTGAAGGCGCTGACGCCGGCAATTCAGCCGAGGCTGCTGCCGGTCCGACGCAGAGCTGAACCCGCTTGCTGCGAACTGGGTTCCCAGGCCGAGGCACGGGCTCCGCACAGAGGGAAGGCTAAAAACAACTCAATTAAAATATCTGAAATATTTGCCTTTATATGGAAGACTGGGCGGTACTTTAAAACAGAGAGAGAGAGAGAGAGAGAGAGAGAGAGAGAGAGAGAGAGAGAGAGAGAGAGAGAGAGAAAGAGAGAGAGAGGCACACCATCAAGAAGAACCACAAAGCCCCTAAACTAACCAAACCCAAATCCTTAACTACTGATCATTTTGTAGAAAATGACAGAAAAATTCCTCAGACGCTCTCCCTCTGGTGTCACCGCAAAAAAACTCCCGCCTGCCCAAGCCCTGAGCCCGATGCACCTCCACCACCCCAGAGCCCTGGCGCTGAGCCCAGGTCGCCCCTTGCCCACCCTTCGCTCGCATGTTTTTGCCAGTCTGTGCCACTCAGCCGGTGCCCGGTGCCCAGTGCCAGGCGCGGGGGGAAGGCGGGGAGGAGCCGAGGCTCCAGCTTAAATTCCATGGCATCTGTTCATTATTATACAGTGAGGATTTTTATATGGACAGCTAAATTAAAGACAGATTTTTGCCAGAATTGCAGATCCCATAAAAATGATGACACAGGATGGGGCCTTTTTCTTTTTTTTAAAAAAAGAAAGATTAAAAACACAACCTAACAGACCGCACCTCAGACCTCTCTGTGTTCCCGGCCTCTGCCTGTTGGCTTTACCCATCTTTTCTTCTGGTGGGCCTGAGAGACTCCAGCCTCTGTTGCTCTCCACGGCCAGCTAAACACAGATACCCAGGGACCAAGCCCTTGCTCTTCCAGGGGCCGGGCAGTCAGTTCAGACCCCAAGGGTTCAGCATGGGGACAGAAGTTGTGTCTGGTCTGGAGAGCAGCTTCGACTTTTCCTGTGCTGTCATAGTCTGGTTGGTCACCAAGCCAAAGATCTAGAGGCAGACCAGGTATATGGGGCCGTCTGCTCTGGGGGACACTGGAGCAGCACCCATTTCCCCATTGCTAGTGGAGAGGCTAAAGCAAGAATAGGGCACCCTGGGCAATATTCAACTTGCGGAAGTTCCCGAATTTCGAATTTCACAGATTCTAGGATGCTGGACCCTGCACCTGGGTGGGATGTTCTAGAATTTGCATGGTTACCAAATCTCTAGAATTCCAAAAGAGCTCTGTGCCAGGGGAAGGTGGTCTGTATTCCAACTTTGAAGCTGTGGCATATTTTGGGGCCCATGGGGCTCCTGAAGAAGGCTTGACAGGCGCAGGCAACATCAGGAGGAGAGGTGGGGCCACTCAGAAGGGTTCTGAAAGTGTCCCCTAAAGCTACTGGGAGCCATTCTCATTTTTTCTTCCTTCCCTTAAAAATTATTTTCAGGGCAGAAAAGTAAATATGTGCAGAGTTCTGTGTCCTCTAGACAACTGCTCTCTGTGTGTCTGTGTCTGTCTGTGACTCTGTCTGCGGAGCTGTCTGCTTGTCTCTCTCGCATTCGGAGCTGACAGAATTCCTATCAGAAGAGCGAAGGCAGGGACATCTGTGTGCCGAATGACTGTGCCTACTCGAACCTGCCAATCGCTCCTGGCACGAGCTGGGTAACAAATGCCTGTTACCTCGGAATGCTGGCGGGTGGGGGGAAAGGGGGGAGGACGCCTGGCACCACCCCGGCTGCCAAGCTCTGCCAAGACCCCCTCCTACCCGCTGCGGGTCTCGCCCCCTTCTCCGAGTTGGGGGTCCATGGAATTGGATTATTTATTAATTAGCAGTAATTAGAAAATTTGGGTGTCTCTCAGCCTGGTGACCCCTTCTCCTCTGCTTCTAGAACCTCGATCACCTCTCCCATCTTGCCCTCCCCCACTTCCTGGATTAACTCTGGGTTTCTACTAAGGGCAGGCGGCCAGTTGTTGGGGAAGGGGCTCGTGGAATGCAGGAAAAGGGGTCTCTAGAGGGAAGAATTCCACTAAAGTTGCCAGGAGGAGTTTCTCTCGCAGAGAGTGAGGGTCTGCGTAGACGGGGCTGTTTGGCTGGCCTGTGGAGCGGGGCAGAGCTGCCGAGGGGCAGAAACGGTGGAGAGGTGGAGCTAAGGAGAAGCAGAAGAAAAAGAGGACGAGGGGAGGAGGCTAGAAGCGAGGTGAGGCGAGCTGGTTCTCTGTGCGCGAGCCACCACCTTGCCGGCCTCGCTGAGCAGGCTGCGCTCTGAGTCCGTCCACTAGTTCTGCTGTGGGATGGGGGAAGGGGAGAGAAGAGCGCCACTGTTGCAGCCGGTGCCAGCTGGGGGTGGGGTATCGCGAGGAGGGGCGGAGAGCACATCTAAAATTCCAAGACATCTGTTCAACCAAGGAGGAGACACCGCACTCAAGAAGACAGGGCATCCTTGCCTCACCCGCTCTGTAGCCATTTGTGCCAGGGAGGAACCCTCACTCCAACCCTTCCCAGTCCACCAAAGCAGACCTGCAGAGAATGAGGGGGCTGGGTACCAAGTCTGAGATGGGGGTGGTGCTGAATAGGGCTTGGGGAGGGTGTTGCTGTGCAGGACAGAAATCCTGAAAGGGAGGATTTGAAGAGAGTGAAGTGGCTGAAAGAGGCCCTTTGGCCTCTGGTGCCCACAGACCCTTCACACACACAGAACTCTACTTAGACATTAAGCTTCTCACTTCCCTGAACACACAAATCTACATAACTGGCTTCTCACACACTCAATGATGTATCTGCTCAAACAACTTTATTGAGTGTTTGGTCTATCCTGGGTCTGGACTGGGAATCATAGGGACACCTTCCTGCCCCGAGCTGTCCATTAGTGAGAACCCTTGGGACAGGGGGACTGCCCAGCACTAACTCAGACCAGACACAGTCTTCTTACTGGGAGCCAGAGGGAATGTTCTCTCTGTCTGGGAGTCCCAGCAGGGAGTCCTGGCCCCGCAGCCAGCCACATTCTTACCTGCTCCCTATTGGCAGGAGCCACTGTGTCCCCATGCTGTGTCTGAACAGGCTCCAATACCACTTGCCACTAAGTCTCAATGACCACCCCTGTCTTCAGTGCCCTGGCTTGGCACCTGCCCTCTGCCAGGGCTGCCCTAGCTGGGCCGACAGAGGCCAAGCCTCTCAGCTGGGAAATGTCCATGTGGTTGCTACTTAAAAACTGATTTATGAGGCCACTGCGGCTGCGGAGGCTTGGCCTGCGGTCCTGGTAGTAATCAAGGGCATATGCCCATCTCGCCTGGCACTGCCCAGCTTGTGAGCCCAGCCCTGGCCTCTTGCTCTCCAGTTGGGAAGAGAGAGGCACAAAGCCTAGGGTCCTCCTTCTCCCCAAACCTCTTTCTCCTACTATCTTCCTTTTCCTCCTCCTCTTCCTCCCTTCTCTCTCTCCCTCCCCCTTTCCTCCCTCCATCCCTCCCTCCCTCCCTTTCTTTTCCTTCTCTCCCAAGTGGCACGGACCAGCCTGTGTGCCGGGCTGGCGCTCACAGCTGCAGCCCATCTGCTATGATTGAACGGTGACAGTGATGACAGCGGAGCTAGGGGGAATGGGGGCTGCCCTGCCACCCCTTACCCTCTCCGGTGCCAACCCCCACATGCTTCCTTGACCTCCAGAATGAAACCATTCATTTTGCTGCGGCAGGCTGGGGGAATCCCACCCCTCTAAGCAGTGAGGGAATTCCTTTCCCTCCAACTAGATTCCTGAGAGGAAAGGAAGGGAAGAGAGAGGAGGTGTGCAGAAAAAAAGCCGGGGGGGGTTGAAAGAGCCTACTGGGAGAAAAAAAAAACCCTGCCCACATAACCTTGGGTGAGGCAGGGGCCAGGGACACCAACTAGAACACAGATGAAGCTCCAAGTTGGGCAGCACTAACGCAGGTAGGTGCAAAGTCTGGTTTCTTTTGGAGCGCAGGAAAATGTCTTTGAGAACCTCAGGTGAAAAGAACTCTGCCCTTTGCCCAAGGATCTTGTTACTTTCCTTTTCATGTCATTTCTTCCCTCTGGAGCCTAGTAAATATCTCTCTCTCTCTCTCTCTCTCTCTCTCTCCCTCTCCCTCTCTCTCTCTCTTCTCCAGGAGTACTTTGGAAGACACCTGGGAAAACCCAGTATTTATTGGTGTCCAAAGCGAGACCTGAGAGTTGGACCTAAGAAGCAAAGAAGTCCAGCTGAGGACAAGGAAGGATTTCCCCCACCGAGTCATAGAAAGGCCAAGCAATAGAAAGTAAGCAGCGCTGAAGCAGATGCCTTTACAGTTGTCATGTGCACAGAGCTTGCTCCAGCACTACACATGAGCTGGCATTCATTTCAACAAGCCTGTAAGGCTGGGTCTAGCCACAGGACACACAGGGTGCTGAGTGCTGAGGCGCAGAAGCCTGGCTCTCCTTGGTAGGAAGAAAAGGGAAGACCAGGAGATCCAAAACTCTTCCAAAGGCAACCCAGCATCTTTTCCCTTACCTCCTCCCTTGCCAGTTTTCCGTCCTTAATCATCACAGTACCAGTCTCCAGTGAATGCCCACACATGTGGTTTCTGCCTCCTGCCACTGCCCATATTTGAGTAGAAACACTCTCAGGAAGGCACCTGCACTCCCAGTCCCCCTTGTGAGGATGCCATACACATGTGCTTGGTTACAAAGGCCCTTGCTTCCCTTGAACCCTGGGAAGGTTGAGAGGAGGGAGCTCCACCTGACACACATTTTCTCCAGACACAGGATGTGTCTGGGTCTCTTGTGGCCTCTTCTGATCCTGTCATTTGTATCTCCACCCCCTCTTTTGTCTTACAGTGTCTTTCATGGATCCTTCATTTTTCATATGTTTTAACATTCTCTTTTAATGTTTATTTATTTTATGTGCATTGATCTTTTTCATACATGTGTGTTTGTGTGAGGGTGTTGGATCCCCAGGAGCTGGAGTCACAGACAGTTGTGAGCTGCCATGTGGGTGCTGGGAATCAAACCTGAGCCCTCTGGAAAAGCAGCCAGTGTTCCTAACTGCTAAGCCATCTCTCCAGCCCCTTTTCATAACTAATTTTTATACACTTTCACACATTGTTCTCCTTCCCTCTTTTCTCTCTTTTTTGTGTCCTCTCACCATTTCTTACCTTATATGATCCTTTTATGGTAAGTCTGCAGCCTCTAGAATATCTCCCTATTGGGGAATGGGCAGTTTTATGTTCCATAAGCTCCACAATTAAAGGGTTGCTAGTGGGAGCAGTCTCCCCAGTATGCAGTTTCACTGAAGAGGAAGAAAGAAACCTATAATCCAATCTGAGGAATAAGCATTAGGCAGCCCACTAAATCTTTGCAATTCTCACAGCAAATCCAGATCATTTTTTTTTTGCTGTCTATTTGCTAAAGACAACATTGTTGTCTATTTGGGGTTAAGAAGTGAGGTGGCACTGATGTGATGGTACATGCCTGGAATCCCTGCATTTGGGAGGTATACATGCAGAAGGTAAGGAATCCACAGAGGTCAAAGCCAGCCTCGGCTACACAGTGAGTCTCGGTAAGGCTGGGCTGCAGGAGACCCTATCTAAAACATAAGAAACAAGGAAAAATATCAACAAGGTGGTCCTGAGAGCAGGCTGTACTCCTTGTTACTGGGGAAGCTGGGGGAGAAAGATCTTGCCTGGGCTACAGAGCAAGTTCAGGGTCAGCCTACTTGACTTAACAAGACTTTGTCTCAAAAGAAAAAGTTTTTTTTTTTTTTTAAAAAGGCTAAGTAGGTGGTCTCCCTGGGAAGAGGGGTAAAGCCAGGCCACATGAAAAGATGAATGGGGTTTGGAGTTTATTTAACCTATGAGGAGAAGTGGTTTGAGATTCTCCCTGGCCTTGATGGCATAGGCATGGGCTTGGTCATCTCTGAAGTGGCCACTGTGTATTTCTCAGGGTCATGGGAAAAATGAATGATCTAACTTCTTTATCATGGGCTTTGATGGATCGATATAGGCATGGCTCTGGGGTCAATGGCTGCTATGTGTCCAGGATTTTGGATAACATTAATTAAGGGAGCACTTTCCTGACTGATGGAGAGGGGACAGCCAAAAAGGAAAAGAACTCAGCCATAGTCATCTACTCCTGCTAGAAGGCTACCAAGTATATTATATAGCAAGGGTATGTTATGTAATGCTTAATAAAAATGAAAACAGATGATGTAGCTCAGCTTGCTGAGCATGTGTGAGACCCTAGTTTCAATCTTTAACAGTACATTGGGTAAATAAAATAAAAAACAAACAAGCGAGGGGAAGATTATCTCAGGGTTAGTATAGGACTATCTCAGGGTTAGTATAGGACTTTCTCAGGGTTAGTATAGGACAATCTCAGGGCTAGTATAGGACAATTTCAGGGTTAGTATAGGACTATCTCAGGGCTAGTATAGGACAATCTCAGGGCTAGTATAGGATTATCTCAGGGCTAGTATAGGACTATCTCAGGGCTAGTATAGGTGGCAAATGAAAGGGACAACAGGGGGCACAACCACCCCACAATCCATGTATCTCCCCTGCAGAGTCCTGAAGGCAGAGAGGGACAGATCCTTGAGCCTGAGACTGTCCTTAGCAGGGTCTGGAGGCTGAGGTCACCTTCCTGCTCACCTCCCTTTTCCTGACTCAGGTCAGGTATCTCTTAATTGTCCTGATATCTTCTTAGACCTGTTTTTCCTTTATCCACGAGTTTCTCTCTCACTTCTCTGTTTTTTCTTACCCATCCCCCATTTCCAGCTCTCTTTCTCCCCAAATTTTTCTGTCTCATCCTTCTGTAAAGAAGTGGTTAACCATTCTAGTTTCAGCACCACGGACAGAGACCCCAAACGCCTGAGACTTCTACCCAGTTCTGCGCAAGTGCTGACTTCTTTCGCGTTTCCTTGGGGCGGGGGTGGGGGTGGGGTGCGGGTGAGTGCGTACCCGAGTCTGTGTGAACGCCTGTGTCTGTGCCACTCTGGGGCACACGCCCGTGGGCGTCTCTGGGTGCATCTGCGTGTTTGTATCTGTCTGAGCTGTGTCCCCGCCTGCTCCCCATGTCTCTGGCTGGGAAAGGGGACAAGATGGGGACGCTCCGTTCTGAAGGTGGGGGAGGCAGCGGGTGGCTTGGTATCCCAGCCGGTCTTGGGGGCGTCATCCTTGCCCAGACGTACGCCAAGCACCATGTGTCATGTGTGCCAGCAGGCACAGGCTAAGGGCATTCTGCCCAGCTTGAGAGGAGGTAGAGGAGGCAGGGAGCAGGAAGAGGGGAGCTGAGCTCAGAGCTCTGGGACCAGAGCCTGTCTTTATTCCTAAGACTGGACCACAGGAACAAGTGTGAGGAGTCCAGGTCACCTCCCACCTTCGTAAGGACCCTCACAACCTGATAATCAGTCTTCCACACAAATATACTGGGGGACACAGGAGATCGGGCTCTTCTGACTTTCAGCGAGTGCATGCAGATTACCTGACCCTTGCGCGTCAGAGCCTGAATGAATATGCAGGCAGGCATCCACAAGCCCTCAGAGGATGGAAGATACAGGAGCCCTCTCTTGTATCATAGAGTAAGATCTTGCACCTCAAAAGTGGGCTCCTCCTACTGTGAACCCAAATAACCACACTACTGATCTGGTAGTTTCAAGGAGAGATGTGCCCTCTCCAAGAAAGGGACATATTTCCCCAGCGCAATGCAGACCCTCCCTACTCCAGAGGGTCACAGGTGTCTGTCCTCAGCATTCAGGCCAGGGCAGGAGAACTGCCCAGGTGCTTCACTTGAGGAAGAATGGGGGGGAGGGGTCACAAAATGGCTCCGCCTCTCTGCCACTGACTGGTGTACTAGCAACAATGTTATAGTTTCTCAGCTCTGTTCAAAGCGGCTATAGAGCTTCACACACACATTGTTTCACAGTGAGGTTTTATTTTTTGTTGTTGTTAAATATTATTACTAGAAGCAGGGTCAGGCCAGGTGATGGTGGTGCTAGCCTTTAATTCCAGCACTCTGGAGGCAGAGGCAGGCAGATCTCTGTGAGTTCCAGGCCAACCTGGTCTACACAGCTAGTTCCAGGACAGCTAGGGCTGTTACACAGTGAAACCTTGTCTTGAAAAAACAAAATCAAAAAAAAAAAAAAAAAAAAGAAAAAAACAAGAAAAGGAAAGGAAAGGAAAGGAAAGGAAAAAAAAAAGAAGAAACAGGGTCTTAATGTATAGCTCTGGCTGTCCTGAAACTATGAAAGATCCCCTTGACTCTGCTTCCCCCAGTGTTGAGACTACCACACCCCAGCCACTGTGAGATTTTAAAATGATCACCCAAGTGATGGGAGACGGCTAAACTGACAAAGTGCCTCCTGCACAACAAGACCCAGAAGACAAAACAAACCAGGCATGATGGTATGCACCTCAATCCCAGCGCTGGGGAGGTGGAGACAGGAAGAGCCCTGGAGCTTGCTGGTTAACCTTTCCATTGGATTTAACAAGCTCCAGGTTCAGGGAGAGAGACCCAATCTCAAGAAAATAGAGTGGAGAGTTGGTGAACTGGCTCAGCTGTGAAGACACTTGCCATACAAGCCTCAAGATCAATCTTCATAACTTACATACAGGGAGAAGGAGGTGACTAACTCCTCAGTGTCCTTCGGCCTCCCCATCTGTGTGCTCACATTTGCACGTGCACGTGCATACACGTGAGTACATGTACCAACATGCTCCCACACACACTCAAATAAAAAGTGAGGGCTGGCAAGAGGGATCAGTGGCAAAGGTGCTTGCTGCCAAGGCTGACATCCTGAGTTCAAATTCTAGGACTCACATGGGGGAGGAAGAAAACAGACACCAGCAAGTTGTCTTCTGATCTTTCCATGTACGACGCACACAGACACACAGACAAACGCACAGTAAATAAATGGGAAAATTTAAAATAAAAATGACCTTTCAAGGCTTTTAGTTTAGGATGAGAGTCTGGGGAAAGGGCACCAGGTCAGATCCTGAGGGTAACAAAAAGAAGCCCCTGAAACAGTCCAAGGGGATGGTGAAAAGAATAAGACTTGGGGCTGGAGATGTGGCTCAGAGGTTGAGAGCATTGCCTGCTCTTCCAAAGGTCCTGAGTTCAATTCCCAGCAACCACATGGTGGCTCACAACCATCTGTAATGAGGTCTGGTGCCCTCTTCTGGCCTGCAGGCATACACACAGACAAAACATTGTATATATAATAAATAAATATTTAAAAAAAAAAAAAGAATAAGACTTTGATGAAGCAACGCAATGAGGAGAGGAAGAAACTCAAGGGGCCCAAAGCACAGGAAAGACAAGGAGAGCCAGACTAAGCCAGCTGTTTCTTGTGTCTGAGATGGTTGTCCGTGATGCCGTCCCTACTTAAACACCTGGATTTCTTGGACTCTTTGGTACGTTAAAATCAACTTTTGGGGAGAGAAGGAGGAGGGAGGAAGGGAAGAGCATTCGACTAGAGGGTGTGGCTCAAGCCAGGTGTCCTTAGGTTTCCTCCTCCCTGTATGGCTTTCCTCGTAGTTAGGATTTCTGTTGCTGTAATAAAACACCACGACCAAAAGGAACTTGAGGAAGAAAGGGTTTGCTTCCAGGTAACAGTCCATCGCTGAGGGAAGTGAGGGCAGGAACCTTGAGGCAGGAGCTGATGCAGAGGCCAAGGAAGAACACTGCTTCCTGGCTTGCTCCTCGTGGCTTGTGCATCCTGTTTTCTTTTCTTCTTTCATTTTTCCTTTCCTTTGTTTTTTGAGACAGGTTCTCTCTATTATGTAGTTCTGGCTATCTTGGAACTTTCTGTAGACCTGGTTGGCCTCCAACTTACAAAATCCACCTGCCTCTGCCTCTTTAGTGCTAGGATTGAAGGCGTGTGCTACCACTGCCCAGTCTTGGCCTGCTTTCCTATAGCGACCAGGACCACCAGTCCAGGGGTGGTAGCACCTACCATGAACTGTGCCCTACCATACCAATCACCAGTGAAGAAAATGCCCCATAGAGCTGCCTACAGGACACACCCACAGAGACATTTCCTCAATGCAGGCTCCTCCACAGATGACACCGTGTCAAGTTGACATCAAAATTAGCTAGCACAAATTTTAAAAAAAATTAAAGACTTATTTTATTTTACATGTACGAGTGTTTTGCCTACATGTATGAATGTGCACCACATGTGTGCCTGGTACCATGGAGGTCAGAAGAGAGCATCAGATGCCCTGGATCAGATGGCTGTGAATCACTTTGTCAGTGCTAGGATTGAACTCAGGTCCTCTGCAAGAGCAACAAGTGGTTTCAGCCAAAGAGCCAACAACACAGCTCCAGCACAATTTCTTTTTAAAACTTTATTTTATGTGCATTGGTGTGAGGGCATCAGATCCCCTGGAACTAAAGTTACAGATAGTTGTGAGCTGCCATGTGGGTGCTGGGAATTGAACCCAGGTCCTCTAGAACAGCCAGTGTTCTTAACCTCTGAGTCATCTCTTCAGCCCTCTAGAACAAATTTTTAAAAAACATCTTTTGTATATGTTTTTATTTTTAAAATTTAAAGACTTGGCCAGGGAGTAGTGGTGCATGCCTTTAATCTCAGCACTCAGGAGGCAGAGGCAGGCAGATCTCTGTGAATTTCAGGTCAGCCTGGTCTACAAGAGTGAGTTCCAGGACAGGCTCTAAAGCTACAGAGAAACCCTGACTTGAAACCCCCCCCCCAAAAAAAAAACCCAAAAAAAGAAAAGAAAAAAATGTAAAGACTTATTATTTTCTGTGTATGAGTGTTTTGTCTACATGTGTGTTTGTATGTCACAATGTGTGCCTGGTGTTATGAATGGCTGTGAACCACCCTGTGGGTTCTGGGAACCAAACCCTGGCCTTTCACAAGAGCAACAAGTGGGCCTGGAGAGATGGCTCAGAGGTTAAAAGCATTGCCTGCTCTTCCAAAAGTCCTGAGTTCAATTCCCAGCAACCACATGGTGGCTCACAACCATCTGTAATGAGGTCTGGTGCCCTCTTCTGGCCTGCAGGTATGCACACAGACAGAATATTGTATACATAATAAATACATAAATATTAAAAAAAAAAACAAGAGTAACAAGTGCTCTTGACCACTTAGCCATCTAAGACCAGGCCCAATTATTTTATTATTAGTACTGTGGAAAGAGAGGTTAGCGACATTGACTGACCGTGTGGCCAAAGACTCTGCTTCAGATTATGAACAATAACGAGCCCTCAGTGAATTCAAACCGGTGTGAATCGAGCGTGGGAACCTCGGCAATGTCAGAAGTTGGAAGGGACAGGAATGGCGATGCTCTCTCCCAGCTAGAGGCACAGGCTCCCCAGTGCAGCAGGAACAAAGGGCTAGCTGGGCAGCAATAGAGTACAGAGGTGGGAGGAGACATTCTTGGGCTCGGCCAGCTGCACCTCATCCCTCAGGGCTGGAAAGCCTTGCAAGGATCTCTCACCCCAGATCTGAGCTCTTTCCTCAAGTCTGTTTCTAGTTCTTCTCTTGACTTCCTCACTTCAATAATGGTAACAATTACCCAGCCAATTTGTTGCTTACGGCAGAATCTGGGAATCATCCTTGAGTTCTTAGCCCTGCTCTCTACACGGATTCTTACAGGGGCACTGCTGTTTATTTTAAAATGTACCCCAATTCCAGGTTCTTCCCTCAGCACTTTCTTATATAGCAGAATAAGAGCCACTTCTCCCTTCTGCCTCTGCTCTAGTCTTGTCCCATTTAACTAGCTGGTGAGTGCGCGCGCGCTCACTGTGTGTGTGTGTGTGTGTGTGTGTATATATAAGTGCCAGGGTGGGTGTGGAGATCAGAGCACCACTCTGTGTGCTGAGACAGAGTCTCTCTTGATGTTTCTGCTGTGCCACCTACTCCAGGCTAGCTGGTCTTCCAGGTTAGCTGGTCTCCCAGGTTAGCTGGTCTCCCAGACTAGCTGGTCTTCCAGCTTTCGGATGATTCTCAGGTCTTCACCTCCCATATTGATTTAGGATTACAGATTTGGGCCACAATATCTAGCATTTTTCTCTGAGTTCCAGGGATTGAACTCCAGGCTTGGGTCCCTAGGCTTGGGTGACTGGGGTTCTCCTTGCTGAGCCATCTCCTTTTCATGGCTCCATGCCTCCCCACCTTTGTTGAAAGACAAAGTCTCAAGCTGTAAGCCAGGCTGACATGGAAGTCATGGCAACCCACCTGCCTCAGCCTCCTAAGGGCTGGGATTACAGGCATGAGCCACCATGCCTGACCTAGGGTAATCCTTTTAAAAACCCAAACTGGTCTGGGTGTGATGGCCCATGCCTTTAATCCCAGCACTAGGGAGGAAGAGGCAGGTGGATCTCTGTGAGTTCAGGGCCAGCCTGGTCTACAGAGGGAGTTCCAGGACAGCCAAGGCTACAGAAGACAAGGAAACTCTGTCTTGAAAAACAAAAATAATCAAATAAATAAAAACACAAACACAAACTGGGGTGCTAGGGAGGTGGCTCAGTGGTCAGGATGAATACTTCCCTTGCAGAGAACCCAAGTTTGATTCCCAGTACCCACATCAGGGGGTTCACCACCTCCTGGGACTCCAGTCCCAGAGGAAATAACCTTTGGCTTCTGCAGACAGCCGCATTCATGACCACACACCCACAAACATACATGTAGCTAAATATTGAAGAACTGGAGAGATGGAGGCTCCGTGGGGACAGGGACCACATGTCTGTTCTATTTTTCCCCATACACTCTGAGCCAGGTGTGGACTTCGCTCTTGTGAAGTGTGTTGAAAGGCAGGCTTCATTAATGCTTTGTCGGCCTTGAAGAGGGGCGTGGAAGCATGAGTCAGTCCTGCAGCCATGCCTTACACCTGCTTCATTAGGGACTAGCCTCCCCTCTCTTCCTTCCTCTCAGGAGGCCTGTCTCCTGGCAGCCTCCTAATTATATTTTACTTGACTATAAATCTTTTTGTTAAATGTAATTGAATAATACACCTTCCGAATCATCACATTAACCTAGCATCCGCTTGAAGGTGGTAATTAGCTCCCGAGAATTTCTCACTAGTCTGAAGAAGGCCTGACTCCCAGATCATTTACCACCAGCCTGGAATGTGTAGGCCAGCCCAGCATCCCTGAGAAAGGGTGCCTGTGAAGGAGCCACAGGCTCAGGCTCCTTCCTCTCCTCCTTCCCTGGCCGCAGAATAAAACAGCCAGAGCAGCACCCTGCCCCCAGCCCAGCGCTCCCTCTAGGATGTGGGGTCTGTGAAGTCCCTTTCATCCTCTCCAGGACTCCTGGCTCAGAGCAGTCTCAGCTGGAAGGTCAGAAAGAAGGGAGAGGAAGGGGGCAAATGCACTGCAGGCACCTGACATGAGCCAGGCCTGCTCCAGCAAGCCGTGCAGCTGTCTGAATACTAAGAGGCTCCCAAGGCTGGGGTAGAACTCATTGAAAAGCAAGGGGAGGCAGCAGGACTTGGTGGCATGAGCCTGTAATTCCAGGACCGCTGGGAAGGCTGAGGCATGAGGGTAGTTACACTGTAAAGACCAGTCCCAAAACAAAACAAAAACAAACAATGGCCGGGCGGTGGTGGCGCACGCCTTTAATCCCAGTACTCGGGAGGCAGAGGCAGGCGGATCTCTGTGAGTTCGAGTCCAGCCTGGTCTACAAGAGCTAGTTCCAGGACAGGCTCTAAAAAAAGCTTCAGAGAAACCCTGTCTCGAAAAGCCAAAAAAAAAAAAAAAAAGAAAAAAGAAAAAAAAAAAAAACAAACAATGAACCCCACCAAATTCTCAGGGTCTTAGAACCTCAGTTCCCAGGGTAGCCTGTAGTAGTCAGTACCCTAGGTCCTGTTTACTTCTTCAGCTCCCTGGTCTCTCATGCCTAACCTCTGGGTTACCCTAGTTAGGTTCTTTCTTTCATATCCCAGACCCGATTCATCAGTCAGTGAATATGTCTGATATGCCTGGCCCCACTACATTGCCCCCTCCTGGGGCAGGTCAGCTCGTCATCTCTCTCTTCCAAACAGTCTCTGCTACTGTTCTTGGTTGGATATGACTGTAGTGTTGTGTACCCCACACTATCTATTTTTGATGCACCAACCAGGACAATTAATAATAACATCCACAATAACAACAATATGGGTGTAGTGGCGCACGCCTTTAATCCCAGCACTCGGGAAGCAGAGGCAGGCGGATCTCTGAGCTCAAGGCCAATCTGATCTACAGAGCAAGTTCCAGGACAGTCAGGGCTACACAGACAAACCCCTTTTTAAAAATAAATAAATAAATAAATAAATAACGCAGTTTTATTCAGATATGCATTCATATAAAGTTTAAAAACAATGGCTTTTAGTCATAGATTCCTGTGAAATCTTCATAATTAGTTTTGGGACCAGGAGGATGTCAGTGGGTGACAGTGTTTGACGTCAGGCTTGCTGGCCCAAGTTCAGTTCCTGGGAACCACATGAGGAGAGAACCAATCCCCAGAGGGTGTCTTCTGGCCTCAACACATGTACTTTATGGTACATGCATACATATACACGCGCACAATAAACAAACAAACAAAAAAATAAATAAAATTACAATTTTAAGGGTCTCAGTAGCACTTGCTGGTTTCCTAGAGGACCCAAGTCCAGTTCTCAGCACTATGGTCAGATAGCTCACAACCAGCTAGAACACCAGCTTCAGGCACTCCGAGGCTTCTGGCCCGGATGAGCGCCTGCACTCATGAACACACGCCCCCCCCCCCACATACAAACATAAATAATTAAAAATAAAAACAAAGAATTAAAAGCTATTTCTAAAAATCTGTTTTGAACATTTTAAACATCATCCCCTCAAATCTAAATCCATTGCTTGATGAACAACCCCAGTACTAGGCAACCAGAGCTAATGTTTTTTTGTTCATTTGTTTTTGAGACAAGGTCTTTTGCAGCCCAGGCTGCCCTCCAGCTCAGTATAGAGAATGACCTTGAATTCTCCATCCTCTGCCTCCTGAGTTCTGGGATTATAGGAGTGTGCCACTACTTCTCTGTCATCTCTGTCTCTCTCTCTGTAGTTTCTCAAGACAGTGTTTCTCTGTGTAGCCCTGGCTGTCCTACATGCTTTGTAGAACAGGCCGGTCTTAAACTCACAGAGATCCACCTGCCTCTGCCTCCGGAGTGCTGGGATTAAAGGCGTGCGACACCACCACCAGGCTCTTCATCTACCTCTTAAATGCTGGGATTGCGTGAGTGTAGCACTGTGTCTGGCTCATTTACTTTTGGGGGGAATCGGGAGTTGAGATGGGGTCTCACTGTGCATTACTAGCCGAACTGGAACTAACTGTTGGTCTTGATATCACAGAAATCTACCTGCCTTCATCCCCTGGGTGCTGGGATTAAAAAAATGAGCACCACCACACCCAGCCTTCACTCACTTTAAACATTTTTTAATTTTGTGTGTGTGTGTGTGTGTGTGTGTGGTGGTGGTGGTGGTGGTGGTGGTGGTGTGTGTGTGTGTGTGTGTGTGTGTGGCGGGGGAGGTGTAGTGTGTGGTGTGTATGTGTGTGTGTGTGTCAAATCCCCCTGAAGCTGGAGTTATACCTGACGTGTGGTGGGAATCAAACTTGAGTCCTCTGTAAGAGCAGTATGTGCTCTTAACCACTGTTGAGCCATCTCTTTAGCCCCCTTACATATTTTTTTTAAAAAAAGGAAAAGAAAAAAGACCACTGTAGAAGGAAGCAGCGGGGCTGCGTCCCGCCACCCGGCCGCCGGCTAGCTTTACACCCGAAATAATTACACGGAAACTGTATTCTTTTAAAACACTGCCTGGCCTATTATCTGTAGCCTCTTATTGGCTAATTTTCACATCTTCCTTTAACCCATATTTAGTAATCCATGTAGCACCACGAGGTGTGGCTTACCAGGAGAGATCTTAACCTGTGTCCATCTCAGAGAGGAGAATCATGGCGACTCACTATGGCGACTGAAGCGTCTCCCCACTCCTGCTACCCAGCATTCTGTTCTGTCTACTCTGCCTACCTAATTTTTCTGTTCTCTTAAAGGGCCAAGACAGTTCTTTATTAATAATGAAAGTAACACATAGACACTCCTCCATCATTTCCCCTTTTTCTGTTTAAACAAAAAAGGCTTTAACTTTAACATAGTAAAATTACATATAACAAAACACTTATCATGCAAGAATTACACTTACAATATTTAAATCTATTTTATCTTTTATCATAACTAAGGAAAGCTATAACTATTGAACCATTCTTCAACTCCATCAAAGACTCCAGAAGGATATAAGACTACCTAAGTAAACAAGAAATATGCAACTTTCAAACTCTAGAAATGACAGAGACAATTCTCTGCCTGGACAGTCACCCAAAGTTCCTCTGTACCGTTGGGGCATCCATCTTCAGCCTACAGGCCCATAAGTATCCAGCAGACATTTCCATGAAGCAGAAAATTCCAAAGACAGTTCAGTCACTTTCTGCTGTGTCCTGCAGAACGTCTCGCAGACTCTTTAATGAATCAGGAACCCCAAAAGGCCATCTCACCTTTAAGCAAGTTCAGCAGTCCTCTCTCTGCGGGTTCTTTGTGTCCAGTTTATGCAACAGTCCAGGCAAGAGCAGTTTCTTGCCCAAATGGCTAACAAACTCCATAAGTAGCCTCTTCGATGCCCATCTTCCTCTCAAAGTACATTGGTGCTGCCAGAAGCAGACGTGTCTCATTGTCATGAAAAACCCAAAGTTATTAAAACATTTAAAATGCCATATTCTGTAGCCTTTGAAAGATATGAAGAATGCCTATCTAACTGAAATGTCTCTATATATCTAGAAAATCTAACTAACATGACTACAAGCTTGACTATTATTGATGATTATCCATTAACCTATATTTCCTAATTATACATTACAGTTTTTAAAATGAACTACACAATCAAAATAGCTTAATCAAGATCAGAAATACATATACATATAACAAATTGACCTTAAAATCCATACCATTGCAAATTATTCATCTCTATATCATATCCCCCTTTAAATGTAAAAGAACATTTATAAACAATATTTGGGAAAATGGGCGCAGTTATTTCTCTCCAAACTGCTTCCTGCTGAATGGGGGCACTGTTATTTAGGTCTTTTATGGTGTAACCTGTGTGTTGGGTTCCTCTCAGTTGGCAGTTGAGTGAAGTAATTTTTTGAAGATGTTTACAGCAACCTTTCAGGAGGGCGTGGTCTATCATACCATATTGGGACAGAAGCAATCCACAGAGTCTCGTCCTCTGTGAAAACAAAAGAAGAAACTCTTTTCCAAAGCATCATGTTCTTAGATCCAAATCCTGAAGTCATACTGTTAAGATGTCCATTCTGGTCTAGCCTGGCAGCCCATATAATGAAATGTCTCTCTGTATTTAGCTCCTTTACAGTCAAAGAAAACACAATAAAATACATAATCCAGACTCTCTGTGAATTTTCCATTTTTACGTGGCTTATTTTCACTCTATCACTTTACTTTATTCTGTCTCTTTAAAGACTTTACCTTTTTTTTAAAATGCATTAACTTTATTCTCTATATTCTTTTTCTCTCATTCATCCAACATTGTGACCCATATGGGGGTCTTTTATGTCTGAATCTGTCCTATTGTGAATCTGTAATTCTTCTACTGTCGAGAAACATGTTTGATTTGCGCCTTTATATCGCTAAGCACTTAAGACTCTAAGCTGTGACAATCCTAGGTCAAAAACAGGTACTGCGGCTTGCCACGCCCAGTCCAACATGGCTGAGCCGCTTGTGACTCTGAATTGGTTGCACCTCTGAGCTGCAGAGCTGCTGGGCTATTCTGGATGTTGGCTCCACCTCTCTCCAATTTCAAAATGGAGGATGTACCATTTTCTGCTAGCTCTGGGGCCTCCAGGTAGGAGCCACACTCAGCACTTTAACTCTGAGACTGAGTGTGCGGCACAGAAACTCTTTTCATCCAAGTTACAGCCAAATTGACGCGCAGAGCACCGCGCAGCCTGGAAACTTCTCTGTATGGCGGCAGAAATCTGCCATGTTCTCCCGCTCACCTAAGCCTGATTCTGCCATCTGCCCAGGTGCAGGCGGGGAGCAGTGAGCCATTGGCATGGTCTCAGGGCACTTTCTTTCCGATCCCAAGCAGGCACACAAACATCCAGTCCATAAAAGCCACTGAAATGCTTTATAGCCAGAGTTTGCACTGGCGGCACAGCACCAGGAAGCCGCGTTTTAAAATGACTCAGCTTTTTCTCTGCCGCTATTGCCGAAACAGGAAATCTCTCTATGGCACGTCCAGGTAAACAGCAAAAAGCTATGTTAAACTCTCTCTCTCCTTTATTTAAAGCCCTCTCAGGTTTTTAAGTGGATTTAGTCACCACGTTGGAGCGCCAATCTGTAGAAGGAAGAGGTGGGGCTGCGTCCCGCCACCCGGCTAGCTTTGCCCAAAATAATGACATGGAAACTGTATTCTTTTAAATCACTGCCTGGCCCATTATCTGTAGCCTCTTATTGACTAATTTTCACATCTTCCTTTAACCCATATTTAGTAATCCATGTAGCACCACGAGGTGTGGCTTACCAGGAGAGGTCTTAACCTGCGTCCATCTCAGAGAGGAGAATCATGGCGACTCACTATGGCGACTGAAGCGTCTCCCCACTCCTGCTACCCAGCATTCTGTTCCGTCTACTCTGCCTACCTAATTTTTCTGTTCTCTTAAAGGGCCAAGACAGTTCTTTATTAATAATGAAAGTAACACATAGACACTCCTCCATCAGACCACTTTTTCTGTAAGTTCACATCTGAGAGTCTGCCTTGTGTGTGTGCTCTCAGTGCCAGAGGGAGCATCAGGTGCCCTGAAGCCAATGTTTCAGGCAGTAACGAGCTGCCCAACATGGGTGAAGGGAACTGAACTTGGGTCCTTCACAAGAATAGCAAGTATTCTTAGCTTAGCAAGTCATCTCTCAATGTAGTAACACTTCCGAGCCAGGTGTATAGCAGCACAGGCCTATAACCCCAGCACTTGGAAAGATTAGGAGTTCAAGGTCATTCTTAGCTACATTTGAAGGTTATCCTGGTCTATAGGAGAACTTGTCTTAAAAAAAAACAAACTCACAAGCTTCATTGAATCTTCTGTTGAAAGCAAGGATATACTTTGAGCCCTTGACTGAGTCCCTCTAAATTTCTGTTTTTTAATTATGTGTGTGTGGTTTGGGTGTATGGTGTGTGTGTGTGTGTGTGTGTGTGTATGGTGTGTGTGTTGTATGCAGTGTGTGTGTGGTGTATGTGTGTGTATATGGTGTAAGGTGTGTGTGTGTGTGAGTAGATAATGTGTGTGAGTGGTGTATGTGTGTGTGGTATGTGTGTTGTATGCAGTGTGTGTGTGTGTGTGGTGTGTGTGTGTATGGTGTGTGTTGTATGCAGTATATATGTATGGCGTGTGCTATGTGTGTATGTTCTGTGTGTTGTATGCAGTGTGTGTGTGGTATATGTGTGTCTATGGTGTATGTGGTGTATGTAGTGTGTGTGTATGGTGTGTGGTGTATGTGTGTGTATGGTGTGTATGTTGTATGCAGTGTGTGTGTGGTGTATGTGTGTGTATGGTGTGTTATATGCAGTGTGTGTGTATGGTGTATGGTGTGTGTAAGGTGTGTGTGTGAGTAGATGGTGTGTGTGAGTGGTATGTGTGTGTGTATGGCATGTGTGGTGTATGCAGTGTGTGTGTATGGTGTGTGTGGTGTATGTGTGTATGGTGTATTGTATGCAGTGTGTGTGTATGGTGTATGGTGTGTGTGTATGGTGTGTGTAAGGTGTGTGTGTGAGTAGATGGTATGTGTGTGTGAGTGGTGTATGTGTGTGTATGGTGTGTGTGGTGTATGCAGTGTGTGGGGGGGTATGTGTATGTATGGCGTGTGTGTTGTATGCAGTGTGTGTGTATGAATGATGTGTTAAGGTGTGTGTGCAAGTAGATGGTGTGTGTGAGTGGGTACGTGCTTTCCACGCCAAGAACACGGAGGCAGAGAACAACCTGTGCATTCAGGTCTCTCCTTCCACCTTTATTGCGGGGATCGAACTCAAGTCTTCGGATTGGTGTGGCAAACTCTTTTACTGATCTCGTGAGTCCCTTGAATCCTACATATTTTTTATATTTGATAGAAAATTTCTCCTTGCCTGTCCCCTGCCTGCTTCCCTCTCTCCTGTTTAGTCTCCCTGCAGGAACTGTGGTGATCTTTTGCAAAGACATTTTGGCATGGCTCCTGTGCTTAGAATTTGACCCGAGCCCTCCATTCCTCGTCCTGGAAGTCTGCCTCCACCCACCTATCCTCAAGGCTGCTGCCCCCATGCCTGCTGCTGTCCAGTCCACTCTTCCTTCCCCATATCTGCACTGCTCCATAGCCGGACACTGGTGCTCCAAAGCCACCCTTCCAGTCCTAGACCACTTCTGACCACCATGACCTTGGGAAGCAGCAGCACTCTGCCCCTTCTAGAATGTAAATGATCCAATGTCTTGTGTCTGTCTCCCCAGCCAGAATAAAACTCCCTGGAGGCAAGGCTCTCTGAAGTGTCTCAAGCCTTAAGCAGTACCAGACACACAAGAGAATGCCTGAGGATAACCATGAAATATATCAATGGGGAAACTTACCTGCCATGCACAGGCTTGGGGACGAACCTGCTCAGGCAGTTTGTTCCTCTTCGATGCTAACAGTCCAAAGCTGGGTTGCTTCCCCTAAAAAGTTATTTTGTCTGTTTCAGCTCTCCCAACCCCAGCTCTTCACAAAACTTAATAAGGAGCCTTTCATTGATACCATGCCCTTTTCAGAATATCTCCCAGAATAGTCAGCAACAGGTTCTCAGAGCTCGGGACACCCACCCTTCTTCACTCCTCCCATCTCCTCCAGCTCAAGGCCATTTGGTGATCCAAAACGTAAGACCAACTCCACACGTCTCTAAGAAACACTGGTTGGGGTGGCACAGGGGACAAAAGCTAGTTGGTCTTCCCTTGTGGGGGTGGGCAGGAAGGAGAGGTTGGGGCTCCAGCGGCCCTGGCTCTGCCCTAGAAGAGCTGAGTAGTCCAGAGAGGTTACTGACATCTCTGAACCTCAGTCTCCTCGTCTGTTAAGTGGGTCTATCGATAACTGATGTGCTGCATGGTGCAAGTTAGGGATGGCTGGTGGTAGGAAGTTCCTCACCGTTCTTTCTGTCTGGACCAGAGTGGTGGTTTTCCTGCCCACCCATCTCACCCTGCTTGAACCCAAACCCTAATCCTTGCCACATTTTTTTTCTTGAGACAGGGTCTTGGGTATCCCAGGTTGACCCCTTATTTGCTACATAGCCAAGGCTGGCCTTCAACTTCTGACTTTCCTGCCTCCATCTCCCCAGTACTGAGATCGCAGGAGAGCATCCTCTGTCCTGCAAGAACTTTTCACCTCTAAAACTCACTCCACTGCTGAAAAGTTCTCCATAGCTCACCATCCCTTCCCAGGATGCAACAAGTATGCTGGCTAAGAGCTCAGGGCTTGGGTTCCCCGGGTCAGGTCCGCTTTTGAAACTTGTCTCTTGGGCTAAATTGCTTAATTTTATCGAACCTCAGGTGACTCATTCAAACAATGGGACAACAGGACCTGCATCCTGTGGTTATTGTAATGTATAAAAGGCAGTTAAACAAAGCCTTTGGCACATGGGGACATAAGCTAGATTATTCTTAGACCCCAGAGCAAAGTCGGAATTGCTAAGCAGGCGTGGGGAGTGGAGCTGTCTGTGGGGGTCAGACAATATGAAGGTCTGCCTGACTTTTACAGTAAAGCTGTAGAAATGAATATGGGGCCAGTTTATTGGGCAGGCCCCTGTTTGCTGTTTACACAGATTCCAGTCCTTGCTCTGCCTAGAATCTTCTCTTGCTCCTTACCCACCTGGCAGCTCCTACTCACACCTAATCCAGGACAGGGGTGGGGTTATAGCACTTGAGAGATGAGGCAGAGGGATAGCTGTAAATTTAAGGCAAGTCTGGATTACAGTGTGACATCCTGTCTCAAGGAGGGGAAAGAGAGAGAGAGCTTGTGTTTGTAGGGTGTGTTTCATACCATGCTGGCCATCCCTGGGGCTCCAAGTCACCAGATACATAGCAAGTTTGAGGTCCACCTAGGCTACATGAAGCAAATTAAAGAGGGTGAAAGACTTAATTCCAGCCTCTTTGTACTCTGTCTTCTGGTGACAGGCATTTTGAATTGGAATCCAGCTCTCCCACTTCCTAGTTGGATGACCACCGTGAAGTTACTTCATCTAGGCCTCAGTTTCTGGACCTGGAAAATGGTTTGTGAGGAATAAATGAGCTGCTATGTGTGAAAAATTTGTTTTGACATTTGACAGAGGAAACTTCCGGGAAAGGGGTGGCCTCATTCTGCTCTGTCGCACAGGCTGTGAGCTTCCTGGGCCAGGGCTGAGCTGGCTGTCTTGGCTCTAGTCCGGAGAGCCAGACATGCTCACTGCCATGAATTTCTCAGAGCACTAGTCTGTGTGCTAAGCCCTGGTGGGAGCCACCATCCCAGGCTGTCCTTCTGCAGGGAGAAACTGAGGCTCCAAGCTGTCTAAGGGCCCTTGTAAGTGACGAGTAGCAGAGCCGGGGTCCACCCTGTGTACAGCTGGCTTTAGTCAACCCTTCGGGCTCAGTTGCTTCACGAGGGAAATGGGTTGACAGTCACTCCATGGAGTAACTTGTGGCTGCCAGGAACAGTAAGGATGGGGTTTGTGTCCCCCCCTTGGGAGGGGAATAAGGTTTTGTTTCAGATAGATATTTCTTGGGAGTGCAGTTGAGGGGTTGAGATTCCAAGGGCCAGGGTCCCAATTCACCTCTCTCCCTAGGGTTCTTCTAAAGCCTGGGGCCAATTTAGAAAACCTTCCCTCTTCCTGGGCCCACTGCCAGCCCCTCCACCCCTTCCTCCAACCACCCACAGCAAGACAATGGTGGGCTGGCAGGGCCTTTGTGAGAGGGGTCAGGCCAGTTAATCTTGGGCTGGGTTGGGGAGGGGCATTTGGGGGCTAGGGAAGGAGTGGGGGGGCTGTTTGTTGGGGGGAGGCACACACAGCAGCCGGCTGGTGAGAGTTGGAAGGAGCTGGAGGCAGGGGGCCTGAGAAGTAAAAGCTTGAAACAGGCTTTGGGGAGCGTTTCCTCCGAATGTAGATTTGAGCTCCTATTAAACTTGCCAAAAATTTGTGTTAGCTAATGGATTCTTAATTCTGTCTAAAATGAGAGAGGGAAAATTATGCCATTCATCTTGTATTGGTTTGAAATTACATCTGACACCTAATCGATCATAGTGTGGAACATTAACTCTTTGGAAGAGACCCAACTTCTCCTCTCCCTGCTTTCCAGGGCTCGGGAGCCACCCCCACCTCTGATTCCTTCCTTTGTATTTCATTAACTAAGCAAAGCTCCGGCTGTCTCTAGGGTGAGGGTGGAGGCTGGGGGAGGGTTCCTTCGAATCAAGGGAGATAACCAGCAGCCCCCCCCCAAATCCTTTGCCCAAAAAGGGCCCCAAATTCAACCTTCAAGTGACCTCCTCTCTGGCCCTGCTTCCCCTGGTACTCTGAGATGCGGAAACGCAGAATTAAAGGCACAGGGGTAGGGGTGACCTCAGAGCCACCTTGGGTTCACCAGGGAGTGGTGGGGAGCCAGGCAAAGATGAACTTGCACCTGCGGCTGGGGCAAGGGCCATGGCAGGGGGCTCACCTGCGACTTGCCTGGCAGATGGGTAAGGAGGAGTAGGGCAGATGACAATAGATTTGCCTCTGGGGATCCTGATGAGCTCCAACTGAAAGCCCCAACTCCAGACCTGTTTTTCCAGGAGGAGGACTTTCTGGCAGCAAGGGGAAGCCACTGGGGGCCGCCAGGCCTGGGCTGGGAACCTGGCTGCTCTTCTGACAAGCTGTGTGACCTTGGGTGGATTATATAAGGCTCTGAGTCTCGGTTTCCTTCTCTGTCAGGGCAGCCTGGAGAATGGCAACACCTCAGCACTAGGCTGGGATGGGACTGGGGGGACACAATCCAGTCGGAACTGTGACAGAGTCCCTCACCTGGTGGACAGTAGGTGACATATAGGTAACAAGGGAGAAGCCAGATCTCTGCCCCTCCCCTGTTCTTCCTTATTCCTGGCTGTCTGCTCAACCCTCTCAGCTCCAACACCTAGCTCCTCCACCTCTCTCTGCCACTGCCAAGGGCATATCAAGGTCAGGAGCTATGAGGTCAGGCAGGCCAGCTAGGAGGGTTGGCCAGTTGCTCCTCCTAAGTAGTGGTATCTAAAGGAGGCTGGGGCCCAGGTCCTCTTCTTTCCCAGAACTGTTCCCTGGGGAGGGGGAGGGGGGTTCTCCAGCATGAGGAGCTCCCTCAGCACCTCCTACCAAGCTTAGAAGGGGATGTGAGGTTACAAGGAAAGGGTACACTAGGAGGGTGAGCCCGGCAGGAAGTGACTCTCCATTTGTAACAGAGCCACTTGCCTTTTTAGGCACTTCTGATCTGTGGATTCCAAGGTTTCTGTCCCCAGTCTAGCAGGGATGGACTGGATCCCTCAAGAGCAAAGGCAAGGTCTCGGGGAGTGCTTGACTAGCCCTGCAAAGGCCTAGATTCCATCCCCAGCAGTGAAAGGTGGGAGGGGAGGTAAAGGGGAAGTAGGTGGAGGTGGTGCCTGGTGCCTCTTTGGCAGAAATTCAGTTAACCTCTGGACCTTCTCAGTGTAAACGTCACTCCAAAAAAGTACCTATTGCCCACAGGAGTGCATATGCAGACCGAGGACCAGGCTGCGTTAAGCACTGGTTGCACCTATGGCTATCTGTCCCAAGGGCAGAGAGGATGGCTTAGAATGCCCCGCTGCTATTCAAGTGCCTTGGAAGGAGCCGCAAGGCAGGGACTCATAAGGATGGGAAATCTTCTCTGGCTCCCTTTTCGAAAAGTTGGAAGCCAAGACTCGGCAAGTGGCTAAAACAGGTCAGGGCCACAGGCAAGGCAGAAAGGACGAGAACCTGGGTTTCCGACCCTCACCCCAGGGCTCTTCTCCTCCGCTTGCATCAGGAATCTATAGAGACATTTTTAAAGATACTTTCAAGTCCCAAAAGAGCATACGAAGAGGAATTGGATTTGGGGAGGCGGTGAAAGAGCCAATGAGAGATTTTCCCTGTGGAGCAAGAAGAGCAGAGGGCACTGGGGGAGCTTAACTCCCCGTCTCCCTCAGCACCGACACACACACACACACACACACACACACACACACACACACACACACACAGAGGCAGCAATTTTATTTCCAAATGGCCCTTCTGTGGGGAGCTCACTGTTTCCCAGGAGACCGTTGGTGAAGCCCCTTCCTGCCAGTCTCCCTGGCAGCCACTAGGCGGCTGTGGCTTCCTCTTCTGCCTGGAGACTCCACATTGAGGGTCTCATATGGTTTGTACTAACAGGAAGTAGTGCAGAGGTCTGGAGGCACTAGAACGGAGCAAGCCAGCCAGGCCAGTAGAGGAGACCGAGGCAGCTGCTTATGGGGCCACATTGATCAAGGTTCCAGTGCAGGTTGGCAGGCTAGCTAGATACCTGTGCTGACCTAACTCAGATTACCAGGGTATATGTGAGGGAACCCCTCCCTGGTCCCTCCCTACAAAAACGGTCATGTTTTTATTGCATTTTCTCTTGAAAAGTAATACATGGTTGTTGCAAAAACTGGTAATCCCAATAAAACAGAGAGAACAAGAGCCCCAGACTCAATTTTTTTTTTTTTTGTTTTTTGTTTTTCGAGACAGGGTTTCTCTGTGGCTTTGGAGCCTGTCCTGGAACTAGCTCTTGTAGACCAGGCTGGTCTCGAACTCACAGAGATCCGCCTGCCTCTGCCTCCCGAGTGCTGGGATTAAAGGCGTGCGCCACCACCGCCCGGCCCCAGACTCAAATTTTATGATCTGCCCCCGGCCCCCAGTAAGTACAGGTCAAGAGCATGTTCAGGAAGAAGGGAAAGGTATCGTAGACCATGTAGACTGTTCTAGAATCTGGGAGGTCCTGCTACCGCTAATGCCCCTGAACTAGAGGGAGGGCTGTGCATTTGGCTGGCCTGTAGATTCAGAATGGCACACTTGCTACCCTATGGGTGGGTGCCTGTTCTCACACTCTCAGCTGCTGGCCCGGTGTGGTCACCCAGTAAATGTGAATTGGAAGAATAAATGAATAAATTCACAGAAAAGATAGGCCTAGACTTAGGCACCAAGTTGTGGGGTGACCCCAATTGTGTTCACCAAAGAAAACTGTCACAGCTCCGGAGAAAATGGCCTTAAATGCTCCACCAACTCCCTCTTTCCCAGAGCTTCCGGTGTGGTAATGAGGTACTCACTAGAGTCCTATAGAGACTCACCAGGCCCTTGGATAGGACCGAGCTCAGACACTAGGGGGAGACTGTCAGAGCTGGTGGCCAGGCCCCAGGCATGGGCATGGTGAGAGAGCCTGAAGTGAACGGAGATATTCAATCTATGTCATGCCTTTCCATGCCAAACGCGCCCGCGCATGTACACAGAGGTGAGGCGGAAGGTTTTGTCTTTCTCCTCTGACAGGGGGTGGGGGGCAAGGTTGGCTGGAAGGTTCAGGGTCTTCTCAGTTAAGGGAATTAAACCGTGGAGGACACTCACTTTCCTCAAGTGATCTACCCCAAATAACACAGGGACGGAGGCCAGCCCCACTCCCCAGCATCCTTCCTTCTTTCTGGTGAACTTAGCTAGGCTCCTGGCACCAACACACTGCAAATTATGTAACCACTGATGTTGGGAGATATTTATCATGGCTGAGAAAGGAAGTTACTTGCCCAGGTCACAGGCCAAGTGGCAGAATGAAGACACTCCACCTTCAGGCCTGGCCCCCAGGTGCTTTCTTTCCACCAAGGTTTCAGCCCTTGGTTGGGGTGTAGGTACCCGATTCTGAGGAGGGGTCTTCTTGCCCAGGACTCCCGCAGGTCCGGCCAGACCTTACCAAGGCTTCGTCACCACAGAAGCATACTTGGGAGACCAAGGAGGGCGGTGTTAAGATACGTGTCGCTCAGCCTTGGCCAGGAGACAGATGTCACCTTCCCATTTTGCTCTTCATCTGAGTTCTCAGTCCAGCACAGTCTCCTTCCCCACCCAGACCCCTTTCTGTTCCTAGGGCGGCAGCACTGAGCCAGGCGAGGGAGGCTCTGCTCTTCCCTGGTAGGCTCCCACTCCGCCCATGACCGGCGAGGGCCGGTAGCCGGGCAGCCCGAGGAGCGGCTGGGTCGAGGAGCGGCTGAGTCGAGGACCGGGAATGGGCCCCGCAGATGCCGCTTCCCTCCCCCTTCCTTGGCCGGGGCCCCCACGGTGTCGGGGAGCAGGAGGAATCAATCAGGATAATGAAGCCACAGCCTGCCACGCACCGCGGGGGCACTGAGGAGCGGGGGCCGGTGCCAAGTACGCCAGACGGTTCGGAGGAGCCGAGCCCGACACGGCCCGGCGGCGGCTGCGGCGGCTGCGGCGGCAGCGGAAACCCAGCGCCCGCGCGTTAAAGGCCGGACGCCGCTCCGCGCAGGTCCCTGGCAACCGCGCCTTGGCAACCCAGGACGCCCGGGAGAATCTTAAAGCTGCAGCGTCGCTTTCCCAGCCGCTGCGTTGGGAGCCTGGAGTCCGCCGACAGAGTCCTACAGAGGCGGATTGGTGGTGGATGTCAGAACCTGGGGGTGTGACTCATACACTCACCCGCTTATTTATCAAATGTATGGAGCCTGCATGCCCACGTACAGTCTTAGACACTGGGGAGGGAACGGCAGGAGATTGAAAAATGAACAACATTCTGCCTAGAGGAGTTCACAGTCTAGCGCACAAGGCAGACCAGACTGGCTGAGGTGAGCAGGAGTCCGGGTTAACCAGGAGGAATGGGTTTTGGCAGGAGGGCTGAAGAGGTGTGACAAAATATTTCCGCAGTACCTGCCTTGCTCCAAGTAGTGATTGGATTTCTTTTTACTTGGGCTGCGTTATTATCTCTGTCATGGTCCTGTGAGATGGGCTTTCCCATCGTCACCATTATCCAATCCATTTTGAAGATGACGAATTTAAGCCGGATATAGTGGTGAACACCTTTAATCTCAGCGCTTAGGAGACAGAGGCCGGTGGATTTCTGTGAGTTCAAGGCCAGGTTTGTCTACAAAGTGAGTTTCAGGACAGTCAGCCAGGACTATGTAGACAGACCACTTAGAGAGGTCCAGAAAGGACTTTAGCCAGAAACCTTGCCTTGCCTTTTGGAGAATTCGATAGATAGGAGGACTTAGCTGGCTCTGGCCAGCTTCCATTATACTGGTCTGGAAGGTTAGAACTAAGGACACCCAGTAGAAATGCTGTACCGGTGAGGAAGAAGAGGAGAGCTGAAGAGAGAGGAGGGTGTCCCACCTTTCTGCTACCTCCCAGCCTGGTCCTGTCTGTCTCTGTCTTTGTGAGCTGGACTGGCTGTGGGCACAAGGCTGGATGAGGTGACCTCCAGATGTCCCTCTGGTTCTGTGATTTGATATCTCCTGCCTGAAGTCTAGGCACTGTGCCACTATTCTGGGCAGGAGTTGCTGGCAGGGGGCTGCAACTGGGGGGATTCCAGACTTGTGAATAAAAGGTCAGGGTTGGCGGCAGAGGATTAGAGAGGCAGTGAGGTGGCTTGGCAAATCAAGACAGTGCTTCCAGGATGGCAAGGCTGGGTGGGACTCACCTGTCCTTCCCCGGCCCACCCATCTTTCTCTTTCTACATATCCATGCAAGTAAGAATCTGGGCCAGGACCTGGGGTCCAAACAGAGGCTCCTGGTGACACTAGAAGCAGGCTGGCTCTGGAATCAAGTTCATCTGGCTTCTAGCTCTGTCATCTAACATCCATGTTGACCTTTGGTAGGTGGCTCAGTCTTCCCAAGCCTCAGAACCTCCCCTCTAGAATATAGAAACCTATGTTTCAGGATTATTGCAGGACTTAACTAGGGTGAGAACTAGACTAATTATACTCCTAAAGATATGCCCATGTTTTAATCTTGAGAACCTGTGAATATTACCTTATCTGGAAAAAAAATGCCTTCCTAGATGTGATTGCATTAGAAATCTTAAGGCGGGGGGCTATTCTGGGTCATGTGAGTGGGTGGGCTTCAGATGGCACCACATGTGTCTTTATAAGAGAAAGGCAGGCCTGTAAGTGCTGTCACTAGAGAGGCCTAGGCTAGATTATCTCAAATGTGTGGCCAACCTGGGCAACTCAGAGAGACCCCATCTCAAAATAAAAAATTTAAAAGACTGGGGATGTAGTTCAGTGTCTAGCCCTTGCAGGAGATCCTGAGCCTGGGGGGATGGATGTAGTTCAGTGTCTAGCCCTTGCAGGAGATCCTGAGCCTGGGGGGATGGATGTAGTTCAGTGTCTAGCCCTTGCAGGAGATCCTGAGCCTGGGGGGATGGATGTAGTTCAGTGTCTAGCCCTTGCAGGAGATCCTGAGCCTGGGGGGATGGATGTAGTTCAGTGTCTAGCCCTTGCAGGAGATCCTGAGCCTGGGGGGTGGGGGTGTAGTTCAGTGTCTAGGCCTTGCAGGAGATCCTGAGAGCCTGGATCATGTGTGGGGAAGGGGATGAGGAGACAGAGGGAGGGAGCATCTAGACTGGAAGCTGGAAGAAGATTACCTCCCACAGTCTCCAGAGAGCTTGATGCTGGTGGCACCTTGATTTTGGCCCAGGGAACTGATGTTGATCCTCTTGGTGCCAGAAATGTGAGAAAATAATTTTTTGTTGCTGTAAGCTGCCAAAGCTGCTGCTTTGTTAAAGTGGCTCTGAGAAGCTCATACACTTAGACAGGAGTCAGTCTCTTTTTTGTTAAAACATTAACACAATGCTTATTAAAATATTTATCTCTGGTGCTGGAGAGATGACTCAGGTTAAGAGCACCAGCTGCTCTTCCAGAAGACCCGGGTTCAATTCCCAGCACCCACATGGCAGTTCACAACTGTCTGTGACTCCAGTGCCAGGAAATCTGACCTCCTCACACATGCATGCAGGCAAAACACCAATGCATATTAAGTAAATAAATTTTAAAAGATTATTTTTAATCATGTGGATGCATCTGTGTGTGGGAGCTCATGGAAGACAGAGGTGTTGGGTTCTCCTGATGTTGGAGTTATGAGCAGTTGTGAGTTGCCTGATATAGGTGCTGGGAACCAAACTCAGGTCCCTGCAAAAGCAGTATGCTCTCTTAGTCACCAAGTCGTCTCTCCAAGACTGGGAAAGGACAGCAGCTTCGACAGTGCTTAGAGGTACCCGGAAGCAGAGCATCTTGCCATAACCTTGGAGTGGAGAGGAAAAACAAAGCTTTGGAGCTGGAGTGTGATCAGGTGGAAGACTGAAACAGAGAGAACATTCCAGGTAAAGGAGACTGTGTGGATAAAGGCACCAGGTGGGACCCCAAACCATCATTAGAAACGTGCCCACTTGGGGATGGCAGGAGTGGAGATGGCATGATAGAACTGGGGTGGGTGGCAGGGAAAAGAAAGCCAAGGGCCCTGGCTTCCACCCCATCGTGACATCAGCCCTTCCACCTTTCACTGGCACCATGCCCCACATCAGGGAACCCCGGGCTGTCAGCCCTGGAGAGAAGCCTCAGACACCGTCCCATATAATCTTGCCATTTCACACACAGGGAAACTGAGGTCCACAGAGAGGAGATTGAGCCCACATAGAACTAGGTAAGCGAGACCTGCACAGCCACACTGTATCTGAATATTCCCATGTCTTGGGATTTTCAGGTACTGCCTGGAGGTTTCTTTACAAACCATTTTCAAAAAGCACAGGCCAGGTAGCCTCGAAACAAAGAGTATGCTATTTGCATATTATTTGCATGTTGCTAATTAGATGAGAGGGCGGATTCATTCAGTTCCCCCATTCACATCCCACCTCACTCACATGGAGTTGTTCTTCATACATTTCTTGAGCTTAATAACTCCAGCCCCAGCCTCACTTCCCAAGTTCCCATATGTAACCCTAGCTCAACTCCTGCTACATTAAGTTGCCTGGTGGTCTTTAGTGTGTCTAGGCTTGATGGAGTAACTTCCAATAGAATGGAAGATGAGAGGCTTTCCAGTTCAAAGTTTTCTCCTGTTTCCTTACAGCCCAGGAGCCATCTAAGTGGGACCATGAGAGTGGAGGAGGGTACTCCTCAGGGATCTGATGGGCAGGTGCCAGCTGCATGCCCCAGGCCTGCCCCAAGCACCTTGGCTGGCAGCCACTCTAACTCTTAGAGGAACCAGATTCTTCTTCCAGGGAGGAGAAATCTTGGAGGAGGTCTGGGAGCATCTCTTAGCTTGGCGGCCTGGGGTCAGGTTAAGGCCACCAAGTGAGTTACGACAGAACCTCTGGTGGATGTAGCATATCAGATTCCTGAGGACCTAGTGACCCTGGAAACCATGAAGCCTTCTGCTACCATAAGCATGGTGTCTTGAGGCCATCTACTCAATGCTTCCTGGTAACCGTGGGCTACCTGTAAGAAGAGGAAATCAGAGAGCCATAGGTTCTGCCAATCTCATCTCCATAGATGTCATCTCTCCTAAAGATGGACCCAACACCCCTCCCACATGATATACTTGAACCTGTCATCTCTGGTACTCGGACAGGTACACAGGATGACCTCTAATGCCTCCCATCCCCTCCTGGCAGAGAAGCTACAGGGCTCCATCAGCATGGCTGACTCGAGGCAGCTTCCAGGAGCTGGGAAAGTGGGGTGTATGGAAGAACCTAGGGCACAGTTCAGACTAGCAGTTGGCAAGAGCTGGCTTGCTCTGCATTAGGATGGTGACGGGTGCGTGAAGAAAGGTTGGTACTCTAAGTATGGGTGATTCCCCTCCACTCGTTGGGGATGGTGAACTGTGTGGATTTTTGCTGTGTTGGCCTCAGCAAGCATCCTAACTAACTTGCACATGCAGTGATGTGCACACATCTTAGTTAGGGTGCACTGTTGTGTGTTTCCCACCTTCACGGAATCCACTCCTGTTTCTCTCTTCCCCGTAGAGCAGGCCTTCTCTTCGTGAGCGGAAACCTCAGTTTCACCAACGCCAAGCCTGATCCTTTGAGAAAAGAGTGCCTGCCTCCATTTGCCCATAGGACTAAGCAGTGAATGCCTTCTTGGTTCTAAGTGGGGGGGGTGCCCAGTTCCTCCCTCTTCCCCTGGCATGTGTCTCGTGTCACTGCCTCTTCCAGTGTCCATATCAAAGGAAGGAGGAACTTGAGGTGATGCTGTGGGGATGGGAGGAGAAGGGGGTAGATCAGATACTGTTCGATTCTGCCTAGGTCCCCTTGGAGCACTGCTGTTCATTTAAAATTCCGCTTTAAAGCTGAGCGGCTCTTTAAATTTCCACATTAGCATGCCGCCCTGATGCCAGGCCAAGATGTTGGGATGGATTTGGCAGGAACGCCTCCAACAGCGGCAAGCAGCAGCATTTGCCAGCAATAAAACAACGCATGAATAAAAGAAGGCCGCCTGGCAACAGCAGCAGCCCAGGTAGTTGGGTAAGCCCAGGAGGGGCTTTCGTGTGCAGGGGCTCAGAGGCATGCAGCCCTGGGAGGGCCTGTGGAGGCCTCTGTGTCTGTCTGCGTCCTCACTCACAATCCGTGCCTGCTATGGAATCTGGCGTGAGAACCCAGGCAAGATCGGGGGTTTCTCCCATGAGCCTGCCTCACGTCCTCCCCGCAGGGTTATCTTTTTGGAGGGGGACAGATGCTGCCTTTGATGAGGACACAAGGACTTGGCCTACAGCCTGAGTTGTCCTGTTTTATTAGAGACCCAGAGAACAAGTAGGGTCAGAGAGAGCAACACTTCCCAGAACGACTTCCAGAACCATGACCCAAGATACCTGGGCACTGAGGGGGTGCCATCGGGAACCTGGCTGAGAAGCTGCTCTGAGGGCTGGGTATTGGAACTCAGTTGGCTCAGAGTGCTAGAGCCTGGATGCTTGCTAACTGTGTGCTTGTACAAGGCTAGGAATATGGAATGATTAGGCAGAGCAAGGAACTATGAGGCTTAGCTCGACTCTAACCCCCCACAGACAGGGAGATGATGTCTGAGGTGAGAAAGGCAGCAAAAGGGTCAGATAAGCCTGAGGCTGGGGGCAGGACACCACCTACAGGTCTGCCTGCTTCCCGAGGTCTGGAAAGAGCAGCAGCATAGGACCTGCTATTCCCATGCTCCAGTCACCCGGATGAGACTCTGCACTCAGCTCCCAGGCATTTCAAGGAGCACACAGCTCCCTTTTCTACTAAATTGTCTACTCTTCCTACTTAGCTTAAGCATCTCCCCCAAAACCCAGAGAGAGAAGCAAACAGAGGGGTGGCACCAGATGGTCTCTGTAGTCTTGGCTGAGGTAGGAAAGGGGAATTTTCTTAGGGCACCCTATCCTGATGACCCCCCCCCTCCAAGCTCACATGACCTGATTCCAGGCCTCTCCATGGGGAAAATGATCAGGCCTTTGGGCTGTCTTGGCACTGAGAAGGCAGAGAGTAGGAAGGTGTGGCTATGCTCTGGATGACGGGAAGGGTCTAATGTTAGTCTTGTCCTGATGGCATTTCTAGGGTGAATAAGGTGGTCTGACTCCCCAGGCACCCTACTTCTTGGTTCACACACTCGATGCTTCAGTTCCGGGGTGAAGGAATTGTTAATAAGCTAAGTTTGGGCCAGAGATGTATCCCTTTATCACTCATTCAACAAATAATTGTCATACAATTGTTTTACGCTAGGCACTGTGCTGGGTACTGAGAGCACAAGAGTGAGCACAAATTGCTCGTCTGGAACTTATCATTAAAGCGAACAAAGGCTTTATGTCATTCAAACGCCTGCACAAAGGACTGGGGAGATGGCTCAGTGGTTGAGTGCACACACTGCCTTTGCAGTGGACTTGAATTCTGTTCTCAGCACCCCCATCAGGTGGCTCACAGCTGATCAGTTAACTCCAGTTCCCAGGGGACCTGATGCCTTCTTCTGGCTTCTGTGGGTACCTGCACTCATGTGCACAAACCCACACACATACACATACATATTTTTTAAAAAATTTCAAATGGCTGCATAAGCAAGTGTGAAACTATGCGAAGACTTCAGAAAACAGGACAAATAGCAGCCTAGAAAAGGATGATGTGTGTGTGGGAGGGGTGTGACCCGATGGAGACCAAGGAGTAAAGTAAACAGAGGAGACGGAAGAAAGGACCAGCCCGGGGGAGGGGGTCAGAAAACTGACGGTGCTATCACAGAATCAAAGGGTAGGTGGTCAACTGTACCGTGACGCTGAGGGCTCCTGAGACAAATCCTCTGACTCCTCCCTTCCTGGTTGAGTGCAGGTATGGAAATGGTCTGGCACCGTGCCTGGCTCACAGTTGGTGCTCTGTAATGTTAGTTCTCGTTCCCTTCCCCAAGCTGAGCTTCCCCCCAGGGACTCCAGGTTTCTAGAACAAAGATGCTGTACAGTCTTAGCTGCTTCTGTCAACTCAGGTCCTAAACCCTAACCATCTAGTTCTCAATGAAAGGCCGTAGGTTCTCTACGTGAGCCCCACCACACGGAGGCTGGCTTCCTCCTTTGCACTGTACTTGCGTGGGGGGGGTGCAGTCTCCAGAGGAAAATGCTGTCTTAGCTGAGACTGGACCTGAGAAGGAAGACAGAATCCTCAGCAACAACCAGGGCTTCCCAGGGTGAATCTGAGTGTCTTAGGTGGGGAGAAGGAGTAGAGGGGAGATGAGGGGCTGCCCACCCAAGGCGGCGTGAAGCCCAGAGCCTTTTCCATTGCAGACACCCCATCTGTCTCCCACAGAAGGCTCCCCTTGGAAGAGGTTTGGCGAAGGGGGGTATGGTGGGCAGAATTGTATGTCTGTGAGCTAGTATGATGGCAAGGAATGTGCTGGCCAAGGAAAGGAGTAGAGGGCCGTGTGTGTGTGTGTGTGTGTGTGTGTGTGTGTGTGTGTGTGTGTGTGTGTGTGTGTGTGAGAGAGAGAGAGAGAGAGAGAGAGACAGACAGACAGACAGACAGACAGACGGGGGGGGGGGTCACTTAGGCCAAACCTTGAACTAGAGATCTGAGGTTAGGACTGGGAGGTGAGAAAGATGAAAAGGATACCAGATGACTCTCAAGAGCTCTGTGTTTGATTTGGATTTATTATTCCCACTGCTACTGATCAGAAGGCAGAGTTATACCCTTATTGTCAACAAAAGAATGGAAGATGAGCAGTTTGGAAAGCTGTGGAAAGGGCTTTTCCGAAGCCCAGATCTGGGATCAATTCAATACACCACCCTCTTCCCAGAAATCAGATACTTTTCCTACCTTAAAATAATACTTAAGTTAAATTTGTTCCCTTCCACTTATCACTTTAACTGGTTCTGCTAAGGTCTAACGAGGGAAATGCTGTGACCGTATGTGGTGTACAGATTTAGCAATAACAGTGTGAAAAGGTTAAGTAGAATAACCAGAACATAGGAAAGTAAGAATAGGTGAACTCAAACCTTGGCCTCTTAACTCCTTTTGGAGACAGGGTTTTGTTGTGTAAGCCTGACTGGCCTGGTATTCATTTCACCATCCAGATAGTCTTGCACTCACAGCGGTCTACCTGCCTCAGCCTCTTGAGTGCTAGGATTAGAGGTGTACACCAGCATGCCCAGGTCTGGCTTCATTTCTGGTGATACTGCATAGCTTCCACTGACACATCAGCTGGGGGTTTTCTGGTAAAGAGCTCAGAACTCCTTTCTAGAGAACAGAAAGCTTTTGGGTGATACCCAGGGCCCTAGAAGGACTTCCTGCAGTATAATACCTCTGACACACCAACATCCAGACACTAGAGTCTCTCAGATTTAGAGATATTGCTTTAATCCCTGCATGTAGTTGACCGAAACAGGTGAACCTCTGAATTCAAGGCTAGCCTGGTCTACAAAGCGAGTTCCAGGATGGTCAGGGCTGCACAGAGAAACCCGGTCCTGAAACAAAAACAACAATGGAAGAAATGTGAGAGAGACACGGGAGAAATGGTCAAGAATCAACAGTGGGGGTCAGGGTGGAAAGTGAGAAGGTGCCAGCCTCGGGACGCCACCTGCCAGGATGCACTCCAGGTCTTAGCAGCGACCCTAAGAAACAGATTCCTCCTTTCCACAGTACTGGCTAATTCTTTCCCTCTCCAACCATACTTTAGGAGAACACACTTTCCTTCTTTTTCCTACTCTTCCCTGTTCTTCCTCAGGTGTAACCTTCCGCAGGTCTGATCCTTCTAAGAGTCCTCTAAAACAGGTACCAAGGGAACCCAAGACAGTGCTTCAGTTATTAAATATAAATAGACAGGGGAGAGGAACTGAATATAGAGACAGATATTATATCTCTCAGTCCCTGTGAGTTATTAGGAAGAAGGCAGTAGTGGTTGCTAAGCAACAGGTCCCCACAGAGGACAAGGCACCAGAGGAAAAAAAGCCTTTGACTGAATATTGGGGTGGGAAGGTAGGGAAAGTGGGGGTCAAAGGACTCTGAATTGGTGGGCCAGTTGAGGGGGATGCTTGACTTGTCCTCCAAGATGAGCCCTTCCTCAGGCCTTGGCAAGCTCTGCTTGTACAACCTTCAGGATTGGTGGAAGGAGAGAGGACTCAGGCACTCCTCCCTTCCTACTAGGAAGAGGAAACCTGGTTTCTATAGCAACCTAGAAACAATTCTGGCCTCTTTTTTTTTTTTCTTTTTTTTTGGTCGTTTTTTGGTTTTGCTTATGGTTTCTCTAAAGGCCCTCTTAAAGCACCCTTTCTCTGGCCTCTCCCAATTTCTTATTGTGGGGGCGGCCTCACACAAAGATTAGAGGAGAAACTGCCACACAGTCTCTCTTGGCCTTAAAGAGATCTTTATTAAAACGCTAAAGGAGCTGCGTGGTGGCGACAGTCCTGCCTTTAAACCTAGTGCTCAGGAGGCAGAGGCAGGCAGATCTCTGTGAACTGGAGGCCAGCCTGGTCTACAGAGTGAGTTCTAGGACTGCCAAAGCTTCACAGAGGAACCCTGTCTTGAAAACAACAATAAAAAAGACTCTAAAGGGTGTGTGTGTGTAGAGGAAGAGGAGAGAGAGAAAATGAGAGGAGAGAGGAGAAATGAGGAGAGAGGAGAAGAGAGGAGAGGAGAGAGGGAGCACCCCTGACTGAGACCCTTAGGGGAAAGGGCTTCTGGGTATCCTATCTCTGCACCTTCTAAATGGCTGCAATAGGCAGGGCTAAATGGTATGTTAGCTGCAAACGGAGTTTTTCTTCTCTCCCCTCTCCCCATAGCTCTGTAGATCAGACTGGCCTCAAACTCACAGAGATCCACCTGTCTCTGCCTCCATAGTGCTGGGAATAAAGGCTGCGCCATCGTTTCTAAAGGGTCAGATGAGACTGGGGTTGGGGGTCAGGAAAGAATAAGAGGACAGGCTCTCTGTGCCTCTTGGCCACACTGGCCCATCTCCTAGACCCAAGTCCATCATTGTGAAGACCCAAGAATGGAGATATAGAACATTAACGTATGTCAAGTATAAGTGAGTGGCACCGAGGGGCATAATCTGTTTTTCTAATATGACCACAAGCAGAGTGTTAGAAGAATTAGGCCGACAGCTGCTGGTTTTTCCCCCTTTCTCTCCCCCCTCCTCACTCTCCCTCTCCCTTCCTCCTCAGCGTTTGCACACACCAATGGCAGCCGAGCCCTGCTCGCGATTTCTCTTAATCTTTCTCCGCCATCCTGCGCTCTTTCCGCAGGCGGTGCTGCGGAGCCGGCAGAGCCCCGCGTCACACCTTACTGCTCTCTGAGATTGCTCCACAGAGAGCTCAAGGAGATGGCAATTCGGCGCTGATGCAGGCTGGCAGCAGTTGGGAGAGGGGAAGGAGAAGAGAGGGAGGAGAGGAGGGGGGAAAAGTTGGCACGGATACCAAGTTTTTCCCTAGAGAGGTTGGGGGGGGGGTGAGAGAAGAGAGAAAATGACACAGAGAAAAGGAAACAAGAAAAAAAAAAAGAGGCAGAGAGAGAGAGAGAGAGGGAATATGAACTTCTCTCAGACATCCACATGTGTGTAAGCCTAGTCACCTGAGTCATGACCCTCAGTAGATCACACAGCCCAGTTGGAGTACACACACTCAAACACACACACACACACACACACACACACACACACACACACACGTTCCTAGTCAACCTAGAAGAGCAGCCTAGGCATGTTGTGTGTATTCCTGTGTGTGTGTGTATGCCTGTATGTTGTATCTGTTTTGGATCGCAGTAGAATGCAGTATGTAAATGAGATGGTTATTACCGCAATGTTCATCAAGCTGAGCCGAGAAGACATTAATAGCCTGATGAATATGCATGTGAATTTGTTAATTAAGTTAATTATTCTGCTGAAAATGCATTCGTCTTCCAAGGACATTTTCCCAATGATTTTTACATGCTCTAGCCATTAGTCATGCTATATTTTATCAGGGAAATGAGTTTGCTTAAGTTAAAAAAAAAAAAAAAAAAAGGAAGAGAAAAGAAAAGAAAAAAGAAAAAGGAGATAAAAATGAAAGAGGAAAATTCGTTGAAGTTGAGAGGGGAAGGCATCTAAGCTGGCCTGAAGTTGAAGGCCCAGCTGGGCTTTTGAAGCCTGCCCTCGATTTTTGTGGGTATCTCACTCTACAATTTTTTGTCCTTTTTTTTTTGATGACAAACTTTTTTTTTCCAGTGCCAAATTTCCAACACATTAATTAATTGTTGTAGCCAATTAACTGTAGTTGTGCAAATGAGTTTAGCACTAATTACCATGCAGTGCCTGTAATCACATAAAAAACTTGCTGAGAGAGAGAGGAGAAAGGAGGAATGGGAAGGGAGAGGTGCCAAGGAGAGGAGGGACCTGGACTAGAGGATCCAAAGAGAAGGAACAAGCAGGATTTTGAGATACCCCAGTCAGGCAACATCCAGACTCCACCGAAGACTTCTCAGCATCATTCAGGATGTCTGAGTCAGGAAACCTCAGTAAGGGGGGTGGGAGCCAATCTGCTTTTTGTTAAGAACTTCTAATCACAAGACAAAAATCTTAGGATGGATAGCTCTAGTCATTTCAACAATGCAACATGGGTCCCACATATCCCTTATGCTCCCTGGTTTACGTGGGCCCTCCATACCCCTTAGAATCCCTGGTTTTGACTTCAATGTTTGTGGGTGGGAATGGGGTGCCACTGGGAGATACACTATTCCAGACAAATGAAAAAAGAGAGGGGAGAGGAAAGAGAGAATATCACTTTGGTTCTGAAACCTTAAGTAATTGGGGGTAGGGTGGGGATGTTATGGGTTCACAGCTACTGGAAAGGGTCAAGGGAACAATGGCAAAATCATTCAAACAAGAGCCAACACCATCAGGAAGTGGAAGGTGGTAGCCTTGAAGTAGATGGAAGCTCTCAGGAGCCAAACTTCCTCTCCTGTAAGCTGGCATCTTTTTTTTTTTTTTTTTTTGTTTTTGTTTTTAGGGTTTCTTGGTGTAGCCCTGGCTGTCCTGAATCTTGTTCTACAGAACAAACTGGCCTCTAACTGCCTGCTTCTGCCTCCTAAGTGCTGGGACTAAAGAAATGCGCTCCCCCTCCTAGGTTGCAAGTTGGCATCTTTACTAATCTATCAGATTTTCACTTATCTTCAGCCTCTGTCTGTGGCTGAGAGGCAGATGATTTCTCCAGCTTCTCTGGACCTAGATATCCATGATATTGGGAAAAAAGCACAGGGGTAAAGTTAAGACTATGAAATGGACTGGCATTTTTGCTTGTGCCCTCTCGCTCCACAGTGCTCATGGAAAGAGTATGTGTGTGTGTGTCTAAAGGAACTGTAGTCCCTTGCCATTAAAAGCAACAGGTGGGGCAGTAGTGGCCCATGCCTTTAATGTCAGCACTAGGGAGGCAGAGGCAGGAAGATCTCAGTGAGTTTGAGGGTAGCCTGGTCTACAGAGCAAGTTCCAGGACAGCCAAGGCTACACTGAGAAACCCTGTCTCAAAAAACAAAACAACAACAACAAAAAGCACCAACGACGTGCTTTACCCCTCTGGAATAGCTCACTCTCTATGGACCTCCAGTTCCTCTGACCTGAGAAACATTCAACTCCATTTCCAAGGAGGATCTTTGATATGCATTCAAAAGCTAGATCCTCCTTTCTCATTTCAGGTTTCAGGTCAGGAAGGACATTGCTCAAGGGCTACATTCACATCAGCCTCTGCTAAAGGGGAAATCACATCAAGGCCACACACCACAGCATCTTCACTTTTCAGTACAGCTGCTCTGAGTCTATGAACTAATGTTGTCCGAATTAGACCCAGGTTACTCCAAGAATATCCTTGCCTCCAGCATCTCTCTCTGCTAGTACTGCCATACTCTTCCCAGAAACCTTAGCTAAATGTAGAGGCCTCCAGTCTGACAATGTCTGATGTGGTAAAAAGGGATCAATTATCTTGGAATCCAAGTTCTTCTTTGCCACTTAACAGCATGTGATCTTGGGAAAATGACTTACTATGAGCTTCAAATACCCTCATTTACTAAATGGAGATAATAATGCCAAGCCCAAAGGGTCAAGAAGTTTAATAATTGTGATTATAAAACATTTAACCAAGAGAAATGGGCTATTTCACTCACTGCTAGTGAGTACAAATTGAGAAAACTTTATTGATCAGCAAAACTTTGTAATGTTAAAAATGTTTATGTTTACTGAGCACAGTGGTGTATACCTTTGATTCTAGTAATAGGGGAGCAGTGGCAAGGGTTCACTATGAGCCAGCCTGTTCTACATAGCAAGTTCCAGGCCAGCCAAATCTACACAGTGAATGAGACCCTGTCTCAAAAGAAAAAAAAATAGGGGGCTGGAGAGATGGCTCAGCGGTTAAGAGCATTGCCTGTTCTTCCAAAGGTCCTGAGTTCAATTCCCCACAGCCACATGGTGGCTCACAACCATCTGTAATGAGGTCTGGTGCCCTCTTCTGGCCTGCAGGCATACACACAGACAGAACATTGTATACATAATAAATAAATATTAAAAAAGAATGACAGAACTTTAAAAAAAGAAAAAAATAACTATGTTCTAGATCCATATTTATCACCATGCTCCAAATGGATCAAAGACCTCAACAAAAAGCCAGCCACACTGAACCTCACAGAAGAGAAAGTGGGAAGTACACTTGAACACATTGGCACAGGAGACCACTTCCTAAATAGAACACCAGCAGCACAGACACTGAGAGAAACAATTAATAAATGGGACCTCCTGAAACTGAAAACTGAAAAGATTCTTCACCAACCCCACATCAGACAGAGGTCTGATCTCCAAAATATACAAAGAACTCAAGAAATTGGTCATCAAAAGAACAAATAATCCAATAAAAAAATAGAGTACAGACCTAAACAGAGAACGCTCAACAGAGGAATCTAAAATGGCTGAAAGATACTTTAGGAAATGCTCAACATCCTTAGTCAATAGAAAAATGCAAATCAAAACAACTCTGAGATTCCATCTTACACCTGTAAGAATGACCAAGATCAAACACACTGATGACAACTTATGCTGGAGAGGTTGTGGGGTAAAGGGAACACTCCTGCATTGCTGGTGGGAGTGTAAGCTGGTAGAACCCCTTTGGATGCCATAGAACACCAGCAGCACAGACACTGAGAGAAACAATTAATAAATGGGACCTCCTGAAACTGAAAACTGAAAAGATTCTTCACCAACCCCACATCAGACAGAGGTCTGATCTCCAAAATATACAAAGAACTCAAGAAATTGGTCATCAAAAGAACAAATAATCCAATAAAAAAATAGAGTACAGACCTAAACAGAGAACGCTCAACAGAGGAATCTAAAATGGCTGAAAGATACTTTAGGAAATGCTCAACATCCTTAGTCAATAGAAAAATGCAAATCAAAACAACTCTGAGATTCCATCTTACACCTGTAAGAATGACCAAGATCAAACACACTGATGACAACTTATGCTGGCGAGGTTGTGGGGTAAAGGGAACACTCCTGCATTGCTGGTGGGAGTGTAAGCTGGTAGAACCCCTTTGGATGCCAGTGTGGCAATTTCTCAGAAAATTAGGAAATGACCTTCCTCAAGACCCAGTAATACCACTTTTGGGTATATATCCAAAGGATGCTCAATCATGCCACAAGGACATGTGCTCAACTATGTTCATAGCAGTATTGTTTGTCATAGCCAGAACCTGGAAACAACCTAAATGCCCCTTGACTGAAGAAAGGATAAGGAAAATGTGGTACATTTACACAATGGAGTACTACACAGCAGAAAAAAATAACATCTTGAATTTTAAAGACAAATGGATGGAGCTAGAAAACATTTTGAGTGAGGTAACCCAGACCTAGAAAGACAATTATCACATGTACTCACTCATGGTTTTAAAACATAAAGCAAAGAAAACCAGCCTACAAATCACAATCCCAGAGAACCTAGACAACAATGAGGCCCCTAAGAGAGACACACAAAGATCTAATCTACATGGAAAGTAGAAAAAGACAAGATCTCCTGAATAAACTTGGAGCATGGGGACCTTGGAAGAGGGTTGAAGGAGAGGGGAGAGACAGGGAGGGGAGCAGAGAAAATGTAGAGCTTAATAAAAATCAATAAAATTAAAAAATAAAAATATGGATGTGTCATAATAAAGTAATAAACATATCCTAAAAATAATTATGTTCACAGAAAAATCTGGAGACAAATGTTCAAGGAACTTATTTGTAGCCCAAAAAGTAGAATTAGCTCAGTTGTCCATCAACAGATGAATGGATAAATTAATGGTATAAACTATGTGTGGAGGTGCACACTTGTAATCCCAGAACTAAGAAGTCCAGCATCATCCCTGGCTATATAGGAAGTTCAAGGCCAGTGTGGGATATATAAGACCTTGTCTCAAAAACAGACTAGGGGTAGTTTCAAGATGGTGTCGTCGGTGTGCGGGTAACGGGTGTCGGGGCTGCTGGGCCGGGCCCTCCCACGGGTGGGGCGGCCCATGTCGAGTGGCGCCCACGGAGAGGAGGGTTTAGCTCGCATGTGGAAGGCCCTCACCTACTTCGTGGCGCTGCCCGGGGTGGGAGTGAGCATGCTCAACGTCTTCCTGAAGTCGTGGCAGGGAGAGCACGAGAGACCCGAGTTCGTCGCCTACCCCCATCTCCGCATCAGGACCAAGCCCTTCCCCTGGGGAGATGGTAACCATACCCTCTTCCACAACCCTCATGTGAACCCGCTTCCGACTGGCTATGAGGATGAGTAAAGAGGACCTGGACCTCCCCCAGGCAGCAAGGGACCACAGCACTGGTTTGGACCGTTACTCTTTGTGGACCATGAAAGCGCATGGGGCGCTAAGCTCATCTTTCCTTGTATCCAGCAGTGACCATTACACTGATCTTCCATCCCTTTGCTATGAGAGGGGATGGCCTAAATAAATAACTCAAAGTTAAAAAAAAAAAACAGGCTAGGCTAGAACATAATAAATTAAAACGGTAGTGATCTATCTATACCATGGACTAAAAAGAAGAATAAACCACTGCTATATACAAAATTTTGGATGGATCTCCAGGAATTATACTGCATGAAAAAAGTCAATCCTAAAATGTTACAGATTGATTGCACCTTTGAAGTGGTAAAGTTTTAGAAGAGGGAAGGTTAGCAGCACCAAGAATTAAGACATGGGCAGATGGCTGGCCCAATGATTCAGTAGATAAAGGCTCTTGCTGACTATGTAAATTTATGATCTAAGGTCGATCCCTGGAAATGAGAGAACGGACTCCATATTATACACACACGATGGGGGTGGGAATGGGTGTGATCTTTAACACATGGAATTCTGTGATGTAACTACAAATCCTCCTTTCTCACTTTCCTTCCCTTCCTTTCTGTGGGTACTGGAGACTGAACCCAGAGCCTTGGGAAAGCTAAGCAAGCTGGGGAAGCCTCTACCACCAAGCTCCACTCCAGCTCCTCTGCTCAGCAGTTTCACTGCAGAGGTGGACATAGAAATGGAACACAGGACATAAAACTGTATAGCACTTATTCACTCGCATGCATATGCTTAGTAAAACTACAAATATCTTGGGGCCGGTGAGATAGATCAGCAAGTCTCCTTGTCACCAAGTCTGGCAACCTGAGTTCCATCACCAGGACCCACATGGTAGGAGAAAATTAACTTCCATAGGTAGTTCTCTGACCTCCATATGCATGACGCACACCCCACCCCCAAGACACACACAGATAATTGAAAACACAAAAATTCTTTACAAGATTAATGGACTGTGCCAATATTATTGATACATTTTATTACAGTTTTGCAAAGTGATACCATTCAGGGGCCTCTTGTTTTTGTGTGTATATGTGTAATATATTTATGTGTGGGTACATGTGTGATGATGCATGCAGATCCTAGAGGGGAGGCGTCTTCTGTCACTCTTCACCTTATTTTTTGGACGCAGGATCTCTCACTGAGCCAAAGAGTCACCAATTGGTCAGGATGGCTGATCAGTAAACTCTGGAGAGCCACCCATTTCCACCCTACCCCAACGCTGGGGTTACAAATGTGTTTGTAGGGGATCTGAACTCAGGCCCTCATGCTTATGTGGCAGACATATTTACTCAATGAACTCTCTTTCCAACTTTTTTCCCCCAGGACAGTCTTAGTATGTGGTTATGACTAACCTAGAACTATGCACACCAGACTGCCCTCAAACTCACAAAATCCTCCTGAGCGCTGTGATCAAACCCAGCCCGTTTTGTTTTTCGTAATGGCACAGTCTCATTTTAACCTTGGCTGATCTGGAATTCACTCTGTAGGCCAAGTTGGTTTCAAATTTAAGCTATTCTCCTGCTTCAGCCTCTTGAGTGTGCTGGGATTATAGGCGCCAACCACTATACTCAGATTTTGGTATTATTTCTTTTCTTCCTTTTTTTTTTTTTTTTTTTTTTTTTTTTTTTTGGATTTCGAGGTAGAATATCGCTGTAGCTTTGGAGCCTGTCCTGGAACTACCACTGTAGTCCAGGCTGGCCTTGAACTCACAGAAATCCACTTGCCTTTGCCTCCCAAGTGCTGGGATTAAAGGCATGCGCCACCACTGCCCAACTTGGTATTATTCCTTAAACTGAATGTCTACCTAAAATTATTTCATTAAAAAAATCTATAAATTAAAAAAATCTATAAATTAAAAATGTGGTGAAACATACCTCTAACTTTAGTACTTGGGAGGGAGAGGCAGGAGGATCAGAAGTTAATGTCATCTTCAATTACACAAGTTTGAGGTAGCCAGGGCTACAGGAGAACCTGTCTCAACAAACAAAAAAAAATTTGGGAGGCAGAGTCAGGTGGATCTCTGAGTTCAAGGCCAACCTGGTCTACAGGACAGCCAGAACTATACAGGACTACTACAAACCCCATCTCAGAAATAAACACACATATTTTTTAAAAAAGGAAAGATGCAAGCAAGCTATCTAGCTATGATAAAAAGTGTCTCCATAGTGACTCACTCTTGTCTCTGATTTGAGATTCCCCTCTGTATGTTGTGATTACCATTAATGAATAATGAAACTGAATAGGGCAGAATTTAGGGACTTGGCCTGTTGATAGGGCAGAAGTTAGGTAGGCAGGGAAAACTAAACTGAATGCTGGGAGAAGGAAGGCGGGAAGAGAAGCCATGTAGCCCTGCTGGAGAGATGCTGAAACCTTGCTGGTTGCTATATTTTACCACGGGCATTGTGGTAAAATATAAAATAATAGAGATGGGTTAATTCTAGATGCAAGAGCTAGCTAGCAATACACTTAATTGGCCAAGCAGTGTTTTAAATAATAAAGTTTCTGTGTGATTATTTCAGGGCTAAGTGGCCGGGAACCAACAAACGGCCTCTCTTCATATCACTACATGTCTCCATTGTAAAATTCAAAAGAGGAAGATTAAGACCAGGCATGGTGATGCACATCTTTAATTCCAACACTTGGGAAGCAGAGGCAGGAGGAACTCTGTGAGCTTGAGGCCAGCCGATATACAAAGTTCCAGGGCAGCAAGGACTCACAGACAGACCTTGTCTCAAAACATACACATACACACAGATACAAAGAGTAAGAAATATTCTCAATAGAAAAAAGGACGATTAGTAATAAGTATTATTCTTATTAAAGTACATCAGTAAAATAGTTATAACCATTGGGGAGTAGATATTTGTATCTGTTGGCCCAGTAACTCTACTATTAAAAATGCATAGGGTGGAGCTGACAAGATGGTGCAGCGGTTAAGAGCATTTGTTCTTGCTGCAGATCTGGGTTTGGTTCCTAGCACCCATGCCAGGTACCCAGCTTCAGGGTATTCAGTGCTCTCTTTGGACCTCTCAAGGCAATTGTACTCATGTGCACATACCTACAATCGAGATGTATACACATAATTATAAAATAAACAGGGGACTGTAGAAATGGCTCAGTGGTTGAGAAAACTGGTTGCTTTTCCAGAGGACCAGGGTTGGATTCCCAGAATCCACTTGGCAAATCACAATTATCTGTAATTCCAGGTCCAGGAAATCCATTACCCTCTTCTGGCCTTCATAGGCACCACGCACACAAATAGTGCACGCACGCATGCGCGTACGCGCACACGCGCACACACACACACACACACACACACACACACACACACATACAGGCAAAACACAAGTATACATAAAATAATAAAAGAAAATAATAAAGAGTTGAAAGATGGCTTAATGGTTTGTTTGCTGCTCATCTAGAGAATCTGAGTTCAGCTGATGACATCCACATTGAGTAGCTCCAACTACCTGTAATTTTTTGTTTTGTTTTGTTTGTTTTCTGAGGCAGGGTTTCTCTGTAGCTTTGGGGCCTGTCCTGGAGGTAGCTCTTATACACCAGGCTGGCCTCGAACTCACAGATCTGCCTGCCTCTGACTCCTGAGTGTTAGGATTAAAGGTGTGCGCCACCACCGCCTGACTTTTTTTTGTGTTTTTAAAGACAGGGTTTCTCTGTAGCTTTGGAGCCTGTCCTGGAACTAGCTCTTGTAGACCAGCTTGCCTCAAACTCACAGAGATTCACTAGCTTTTGTCTCCCAAGTGTTGAGATTAAAGGCGTGCACCACCGCTCGACTAACTACCTGTAATTCTAGCTCTTAAGGATCTAATTCTTTCTTCTGGGTCTGGGCCAACTCTCTCTGAAACACACAAAAAATCTAAAAACATATAAGGTGAGTTGGTGAGATCAGTGAACAAAGGCACCTGCCTCCAAAGCCTGAAAACCTGAGTTCAATTCCCAGAAAGAGAGATTTCCCCCAATCTCCATATGCATTCAGTGGTGTGTACATGTGCAAACATACAAATAGAAAAAAATGCTCACACCTGTAAGCCTAACAACAGTCAGCAAGCAGAAGCAGGAGGATCACCAGTTTTGGGTCTTCTTGGGCTACAATGAGTTTTGAAGCCAGCCCAGGATGCCTGAAACCCTGTGTCAAAAAAAGGGGGGAGAGGGGGCTGGAGAGATAGCTCAGAGGTTAAGAGCACCGCCTGCTCTTCCAAAGGTCCTGAGTTCAATTCCCAGCAACCACACGGTGGTTCACAACCATCTGTAATGGGGTCTGGTGCCCTCTTCTGGCCTGCAGGCATACACACAGACAGAATATTGCATACATAACAAATAAATAAATAAATATTTAAAAAATTTTCAAAAGGAGGAGGGAGATACTAAAAGACAATTCATCTGGTAAAAGTGCTTGTTGCCAAGCCCAAGGACCCTGGTTCAATCCAAAACCCACATGGTGGAAGAAGAGAACCTAGTCTCTCAAGTTGTTCCCTAATCTCCACATGTACCAAGCATGTGCATGTCCCAACCTGACATCCCAAAAAGTTCAAGGTCACCTTCAGCTACACACAGAGTTCAAGGCCAGTCAGAACTACATGAGATACTCTCAAAACTTGCATAGTGCTAGGCATGTAACTCAGTAGAGGAGAGCTTGTATATGCTTTGCAAGGTCCTGCTTTGATCTACAGCTAATGAAAAAAAAAAGACCATGTGGGTTGGAGAAACTGTTTAGCAGTAAGAACACTTACTGCTCTTGAAAAAGACCTACGTTCAGTTTTCACCTGTAATACTCCAGTTCTAGGGCATCCAACGACTTCTTCTGGTGTCTAGGGGGACCTGGTACACACTCAGTGTACATGTTGCAGGGAGAAGAGCCTGCTTGTTCGTCCCAGCCACCCGGCTAGCTTAGCCCCGAAATAACCACACAAAATTATATTAATTAAATCACTGCTTGGCACATTAGTTTTAGCCTTTTATTGGCTAACTCTCACATCTTGATTTAACCTATTTTTAAAAGGTTCGGCATGTCTGTCTCTGTTGGCTCCATGGTGGCTGTCTCACTCTGCTTTCCTCCTCCCCCCAGTATTCTGTTTAGTTTTCCCCACTTACCTAAGTTCTGCCCTATCAACAGGCACAAAGCAGTTTCTTTATTAATCCTCCATGTTTATGCCATCATTTAGAACAGTATGGTCCTTTACAGAAGGCTCTGGATTTTTTAATTTTCCTGGTGAGACATGTCCTCCATAGGTACTGGGAATGACTGGGCCACTTTTGGCTTGGGGGCCTGCGAGAGGCCCCTCAAGGAGTTTCCCGATGGTATCAGGTTGCCTTGTCTGTCTGTTGTTGATCTGCATTCACTGGTCCAATGTCGGCTTTTGCCAGACCTTTTACATATACCTGAAGGCTGAGTCATACATACACACATACATACAGTTAAAACATTCATATACATAAGATAAAATTATTTTGGTAATAAGTACTACTCTTAACCACTGAGTCATCTCTTTAGTCTGAAAGCTTTAATTAATTAACTTAGGCATGGTGGTACATGACTTTAATCCTACTCAGGAGGCAGAGGTAGGTGGATATCTGTGTTTGAGGCCAGCCTGGTCTACAGAGTGAGTTCCAGAACAGCCAGGACTATACGGAGAAATCCTGTGTCAAAAACTAACAATCAGAAGCACTTGTTTCTTATTATTTTGTTTTTCTAGACAAGGTTTCTCTTTGTAGCCCTGGCTCTCCTGACATTTGCTTTGTAGACCAGGCTCTCCTCAAATTCACAGAGATCCACCTGCCTCTGCCTCTCAAATGCTGATATTAAATGTGTGGGTCACCACATCTGGCAAAAGCACTTGCTCTTGCAGAGGACCCAGGTTTGCTTCCCAGCACCCACATTGCAGCTCAAAATCATCTGTTACTTGAGTTCCAGGTGATCCAACACCTTCTTCTGGCCTCTGTGGACACAAAACATGCAAGTAAACACTCATACATATAAAACAAAGTAAATCTTTAAAAGAAACAATAGGAAATGAGCCCTATATTTCAGTAAGTCTAGGTAATACAATAGACTTTAAACATATATACAAAATACACACAGTGTAATGCCTGGTGGAGAGACAGTACGATAACGTAGGTAAATATATTTAACAGACTGTGAAACACCTGATAAGTGCTAGTTGCTATACTTCCTAATGGCTACTGCTCTCAGATCTATCCTGAATGAAGCTTAAATATAATGTGGAAACAATGGCTTTTCTCTTGGCTACAGAGGCACAGAAATTAGGGAAACTGAAAAGAGGGATTGTGGTTACTTCCTCTACAGGGAAACTGCTACCTTTCCTTTGTATCATTAAGAAATGTCTAGACAGCCGGGCGGTGGTGGCGCACGCCTTTAATCCCAGCACTTGGGAGGCAGAGGCAGGCGGATCTCTGTGAGTTTGAGACCAGCCTGGTCTACAAGAGCTAGTTCCAGGACAGGCTCCAAAGCAACAGAGAAACCCTGTCTCGAAAAAACCAAAAAAAAAAAAAAAGAAATGTCTGGACAATCTCCCAAGCTTGTATGTACACACAAACACAGACACACACACAAACACACAGAAATAATCTTCAGGGAATCATGCAATCTTTAAAGCAATGTCAGGTCTGCGAGTTCATAAAAACAGTAGAATCTGGGGCTGGAGAGGTGGCTCAGGATTAGGAGCACTTATCACTCTTAGGGTGGACCTGGGTTGACTCCTAGCATCCACATGGTAGCTTATAACAATCTGTAACTCCAGTTCCAGCAGATCTGATGACAGTTTCTTATGTCTGTGGGTACCTGGTAGAGACATGGTTCACAGACAAACAAACAAAACACCCATACACATAAAAATAAAACAGACAAAAAAACCAACAATAATTTAATGTATCAAATACTGCTGACTGAGACCTTTTGAGGATTAGGCTTTATACACTCTGATGAAATTATCACAATCTTGAAAAACATAGTTTATTTGCATTTATTTTTTAAAATTTGTTCTGAAACAATGGAATTAAGAGATTTTAATCACTGCGGTTAAAGAAAGAAAGGCACTTGAACAAAATGTAAGACATACCCAAGAATATGGAGGTGGGCTTCTCAAGGGATTACTGCCTTTTGCATTTCAAACTAGAGAAGTATGGCTGGTACCAGAACCCAGGAATTGCAATGCAATCTAACCACCCTAAAAACAACATTTCAAAGTCTCAAAGAGTACTGCACTGTGAGGAAATTGTGCTGAGGCTATCTATGTGAAGGAGATCTGAAAAAAGAACCATGTTACTCAATTTCCTTGGGTAGGCACAGACAAATTCATTATAGGCAGAAGGACAGTTTATGAAGAGAAATATTTCATCCCATGAGTAAGTTTTTTCATATGGTTAATTCAACCCTTTCCATTAAAATAATTTTTTCTCTCTTCTGCTTCCATGTGGATGGTGAATAGGTACATGGCTCTCCCCCATGAAAAGTCCACTTAAGTAGATGGCAGGGGTCCTGTCTCTATCTCTGCTGAGATTATGAATAGGGTACTTCTCTCTCCTTAGTCACTTGGATCTACCTGAAGGTATCAAACTAAGAACAATTCAAGAAAATGGACCATGAAAGACAAACAGAAGAAGAGAACTCCAACCAAATCAAGAAGGCCAGCTGGAAGAATGCCTGAAGTCTCTTAGGACCTTAGCAGGCAAAGGTTTTCCCAACAGGCTCCACAGCAGGCTTCATGTCTGACATCAATTCAATTGTGGTGGTCTAGCCAGCATTTCTCAAACTAGAACATCCTGCCTCCATGTGACATTCAGTTACCTTGCTCAGACAAGAAGGAGGGGCTATGGATTCTGCCACTCTGTATTCCCCTTCCATTCCAAAACTATCTTGCTGTATTTGCTCAAATTTAGACAACCCAATAAAGGACTAAAGAGATGGTCAGAGAAGAGAATAATTTTGGCAGGAAGATGTCAAGATTCCAAGGCTAGGTTCAGAGGGGCTCTTCTGGGATGTCAAGATCAGATCCAAAACTCTTTCTTCTTTTGTTCTCATACAAGAGCCAGGAGATCAACTGGGATATGGCCCTACCACCGCAAATGTGACTGATCTCATCTGATCTTAGAAACTAAGCAGTGTCAGACTTACTTGGATTGCAGAACTGGGGCCTAAAATTGGACACAGAAATGGAAGGATAATTCTCCTTCCTCCCTCTGTTCTTCATACATTATTTCACTCTGGGCCCAAAGCATGCCAATCTCCACTTTGGTTTCCCTTGACCCATATACCTTATGGACAGGAGAGAGTTAATGATATGATATAGGCAAGCTATAAATTTCCCATCAGTGTGGAGAGAACAGGATTGTTGGCAGGGCAGGGAGGGGGCTGGGCTTGGGGGGGAATCTGGGAAAAAGCCAGGAGGTTGTCTCTAGGTAACAATAAACACTGCAAGCAAGGAGCAGCTGTTACACTTACTCTCTCTGCATCACAATGCTGAAATAACACTAATAAACCAGTGTGCCCAATGCACAGGCATACACACATTTAGGGCCAAGGCCCCAGTTGCATCTCTAAAGCCGCCCTCTACTCCAGAGCAGGGTCTTGATGTCACAAACATAGCAGTCCAGGCCTGGGTATACTTGCAGGGGCTGATGAGAGCATCCCAATCCAAAGGCAGTCGTGGAGTCAAGCTGGGCAGCAGAGGCTGGGAATATAATTCAGATCCTGTGATATTCAGTGGTAGAAACAATTCAAATTCAGCTATCTCTCAGCTGTGAAGAAAGAAGTGGGAGGAGGCATGTGTAAGGAGGGATAACTACTTACTATATCTGGTCAGATTGGAGGTAATCAGGTGGCCAAGAACTGAGCTGGCCAGTGGGAGGTGAAAGGGAGTAAAGAAAGGGATTTGGTTTGAGGCCAGCCTGGTCTACAAGAGCTACTTCCAGGACAGGCTCTAGAAACTACAGGAAAACTCTGTCTCGAAAAACCAAAAAAAAAAAAAAAAAAAAAAAAAAAAGAAAGGGATTTGGGAAGGAAGAGGATCAAGGACAATGTGGATGTGGTATCTTTCCTGGGGCTAAAGTCCCCCACTCCTGCCCATTCCTCACTGTATATCTAGGCTCCCCTCATAGTACAAGCTTTATATCAGGGTCAAATGATACGATAGCTTAGGTCAGAATTGAGCTTTAGCAATGGGTCCCAGAGCTCCTTACACTGCCAGGAAGGAGGAAGAGTAAAACTGACCTCATCTTCCTGCGTGAAGAATAGTTAATCTGTCTTTGTTCAACCAAAGTCATTTTTGGATCATCAGTAGAGGGGAAGAGCACCCTCATTCTAGCTAGAAAGTAGAGCTTCCAACAATAAAAGGAACAGAAAAAGACAAACAAGAACTAATAATCTATCACAGAATACCTGCCCAAGCCTCTCTTCTATGAGGCCAGAGGTCAGAATGTTTATTATCATGTACCTAGATATGCCAGTATCCAAAATCCCTATTGTTCTCTTTTTGCCAATTCCAGCCATGGACTGAGAGAGAATGCAGATGCACACCTGACCAGTGAGGGAGAACAATGCCAGCACTTCTGAACATCGGTGGCTGCAGTCACTTCCCAGCCTGTACCGATACCCTGTTCAGAAGTCTCAGTGTCTCTAGATGCTTCTCTGGTCCAAGGTGCCTGTCTGATTCTAGTGAGGAGAGCACTAAGCACAGGTGGCAATCCTCCCTGGGTCTGGCCTTGTAGCAGTATTTGCTTTGTTTTTGTTTTTCGATTAAGAAATTTCTATGTGGCTGAAGAGATGGCTCAGTGGTTAGGAGCATTTGCAGCTCTTGCAGAGACGCAGATTCAGTTCCCAGCACCCACATGGCAGCTCACAACCATCTGTAACTCCAGCTCCAGAGAATCCGCTGCTCACTTCTGGCCACCACACAGTCACCAGGCACACATTTCACATACAGACATACATGCGGGCAAAACACCCATGCACATAAAATAATCTTCAAAAAGAAATTTCTGGCACTAGGCATGGTAGTACATGCTTATAGTTACAGCACGTTGGAAGACTTTGGAGTCCAGCTTGGGCCAGCTCCATAATCAGATTGTCTCAATAACAAATAAACAACACCCCCCTGCCCCAAGTTTTATGTTAGCTGCATATACCAAGTCCTAGGCAGGCTACTGAGGAACAATAGTAATAGCTGTTTGCCAGGAAAACCTCTCTTTTGGAAGGTACCCAGGATTTCTGGGCTGCCCTGCCACAATGGATGTCAAATATTCTCCATGTAGCATGTGGAGATAGCAAGTGATGTCTCAGTCTTTCCTCACTATGAAAACTCAGTATCTCCTGCTTACTTCTTTTTCATCTCTCCCTTTCTTTCATAGCTGGGACATCTCCTAATCTCGATGAGAGATTTTTCATCTATAGAGCTCAGAGTGGGCAGGACTGGGGCAAAAGAAAACTCGAGCAGACTTGATCCCCCTTCCCCTCTGTTGTTTTCATGAACCACCCCCATTACTGTGAGTCACCAGAACCTCAAGCTCTGCTGAGCTGCCAGCAGCCTTCCTCCACCCCCTCTTACAGACAGGCAAATGTGTATCCAGCGAGCCCCAGTGCGCACCAATGTCCTACCACAGGGCCACAGCACTCTATTTCATCCTTGGGAATCTGCAACACACAGAGATGAATGAGCAACAGAGTGTGAGACCCTAGTATGTGCTCTGTGCAGGGCAGAGTCCTGGCGGCCTGCACAGTGGAACAGGCGCACCAGCCAGGAGAGCTGGCACACTTGGTCCTATCACCTCAGCGGCATATAAAAGGAAGAAGAAGATGGGGCAAGAATGCTGTTTCAGAAGCAGACATCTCCTCCTGGCTTCATCTCTGGCCCGTTGTTTCTTTTTGGCACCATAGCACTGCTACCTCTGTTAATGCCTTTCTCTGCTTTCCTTTCTGTCTATGGCTCTGGAAGATATAGGGAGATCTGTTATAATGTTATAATAGCTTCCTTCCTTCCTTCCTTCCTTCCTTCCTTCCTTCCTTCCTTCCTCCCTCCCTCCCTCCCTCCCTCTCTCTCTCTCTTTCTTTCTTTTTTAGGTTTTTTGAGACAGGGTTTCTCTGTGGCTTTGGAGCCTGTCCTGGAACTTGCTCTTGTAGACCAGGCCGACCTCGAACTCACAGAGATTCCCCTGCCTCTGCCTCCCAAGTGCAGGGATTAAAGGCGTGCGCCACCACCGCCCAGTTTGTATAATAGTTTTCTAAGTATTAGGGTGAGAGGTTCAGATTTCCAGATCTACTCTAAACCCATGGGAAAACTGAAGGGAGAAGGAAGAAAGGGGCCTCATTAGAGTAAAATTTAAATGCTGGGCCTATGCTGACTTATTCCAGAAGACAGGGAATTCTGGATACTGCTACCATACCTATGTCCTATCTAAGTATTTTTCTACAAAGGGCCTGGGTTTATTCTGGACTTCAGAGCAGGCTCTAGCCATGGACTTAAGGCTATAGATCTGAGACCCCAGGACCACCTTGGGAGTGAATAGCAGACCTGGTAGAATTGGAGCAGCTCTATTCCTGAGAACATCCAGAATGTAGAGTGAATGCTTCCCTATGCCGCCAGTACACTGTGAACCAATTACCAAGAGCAAAAAGGAGAGTAGCAGGCTTGTATACAGAAAGTAGTTACCCTCCCTCCTTTGCTGTATGCTAATCTTCACTGCTCTGGGTTCACTTTGAATGTCCTGCACTACATTGAGCAGCCAGTCCCACAGGTGAATTATAGGTCTCAGTTCTTAAATTTTTGGTTGTGAGCCTAGCCTTTTTTTTATGATTAAGATTACTAAATTTATCGAAGACAGTTCTAGGGATGGGAGGAAGTTAAGAATGAGAGCTGGAGAGTGTGGCAAATTCTATTGGTATTGCCTCCTAACCCTGCATCCTATCCTTGCCTCCAGCCCAGTTTAGCCTTATGAAGCACAAATCAAAGAATGTTGAAGATTTTGAGAAAAGAAAAGAATGCCGAGAATACCACCTTTGGCAACTCGGTAGGAAAGCCCCGTTTACCTCCATTCACCCTTCTTTCCCTGGCCCTAGCTATGAGCAGTGAAGGAAATAACAGAATGGGGGATATAGACAGCTGGAAATGTGCCCTTCTCTTTAGGATAAATCAACACTACAAGAGCCAGAAGGGGCCTGAGACTCTAAGGCCAGAATACTAAATGCATTCAGAAACCTTTCTTTCTTTTTTTCCCTCTCTTTAGCTTTTCAAGTGAAGGTTTCTCTGTATAGCTTTGGAGCCTGTCCTGGAACTAGCTCTGTAGACCAGGCAGCTCTCAGACTCACAGAGATCCGCCTGCCTCTGCCTCCTGAGTGGAGGATTAAAGGTGTGCGCCACCGCAAACAAGGCAAAATCCTATAGAGAGGGGCTGGAGGCAAAGATGAATAATGTCCTCTGGAACAGGCTGCACAAAGGGGGATGTTCCCATATCACGTCTCTTATTAGCTGCACCTGCTAGGTCTTCCTAAACTGCTTCCAGCACTCGGGAGACCGTGACAAGAGTCACTTGACACGTGGAGGACAGAACATCATGCTTATAGTTTTCATTGGCTTTCTTCCCTCCTTACCTACCTACTTTTTCTTGCCCTGTGCTCCCAGGAACTCTCCAAATCCAAAACATAAAGCAACTTCAGGGCAGGATTCAATTGGTTCTTCCTCTCTGGGTCCTGGATTCCATATCTGTACAATGAAGGGAGTCAGGCAAGTTGAGCTCCAAGTTCCCTTCTTACAACAATAAAACTCTAAGATTCAGACCCGAAGTCACCAGGTTTCATTTGCATGCCATTTTGCCTGTAACCTCTATGGCACTTAGTTCCTATAGAAATGTATAGAATGGGCCCCAAACTCTTTTCTTGACCACAATCCCAGGTCTATAGTCCCTAGCTCTTATTCTCTCTCTTCAGGGTCTTCTACGTTTAACTCCACTTCCCTTTCATAATCTTATACTCAACTTAGGAGCAAGAAAACAGCCTTACCTACTATTTTGGCTATAAATTTAGGCTGCAGACCTGAGTCAATCAGCACAATTCCATCTCTTTTGGAGGTCCTGGCAGTTGGGGGGAAATGCTGGCACCTTTCCCCAATGCCTCCCCTCCTCCTCCACCTCACTGTTCTCCATGCCAGAACGCAAAGTGGCCAGTGATTGATGGGCCCGGGTTCCTGGTAACCGCACCCAGTGGCCCAATCCTCCTCCCTTATCCAATCCCTCCCCTGTCCCTATTCAGAGATCAGATTGTCTCATGTTGGTCCCTGAGGTCCCATTAATTAAAAATACATCCAATTAAATGGCAGGTGAAAACGTGCTATTGGCGCTCTACACCCCCCGCCCCAGCTTGGTCTTTCCACCCTCACCCCCTCCTTTTAAGGCTCAGCTGTGCTTTGAGCTGAGAAAAAAAAAAAAGATGTGGAGAGAGGGAGTAGAGGAAGACATAGGGTAGAAGTATGACATGGGGGGGGGGTGTGCTTGAACCTCTGCCAGGGTAGCATGTGCCAGTCTGGGAGGGTGGCACCATGCCCTGGTATCTAATTTCTGGAGGTGTGAGTAGGTTAAGTCATCTGGGTACCCACCACCTCCACTTCTCTTAAAGGGGCAGAGGGCAATCATATGGTTAGCTGTACTGCCCTGCTTCTGGATTTGATAGGCGAGGAGCACAAGTGTAAATGGCAGAGGGATCTTTGGTGTGGATAAGATGTTCAGGGGTGGGAAGGGTCTGATTCATCTTGGTATACCTCAGATATTTCCCAAACTAGGAAGATAAAGGACAACTGACTGGGAGCCAGATGTCAAGGCGTGGTGATGCTCTTGAGCTTGGCTATGTCTACCCCTGCCTACAAGAAAGCTGGGAAAAGTATGGAGAGAGGAAGGAAGGAGCCATAATTTGGGTGGGAACAGATGGGTCAGATAGGATAAAATATAAACACAGATGAATGTTCATGTGAATTCCATGTCCCAGGGCACCTTAGATAAAAAACTCAGAGAGGCCTTTCCTGTTGGCTCTTTCTCTAAGCAAAAAACAGCAGCAGTGGCATTGTCATGTGACCATGGCCTGGCTGCCTAGTAGGCTGCGCATAGGGCAGCTCCTTGACAGTCATTGATGATCTCATTTTCTTCCTTCCTATGGAGTCTTAGCATCTTGCCGGGCAAGGTATTTGCTTCCAACCCAAGGTCCTCCTCTGGCCCCAAGTGACACAAGTCTAACAGACACTAGACACTGTTAGGAAGGACTAGGGTGGCGTTCAGAATTAGGTAGAAGCGAGGGTGCCAACTCAGGGTTTTGGCCTGGCTGCCTTGGCAGCCTCCGCACCTCCTCACTTCACTTTAAGGCTAATTGGAGATTTTAATCTGCACTGCTGCTCTGCTCAGGGTGCTGGGGGGAGCACCAGCTGTGCAGTAATTCCAGCAGCACCGACTGTTTAATCAAGCTGTCCTCCTGGGGAGGGGCCTTCAGGCATGGGGGAAGGAGGAAGACCTCTGTCATTTCCCTAAGCCTGTTCATTCTGGAAGGCCATCTGAGGGTAAACTGTGGAGTCCTCGGTCCCACAGGGCCCACGTCACTTGGCATGCCCAGCAGAGCCATGACACGGCACAGGGTAGACATGAGGCTCATAGCCAGAGCAGTCCCCTCATGCTGTTTTCTGATATATTTTTGGCTCAGAGCTCTCTGGAGTCCTGGATGTGCTTTGCCTGATCAGATACAAAGACCTACTAGACTTGAATTCTGTAAATTTGTGTTGGGGAGGGTGTCATGTGGGAGATGAGATAACCCATTTTCTCAGTTTTCAGTTTCTCAATACTTTCTCACTATCAAAGATACTTTTCTTTGAATATTTGTAAAAAAAAAAAACTTTTCCCCCTCTACAATATAACTATTCCCACCCTCCTGGACAGCAACTCAACATCTTTGGGGCAAGGAGGCAGTGGGTTTGACAGCTGGAGTTAGGAATGGCCTACCGTAAAGAGAGAGTACCTGGAAATTCTATGTTCAGCTAGGCACCTACTCAATTAGCAGGCCTGAGGGGCCAAGTGAATAGGCCTTGGGTCATTTTAAAGGAATAACAAGTGGTAGTTATTTTTTTTTCTGGCTTCTGGTCCAGGTTCTCTGGCTCTCCGGGAGTGTTCTGATCCTGTCCCTGGAAAGAGTGCCCTCATTCAACTGTTTCCGAGGGGCTGGAGTTTTAATTGGCCAGCAGTGCCCTCGTGTGGTAGAAATCAGAACTGCAATTGCCCTACCGGGTAGGCTGCTTTGAGAAATCAGGTAGGTGCTGGTGCTCTCTAATGACATCAAGGAACTAAACATTTAGTATATGTACTACCTGACTATTTCCTGGTATAGCTCCTGCTTTCTAACATCTGCTTTATCTCTCTTACTCACTCTGTCATAAATGCTCCCAGGGGAAGTAGCACCTGACTTAGACACTTACCCAGGCCTGTTGCTTTGGCTGTCTGGGTTGCAGAAGTGAGAGAAACACTGCTGAGAAAGGGGCCAGAGAGTCAGAAGGACAAGGCAGTGTCATCTCCAGCATTCAGGAGGCAGGAAGATGCTCTCACCCCCTTATAACTCTCCACAGGCCCCAGAATAAAGTGGTCACCCTTGCTATTAAAAGAGTAACACTAGTGGTTGATTCTACCCTACAGTCATTCTGTTTCCACTCCCTTAGGTATGTGGGGTAAGATGCTGGTCCTTCTGCTGTTGTTGTTTGAGGCAGGGTTTCTTTGTATAGCCCTGATTGTCCCAGTACTAGCTCTATAGACCAGGCTGGCCTCAAATTCAGAGATCCACCTGCCTCTGCCTCTGCCTCCTGAGTACTGGGATTAAAAAGTGTATGTCACCACTGCCTGGCCTAAGACGCTGGTCCTAAGAACAGACACTAGATAAATACTCTCAAAAGATCTAGGTACTTTCCCCAGTAGGCCTTCAGACTTTCAAGAGAAAGGGTATTTGTTCCTGGGTCATTTTTCACCAGAGTCAAAGACTCTGTTTACTGGTCCCTTCACATATCTACTAAATGAGGAAATGGTTCTAATTACAGAAAAGTGATGGACATTAGAAGAGGACCTAGAAAGACTAAGAGTTGGAGATTACTAAGACAAAGAGCTGAGTGACAAATGACTTCCCTTTGTGGAGACACTGAACAACAAAACAATTCCTTGATAAGCTAGATGTAGAACCTACAGACCCATCTCATATGAGGGGTGGAGGGAGGGAGAGAAACAGACACGAGAGAGAGAGAGACAGATAGAGGTCATCATTTGAGAGGTGGGTGAAACAGCACAACCTACTAGCAGGGAAGGAAGGTGCAGGTGCTGGTTCTGAGTACTGAAGACAGAGGAGGCAGGCTGCAGGCCTCTACTTCGGGTGCCTCAGGCAGTATCTGGATAGGTAGAATCTTCCACTGAACCTAGAAAGAATGTAGTGAAGGTGGTTAGAGGCAATGAGAAGAGATAGTACTGTCCTATCTTTTTTAAAAAAATATTTATTTATTTATTTTATGTATACAATACTCTGTCTGTGTATATGTCTGCAGGCCAGAAGGCACCAGACCTCATTACAGATGGTTGTGAGCCACCATGTGGTTGCCGGGAATTGAACTCAGGACCTTTGGAAGAGCAGGCAATGCTCTTAACCACTAAGCCATCTCTCCAGCCCCAAGTGCTGTCCTATCTTGACTTAAAAAAAGTTTTTCGGGGATAAAAGTGTTTAGTGTATGAAGGGGTATAGGTAAATGAGATATCTATCCTAAAGAGACTGACAGTAACCGAGTAACAATGCTGGTACTCAACTGCAGAGGAGTGTCTCCACACAGGAATGAGTGACTGCTACTGCTAGGGAGGGGCTCACCCATTCTAGCTGGAAGAGAACTTAGTAACTGGAGGGTAAGACCCCAGAATGGGCCAAATAAAAAGCTCTGGAACCCTTCTGGAGATCTCAGGAGAGGATTAGAAACTTCCCTGGCCATGAGTGAGGTGCTACTCCATGTAAAATCAGGCTAGTGGCTTCTGACTGACTTTAAGTCCTTAAGACTTCAATACCTGGCTTCAAGTATTGTGGATGAGACTGTTTGACAGGCTCTGGATGCAAGGTAACTGACGGATGTCCCCGAGTTCTTCAGGGGCCATTACTGTTGCTGCCATCTGTAAGGAAAAAGAGGCTACATGAGACATGAGACAAGAGACCAGACAACAAAGAGGGTCTTTGGTCATGCACAGATTATAGAGTTGACAGCTACCAGCGATAGTGTGATAGTTACTGTTTCTCCAATTCTCTTAAGCTTGAATTCCCCCCAAATTGCCAGATGAATCTTAAGAATGCTTTCAGAGGAGTTGACTGTTTCAGATTCCTACTTCCAAGGAACTAGCTCCCAGGCTGGTAAAGTGCAAAACCAGTGCCCCAATACTTAAACATGTATCAGGAAATTCAATAGAAATAGAAGCTGTGAAACGGAGTTATGATAAAGGGCAATGAGCATTCGTGTCAATACAGTTGATGCAAGGCTGTTATTTGGAGGAGGCAACCTAATTTTAGACCAGATCACCATCTTGGATTTAAGGTTCTCATGTCCAACAAAGTTTCTTTAAGAGGAGTTCTGAGGCAGAAAATGGCCCTGATTATGAAACAGAAAGGTTTGCAGGAGCAGACTTGATGCAATTTGGGCAAGTAGGCCTATCATTCATTTCCTAGAAAAAGACAAAGCCTTTGCATGGAGATCAACCCCACATTCCTCCATTCTACCAACTATAGTGCAATAGACTAACTGTAACTGATATATAATGGGATCTACCCCTTTGTTATCCAGATGATATCCACTTGGCAGATTCCCTAACACAGCCCATACCTATCTCCAAGTTGCCCAGTGTTTCTCTGCTTCCTTCAGCATTTCCCTCTTTACTATTACAGGCTCCCAATGTCCTATGTCAAGGGAAAGCAATCATAGGAAAGGGCAGTAGACACAGCTCCAGGATGAGATGACTTACAGAACCTGTCCCACCTGTTAAACCTATTTAGGGTTCTGACTACTGTGAAACACTTTTCCTTATGCATGGTCCAAGAACACCAAACACTGCTTTCCCCTGCCTACAAATAAAAGTAGAAGATTCAACTGTCTTGAATCTGAGAGTAGTTTGTTTTGCCTTGAATCCTATAATTCCATATCCCATTCACAGACACCTGCTCCCAGTCTTGCCTTAAAGAAGGGCTTTCTCTATATATACATTTTGATTCTTTTCAACATATCTTTATTATAATGCCAAAGAGCCTGAGATGACATTTAGTATGAATTTTTCATGTTGCCTCTGAGGATCTTTTCCTACTATCAGCCCTCCTACTTTGTGGCTAAGGGTTCTTTGAAAATTTGGGGTAACAGCATTTGGATCTTTGGCTGTGGCTATCACTTTTTCCACTGTTTCCCCAATAGATTCCTTATACACACACACAGATATGTGTGTGTGCATATATATATATATATATGTATATATATATATAATTTGTATGCCATTGAGTTTTTTTAAAAAAATCACATTATTTGTTTATGATACGTGTACGTGAGGAGTGCCTGTGCCATAGTGCATTTGTGGAGGTCAGAGGACAACTTGCAGGAGCTGGTTCTCTTGCTCCATCACGTAAGTCCTGGGGATGGATCTCAATTTGTTAGGCTTGACAGCAGGCATCTTTGCAAGCTGAGCTATCTTACTGGCCCAGAATGGGTCTCAGTTCTTTTTTTTTTTTTTTTTTTTTTTTTTTCGAGACAGGGTTTCCCTGTAGTTTCTAGAGCCTGTCCTGGAACTAGCTCTTGTAGACCAGGCTGGCCTCGAACTCAGAGATCCGCCTGCCTCTGCCTCCCGAGTGCTGGGATTAAAGGCGTGCGCCACCACCGCCCGGCTGGGTCTCAGTTCTTTAAGACAGGGTCTCACTACATAGCCTTGGCTGACTTCAAGATCTGCCTGTCTCTACCCACGGGATTAAAGGTGTATGTCACCACACCTGGTCACTAAGAGATTATTCTTGAAGATAGAAATACATAACAAAGTTTCATACTAATGACTTTAAATGTACTTTTAGTTCTCAATGTCTTTCCCCTTTCAGAATCTCAAGTTTCTTCTTTCTTGAAGTAGCTTTGGGTTATCAGGAATAGGCAATCTAACAGTTGAAGGCTTGATACTCATGTAGGTTAAAATTCTGCCTCTGGGAGCTAGTCATAGATGGATCAACAGTCTCACTGCATGACTGTGGATGAGACAGACTTTCCTTCCTTAAGCCTTAGCATCTTGCTTTAAAAAGACAGGCTGGACTACATGACCTCTTTTCTAGCTCTGAAAATCTATGATTCAATTCAGTAAAATGCAAGACCTAAATGCTCTCTCATCCCCTTCGATATCTGTGCCTGTCACTCTTCTCTATACCACTGTGGGAAGAAGTACCCCTGTAGTATATGCTTTTCTAATATACTTTGACTAAATGGGAAAAATGAATCCTAAGAGTTCTTCCTTTAAGTGCTAAGTCCTTCTAAGAGGAAAAGTTAAGGAAGAGATATAATTCCGATCTTGCCAAAGCAAACAAGAGACTGCGTCTCCCCACCCTCAAGTTGGCAGACTTGGATTTTCCCTAGGGAACCCCATATAAGTAGTGGACAACATTAGTGTGTGTAGATGGGAAGAAAGGCCATGTAAATACATCCATAGCAGAGAAATAAGTATCAAAGCCCACACACTCCTGTTTTCCTACTGTGGGCCTGTACATGCCTGCAAGAAGCCTTAGCAGGAGTGGACACGGCATTCCAGCCTCCTTTCTCTCCAAAGTCAGAAAGGAAGAGACAGTGCGACAGGAGCTACTTGGCTTCCTATAAATTGTTTTGTCCTTCCTCACAGCTGCAATCAGAGGCTAAGGGCTCCCGCAGGCCTTGTTCTGATCTGCTGCAGGCGATGGAGGGTTTTTGAAACTGAGAGGACTTGGCTGCGGCCCCGTTTCAGCTGCCGTTGGGGCTGGCTAATGGGCTCATTCGGGAAGACCCCCGCCTGCTGCACTAAAGAGTCCCCTGCCGACCCCCTCCCCAGTCCCAACCCAATTAATAAATGGGGGCTCCCACTTTATGGCTCTGGGAACAGGAACCAGAGATACAAATGACCCCCAGGGAGGGACAGAAAAAGGCCTTCCAAGAATCAAACCAGAGAATTGTGCTTCCACAGGCACAAGCTGCCACAGGCTAGTCAATTCCCATTTTCAAAGCATTAAAGGGGAAGAAACAGACAAAAACAAAACAACCCAAAAACCAACCAAACAAAACCCTCTATTTTCTTTCCCAGATCCAGACTTTCTTGGGGCAGGTACTGGGCACATCTGGACACAGCACATGCTCTACTGTCCTTCCTTGACAGGGCCTGGTCCTACCGTCTGTAATACTAAACAAAGGCACATTGCATTTGGCTAGCAATCACCTGCTTCTTAAAACACAAAGCAGCCACCTCTCACCTAACTTTGACCAACAGCTCAACTGTGACCTGGGATCCTCATCTGGAAGCCACCTTCCATCCATTCCATTCACACCCACGCTGCTAGCAAACCTAACTCCTGTCCTTTGGATTCCCCTAGTTCTAGTTCTACTCTAGTGTAAGTCCTTAGTGCTTCAAGTCTGGATCAGAATAAAAGCATCCTAAAGAACTGTTTCCTTGGCCCAGTAAAGTTACAAAAGGTTTCAGTATAATTTTTTAGCTTACTCTGCTTTATTCTCTATTACTCCTGAACAAACCAAATTCTGAATCTTATTTCAGGCCAGTAAAATTGGTTCTTGAACTTCATTTCCTAATACATCTTTTTCGTTCCAGTCCTCACAGAGAACACACATAATGCCCTCTTCTCCCACTCCCTCCACAATGCTAGTAAGATGATCTTCTTATATGGGGCACAGAACCCAAGTTTGCTTTCTCCCCAAAGTCACAAAGAGACAGTGGGACAGGAGCTACTTGGGTTCCTAAAAATTACTTGGGACTATGTGCTATGTCCTGCCATCTTTACTTTTTTTTTTTTTAAAAAAAATATTTATTATGTATATAGTGTTCTGTCTGTATATATGCCTGCAAGCCAGAAGAGGGAGCCAGATCTCATTATAGATGGTTGTGAGCCACCATGTGGTTGCTGGGAATTGAACTCAGGACCTCTGGAAGAGCAGTCATTGCTCTTAACCTCTGAGCCATCTCTCCAGCTCATTACTTTCAAAGAGTCATTCTGATTATTTCTACCTTTTCTACTTATTTCTTTGCTTTGGCTTCTTCTTAGGGTTTAGGCTTACTTCATAACCTGCATAACTATGTAAGACTTATAAAATACATGTTCTTAAATCAGCAAGCTCTCGAGGTAGAATTATTATCCTGGACTACAGTTGAAGCTAGTCTAGGTGACACAGCCTTTGTCTCAAATGGAAAAGCACAGCAAACTAAACAAAAAATATCAATTCCCCATACCTCAGACAGATGTAAGACTCATCTCTCTCACTAAGTTCAGAAGCTTTTTAAAGGTGGGACCTTCTCTTGGTGTTCTTGCTTATCACACTGTCCTGTATTCAGGACATGATTTAACTAGTGATATTCCTGCTTCTCAATGAAGGTGCTGTCATGGCATAACTCTCTGAACACTGTATCTCTGTCAACTTCCAAGTTGCCACCTGCTCCAAAGGACATCAGGTCTTTCCAAATTATAAATTTAGGTTGGGCAATAGTGGCACACACCTTTAATCCCAGCAGGCAGATCAAGGTCAGACTGGTCTACAGAGTTCCAGGACAGCCAGGGCTACACAGAGAAACCCTGTCTTGAAGAGAAAATAAATTACAAATTCAGTTTCATGATTTCAAACAAAAATAAAGTGAGGGGCTGAAGAGATGGCCGCTCTTCCATAGAACCTGGGTTTGACTCCCAGTACCTACAAGGTAGCTCACAACTATCTTTAACTCTAGTACCAAGGGATCTGATGACCTCTTCTGCCCACACACCAGGCAACACACATGGTGCAGACATACATACAAGCAAAACATACATACACACACACACAAAAATTACCTCATTGACTCATACTACTTAAGCATTTTCTTTAAGGACACCTTAAGGATGAAAACTCATTACTTTTTTTTAATAGCATCTCAGCTAGGCAGTGGTGGCACACGCCTTTAATCCTAGCACTCGGGAGGCAGAGGCAGTATGAGATCCTAGTCTATGCAGTGAGTTTCAGGACAGCCAGAGCTATATAAGTGAGACCCTGTCTCACAAAACCAAAACAGAATCTCACACATCCCAACCTGGTCTACAGATCAAGTTCCAGGACAGGCTCCAAAGCTACATAGAGAAACCTTGTATTGAAAAACGAACAAAACAAAAACAAACAAACAAACAAACAAAAAAAAAAACCACAACAAAAATCAGGATCTCTTGGGCTGTGGTGGCATACACCTTTAACCGAGCACCTGCGAGGCAGAGAGCGGCAGATCTCTGCATGAAATCCTAGTCTATGTATTGAGTGCCAGGACAGCCAGAGTTATCTAGTGAGACCTTGTCTCACAAAAAAAGAATACAGGACCTCACACGTTCCAGAATGGACTTGAACTATGTAGCTGAGGATGACCTTAAACTTCTGACCCTCTTGCCTCTGCCTTCCATATTCTGGGATTATAGACTTGCTTAACCATGTTTGGGCCCTATTCCCTACTACAGCTAAAATTAATCTTATATTCCCAAATAATCCCAATTTCTAGAATGGAAAGCAATTCTAATGCCAGGTGTAATCTTTCTCCCTGTAAAAACTGCCCCTGACCATCATTTTAGAATAGTGAAGTTATGTGCTCCTTTCAAATGAGCAGTGATTATTTCCTTAGCCCGATCTCATCCTAAAATGTTGATACTTCACTTATTCTAGATTATCCTTGTGGTTGATTACAGAGGAAAAAGTAGCCTACCATTCCTCTTATCTCTTGCACATAGTTCAGGATCTTCAAAGACATTTGCCTTTTATTCCTTCCAATTTTTGGCTTCAGTTGTCCAAGAATCAAAACACCAAAAGCAGTTCTGATGGTGCACACCTTTAATCCAGCACTTGGGAGGCAAAGTTCAAGGCTAGCCTGATCAATATAGTGGGTTCCTGGCCTGCTAGGGGTAGTGAGTCCCTGGCTGTACATGTGTATGTGAATACACACACACGCACACACACATAAACGTAACACAATAGTGCTTAGCATATAGTAGGTATCTTAACATGAGTTCCCTTTTTCTGGCTTCTTTCTCCCAAGATAGGCTTCTCTGACTCTTGACTAAAAGAATTACCTTTTCTGGGTATGTCTTCACTTGTCAGATGGCACTGAAATAATCAAGCTAATGTTCTTTTGTGGCTCATTCATTTTGAGACACTTAATTTATATATTCTGCTCTTCTATGCATTGCTCATCTAAACCAAGTGGAAGAGGAGCAGTTTGAAGGTTGACCTTAAAACCTGAGTCAGGTGTGGTGGCACATCTTCAATCCCAACTGTTAGGAGGCAGAGGCAAGTGCAACTCTGTACCAGGCCAGTCTAGTCTAGAACCAGGACAGGCAGGACTACAGAGAGAGACCCTGTCTCAAAAATAACAAATAAATACTTGGAAAATATAAGTAACTTTTAACTTCGACCACACTACTCCATATTTCTGAATTACTTTTGAACAATACAGACAGCATTGGTATGCAAATGTCATTAGTTCTTTGTTTAATAGTTTTGTTTATAGGCCAGGCATGGTGGCATGTGCCTTTAATTCCTACATTCCAGAGGCAGGTAGATCTCTAAATTTGAGGCTAGACTGGTCTAGTGTCAGGCTAGCCAGAGTTACATGGTGAGACAGTTTCAAAAACAAAAAAAAAAAAAAATAGAATTTGTTTTTGCTGATGTTCTTTAGATACTGTGAAGGAATATCCTTAAGCTACTTGGTGGTCTGGGGGTTCTAAGTCCATTCTCTAAGCCTAAAGGTAGCAGTGTGACCAAGGGAAACTCTTGACTAACAGAATTACCCTAATAGGACCTCCACAGAATAGTGAAACAGCAAACCCCTCCTAAATTTTACTAGCTCAAGCACAATTTTTCCTCCTCATAAACCACGGCAGCTGCAGTTCTCCCTTCCTGACCTATTTGCACCACCTCTTTGTGTTTTGTTTTTTGGTGGTTTGTTTGTTTGTTTTTTTAAATAAAGCCTTTGAGTCCTAATACAAGTTATAAATACTGGTCTGAAGCAAGTTAGACGTTTCTGTGTTCTTTCTGAGAAGTTAAATCTAGACACACCAGGCTCCTAAGCATTAGCCTGGCGGAGTGTTGCCTAACCATGATCGTCACTAGCAGTATCCCTTATTAAGCACCCTAATTACAGGGAGAGAAGACCAGGCTTTGTTCATTTGCACTGGCTGCTATGCTGTGTCCTTTAGAAACATTACTTCAAACAACCTCTCAGAGATGGTTGTTTGGATACATTGTTCTTTATTTCTCTACAAGTATCAACTAGGATTTACAGTTACCTTTAGATTCAGACACCAAAACATTCATTTATGGGGGCTAGAAAGATGGCTCAGTGGTAAAGCATGTTACTCTTTTAGTTCCCAGTATCCACAGCATGTGGCTCACAAGGGCTTACAATTCTAGCCCTAGGGAATCAGATACCCACTTCTGGACTTGCTGGACACCTGTACACAATATGGCACATGAGCACACAGAAAAAATTAAAAATATTATCTTTAAAAAATTCATTTATTTCCATGTCTTAAGGGTACATCTAAGTGAAGTTTGTGCCTATATCCTTAATTCAGAAAAGTATGTTGAAGTTGAGAACTGTGTAATAAGAAAGCTTCACCAACAATCACCTATCTAAAGATTATGAAAGACTAACTTTACATCAGTCTTTCTCAGTACTGGATTACTAATTTTAGATAAAAGATGTGAGAGCAACCTAGTGGTCAAAATATTTTGGCACCCTAGTGATAATCACCAGAGCCTGTATTTGCTTTCTACTCGGTATGATAGCCTTCTTCTCAACAAGCTTTATTCCCCATATATATCATCTACAACTGAACTTAGAAATGTCACCAGCAAAAGCAATACCCTAAGGATGAGGGAGACAAAGAGTAGAAGCAAGATTACTGAAACATAACACAGAAGTTCCTTTCATACCTTTGCAGTGAGAAAGCATGGTTATTTTTGCTCTTTAAATCTCACTCCAGAAGCTAAAGATCTAGATACTTGTTCTCTTAATTATTTGGAAAAATTTCAAAAACCATGAAATGGTAATAACTCTAAATACCCAGCAGAGTTAAGTCATTAGTAATTATGGTAGACTTAAATCATCCTAGTAGGATCCTGAGTGGGACAGAAAAAAAGGTAAGGAGAAGAAAAGGAAAGGAAGTAGGTAGATAGGATGACAGTTACCCAGTGAGGAGGGGTAGAGCAGATAGCACCAATGATTCCCAAAGGTTATCTTCCAACCTTGGCTAGAGGAATCCCCTACCTGAGTAGTCTAAGGCTGTAGAAACATTTGGGAGGTGTTCTCACATATGAGAAAACCTAGTCAGACAACAGAATCAATTAGTGTCCATGAATGCTCACCTTACCTCTCAGGCCAACTAAAATACTCAGCAGACTGTCTCTCCTTGAAATGGTAGGCTATTTCTTCACTAAGGAACTCCTCATTCTCATTCCACCTAGCCCTTCAGAATTACTAAACTGTGAAAAGTCACCCAGTAAATTTATAAAATCCAATGGAGGGGTTGGACAATTTTCAAATAAAAGAACCCCTAGTTTACAATGAAAAACAGTGTTAACTTACTATAGGCATTAGCCTTTTTAAAATTAAGGGTGTGTATCCGGGAGAAGAGTGCTAAAGATATTTGGGTACTGAAAAGGCTTTCTACATGGAATGGTTTTGTGCACGAAGAGAAAAAAAGTACAGGCTAGTCCTCTGTCTTTAGACACAGAATTAAGACAGCCACTGTTATAAAACAGAAACAACACACTCTGGTAGATGGAAATTCACATCTAGTCACAGATATGCAATGCATAATGACCTAAAACCAAGTCACTGTCTCTGTAGAGACTACTAACAAAATTCTTGGAATTGGAAATATTTTGAGCTCTCCATTCTCCTTCAGGGTCAAAAAAGTATGATTTTGCCTTAGGCAAAGGATACCAAAACCAGAGAAATTTAGCTCAAGTCATCAATCCTCAGCAGCAGCTTTTAATCCTTCATTTACCATGGCCTGGGTGCCACTTACACTTCTAAAACTTACTCATCCCACATACAAAGTTCAGACATTTTTTCCTCTTCCTTTTTCCTGATAGATTTTATTGCCTTTTTCCTAGCTAGACTGCAGCACGTATAGTCAGGGACTTCTTAATGTTTTAAATTATAAGCAGAACGAAAACAATTTTCCCCTCTGGTAGAGTTGGGAAAGATCTTAAGAATAATATAGACTTTAACCTTTAAACAGCTCTGCTTCATTTCTTGTATACTGCTGTTAGGAAATCACAAAGGTTGCTGAATACATTAACCCCCATGCTGATCCTCTTCTATAAGACTGGAAACCAGACTGGGTGAAATGGTGGAGATCCTGGTTTCAGAGTATCCTTTAGGTCTAAACAGCTTCTTACCAGCTTCTTTTGATGACTGTTGAGCTCAAACCCACTTACCTCTCCTGCCAGGAGGAGTCAGGGTACATGAAGCTCAACTCTTGATGGCTTCATACTACCATCCGTTTTCTACTTTTTTTTTTTTTTAAATTCATGTTCTTATGGATTCCCTTAACTAAATTTTTAATTCTTTAGTTTTTACTCTAGTATTCTCAAGTACCTCTCCAAACCCTGAGAATTTTTCTTTTGTTTTGGTAGTTTATGAGTCTTCCGAAATTGAGAACCCATAACATAAAGGAAAAAATGTCCTTCATATACGATTAGATATGCTCAAAGGGTACAGAAATTAGAAGTAAATGCAATGGAGCAAAAGTGGTATATTAACAGGAAATATTTAATTTTCCAATCTCCACTTTCCATCTTTATAAACTGAAAGAAAAAATTAATATATTACAAAATATCTGTACATAGACAAGGTACACCCAATGGGGGTCAAAAACAAGAGAGAGAAAGGAATACAGTGTCAGGAACCTATAAATCAGGGAGAATGAGGTGGCAACTGACACTTTTCCAATGCACCATTCTCTCTCAAAACCTGCTGGTAACCACTTTAGCACTGTACCTATATACGCATATTATACACACACACATACACACATACACATGTTGGGTGGTGATTATGGCATAAGCTAACAAAAGTACTACATACAAACTTGTGCTAATTGCCCTGTTTTAAATACATATCTCTTATGTTATTTGTGAATCCTTATCCATATAGAGAGATAGAAAAAAATAAGGAAACTGGGTTAAGCATGTGCTTTTAAAACTACATACAAAAAAATGATCATGGTCAAGCCAATTTTGTCTCTTATTCATGAGCAAAATCAGATTTCTCGTCTGTTCAAAATAATGTGTTTAATAATGCTATAATAGTTAAAACCCAAACCACTTTTGAATGGAATTAACTAGGTTTCTACTTTTTAACCAGTTGGGTTGAAAATTAAGCCAGAATTTTACTTTCATTATATTTATATATAGTGTAGCTGAAAAATGACCAAATACCTTTTCGTCCTCCATAGATTTCAGGATATTTAAATGAGTTATTTTCCTTTGCTTTCAGAAGTAGTCAAAATTATTATAAAAATATTTTTTATAGTTTACACTTCCAAAATGAGGTGGGGGTGAAATGAGAGCATACATACATATACACACATTCACATACTCAACCCCTTCCCTAGCAGGGATGGGGAAATGGAAGTTTACGTAAATTATTTAGACTATTTGGCATAATTAAAAATATAGTGGCAGATGGGAAGGGAAAACATTATTGATGACTATCTATAACCAAAATACAATGAAAATATATAGAGAAATTTATTCATATTTGATGGGAAAACAATTTTTTTTTTCACTGAATAGATACTTTAGAAAGTATCCCTGCTCAGTTTCTTTAATCAAAAATAGGGGACTGGGGTTCAACACCTTATAATAAAATATCCTAAAATAAGGCCCATTTCTGAGGACTAACTAGTAGCAGAATGAAAGTACAGATAAAACTTTAATGCAATCTATGGATAGCATCTCAGTATTCCTAGGATATCTAAACAGACATCCTGGCATAAAAAAGCTATCAAAGCCAAATGGCTAGAAGGTTCACTTACTATTAGTGTTTGGCCCTGTGGCAAAGCCATACCAAAACACAGAAAATAAAGAAATATACACACTGGTATTTATTTCAGTAACAGGGGAAAATAGTTTTTATGTAGCTGAAGAGGGTTCTTTCACCTCTTTAATTGTTTTTTAAAAATTAATACATCTTTCTAAATATATTTTTTAACTTAAGAACTTGGTATTGAAACATGAAATTTCACTTGAATTCTGAAAACTATTCTCCAAAATGCTCAAGTATGTTTGCTTTTCTCTGTAAAAGGAAGCTTAACCTACAGTTCACAAACTCCCAAGTCTGTGCAGATCAATATATGACATATATGTTTTTAAAATACTCCAGATGCTGATGGAAGAAATGGAAGCCATAATGAGAAGCCTCTCAAGTAATCTCACTAAGATCCTTTCTCTCTTCCATGTTTTGTTTTGATAAGGCAAGGTTCTTGTCAGGAAATCATACTTTATACCCTTTACCACAATCAAAATGTTCTCTATAAGAAATGGTAGGCTATACATGCTGTGATGTATACTTATCAATACTGTTCTTTCTCATGGTAAGCTGCTTAAAGCGTTTTCTTTAAAGGTATCAGAAATTGATATATCTTCAGATATACACCCTAAGCTAGGCTATATATCCATGTATTTCCAGGATTTTCTCTGACAATAACACAAGGCTCTGTTTGAAAGGCTTAAAAAAAAAACATAAAAATATACATGTAAACAACATGCTTATTGATCTTATTATCCTTCTAGGTATGGAGGGACCATCTCTATCCAGCAGCTCAGCAGCAATGTACTATCATTTACAAATCAACCTCCCCATCATAACATGGCTTAAAAAACAAAACGAAAATTTTAGAATTGAAGAGTTACAGAGAACAATGTAGGAGTTTGAATTTCCTTTCCTTTATTTAAAAAAAAAAGAAAGAAAAGAAAAAAGAAAGAAAAGAATCATTCCAGGTTCTTGGGCATCTCTACTATGTTTTCTATCAAACAAATGCCTCAAAAAGATAAAGGAATAGGGGCAAGAACATAGTGGAAGGAAAAAGGGGGGGACAAAAAGGCAAGGAGAAAGGAGAAAAAAGTAAGCAAAAAGCAAAAATTGGGTACAGTCTCCCTTCTTGCCCAAGAATGCCACTTTCTACAGCCTGCTTTAAGTGCAGGAAGAGGGCAAAATTGAGCAAACTTAAGGATGAGTAATTTATTTGGAAAAGGTATGTACGAGATGCTCAACTGAAGCAAAAATGGGAGATGGTAGAGAAAGGAAACATTGAAGCCACTGTTTCCCTTCTACAAAAAGCCTAAGAGGAGCTCAGATCTTGTGAATACTATTCTCTTTAAAGGTGGGGTGGAAAACTAAATAAAAGTTCAAAAGAAACCACACACAAACACATACACACACATACAGAGAGAAAAAACAAAAACAAAACAAAAATATTTTTGAAACCCAAAGCCTCTCCAGAGCCATCTCAAAACAAAACTGTCCTCTCTCTTCTGCTCAAGGGCAGGCAATAAGCTAATGCAACAATTACTTTTCAACCAAATGTCTCTTTTTCTCCATATTTTCTACTATAGCTCCTACATAAAGCAGAAGTAAATATTCTGGCTATTGCCCATCCAGGAGGAACTGGTGCCAAGATCATTGAGTCGCCTGCTAGTAGCAAGTGAGCAAGGAAAACAATGGACATCCTTGCAGTAGCCAAATACAGATGATTACCTTGCTCTGGCAAGAGATTAAAGGGTCAGAGGACTAGATGGAAAGATGGATAGGGAAGGAATTTTTAAGGGCAATGATGTCTCTGGGTTAATAAGGAACTCCTCTCCCTCTTCCCCCTCGAGGTGGGACTCTTGCAGCCCCCCGGTAGAGTTTTCCATAAGCAGAAGACTGAGCTGGGCCCACCCACTGAAGAGTTGCTCCTGAGCTGTTGGCCCCAGTGGCTCCTGGACCCAGCTCCCCATAGTTTTGCAATTTGGTCTCTGTATGTACCACAGAGTTGCCATTTCCCTCAGACTTCAGGAATGGTTGCCCAACCACTGAGTGTAATGCTAATGGTACCCTGGCAAAACGAAGGTCCTGGTCCCCTGGGAACTGCACTGACCCTGTGCCCTGGTAACTGTTGGACTCCCCAAGGTGGCTCACAGAGCCTGAAAAGGTCCTGTTCTTCACCAAGGTCTGGACCAAAGATTCTGTCAAGGCTGGACCAGAACTGCGTTCATCAGTGTCAGCAGCACTGAAACCTGCTTCAGGCCCATCAGTGTTTCCATAAGTCCTGTTTGGATGGGATCGGGTGGAGTACTCCATTGGTCTCAAGGCCTGGTGCTCATGTGGCAGGTGGCCAGGAGGCTCTGCTTCAGGCTGGGACAAAAGTTGCAGCAAGGCGGCTGTCACGGCGGGATTCAACTCCTGGGGGGCGCTGGAAAGATCGCCTTCAACCAGAGGGGGTGGAGGTGGCGGCGGTGGAGGTCCAGGGGGCTCAGGGGGCCTCTTCTCTGGTGGAAGAATGTGAGGAGGACATGCTGTGGAAGGGTTACTTCTTTTAAACACCATCTTAAAAATCACATGTGATTATAAACACAAACACATACTACCCAACATAGATAAATACCAATACAAGTAACCAGATTCATTAAATAAAATCTTGGGATCAGGAAACTGAAATTTATAAATAAAATAATCAAGTGATTAGAAGTAAAACAGTTGTATTATGGATCTAATAGCTGGTATAAAAGATGTTATGTTTCAAATGATTGTCCTGAACTTTTTTGTCTGAGATTTCATTTCTTAAAAAGCCGTTCAGATTGTTGGCAACCTCTCCATCCCTTCTGCTGTTAGATCAAAACATTTTTGAAAATAAAGTAGAAAGAAGGAAGACGAGAAGGAACAACATACATGTTATCATCACATTTCTAGGACATAATCTTTCTGTATAACCTACAGACCTGACTAACACATTTACACAATGTTCGATGATATAAGACTAACCTGAAATACAACTTAAAAGAATATACAGGAGAGAAGCAATCAAGAAAAAACTTGATATGTATAAAAAGTCATTTCACTTCAACAAACTTTAGTCATTTCTCCCCATAACCATATCTTCAAGTTGGATATTAACCAACTACACCGTTATTCAGGAAGAGTATTAACAATTGCAAAGACCAAAGTAAGCCTATTGTAATTTTCTATTTTATTTTCTAATCTTCTGCATGTTTTTTATTCTATAAAAAAGAAAAATCACTCCAGCAGTGTTATGCAGAACTGGACTGCTGATAAAACATGTTGGTCCTGCGTTAAGAATTTACTATTCAGAAATATACTGGAACTAGTACTAGACTCAATTATAACTAAGATCTCTTTGTTGAAACATGTCCAAAACTTTGCTTTTTTATTGCTGCCATTTGCCTGAGAATGACTTCTTACCAAAGCAAGAGATGAGAGTAAAATGGCCTGAGTTTGAGGCCACACAAAACTACTGAGACAAAATGCCTTCAAAGATTTGAGAGTCAACCTGCTAAAGAAAAGGTTTAATGTTTTGGTTTTATCTTTCAAATGACAAATTTTTCTTTTTCCTATGGAAACATTTAAAAACATCTCTACGATCATTCTTCTGTTTTGTTAGTTAGTGATGTAATGTCTATACTTAGACAAGCCAAAATCAGTTTTTGGTTATAATTTGATATTTCTGTAGTATAATTATCTAGCATATACTTTGTATAGATAGTAAGTAACTAAGTTTCCACCCCCCGAGTATGCACATGAAAGTACTCTAAAATCAATATACAATCTTAACACTGCAGTGGAGAAGGCACCGTGCGATACGAAACAACAAACAGAGTGAGCAGTCCAGAGCTCCTGGGCTGGGCACAAGCGGACAGAGAGGAGGCAGGTTATCAGCTCTCAGTTCTGAACACTTTATAATATGGAACCCCAAGTTACTTGTGGGCAGGCTGGTTTTCTGAGTACTAGGTAAGAAATAATTTATGGCAGAAAGATAAACCGGCTACTTAAAATTTACAATTTGAAGAATAACTTGAAAGGATAGGGTAACTGAACTATAACTATGTATTTATATTTCAGATACTTTTACTGTCAACACTAATCTATCTTTACAAGAGAACATCTAAGTACCAGTGACATTAAAAGGAAGTATTTGAAGCCTATTCATGAAATGAAAACCAAGAATTTTAATAGTTGGGGGTTGGAGGGTGGGGAACAACAAGAAAACTCAAACCAACTTTAAAAGGCATGGTTATAAAAATGGCAGTTTAAGTTTACATTCTTCCAGTTATACCACTTTCTATTAAATAACTACTAAAGTTAATAAAGCTTCTTAAAGAAATAAAACTAAAAATATAAATTATAAATCATATTGTCTTTGGATTTAAAATGCTAATGTTGTCAATCTATAATAATTTTATACTAATGGAGGGAGGTAAATAAATGAAAAAATAGTTTCAACCATTACCCTTTCTTAATAAGTACAGAAAAACTAAATTACCAAACGAAAATCATTATCTTTCTTATTTATAGTCTGCCCTCTGGTGGAAGTGTTAATGAACAGTGAAATGGCCAAGTATGAGGCACCAGGGTGTGGTGGTATGAGGCAGGAACATCTTAAAATTTGAGGACAGATTGTGCTACATAACAGCAGAGGCACTATATAATCCAGGAACAACTATAATAATGAGTTGTAGAGTTTGGTGAACAATCTTTCTTTCTTTCTTTCTTTCTTTCTTTCTTTCTTTCTTTCTTTCTTTCTTTCTTTCTTTTTTTTTTTTTTTAATGAAGGTTGGCCTGGAACTTCCTATGTAGGACCAGGTTGGTCTTGAAATCACAGAAATCTACATTTCCCTGCCTCTTGAGTGCTGGGATCAAAAATGTATGACAACAAAACCACCATTTGTATTCAGCTTTACTTATGACATTTTTACATTTGGCTCTAAAAACCTAAGCCAATATCTAGCTATATGCTATGATTTATTTTTAGTTCAATTTTATTATGTGGTTGACAGCTTGCTGACTTGGTTATTTGGTGACTATTTCTCTATAAGGATGCTATTTAATCTGACCAAGTTCTTCCAGATTTTGAGTTGAAATTATTTATTTTTGGGTGGATAGTAGGTAGGATCAGAATCTGAGACATGAAATTAAAAAGCTTACTTTAATTCTACATAGTGTTTTCTTTTTATTAATCTTAAATATTTATTTTTATAGCATTAATGTTTTGTCTGCATGTATGTGTGTTTGTCATGTGTATACCTGGTCCCTGTGGAGATCAGAAGAAGGCATCAGATCTTCTGGAACAGGAATTACAGGCAGCTGTGAGCCAGTGAATGTGTGCTGGGAATTGAACCCAGGTCCTCTACAAGAGCAGCCAGTGCTCTTAACCTCTACGCCACCTCTCCAGTCCCATTATATAGCCTTCTCTACTACTCTTTAAAAACAATTGGAATCATCATAGAGAATAGCAAAGTGAATCAGGACATGTGAGTGTACAAGTTCTAGCTTCATCTGCCAATAATCAGCAGAGCACAGACTTACTTAAATTTCTTAGGATGCAGTTTTCCTATTCACAAAACAAAAGGTTAACTTTATTATCTTTCAGTTTTAATAATTTCCACATACAAAAAAAAGAAAGAAACCAGGTTATATATTTGACCTTATACTAGTGAAAATAAAAAAATATATTTTTTGTACCAACCAAGATGAAATATAAATGCAGGACCCTAAAGTTCATTATACCTCTTCAGTCTCTGTGCCTCTTCTTTTTCCCCAATTCATGGAATCTTCAAGGTCAATGAAAATTTCCAAGGAGTTGAAAACATTTTTCAGATGGAATTTGTAAACAGATTGTGAATCAGAATTGACTAGATAATTTACAATACTTTTCCTTCTAATAAACTGCATGGATGTGGTAATGTGACACAAGGTGTAACACACTTTTATCCCCTTTCAGATTTTGTTTTTTCTTTTCATAATGCTTACTTCCTGATTTCACTGTTTCTTTCAGAAACATAGACTTAAAAATAATCACTTTTGTATACAATTACTTTTTGGAAAAAAAAAGTAAGGTGTTATCTGCTTAGAACAATTCCCCAATTATTTTCAGAAACTGAAATATTTTATTAGGGCTTTCTTGACTGTCATCTTCCAGATAAAATTCTGGTATCCAGGATTCACTGCATTAGATGTAAAGAACAATTCGATGTTTATTTAAAAGTCAGATTTACTAGGACTAGCTAGCTACCACATATGTAGTGGTTCAAGACACTGCACTACCTATGGCTTTGGTTTCCTTGGTTAGAACACAGGGATTTTACTTACCAGTACCTTCTTAAGTGGAAAAATTATCAGTATATGAAAGGTGCTTTGATATTTAAAAAAGCTGGCCAAGAAATACATCACTTGGTGTTATGTTCTCCTGTAGACTAGATTACAGAAACTGAAACTGAGACCAATGATGTAAAAAAGAAAACATTAAGAGATTTTTTTTTTAAGAGGATCAACAGCACCTGAGCTCAATGAGATTCATGACCGGTCTGTTTACCTGCTGCCTCCTCCTGTGGCATTGTAGGAGTTCTTCGGGGCCCCTGTGGCCCACTATTCTTGTCACTGGTGTTTTCCTCCAGGTTACCTGCTGGCTCTTGGGTTTTCATCAGCTGACTCAAGAGAACTGCCAACATATTCTGCATGTCAGCTGGTGTATTCGAAGCTTCAGGAGTTGTCTGTTCTGCTGAAGGCATGACCACTGATACAGAGGGTACCTCCTTCAATGATTCCTCTGGGGCTATGGATTCTGAGTCCTGCTGCTGGGAACTGGCTTCAGTCAGTGCATTAATAGATTGATTCAAGGCTTCCAGCTGCTGTTGCATCTCTGGGTTGGAGTGGATATTAAGCAGCTGTGCCATTTGAGGGATGCTCAGGTCAGTTTGGCTCTGTAGCAGGTTTAATAAGACTGCCAATTCACTTTGATTCAGCTGCTGTGTGATGTCACCAAGACCTGTAGGATGACAGTGGAGCCAATATAAGATGAATAAGAAAGAAAAGGTCCTTTGTCTTCGTCAACTGACAAAAGCAATGCATAATATCCAAACATGTAGCTTCATTTTGAAAGCCTCATAGTTTAATATCTTGGATTAACATCACAGCTTATTTTTTATTTTTGTTTAAAAATTCAAGGACTTAAGACTGGTGAGATGATGCACTAGGTAAAAGGTACTTGCCAACTAGTATGGCAACTGTATAAAGCCCAGGACCCATATACTGGGGCAATTCCCACATGTTGTCCTCTGAACCCTAATATATTATGTGCAATCTCCAACAAAATAAAAACTAAAACAATAAATAAATAAAATACAAAGACTAACTAAAGCATGTCTGAATTATATATAAAAGTGATTATATTTTATCTGTATTCTTCAAGGTCAGTGATTTTCAACCAATAGTACATGTAAAAACTGTTAGGATAGATTTAACATTCCAAGAGATGTGGCATTTATTAAAGGGTTATTTATCTCTGGTACTCGAGGCTGGACTCAAAGATCAAATGTAGTGAAAGATAACCTTGACTTTCTCATCCTCCTGACTCCACCTCCCTAGTGCTGTGTTGCAATTGTTTGCCACCACACCAATCTGAGGATATTAATTTTTCATGTTTTCTGGATGATTCTAAGGAGTACTGAATGTTGAAAATAGCATTGTAATCTCAGCTATTAGAGACTGAGGCAGTAAGTTCCTAATTTCAAAGCCACTTGGTCAATATAGAAGAGGAAATGGCCGGGTGGTGGTGGCACAAGCCTCTAATCCTAATACTCGGGAGGCAGAGGCAAGTGGATCTCTGAATTTGAGGCCAGCCTGGTCTACAAGAGCTAGTTCCAGGACAGGCTCCAAACTTACAGAGAAACTATGACTCGAAAAAAGAAAAAAAGAAAAGAAAAGAAAAAGCCATAAGCAAACTAACTTAAAATTTACTTATTTAATTGATTGGTTTCTGCCACACACAATCTATGAGATATACAACATTCCTTATTTCAAGGAATGAGAATACTCTGCTGTAAACTTTCTGATCATGCGCAGAAAATAAGGTTTATTTTCTCATAATGAAGACAACAATCTTTCTCCTAATATTCCACTGGACAAAAACACATGGATATGAACATATATGCATTCTACCATCAAAATCTATATAACTGAACTTAATAGAAGTAGAGGCTCCATCCCAGCACTGACCTACTGCATCCCCAGGACCAGGCTCTGCCTTGACAGGAGCAGGCTGAGGTGGTGCTGGGCTACTGTTCTTCACAGGCTCAACTGTTGTCCCTGAGGTAGTTTCTTTCCGAGAAGCTTTGGGCGGAGGTGGCTCTTCTATTACCATACCACTTTGTCGCTGGCGTCGACGTTTCTTACTCCACAATTCATGGCAATCCTGCCAGTGAGGTAGACTGGAAAAACACAAAACAAAGGAGGAATAAGTAATGAGTAAATGTAAGAATAATGAATTAAAGTAGGAGAGAAAGTAACATGAAAAATAGAATTAAGAACAAAAACGTCAGAATGTAATATAAAAAGAATTATTGGAAGTGGAAGTTTGTGAAAGTATTTATGTGGAAAGAAATAATACTAAAACTCCTATATAGTCAAATAATGTTTTTGTTGGTATAAAATGAACAAAGAGAACTTTAATGGCCGTGTTTCAGTTGAAGATAAATGTAAGCGCAGAAATGAATAGTTTATTAATAGTTATGAAAGGCTAGGAAGGGGCTGAGAGATGTCTCAGTAGGTAAATGAACTTGCCACCTAGCATTAAAATCCTGAGTATAATTTTGGAATTCACATGATAGAAAAAGAGAATCAACTCCCACAACTGGCCCTGACCTTTCACGTGTGACCTGGCAAGAACATAAACATACACACAATGTGAAAAGAGAAGAGATAGTGCTTTAAATCTTGGGACTATATAGACATATCATGATTTAATCATCAGTTTGCAAATCATTCACTGAATTTCCATGACTGGACATCATCAACTTTCTTAAGGAGTTAGGTAGGATCCTATTAGTTTCAGGCTATCCTGGTCTACTTAGTGAGTTCCAGGTCACCCAGGGTTACACTGTATATCCCCCCCCCCAAAAAAAAAAAGCCAAACAAGCAGACAAAACTATATACTAGTTTCCAAATTTCAGTAAAAAGCTTATACATCAAAAAATATATATCAAATCTAAAAAATAAATTTGGATAGGTCTTCGGAGCAATAAAATTTATAGATACCATCTATACATGTACTTATCTAAATCCTTTTCTTTGGAAGATATTATCAGACTAACCTCGAACTCTTGATTGAGCTGCAATTAAAAGTGTTTACCACCATATCTGGCCATTCCTTTGTCTGGCAAGAAAATTAATGATGCAAGAGGATCCTAAGTTCAACACAGTGAGACCATCCCACAACTCAAACAAAAAGAAAAAAAATTCTCCAAACAAACAAACATACTAAAGGGCTAGAGAAACTGTTCAGGAGATAAGAGCTTGGGCTGTTCTTGCACATAACTTGAATTCCCATGTCCGGTAGCTGAAAGTTGCAGGGACTCTTACACCATCTTCTGGCCCCCACAGGCAACCATTTACATAAATGCATAAAAAACAGCAAAATGAATAAAAAAACAAGCATACAAAACAACAACAACCAAAACAAAACAAAACAAAACCCCAGCAAAAACAAGAGGTTGCTTGGGAACACAGCTTAGTGGTAAAATATTGATTTGACTAACACATACAAGGATCATAGTACTGGCATAAACAAAAAACAAAGAAACAAAAATAAATCTAGCATAAAAGCTATTAATACTGCCAGTGATAAGTTCAAAGACAAAGGATCTTGTATGCGCCATGAAGTTGAATGTGGGTATAGAATCTTGGAAGATCCTCTACTGTACATTCTATTCATAAAATTGTCATGAAAGAGGGCCCTAGAGATGGCCAAGGTAGCAAAGGCCCTAGCAGCAGAATCCAAGCACTGACTCTCAAGTTGTCCTCTGACCTCCATACAAGGGCTGTGGCTTATAGATATGTAGGCCTGCACACGCACACACACACACACACACACAAAAGAGGAAAGTAAAAAAATTATGATGAAAGAGATACATTAAGACTATATATTTATATAAAAATTCAAGGAGACAAAAGCAGGCAGATCTGTATGAGCTCAAGAACAACCTGATCTCAAAAAATAAATAAAATTACTAAACTGACAATGATACAAACTATTTAAAATTAGAACTGTTCTTGCAGTGTAGAAAATATATAGTCACAACATAAATGATTAAAACAGAAGGAATGGTTAAGAGCAAAACCTACAAGGAATACTTAAAAAGACATTGTTTATCACAATAAACAGTAGAGATCTAGAAACAAAAGAAAATAGCTTGAACCAGACTAAACAAATACAGTTAAATTTATTCCTTACTTAATCCAACCTTATCCACAAATAACAGTCCATCAGCACTGACATAATCATTTGTAGTTATTTTGATCTTAAATCTTTTTTTTTCATTATACAGTCAACAATACTTACTCTGGAGGTGCCATTTTGCTGAGTTCCACATCTTTAAGGAAGTCACTCTGCAGGGTTTGTTCAGCTGTGCAACGCTTGCTAGGATCAAGTGTCAGCATGTGGTCCAATAAATCAAGAGCTGCTGAAGGAATACTATAGAATGGAACAGAGACATCAAAAACTCACAACATTCTCTTAGTTCTCAAACCTGCAAACCTGTATCAAAAATTATATGAATTTCCATTTCCAAGTAAAACTGAGCAAGGAAATTGGAAACTGGCTAATGCAAGCAACAAGATCTGAGCCATGATTTAAGAAATGCTACAATGCACATAAAAACTTAAAAAGCAACAATTTTGTTCTCTTTCCTTAGGACAATCAAAAGGACTATAAGGAAAACCACAAGTTGTTGAAAATAAAATGGTTTTCATTTGTCCAAGGCCTTCAGAAGAGAAAATTAGAAATAGAGTCTGATAGAAAAAACTCTTCAAAAATATAATGTCTAAGGCTGGAGAGATGGCTCAGAGGTTAAGAGCACTAGGCACTCTTACAGAGTACCCAGGTTCAATTTCCAGTACCCACATGGCAGCTTACACTCTTTCAAACTTCACTTCCATGACATCCAATACCCTCTTCCGCCCTCTGCAGTCACCAGACACAACATGGTATACATACATGCATGTAGGAAAAACATGCACATATATAAAATAAAAGAATAAAATAAAACGTCTACAATGGGCTGGTTGAGGCAGCTCATCTGGTAAAGGTGTCTGCTCCCAAGCCAGTACTATATCCTGGGACCCACATGGGCAGAGACTGGACTCCTGGCTGGATGGTGGTGGCGGCACACACCTTTTATCACAGGACTTGGGCAGCAGAGGCAGGCAGATCTCTGTAAGTTCTAGGCCATCCTGCATCCTGGTCTATAGAGCGAGTTCTAGGACAGGCTCCGAAGCTACAGAGAAACTATGCCTTGGAAAAAAAAAAAAAAAAAAAAACAAAACACCAACAAAAATGCAATCAAGGGGCTGCAGGAATGGCTCAGTGGTTATGGGCACTGGCTGCTTTTCAAGAGGACCTGGGCTCAATTCCTAGCAACCATATGGTAGCTCACATTGTAACTCCAGTTCCAGGTGATCCAACACCCTTGCACAGATGAAACACCAATGCACATAAAATAAATAAACCTTTTTTGTTTGTTTTTCAAGGCAGGGTTTCTCTGTGTAGCTCTGGCTGTCCTAGCTGTCCTGGAACTAGCTCTTGTAGACCAGGCTGGGCTCAAACTCACAGAGATCTGCCTGCCTCTGCTTCCCAAGTGCTGGGATAAAAAACATGCACCACTACTGACCAGTTCAAAATAAAAAAACCTTTTAAAAATAAAATGTAATTAAAATGTTGTTGTAATAAATTAGGCTTAATAGTAAAAAAAATCAAGTCCCAACAAAAGCTAGAAACAGAAAAGAGATATAAGATTGTGCTAAACTCACAAAGAGAATTCTTCTCTTAGACGTCTCCTATATTGCTTCTTCGGTTTCATGGTGTTGAAGTAGGGCAGCTTGATAACATCAGGCCACACTGCAGGACAAGGGCTACCACAGAGACGACTGAAAAGAAAGCAAAAAGCCACGTAAAATGAAGCAAATCATCAGTATCATGACTTCTAGAGTTTCTTGAAGGAGAAATTATCCTCTTGGATCTGGGAAATCTATGACTTATTACATTAGTAGACATCAAAAAAAAGTAAAGTATGACTTTACTGCTCTAAGGAGAAGCAATATAAGAGAATTGGTTATAAGAAAACATACTGGAAATACTGAAAGACAGCAAGAGAAAACTATTGAAAATACAATCCAAAACGATTCACATATTTTATAAAGCATGTTTTACAAAAGGTTTTCATTCTTATTTTATTCACTTAGAATTAATTTCCTCTCTCCCCTCTCTCTCTCCCCTTTTTCTCCCCTCTCTCTCTCCCTCTCCCACTCCCTCCCCCCCCCTCAGAACAGGCCAGGTCTCTCTATTATGTAGGCCTGGCTTTCCAGGACATATTACGTAAACCAGGAGAGCCTTGGAACTCACAGAGTTTAAGAACCTGTCTCTTCTTCCAGAGGCCACCCCACATCTGGCAGAATTAATTTCAAATAGGAAAAATTTTAAGAGATGGTACACACCTTTAATCCCAGCACTTTGGAGTTAGAGGCAGGTGAATCTATTCTGGTTTATAGAGCAAGTTCCTGGACAGCCTGGGCTACAAAGAACCTGTTTTGCTTCCTTTTTCTTTCCTCTTTTTTCTTTTTTGGTTTTTTTTTTTTTGGGGGGGGGGGTTGTTTTGTTTTTCTGAGACAAGGTTTCTCTATATAACAGTCCTGGCTGTTCTGGAACTTGCTCTGTAGACCAGGCTGGCCTCAGACTTACAGAGATCTACCTGCCTCTGCCCCCCAAGTGCTGAGATTAAAGGCATGCACCACCACTGCCTAGATTTTGTTCCTTTTCTAAAAGAAAGAAATGTTTATAGATAACTGAGCATTTATTATTATTATTACAATAATGAGTTATGTATCACTGTTTATATCTACATTTGCTTGTTATATTTTTCTAATACATTTTATTGAATAAGGAAAAGGAAATGTCATACATGCCTATAATCCCAGCACTTAGGAGGCTGAGGTAAAGGACTGTAAATTTGTGGCCAGTATGGCCTATAAAGAGAGACTCTGCTTTAAAATAAAAAATCAAACAAATATAATCCAAAAGAAAAAGGGAAAGGAACAGAGAAAAGAAAAGGAAAAACAAAAAAAGCTAAGTATAGCAAGAGGTGCCCAAATTCCATTCTTCAAGGCATCCCCAAATTGTCTATATAGAGGTTACATTTTAAAACTGTGGCTAGAGAAACAGCTCAGTGAGAAAACTCCTCCTGCCAAGCCTGATTTGAGTTCAATCATCAGTTCATGACCTACATGGTCAAAGGAGAACGAAAACATGTATTCCACAAAGAATTATGCTCTTTGGTTGTTTTTCATGACAGGGATTCTCTCTGTAGCTCTGGCCATCCTGGAACTCACTCTGTAGACCATGCTGTCCTGAAATACACAGATCCGACTGCCTCTGTCTCCCAAATGCTGCAACTAAAGGTGTGCACTACCATGGCCAGCAACACTTCTTTCCTTAGACTGAGCTAAAGCTAAGAATAAAGTAGCCATCCAAACAAAAGCAAAAGAAAAACAGCATGTAAACTTCAGAAGCTGTTCCTTAAACATTATTCATCTTGTTTTTGAGACAGGTTTTCTCTTGTGGCCCTTTCTTTGCTGAAGGGGATAAACTGGCTCTGGTCAGTGAGTATCAAGGTCACCTATTTTTGCCTCACTAGCACTGATGCCACAAGCATGCAATAAGACACCTAGCTTTTTATATATAGGTTCTGGGGATCAAATTCAGCTTATCCTAAACTGCACAGCAAATACTTTACCACTGAACCATCTACCCAGCTCCCATTTTACTTTTTATTGTTTTAATGATTTCAATTACATTTATCTTTATGTGTTTTTGTGGGAAGTGGTGCATATGCCACACCATACTAGTAGAGATCAGAAAATAAGTCAGTTCTCTCTTTTTAACATGTGGGTCCTGCAGATGGAATTTTGTTGTCAGACATAATGGTAAGCACCTATGCACCCAAGAAGTGATCTCACTAGCCCATTGCACGTTTGGCTTTACAAACACTGACATCACCATCAACCATGAGGCATCATATGAAGAGCTGAAGCTTCATAGATCTTTTTTCAAGGAGATTGGTCCAAAAAATACTTTTTTCAACAATTGTATTTTTGCATTTGTAAAAGTCAGTGGACACTTTTGGGAGTGCCTCCTTTTTTTTTTTTAATTTTTATTTATTTATTATGTATACAATATTCTGTCTATGTGTATGTCTGCAGGCCAGAAGAGGGCACCAGACCTCATTAGAGATGGTTGTGAGCCACCATGTGGTTGCTGGGAATTGAACTCAGGACCTTTGGAAGAGCAGGCAATACTCTTAACCACTGAGCCATCTCTCCAACCCCGGAGTGCCTCCTTCTATCATGAGTATTAGTGACTGAACTCAGGTCATCAATCTTGGAACAATTACCTTTAACCATTGAGCCATCTTGCCAGTTTTTTCTATTTCTATTTTTGAGATGGAGGAACTCTGCTCAAGCTGGCCTTGAACTCAAACTTTAATGATTCTTACTGCCTTGGCCTTCTACACAGCTAGTATTAAAAGCAACACTGTTCTCAAATAAAGCATATTTGTATATGACAAAGAATAAAAACACAAAGGCAAGACTTAGACATTATAGAGTTGGAGAGGACGTTCAGAGGTTAAAAGCACTTTAAGTAGGATACAAGTTCAGTTTCCAGCACCCACATGGCAGCTGACAGCCTCTAGTAACTCCAGTTTTACAGGATCCAATGCTTTCATTTGGCTTCCAATGACACCAAGCATGCATTGGTGCAATTACATATATGCAAGTAAACACTCAAAAACATAAAATTAGCCGGGCGGTGGTGGCGTGCGCCTTTAATCCCAGCACTCGGGAGGCAGAGGCAGGCGGATCTCTAAGTTCGAGGCCAGCCTGGTCTACAAGAGCTAGTTCAACGACAGGCTCTAGAAACTACAGGGAAACCCTGCCTCGAAAAACCAAAAACCAAAAAACAAAAAAAAAAACCAACAAAAAAAACCCATAAAATTAAAAACACATGGTGGCACACACCTTTAATACCAGCAGTGGGGAGGCAGAGGTAGGTAAGTCTCTATGAGTTCAAGCTAGCCTACTCTATTGAGTCGGTTCAAGGACAGTCAAGGATACTCATAGAAACCTGATCTTGAAAAACAAAAACATATACATGGTTATGAACTACACTCATGGTGCTAGGAACAAAACCCAGATCCTCTTCAAGAACAGGAAGAGCTCTTAACTGCCGAGCCATCTCTCCATTCCCCTAAAACTGAATTTCTATGTCTACAGGCTGACACAAAAGAGATGGCAAGCTGGACTGAGCAAAGAGAAATTTATTATGATATCATCTGATGGAATAATTGTAAAATGTTATATAAACTGGAGGATTTCATTATCTATTCATTATCTACTTTTAAAAGTGTGGGTTATAACTAAGGGTTGCATAACTGGATCATGACAAATTTGGCAACAGTAGTACATAAAACAACCAAAAAGCTAACTAGAAATCAAATGTGTGCTAAGTCTGAGATGTTTCTGACAGCATTCCCCAGCATTGTGTTGTATGCCTTCATTGAATCTTGATTCTGAACATACAACAAACTTGCACTGTGAGTAGTATAATCCCACAAAATGCTAATGAACACTGTCTAAAATACCTCAGCCCAGATTTGAGACTATCATGTTGTAAACTGCAGAGTCTTACTATATGTTTAGCTTCTGGTTTTATTAGAAACTAGCTGAGTGTGGTTGTACATGTCTTTAATCCCAGCACTCTGAAGGCACGGTTAGTCAGGATCCTGGAGTTTAAGGTCAGCCAGGGGTACTGAGAAACCCTGTCTTGAAAAAGCAAACATGGATAAAAAAGAAAGGAAAGAAAACAAAAGCTTTAGCCAGGCATGGTGGTACAAACCTTTAATCCCAGCACTCAAAAGGCAGGAGGATCTCTGTGAGGTCCAAACTAGTCTGGTCTATATAGCAAGCTCTAGTACAGCTAGGAATACTATCCGGCCCCTCCCCCAAAATGAAAAAGAGCTTTTAATAAATTCCTACAGGCTGGAGAGATGGCTCAGGGGTTAACAACTGTCTGTAACTCCAATATCTGACACCCTCGAACAGACATACATACAGGAAAAAACAACAATACACATCAAGTAAAAATAAATATTAAAAATAAATCCCTAACACCATTCATAAGGATGTAAGTATCAAATTAGTCTATGTTTAGATTGTATTACGTTAAAATATTTTGATATTAGAAACTATTTGAGTTAATCACTGGAGCTTCATTAAAAAAATGAATGATTTTCCAACTATTTCTTTTATTTATAATATTTATGTTGAAACAAGGTGTCACTATATAGTGGTGACTTGTCTAGAACTCCCTATGTCGACCAGGTCTGCCTCTAGCTTCCCAAGTGTTGGAATTAAAGACAAGTACCACTATGCCTGGTTTACTTTTTCTAACATTTATTTTTATTTTATGTGCACTGAGGTTTTGCCTGCATGTATATCTGTGAGAGGGTGTCACATTTCCTGGAACTGGAGCCAAAGATAGTTTTAAGCTGCTATTTGGATGCTAGGGACTGAACTCAGGTCCTTAGGATGAACAATCAGTGATCATAACTGCTGAGCCATTCTCCCAGTCCCACCCGGTATCTAAAAATAGTTTTTTTTCTACTTACTTCTTTCTTTGTGTGTGTTGTACATGAGTGTTTGTGGAAGTCATTGGACAAGTAGTAGTATATTGGTTCTATGCTACCATGTATTGGTCCATGTATTGAAAAGTTATAAGAGTATAAGGCTCTTTTCCGTCTTCCTCTCTGAGAGGCAGCTTCGCTTCTGCCTCTCTCCCCACTTCTCTGCTCCCTCCCTCTCTCTCCCCCCTTCCTTCCCCCTTCATAACCCCCCTGAATAAATATTCAACCTCACTCTGCAAAAAAAAAAAAAGAGTATAAGGCTGACATCCATATGCACATGCCCACATATAAATTAAAAATTAAAATTCAACTATAAAAATAAACAAGCATATATATTTTATTACTATACAAGTTTAATTTTACCTTTAATAAATTATAAGTTTATGCCAAAGATTACTTTAAAATAATTTTATTATCAGTAAACATTAAATACTTCTACTACCTGGGGTTATGTAAAAATCTTCTAAGAGTGAAAGAAGTTTAAGAAGCAGGCACTTAAGGGCATATTTCTAACAGTACCTGATCAGTTCTAGCTGAGCCAGTTCCAAATTGGCTTGAAAAATAGGTTTCTTTGTGAACAGTTCCCCAAGGATACATCTAAAAAGAATAAAATTTTAAGGTTAGAAAGAAATCCTTTGAACCTATCTAAATTATGTCTCAATAACCATGATAATCTAAGAAATTACAATTTTACAAGGATGGTTAGCTGTTTCTACAAAGAGATTATTATTAACTTTTCATCATTAACTTTCTTTGTAGAACTATGCAATACTATGATAACCCCTCTGGCAATACAATTACAAAGAAACCAATGTATTATCAGCTAAAATCAATTTCATCAAGACTTTTAAATGATTTCTGTCTAAATACCTTTGTTATTTTGAAATGGACACTCAGAGCCAGAGAGATGGTTCAGTGGGTTAAGCAAGGATTGAGACCTGTGTCTGAATCTACAGAAGGCACATAAAGCTGAGTGTGGCGGTGTGCCTATAATCCCAATGATACTATAGCAAGATGGGAGCCAAAGGCAGGAGAATCCTTCGAAGTTGGGCCAGCAGCAAATAACAAAAGGGAAACACACATTTTCACATGCATACACATCACACATGTAACCAAATATAACATTAGAAAAAAGAAACATCAGGGTTAAAGAGGTATCTCAGTGATTAAGATCACTTGCTTTTGAAGGGGACCTGGGTTTAATTCCCACCAACTACATGGTGGCTCACAACAATCTGTAATTCCATTCCCAGGAAATCTAAAATCTTCTTCTGAGCTCTGTATATACCAGACATATAATGGAAAACATAAAAACATACACGTAAACAAAATATTTGCACACACAATAAAATAAATAAAACATTAGTGGAAAGATCACATGAACCTACAAGTTAGAAACTAGGATGTGCAACAGCAGAGAAATGGTTTTAAAAAATAAAAGACAGACTAGTGTAATGTCTCTAGGACATTATTAGTATAAGGATACAACTGAAATAAGAACTATATATTCATCCTATACAATACTAAACTTCCTTTCCTAATTAGCTCTCGGGTTGATCTCAAAATTGGGATCTTCCTGCCTCCATGACTGGCTTCAAAATTATAAGTTTGCACTATACTGCCCAGGTATTTTAAATTTCTTGAATTTTCATATTATGGTTATATAAGATGATATTTCTTGAAAGTATTTCAGATAAATATGAAGGGGAAAAATATGAATACTCCATACATTTCCTCTGTCTGAAACAATCTGTAGCTTCAACTCTAGGGGATCTGAAGCCTCTGGCCTCAATGGGCACTATATTGGTAAACCCATACCCAGATACAGACATTTACCTATACCTAAATAAAAATATGCTGAAGGTTGTTTTGCACCCCTTCAATCACAACACTTGGAGAAAGAATGTTGGATCTGAGTTGGATGCCAGCCTAGCAGTCTTCATAATGAGTTCCAGGACAGTCAAGGATATATAAAAAGATCTGGTTTCCTAAACATTTAAAAAACAAAAAATTACAGCCTGGTCTACAAGAGCTAGTTCCAGGATAGGCTTCAAAGCTACAGAGAAACCCTGTCTCGAAAAACCAAAAAAAAAAAAAAAAAAAAAAAATTAAAAAACGCCAATATTGTGGTGCTAATTATTTTAATGTACTTTTTGTTGGGTTTTAGGGACATATATTCTCATATAGCCTAGGCTGGCCCTGAACTCCTAATTTCACCTGAACTCCCAAAGCCACCACCTATAAAATGTCAGGATTTCAGGCCTTTACCACCACCCTGGACTCTGTATATACTTTCATTTAATATGTTTCCTTAATTCTTTTAGAATTCTACATAATATATTTTGATCATATTCACACCCCACTGGGATTAAAGGTGTGTGATACCACTACCCAGCTTTTTTGTTTTTGTTTTTCAAGACAGTGTTTCTCTGTAGCCTTGGAGCCTATCTTGAAAATCACTATGGAGACCAGGCTGGCCTTGAACTCATGGAGATCCACCTGTCTGTCTCTGCCTCCCAAGTGCTGGGATTGTGTGCAAACCACTGTCTGGCTTACTTTTTATTATTTACATGTGGGTTTCTTGAAGGCTAGAAGTATTTTTTCCCCTTGAGCTGGAATTACGAATATTGCCTGTTCTGTATACTAGAAACTGATCCATGGTCATCCACAGGAAGAGCAGCAAGTGCTCTCAACTGCTGAGCAATCTTTCTACCTCCCAAGAATTTTATTTTAAATTATATTTATTATGTGTGTTGGGATGGGGGTATGAACATGTTTATGCACATGCCCTAGAGATCAAAGATATCAAAATCCCCTGGAACTGGAGTTATGGATTGATGGTGGGAACCAAACCCAGGTTCATCAGCAAGGGCATCAAGTTGTATTAATCACTGAGCCAACTTTACTGGCTCCAGCCCCTCTACAAGTATTTTTATCGCCTTCTTCCTCTTTCTCCTCTTCTGATTCTTTTATCTTGTCTTTGACAAAGGTTTTCACCACTTATACCTGGCTGGCTTAGAACTTGCTATGTAGATCAATCTTGCGTCCATCAGAGAGATGGATCCACTTGCCTCTGACTTTCAAGAATTGGGATTAAAGGCCTGTACCACTCACTATGCCTATTAGCCTAAAATGAACTAAAACAAAATTTTATGTCACCTACAATTTGCTTTATTAACTTTTTTAGTGTCTTCCTTAATTTGATTAGTGGGTAACTAATTCTTTCAAAGTTTAGTCAGAAATAGAAAAAGCAAAAATAAGGTTTGTTTTCATTATTAACTGTCAAATTAACTTTTAAGCACAGTTTTATATCAACTAGTAAATTAGGAAACCATCAAAAAAGAAAATCACAAAGGAATAGATAGCTTTATTTATTTTTGGAGAATGTGTTCTCAAACTTATTGAGAAACCTGTGAAGACCTTGTAATTATTTTTTTGGGGGTGGGGGTTTCCACACAAGGTTTTTCTATGCAGCTCTGGCTGTCTTAGGCCCATTCTGTAGACTAGATTGGCCTAATGAACTCGGAGATCCACCTGTGTCTGCTTTCTGGGTTCTGGGATTAAAGGTCTACACTGCCGAGGCCACCCAGTTAGATCTTGAATTCCTGATCTTCCTGACTCCATTTGTCAACTGCTTCATATATAATTAAACTACTCTTTATACTTTCTGCCCAGATTTGGACATCTAAGTGCTGTCTCTGCTTCAGAGTTTTCTTTGATTTCAGTTTCCAGTCCTGTGGTGTAAAAATCTACTTCATCATGTAATCAACATTTTAGTCATCACAGTAAGCTAGCAGGATGCACAGACTGAAAAAACAAACAAAACAAACAAACAAAAAAACCCAAACCCACAGGGTGGGGGTGGCACACACACCTTTAATTCCAGTACTCGGGAGGCAGAGGCAGGCAGAACTTTTTTTTTTTTTGAGATAAGAGTCTCTCATGCAGCCTTAAGGATGACTCTGAACCTAATTTCCCTGCCTCTAGTTCTTCCTCCTTCATCTTAATAGGTTGTTAACTTTCCAGCATAGCTATAATTAAAAAGGGTTTTTGAATATAAATAAACCCAATTTCAGTCATTTAAACTTAATTAAAGCATCATTTGATTTAGATAGGCTACCATCTTGTTGAATTATAAAAATAAAAACTATAGCACTCCCTTAAAGACTTACAGCAAAAGAAGGGAGAAAAATGGGAAAGATGACACACTATTTTAGAAAGTATGGATGTGGGAATCATAGCCAATTAAAGGTGTCAGCAGTGTGCCACACGACCTACAAACAATTAACAAATGTGGGCCATTTAAAATATTTTGGCCCCTTGCACTTGAGCGGACAAGGTGGCTGAGCTCCAGGTCAGCCTGGACTATGTATCAACTTCCCAGCTTGCCAGGGCTACATAACAAGACCCTGTCTCAAAAGAATAAATAAAATTAAAAACACTTTGATCCTTAACAATCTGCAATCCCAATACTTAGTAGTTAGATGCAGATAAATTAGGAGTTGAAGGATTTCTTGGGCTATACAAAGAGTTTGATGATACCCTGCACTAAAAAGAAAAAAAAATTCAGAGTAGCTATGTTGGTACACACTTACAAATGGAGTATTTAAGAGGAAGAGGTAGGAAGACTGCCACAAATATGAAATCAGACTAGTCTATAGTATAAACCAACATGGCCAGGGCCCTGAGTAGAAAATGAAAAGGAAGGAAGAAAAGGGGGTGGGAATAAACAGATCAAAAAGGAACACTTCTTAAGAGAAATGGCTGACAGCAGATAGAAGGCTGGAACATGAAAACGAGGAAGACTATTAAAGATTATTACCAATGAATCAAGAATATTCAACAACTAACCTGATCAAATTTAGACTAGACAAAATTAGAAAGTCTGAAAAAGAATTAGTACAATAAAAACTGAAGAAATGGCTAGAATATCAAGAGCACTTTCTTGTCCTGAAGAGGACCAGAGTTTGGTTCCTAGCACCTTATCAGTCAGATCACAACTTCCTATCTAGCCCTAAGGGATCTGATACCCTTTTCGGGATTAAATAGGCACTCCCAGAAGGGTGGTATATGCTCATGCTTGCTATCTTCAATTCTCCTCTTTTCTCTTTCCCTCTCACACACTTTCACAAATAATTATGTATTTTTAAAAAGAGTACAATTGTTACATCAAATATATAAGTCTATCAGTTACTAATGAACATAATAAATAAGAAAACCAATAAAACAAATCATTTTGCATGACAGTAGAAAAACCACCTCACTACTTTGAAAATTGGTAAGCAAAAATGACGTAACTAGCATTTTGTAATACTGAATATTAAACCCAGGATTTCACATACTAGGCAGGCAAGTCATTGAGCTACATTCCATTCCTAGCATTTTTTTTAAATGACAGTGACAACAGATACCCAGCCTGTGAGAAGTCTATAGGATAAATGATCTAGTTTTCTATAGAGACTGTTAAATAAATGACAGTCATGAGAGATGAAAGGGGAAAGTTAATTCAAAGACTTGAGATAAGCTAGGCATAGAGATACATGCTAACTGGAGGTTAAGACAGAAGCATTACCAGATTCAGGAAAGACTGGGAAACAGAAACAAGCTGCTAAATTGTTTCCTTTTTTAAAAAAAATATAATTTACTTTTATCTATATTTATGCATGTGTGTAAGTGTACATACACTTAGGATGAAAGACAAAGGGCTAACATAGACAAGAAACAGTATATGCTAATACTATGTGAGTTCCTGACAAATCAAAAGGCTAAAAGAGTCTTACCCACAGCTCCAAACATCAATGGCTGGTGTGTATCTCTCCTCTCCCAGTAGCAGTTCTGGAGGTCGATACCACAAAGTAATAACTTTGTTTGTGTAAGGGCGACTGAAACATAAAACCATCAGGCTGTAAATGTACAATGGCATTTGATGGAAAATGTGTAACTAAAACCCAATGGAAATAGCTGCCAATTGAAGATGAGATTGTTAAACCAATTCCAACATCAAATTAGCAGGTCAAAAGGAAGCTGTCCAGAAGAAGGGAAAGATGAAAGCACTTCTAGTCCAATTTGTGTTAACTTATTCCAGTGAAGGGCTGACTGAGGAATGCAGTGTCTAAGATCTAGGTGGTACATGAGATGGTAGCACATGCCTTTAAATGCCAGCAATCCACACACATGTGGAAGACACTCAGACATAAGTGGACACAAATACACATGACACAACACAAACCCAACTTCAAGATGATCTGATACCACTTCAGTCAAGTATATGAAAGCAACCCATACAAGATTAAAAACAAAGAGTCGTTTTTAAAAAAAATTAATGAGACTGGGCATGATGGCTCACACCTTTAATTCCAGCACTATGCCATTATGCAGACAGAGGCAGGTGTGAGTTCTAGCACACTGAGGGCAGCATAAGCAAATAAACAAAAACAAGCAAGCAAACAAAAATATTTAGGTTGGAACACATTCAAATACTTAAGGAGTCTTAATAGTCACTATCATTTGTAGAATTTGAGTATCAAAAAATTAAAAGGATTCTTCTCTAATTCCCACAAACAGTTTTACTTGCCATGTCAAAGTTGGCCTTAAATCATGAGATACAAATAAACCTTCCCATATGGAGTTTTAATGAATGCCTTACCTTTCTTCAGAGTTATATAGCCGAGCAAGTCCAAAATCTGCTAGTTTGATTTGCCCACTGTAAAACAAACAAACAATTATTTTCATAAGAAACAACTCTCAAACTACACTTGGAAACATAAGTGCCAATTAAACCTAAAAGAATTATAAAAAAAATTAATGCCTAATATTTCTAAAACATTACCTTCCCCATTTTAGCCTCTCCTAACAAAGTTTGTAATGCCTCATAAAATATGTATATGTATGTGTGTGTGTATATATATTTTATTCCATTTTTTATTTGATTTCTATCTTTTCATGGTCATTTTTACCATGGAGTCTACATGTTACCCAGCTTGGTGTCCAACTACTAGACTTAAGCATCATCATCTCATCTCAACCCCGTCAAGAACTGTAACTATAGGTATGCATCTCCCACACCAGTTGTAATTATTTATTTTATTTTGTTTCTTTATTATTTTTAGACAAGAGTTTACCACATAGCCTTGTCTGGCCTCAATCTCACTCTAAAGACCATGGTAGCCTTGAACTCACAGAGGCTACCTCATTATACTGAGATTAAAGATGTGCACCGCCACCTTTAAATATTTATTTTATGGCAGACATCTGTGTCTAGTACCTGGTAAAGTAATAATCTAATAATGAAAGGGTTGGGGAAAAATGGTCTGTTCTAGACAAAGAGATAGATAAGGCCAGGCATGACGGCACATACTTCTAATCCTAGCATTAGAGGCAAGGGGTTCAGGTTCATGGCCAGCCTGGGCCTCAGAGTATGATCCTGTCTCAAAGCACCAATAACTGGAGATAAATAGCTGAGTGGCAGAGAACATTCAAGGTACCTGATAGCTCAGGTAAGACAAAAATCAGATAGTACGGGCTGGAAAAATAGCTCTGCAGTTAAGAGCACTGACTGCTCTTCCAGAGGACCCAGGTTCAATAACAAGCACCCAAATGGTGGCTCACAACTGTCTGTGACTACAGTTTCAGGGAAGCCAACACTCTTACACAGGCATACACACAGTAAAACACAAATGTACATAAATAAATATATAATCAGAGGGTATAGGAAAGAGGTTATCCTAGGAGGTGGTCCCCAAAAGTATGAGCAAAGGGACAGACTATTGAAACAAGGAAAGTAATAGCAGCAAAACTTTACATTAAATCAACCACTATCATAAAAAGTCTGAACACATTTATCCATTTGCCCAAAATACTCCTTCTATAATATATGAAACAGGATCTCACTACATCATAGTCTTGCCTTGAATTTATGATAATCCTCTAGTTTTAGCATCCCAAATATAGGGATTATAAACATGAACGACTTTACCTGGCTCATAACATTTTAAAGTTTATAAATTTTAATTTATAAACAAATTAAAAAAAGAAAAAAGTAAAGGAATATTTATCTTCTATCAAGAAAAACGGGCTGGAGAGATGGCTCAGAGGTTAAGAACACTGACTGCTCTTCCAGAGGTCCTGAGTTCAATTCCCAGCAACCACATGGTGGCTCACAACCATCTGTAACAGATCTGGTGCCCTCTTCTGGTCTTCAGACAGAACATTGTATACATAATAAATTATAAAATAAAAACAAAAAAAATCAAGAAAAACAGCCAGCCTTTAATCCCAGCACTCGGGAGGCAGAGGCAGGCGGATCTCTGTGAGTTCGAGGCCAGCCTGGTCTACAAGAGCTAGTTCCAGCCCAGGTTCTAAAAAAGCTGCAGAGAGACCCTGTCTCGAAAAAAAAAAAAAAAAAAAAAAAAAAAAAAGAAAAGAAAAGAAAAGAAAAACAGCCAGGTGGTGGTGATTCACGCCTTTAATCCTAGCACTCAGGAGGCAGAGGGAGGTGGATCTCTGTGAGTTCAAGACCAGCCTGATCTACAGAATGAGTTCCGGGACAGGTTCCAATGCAACATAGAGAAAACCTATCTCAAAAAAAAAAAACCTGAATTTCTCAACTATTGCTATCCTGAGGTCACAAGAAGAACCAAAATCAGGATACAAAGGAGAACCAAAAATTACATTTCAAGAGTATATCTATGGAAATTTTGCTATCCTTTGACATCACCAGTATTTGCTACATGAATCACATTAGGGACTAAGAAAAGTATTTCTTCACTTGTTTGGTTATTGGGGGTTTTGGTTTGTTTTTTTTTTTTTTTTTTTTTGCTTTTTTTTTTTTGTTTGTTTGTTGTTGTTGATGTTGTTGAGACAGGGCTTCTCAGTGCTGCTCTAGCTGTCCTGGAACTCGCCCTGTACACCAGGCTGGCCATATATTCAGAGATCTACCTGTCTCTGCTTCCCAAGTATAATTAAAGGTAATTATTAGTCTTTATTTGTAGGCAGGTATTAAAGGTGGCTATTAGTCTTTATTTCTGTATGTATGCCATGGTGTGTGGGTGTAGGCCAGAGAACAACTTGCAGGAGTCAGTTCACGCCTTCGGCCTGTGAACTCACATCAGGCTTAGCAGCAAGTGCCATCTCACTGACCCCTGTCAGAGGTGACATTAGCACAAATTTTCTTAAGTATTATAATTTGTAATCTGATATCTATGACTACTCCCTTTTTAAACATGACCATATTGCAGTCACTATTTTCCTTATTCCTGTCTCTTTGGCCATTTCTCTTGGTTTCTACTTATTTTATTATTTAGACAGGGTCTCATTACGTAGATAAACCTCTGCCACCAAGCCTGACTTAAAGATACTCTTCTCCCGCCCCATCCCTGATAACCACCTTGTGCTTGTGCTAAATAACTGGAATATGTCCAACATACATAGCCATTCACAGAACCCTCAGAGCTAAGCCTGGAATGGTTGAAGAACCAATAAATACTTCTACTGATGGAAAAGACCCTATCTTCTGTGGCACCCAATAAAAATTAAGACCACTGAGTACAGAGAAAAGTAAGCAGGTTTAGAAACTTGAAGGATCAAGTTGGCTTGTGACTTCCCACATCTCAATTAGTAACCATGACGGACTTCAATTTAGTATAAAATTTCAATCTCTATGACTCTGGAAGTCAGGGACTAGTCAAAGGGGATCCCACTTAAAAATATATAAAACAGAACTATAATTATTACTTGTTCCGAGATATCCTCTCAGGAAGAAGAAAAAATACTAAGTGCCAAAAAGCCTCAAACTGACAGCTATCATTAAATTTTCTTTTGTTGTATAGTTTAGGGCTGTACTACTGAGCCACAGCTATAGCCAGGTATAATCCTCTTTTACTCATTGTTCTTTTCAGCCAGGTAGTGGTAATGCACACTTGTAATCCTAGCACTCAGTAGGCAGAGGCAGACAGACCTCTGAGTTTGAGGCCAGTCTGGTTTACAGAAAATTCCAGGACAAAACAATTGTATTTTTCTTTCTTAAATAATTTTTTTATTTCTTTTCTTTTTTTTTTTTTTTATATGCATTAGTGTTTTGCCAGTATGAGGATGTAAGATCTTGGAGTTACAGACAGTTGTGAGCTGCCATATGGGTACTGGGAATTGAACCAGGGTACTCTGGAAGAGCAACCAGTGCACTTAACTGAGTCTTGCTATGTATCCCTGGCTGGCCTGGAACTCACCACACAGACCAGGATGGCCTTGAAATCCAAAAGATAAAACCTGTCTCTGCCTCCCAACGGCTGGAATTAAAGGTGTTTATCACCACACTTACCTTTAGACAGATCTTTTTTATTTTAGACAAGGTCTCACTATGTACTTCTTACTGTCCTGGAACTATGCAGATAATGCTCATGCTGGCCTTGAACTCACAGAGATACATCTGCCTCTTCCACCCAAGTGCTGAGATTAAAGGCATGCACCACTATGCCCAGCAAGACAGTCTTACCAGTTACTAGGCAAACTCAAATATACAATTTTCCTGCTCCAGCCTTCCAAGTAGCTGAGACTACAGATGAACTATGAATTATGGATATAGACTTAGTAAAATATTTTAAGTTGCAGAACAGGAACAGAATGGATAAAACAACAACAACAACAAAAAAAACTTTTCAACATGGTGTCTTACTAAATTGTTCAAGCTAGCATCAAACTCCTGATTCTCTCACTTTAACTTTCCTACTGGCTGTGATTATAAGAATGTAAACATAGTTCCAGTTTAAGAAGAAATCTTTATACATCTTGCTTCCCTCACAATAAAGGCATTAAAGTATAATTTAAAGTAGTGCTTTACAAAGACATCTTGAACAGCTCCTCCCAAACTGTAGATAACAGGAACCTCTTCAGTAGGATATACATAATCATAAACTGGTTCCTAGTAACAATTTGGATGCACCTTTCACCATAATTGCTTTACTTCATGCTCTAGTAATAATGTTTATAATTATGTTTATAGTTTTCTAAACATAATACACCATTTACTTTTTTTCTTTTTGAAGTTAAGAGTCTCCAGTTTAGGCTGGCCATGAAACTGCTTTGTGGTACTACAAATCAAACCCAGGTCTTGGTGCACACTGGCACTACCAATTGAGCTCTATTCCCATTCTACTTTCAAATCCTCAGTCTTCCTTCCTTAGCTTCTACAGTGCTGCTATTGCAGCCATGCTCTCTTTCATGTGCTTTTGTATAAGCAATGTCAGAGATTTTGGTTCTTCGCTGTCAATCTTTCTGATAATTTCTATTTATTCCTCAAAGCTGCATCTTTTCAGGTCATTCTAAATTAAACAAACAAACATGGTCTGTTATGGTGATGTATGCCTTTAATCCCAGCACTTGGGAGACTGAGAAAGAGAATCATAGTTAAAAACCACTTGTGGTACATACTGAGACTCTGTCTAAAAATTCTTACTGAATTGAAAAATTAAATTGCTTGCTCTACTCCTAAACTCAGCTGCACAGTGTAAACTACCAGGCTTTTAGCGTTAAAATTTGGACAATCTGAGGCAATCCCACACAGCTGCTTATTCCACCTCCTACCTCAACCACCACCAACCTATGAGAGAGTGTGTGTGTGTGTGTGTGTGTGTGTGTGTTAGGTGTGTGTGTGATGAGGCAAGGTCTTCCTCTAAAAGAAGTAACTGACAAAGTCAGTTGACAGGGGAGGGACGTTTCTTTCCACTAAAAAAGGATACTAAGAACCAAATATATATTTAAGTTTTCTCTGGATAACAGCACTATTTTTAACTATATAGTATATTCTCTAGTAGATTAATACTCTAGAATGTTGGCAATTAAAGAGTATTTGCAATCCTATTTTATTAATTCTAACATTACATCAGGAAAGATGATACAGGACAGAGGTCAAAAGGAGAGAGACAACAATAAATGAACATATTCAACATGTATAACAACTAAAAAAAATTGCATTGCTTATATCCTAATTATCTAAACAAAATCCAAAAGAAAGGGAAAAAGTGATTAGCCTCATTTGGTTATTATGTTACCTGTTATTCAGCAAAATATTAGAACATTTAATATCCCGATGGAGGAAATTCTTTTTGTGACAGTAATCCAATCCTTCCATTAGCTGTTTCATGAATGACTTGATATGGTCCTCAGAAAAATGCACCAAACCGGATTCTAGTAGTCCCATTAAGTCATGGTCCATATATTCAAATACAAGGTAAAAGGCACCTACATAACATGGAAAAAATTTTTTTAAAAAAAGTTGAAATAACAATTCCCAAATTTGAACATAAATGAGGTTAACTAGAGTCTCTCTGAAACAACCAATTTTATAGGTGAATGACCTAAAAATTAGACTAATAAAATAATTTTCCTTTTTTAAGGATAAATAACACTATTGGAATAATCAATTATTTATTTACTTATAATTTATACTAAATAAGTAATAAATCAATAAATCTTGATTCCCACACTATCTATATGTGAATTATTTACGTTTTAAGAGAACTTAATATTTTTATTACTATACATCAAGATCAAAAGTTTATTAACAGGGGCTGGAGAGATGGTTCAGAGGTTAAGAGCATTGCCTGTTCTTCCAAAGGTCCTGAGTTCAATTCCCAGCAACCACATGGTGGCTCACAACCATCTGTAATGGGGTTTGGTGCCCTCTTCTGGCCTGCAGGCATACGCACAGACAGAATATTGTATACATAATAAATAAATAAATATTTTAAAAAGTTTATTAACAGTTACAGACCCTGGGTCAAATCAATTAGCTGGCAATTATAGTTTTTCTTGTTTTATTTTGTGTAAGACAACCATGCCCATTTATTATAAACTGGGTCTTTTTTTCTTGACGTATTTTATTTTATATGAAGAGTGTTTTGTTTGCATTTATATCAGTGCACCACACCATGCATGAATCATGCAAAGGACATAAGATGGTACTGAATCCACTGGAATTGGGAGTTACAGATAATTGTAAACTGATATGTGAGTGTTGGTAAGAAAATAAGGGTCCTTTGAATCATTTTTACCAACCCACCTCTTTCTTTTTTCTATTTATTTATTTGTTTGTTTGTTTATTATGTATACAATATTCTGTCTGTGTGTATGCCTCCAGGCCAGAAGAAGGCACCAGACCCCATTACAGATTGTTGTGAGCCACCATGTGGTTGCTGGGAATTGAACTCAGGACCTTTGGAAGAGCAGGCAATGCTCTTAACCTCTGAGCCATTTCTCCAGCCCCAACTCTCCTCTTTCTACTCCAATTTTTGAAACAGTATCTTACTATATATGTAGCCCTGGCTGGGCTGGAGCTGACTATGCAGGTTGGCCTCTGACTCGGGAGCACAATCCACAATTACCTATAATTGCAGCTCCAGAAGATATGATGTCTTCTGAACTCAATGGCACCCACACACATGTGCTATAAACTCAGACTAACACATAAACAAATTCAGAAACGGGTAAAAGGAGTAAGAAACACACTAAAAATAGCTGTACGGAATCTGGAATTTATACCAATGTTGTAAACGTGGAAATCTAGTCCTACAGGCTGAGGCTGTAGTTTACTTGAGAGAATGTTTGCCAAGCATGCATAAAATCCTGGGTTTGTATTATGTTTTTGTTTTCCGACAGGGCTGGCATGGAACCTACACTGCAGATATGTAGATATGTAGACCAGGCTGGTCCCCAAACTGCCTAAACCTTCCAAGTGCTCAGATAAAGGCACATACCACTATGCCTAGCAAAACCCTGGGTTTGAGTCCAATACCTCATAAATCATGTGTGGTAGAGAAATTAAAGGTCACCCTTAACTACACAGTTATAGAGCAGTCTGGGCATTTTGAAACCTTAGCAATACACAACAAAATCCTCCAGTTTTATAATTCTGTTCACTACTACCATATAAAAACAAAGAAACAAAAAAAAAAAAAAAATCCAACCCAAGGTATCAAGTGTAACTAGGCAAGTGATCCATAATTTAGCTACATCCTCAGTAAAAGGGTAGACCTCAAGAACTCTCTCTCATTTCCGAAATGGTATGCATTTATTTTTTAAAGAGATAGAATGTTTTTGTGTAAGTGTGCACATCCACACAGTATGTGCACAACGACACTTTGGCTCAAATGTACACATGGTATCAAAGGTAAAGGTTGACTCTGGGTTATTGTCCTCTTCTATCATTCTCCACCTTATTTTTTGAGACAGTCTCACACTAAACTTACTGTTTAGTTACTAAGCTTACTGTTTTGGCTAGAGAGACTGGGCAGTGAGTCCCTGAGATTCATTTGTCTCTCTGCCTTACGAGATGCAGGATCAGAGATATGCACTGTTATGCTCAGCTTGGGTCTTCATGATTGCATGGCAAGCACATATCCACTAAGACAGCTCCTTACCCCTTTGCATTTCTTTTTTCCTTTCTTCAGTTTTTTTTTTGGGGGGGGGGGAGATGAACAGAATGAGGACACAAACATTCTCAGTTTCCCGAACATTTTCAAACAGTTCAAAGTTCCAATAAAGAAAAATGGTACTAAAGGAGTACCTTGGAGAAGACTAAGCTATGACCTGGTAACGCTAGAAAAACAGATACGGGATGGAGAGAGAGTGCAGAGAACTGGTTGCTCTACTAGAGGACCAGGAATTCATATCTAAGATCCATACTGTACCTTACAAGCATCTTTGATTTTTCTTAGAAAGAACTAGATATATGGCTCAGTTGTGGGGTTTTTTTGTTATTATATGTATCTATGTGATGGTATGTATGTACTACTGATTAAGAGTGCAGAAGGCCAGAAGAGGATGTCAGATTACCCTGGAGCTGAGGTTGCCAATAGTCTCAGGCCAGTCTGGTCTACATAATAAGTTCCAGGACAGTCAGAACTGTTACAAAGAAAAACCCTGTCTCAAAAAAGGAACAAAAGAGGCTGGAGAGATGGCTCAGATGTTAAGAGCACTGGATGCTCTTCCAGAGGTCTTAAGTTTAATCCCCAGCAACCACATGTTGGTTCACAACATCTATAAAGAGATCTGGTACTCTCTTCTGGTGTGTATGTGTTAACAGAACATTGTATACATAATAAGTAAATCTTAAAAAAAAAGCAACAAAAAACTTAGATGTTTAACTATTTGTGAACAGCATAGACTGTAATTACACAAACATAAATGATGGTGTTCATTACCTACCTATGATAACAGTCACACATACATTTAGCTCTAGAGTGCATGACTAGGTTCAATGTTGGGGAATATATGCTAGGATGGCTTCAAATTAAGGCTATATAAATTTTTACTCTCCTGGAGCCTGTCCTGGAACTAGCTCTTGTAGACTAGGCTGGCCTCGAACTCACAGAGATCCGTCTGCCTCTGCCTCCCGAGTGCTGGGATTAAAGGTGTGCGTCACCACCGCCCGGCCTTTACTGTATTTCTTAAAATCAATCTAAAACTACTATAAAAATCAGTTGACTAAGTAATTTTATCTTACATACTACCTTGAAATTTACTCATAAAGAATGTTTAGGGGGCTAGAGAGATGGCTCAGCTGTTACAAGCACAGGCTGTTCTTTGAGAGAATCCAGGTTTAATTCCCAGAACCCACATGTCTGTAATCCCAGTTCCAGGGGATCTAATGTCTAGTCTCTGTGGGCACCATGCACACATGTGGTATACATATATATGTGCAGACAAAACACCCATACACGTAAAGTAATTGTTTTCTAAATGCATGTTTTGTTTAGTTGGTTTTTGTTTAGGGTTTTTCTGTCCTGGAAATTCACTCTGTAGACCAGGCTGGCCTCGAACTCACATACATCTGCCTGCCTCTGCCTCCCGAGTGCTGAGATTAAAGGCAGGCACTACCAGTACCTGGCCTAAAAATGTCTGTTTTATTAAACAATGCTATTTAGTAAAATCAAACAAACAAAAAACACTCTTTTAAAATAAGAATAAGTCTTTATATATCATCCTAGGTTAGACTCAAACATATTTCATAGACTTAGTTGACTTTGAACCTGTGATCCTCGGCCCAGCCTCCAATTATGATTATAATAATATAACTCCATACCTAGCTTAATGTGCTAATACATATTTTAGGTCAACTGCAGGTGGCATTCACTGTTTTTTTCTTGTTAATTGGTTCATGTCACCTGTGGGATCTATCTAGGTTGTCAATCCTGAAAGAAAGAACCTTCACCTTCTAAGCCATCTGGACATTCCCAACTTGTTTTTTGGGAACAGGGTCTCCCGCTTTATTTAAATCCCAAGTCAATGGGATGACTGACCAGCCAGTGCCAATGACTTGCCCATTTGCTTTCCTGGCACTGGGATTTCATGTGTACTCCACCATGCCTAAATTTTCTGTGTGATGTCTAGGATTTTAATTCAGGTCCTCATAATGAGGGAGCTATCTCTTAAAGCCCTCATCTGCAATCACCTTAACTCATATTACCCTCCCCCAAAAATAATTTGAAAAAAGTAAGATTTGGGACGAAAAGGAAGGATCAGCAGTTAAGAGTACTTGCTGTTGTTACAGAGGATCCAGATTTGATTCCAGCACCCATTCTGTTATTCACAACTGTCGATAACATCAGTTATAGGTCCTCAACCAGTACTGGATGTATAAAACGCAGACATGCATTTTAGGCAAAACATCCACACACATAAAATAGAAATAAAACAAGTTTACAAAAACAAGCACGTGGACATAGAAACAGGTGGAACCCTGAGAGCTTGAGGTTAAACTGGTCTACAAAGAAAGTTCCAGAACATCCAGAGTTTCATAGGGAAACCCTGTGTTGAAAAGAAATCAAATAGGCGTTGGAAGAAGAAGGGGGCGGAGCAAAACTCTGGGGCTGGAGAGATGACTCTCCATAAGGAGCACTTATGGTTCTTGCAGAAGACCTGAGTTCGATTTCCAGTATCCACATGGTGGCTCACAATAACTTATATTTCCAGTTCCAGGGGATCTGACAACAACTGAATTCTGTGGCCACTGTACACATATGGAATGCACATATATATGCAAACATTTGTACACATAAATAAATCTTAGAAAAAAAAGAAATAAAGAAGTAAGACTGAGCTCAACCTGTCCAAAAAAAAAATTGACACTGGCAGAACTACACTTGGCAGCACATCACTTTAATCCCAGCACATGGAAGATAGAGGCATGAGGGTAGTAATAAGTTCAACGTCATCCTTACCTATACAGAAAGCTTGAGGCTAGCCTAGCTTCGTGAGACAATAACCTAAAAAGTTCACACAGTGGTAAGCAAGCTAAGAAAGGAAAAATAAAATTGTGTGGTAGTATAAAACTATAATCACATTATTTGGCAGGCTGTTGAACAAATAAGTTAACAAGAAACTGGAGACCAGCCTAGACTACATAATAAGACCCTGTCTTAAAAAACAAAATAGGAGCTGGATAGATAGTCAAGCATTTAAGAGCACATAATGCTCTTACAGAGGACCTGAGTTTGGTTCCCAGTAACAACAACGTGTGGCTTACAACCACCTACAACTCCAGCTCCAGGAGATCCAGCCTGGTCTACATAGCAAGTTCCAGAACATACAGGACACTACTTAAGACAGTGAGACCTTGTCTGTAAAAGTAAATAAATAAATATAGAAACGGAAGCTGTATGGTTTAGTAAATAAGAATACTTGTAGCTCTTGCAATGGATCTTTATTCAATTCTAAAAATCCATATGGCTGCTTACAACCACTGGTAACCCCAGTTTCAGGATGTCTAGTGCCTCTTCTGGCCTCTGTGCAGACAAAAGCATTTATACAGATAAAAATACAGTTGGGGGTTGGAGAGATGGCTCAAAGGTTAAAAGCACTGGCTGCTCTTCCAGAGGTCCCGAGTTCAATTCCCAGCAACCACATGGTGGTTCACAACCATCTAAAATGAGATCTGGCACCCTCTTCTGGCCTGAAGACACACATGCAGACAGAACACTGTACACATAATAAATCTTTTTAAAAAATACACTTGGGAGTCAGAGGAAAGTAGATACCTAAGTTTATGTTTGAAGATAGTAAAGTGTACATACAGAAATTTCCAGAGGACTCAGCGTTACAAGGAGACTCTGTCTCAAAAATAAATAAATGCTGGGCTTATCTTTAATCTCAGATCTCTGGAGGTGGAGTAAGGCAGAACTCTTGAGTTCAAGGCCAGCCTGGTCTACTTAGTGAGTTACAGAATGGTTAGTTAGTACTATGTAGAAACCCTGTCAACTCTCCCTGCTCACCCTTCAAAAATTCATATAAATGGAGATAGAGAGATGGCTCTATAGTTAAGAGCAGTTTTTGTTTTTGCAGGCACATGTGTGCTTGCAGATAAAACCTCATACACATGAAATTAAAGATGCAGAAATTTCTACTATTACCTTTGTCTTTCTTGAAATCCAGTGCATCTTGTTTGTCTGTAACAATTTCCTTCATGTTAACAACACTTCGATGTACTAACTGACGAAGGATTTTGATCTCTCGAATGGCTGTGATTGGGAAGCCTTCTTTCTCATTATCTAGTCGAACCTTCTTCAGAGCTACTAGTTCTCCTGCAAAAATATAAGTGGACCGTCACCATAATCAACTGCAGTTCTTAGTCACTGTCATGAGTATTCAGACGTACACATTTTTGTATTTTTTACATAAAACCTCTATGTTTCCCTTCTTTGCTTTAGGAGGCTGAGATTGAGCTTTGAGCTTATGGTAAGAATGCCTTCTAAGATCAGGCTACACAACCAGCCTTATTCCTATCTTCATGCTGAAACATAATCTCATTCTTTTCCTACCTCTCTTTCTCATTTCTGAGACAAGGTTTTGCTAAGTAGACTAAGCTGTGTCCAACTTAAATTTCTACCTCTGCTTCCCCAGCGATATCACATGGTAGAAGAAGAAAACAGACTCCCTGCTGTATACCATGACACAAATATAACCAAAGCCAGAAACAGACACATGTATGTGTACTCCCTAAATAAATAAAATACAGGGCTGGAGAGATGGCTCTGTGGTTAGGAACACTGGCTGCTCTTCCAAAGGACACAAGTTCAGTTCCCAGCACCCACATTGCAGCTCACAATTGTCTGTAGCTCCAGTTCCAGGGGATATAATGGACATAAAATAAGTAAAATCAGTTATATAAAAAACAAACAAACAAACAAACAAACAAATAAAATACGTTCCCCACAAAATAACACACAAAAATTTCCAGAAAGCAATGAACAGTTTATAATACACAACAAAGAAGGCTGGGATTACAGCTTTTCTGATAGACTGCTTGTGTAAGCCCTAAATTCAAATTCTAGGACCAAAACACAATATAAAACAAAAAACAAAACCTATCACAAAGTCAAATCAATATTCAGAATAGACAACAAATGTAGAAAATTTAAAATTTTAGCTTGTAATGCTGAAAATCAAATCCAGAACCTCACAAATGTATGCAAACCGTCTACCACTGAACTAGCTTAAAAGGAAAACTTTAGTAATAAACTACCATACAGTCAGCTCTCTGTATTTTGTATGCCATTCATGGAATCAAACTACTATAAACTAAAAACATTTCCAGCTGGAAGGAGATAGTGTCTGAACTGGACATGTTCAAAAATCATTTTCTTTGTCATTAATCCTTGAATGATAATGTTTATTCATAATTTGCTTTTATTGGTAACAAATATTCTATAGATAATTTAATTATACAAGAAAATGGGCAGAGGCTACATGCAAATATTAGGCTATTTTATGTAAAGGAGTTTAGAGTGAAGAGAAACTAAGAACTGACAAAACTAGTTCTTTAAAAACATAATCTACTTAATAATTAAGAGAAAAAAATTAAAATCTAAAACTTATTTTACTAAATCTATTTAAAGTACTAGTAATTATTAAATTATTATGCTTCTGACATCAAGAATTTTAAGGAAATACTTACCTGTGTCTTTGTCCTTGGCTTTATATACTTGACCATACGTTCCTTCTCCAATAATCCCAATAATGTCAAATTTATCCACACATCGCTTCCCCCAATCACTTTCTGTTTGTCTTCTTTCTCCATAACGAGGACAACAAATTCTAAAAAGAAAACCAATAAAAACTGTTACCTTGCCATTGAATAACTGTCTTTTTACACATTTGTTTGTTTGTTTTAATTTGTTTTGTTTTTCAAGACAGTGTTTCTCTGTGTAGCTCTGGAGCCTGTCCTGATATTCATTTTGTAGACCAGGCTGGCCTCAAACTCACCGAGATCTATCAATCTCTATCTCCCAAGTGCTAGGATTAAAAAAGGTGTGTGCTACCATTGTCCAGTTTTATTTATAAAATTTTTGTTGAAATGGCAGAAAATAAATAATAAACTGTCAGTGTTTATAATGGATTCTGACTTCCAAAGATACAAGCTGGTAGTGCAGCAGAATGTGTGAGTTTTCACTAAGTACATAGATTGCTTTTCAAAAGAAATGTGGTTTGGTGTTTTTATTTTTTTCGCTTGAGACAGGATCTCACTAAGTAGCTAGGTCTCTGGCTGTCCTGGAACTCACACTATAGAGCAGGCTGACCTTAAAAATCAAGAGATCAGCCTGTCTCTACTTCCCAAGTGCTGGGATTAAAGGCATGCAATCTCTGTGAGTTCCAGGCCAGCCAGAAAAACATAGTAAGATCCTGTCTCAACAACAACAAAAACGTTAGCTATATATTATGCTTGGTGGTTTGAATGAGAATGGCTGCCATAGGCTCATATATCTGAATGTTTAGTCATCAAGTAGTGAAATTCTTTGATAGGATTAGAAAGATTAGCAGGTGTGGCCTTACTGAAATAAGTGTGTACTGAAGGTGGTTCTTGAGGTTTCTAAAGCCCAAGCCAGACCCAGTGTTATTCTCACTATCTGCCTATGAATCAAGATGTAGCTCTCAGGATGGTGCTTGCATGCAACCATGGTAACAGACTAAATGCCTTAAATTGTAAGCAAGCCTCAATTAAATGGTTTCTTTTATAAGAGTTGCCTCGGCCATAGTGTCTCTTTACAGTGAGAAAACAGTAACTAAGATCTGCAGGAACAGAAAAGCATCCTCCCAAAGACTGTTTCCAATGAAAATGAAATAAAAGATGTATTTTTTGACTCCCGCTTCTGTGAGTTGTAAAAGATAAATAAATTTTAGATAAAAAACAGAAGAGAATACTCTTCAATTAAAAAGAGATCCCTAGCCAGGCCATGGTGGCTCAGGCCTTTAGTCTCAGCACTCAGGAGGCTAAAGGTGGATTATCTCAGGTGGATTATCTCTGTGAGTTCAAGGCCAGCTTGGTCTTGAGTTCCAGGATAGGTTCCAAAGCTACACAGAAAAACCCTGTCTCAAAAACAAAAAAACAAAACAAAACAAAACAAAACAAAAGATCCCTAAAGTGCTGGTGAGATGGTTAACAAAGTGGTTAAAAGCCATGGACATGGGTTCAATTCCCGGCATCTACATGATGACTTACAACTAACTGTATCTGCAGTCCTAGAAGACCTAGCATCCTCTTTTGGACTCCTGTGCTGCAAGCCATGTATTTAAGGCACAAAACTACATAAAGAAAAAATACCCATACACATAAAATAAAAAAGTCATATGCTAGGCAGTGGTGGCACACGTCTTTAATCCTAGCACTCTGGATGCAGAGGCAGGAAGATTTCTGTCAGATCGAGGCCAGTCTGCTCTACAGAGAGTTCCAGGGCAGGCACCATAGCAACAGAAAAACCCTGTCTCAAAAAAACTTAAACTTTAAACTTAAACTTGATCAGTTTAACCGATAAACTTACTTTGGTCTCTTTTTATACGGTTGTTGAGGAGGTGTAATCACCTTTGGCTCTGGAGAATCTGGGGGAGATGGATCTCCACCTGGTAGCTCAGGAGGAAGAGGCAAATCTGTGAGTAGGTGGCGAGTTCTCTGCTCCTTCTCTTTCTTTGCAGGCTTTGATGGAACCATTTCTTTTGGACTAAGTAGAGATGAGAGGATAAAAAGATTACTCAGAGACTATTCAAAAAAAGCTTTAAAAGAATACTATAATGCACATTAACTATTAAAAAGATTAAAGATTTTACTTATGGAATTATGGCTAAGGGCCAAGAATGGCTCTTTAGGAGGACTGCGGCTCAATTCCCAGCACAGACCTGACAGCTCACAATTATTAAATAATTCCAGTTGCAAGGAATACCATGCCTTCCTTTGATTTCTGTCAGAACCAGACATACACATGGTATGCATATATTAATGTAGGTAAAACTTTCATAGCCATAACAAAAATACTAAAAAGTTAGAACTTATTTAAGTATATTAACTGATTAATATAACCAATTTATTAAAGTGTTTTCATTTTAATAAATATTAAAGTAAATTTTCTTAAAGTAAGCACTGTGATACGCCTATTTTTCATGTGTGAAAATAGTGGGGGAATGTGCTTAATATGTTAATATTTGAGGTATACTTTAATTACAATTTTTTTTAATTTGTTTTGGTTTTGTTTTTTGAGACAAGGTTTCTCTGTATAACAGTCCTAGCTGTCCTGGAACTCACTTTGTAAACCAGGCTGGCTTTGAACTCACTTAATATTTATTTTTATATGTACAGTCTATGCACTACATGCATGCAATGACTGTAGAGATCAGAAGAGGGAATCAGATACCTTGGGACTGTTGTTACAGATGGAATGTAAACTGCCACGAAGGTATTAAAAATTGCAATCAGGTCCTCTAGAGCAGCAGCCAGTGCTTTAAACCACTGAGCCACTTCTCTGGTTCAAAGTAATATAATTCTTGCCTAGCAGGTACCAGACCCTGAGCTAAATACCCAGTATATCTGGTGAGGAAGGGGAAGGAAGGATCTAAACTTGGTGAGGTTCAGGCAGAAGGATCAGAAATTAAAAGAGGCTAGCCTCAATTACACTGCCAAGTTGTTTTTTTGCTGTTTTTTTTTTTTCTTTTTCACTTTTCAAGACAGGGTGAACCTGAATAACCACCCTGGCTGTCCAGAAACTCTCTCCAGATCTTTTGAGGGCTTTTGTTTTTTGTTCTGGTTTTTTTTTTTTTTTTTTTTTTTTTTGAGACAAGGTCTCACTAGTATTTCTGGCTGGCCTTGAACTCCCAGCAATCCTCTTATCTTAGAATCTGTGTACTGGGATTATAGACATTTGCTATAAAGCCTGGTAAATCCAAATTTTAAAAATAATTTATTTAAAAATTGTGTATGCACATGCACATGTGTGTGTCTGTGTGTGTGTGCTGTTACTATTATGCCCAAATCTGCGGGGTCCCCACAAAAGCCAACTGACCACACTACTTGCGTGTCTCACCCACAGAACTGAGAGACCCGGCGTGTCTCCTCAAAGAGAACTACTCTCTGCAGAAGGGCCCGAGAACGTCTCTCCAGGCACCACGACTGTGATCTTTTCACGCATCTGCAGATCATTTTCAGGCACTCCAGTTTCTGGGCCCGCTCACAAAAGCTCATGACACAGACATGAGAGACATGTTTCATGAACACAGAAAACTTACCAAGATGAAACAAAAACTCATAGGGCGGTAGAAGGCTCTACATGTGGTAGTCCTAGTGGGCTTTGGGGGATCCCAGACGGCCCCCAAATGTTATGCCCAAATCCATGGGGTCCTCACAAAAGCCCACAGAGGGGCTGGAGTGATGGCTCAGTGGTTAAGAGCACTGACTGTTCTTCCAGAGGACCTGAGTTCAATTCCCAGCAACCACAGGTAATGAGATCTGGTGCCCTCTTCTGTCATGTGGGCATACATGGAGGCAGAATGCTGTATACATAATAATAAATAAAATCTTTAAAAAAAGCCCACAGAGCAGACCAAGTTCCATATGTAAAAACAAAGAGGCTTTATTTTAATCAAGTTTGCAAACTCGGTCTCTCTGCATGTCCAATGTATTGGAATAACGGAGAGCCCCAGCTCAATTAGAATTGGGTTTTTATAGTAGAAAAGGCGGGGGGGAGGAGTTTCTGAGGTTCAAGATCCCCTGATTGGCTGACATTTGTCTAGGGGTGTCCTGGTGAGGTGTACTGGCAGATGATCCTATATACATTTCCTTTGAATGGTCTGCTCTTGAGTGGGAGTCGGGTAATCTCGGTTTGTGGTGTTTTCCGGCTACCAGGTATTGCTTCCTGGTAAACTACTGAGACTCAGGCCTCTTATTTAAATTTATTGATGGCCAGAGTCCCAGGTGATAACCGTTGGAAGTAAAGAACTTCCTTTGGGTGACCTGCCCAGACTTAATATTATCGTGTCTGGCCCCCCACATTTACCACATGCCTTTCATTCCAGCATTCAAGTGGCAGTGGCAAGCTAATCTCTGAGTTCAAGCAAGGCCAGCCAAGCCTATGTAGTAGAGTTCCAGGGCGTGTGTAAAGGGACCCTGTTTCCAAAAACACAAAACAAAAACACAAAAACAAACCCTCAAGAACATAATTTTAAGAGGTAATGCTTCTTATTAGTTTTTATCATCTTAATCCCCTATAAATGAGTAATTAAGGAATCTACTTAGTTTGTACCACATAAACCACAAATGGGAAGTCAATAAAGTATAATCACAAAAGCTTCCTATTTAAATACTCCTAGTAAAGATGAGCATTCATCAGAATCTACAGTCAGATTTTCCTAGCATAAAAGTTTATTAGCAAAAAATGAGAAAAGAATATAAGCTTTCAAAATTTTTGTAATTTTTAGATATCTAAAGATGGAAAATTATAATTCTACAAACACTGTCAAAATATTCTTTATAAGTCTCAATTTTTCAGGAATTTAAGAGATTTTCTTAGTTCTGTTCACTTAAGAAGAAAACTCAAAATATTTGAAATGTCTAGGACTATCACTAAGTCTATGTTTGACTTTTTTTTCTCAAAGACTTATTTAATGGCTTGAATATAGTTTATTACGTTTGAAAAATGTACATCTTGCTAGGCCTGTTAACACATGCCTTTAATCCTAATACACAAAGAGGCAGATGCAGGAGGAGCTCTATCAATTAAGGCCAGCCTGGTCTACATAGTTCTAGGACAGGCAGGACTACAAAGAGAGACAGTCTTTTTAGAAAAAAAAAAAGAAAAAAGACATTCTACAAGAATGGTCCGAAGGTAGTGAGTTATCTCTATTGATTGTTCACAGTGAGTTACAGATTGAACACCTGTTCTACACTTCCCCCCACTTCTCACTACTGCACTTGACTAGTCTAAAAAAAAAAAAAAAAAAAAAAGGAAAAGAAAAAAAAAAAAGAAGATTCTATTATAAGGAAGTTTATAAAGATGAGTCTTTAATAAGACATGTACTATCAAGCCGGGCGGTGGTGGCGCACGCCGCCTTTAATCCCAGCACTCTGTGAGTTCGAGACCAGCCTGGTCTACAAGAACTAGTTCCAGGATAGGCTCTAAAACCAAAAGAAACCCTCTCGAAAAACCAAAAAAAAAAAAAAAGACATGTACTATCAGTTCAGACTACACCAATCTGAAGGGGTCAAAATCTTGCTTCAGTAAATTTCAATATACTAAAAACCTATAAAAAATAATGAGGACCCATAAAATTCCAAATTTAACAAACACTACAGCTTTTACTATAAGGCACTAAATGTGCAAAGTATGGAGAGCCTGACATTAAGAGATGTTATATGCCAAAATAGTTACTAGGAAATACTGTTGTACACACTCTGTCTGTATATATAGCTTGTGGTTTCTCATTCACCTTTTGTTTTTGTTTTTTTCAAGACAAGGTTTCTCTGTAGCTTTGGAGCCTGTCCTGGAACTCACTCCTGTAGACCAGGCTGGCCTTGAACTCACAGAGATCCGCCTGCCTCTGCCTCCCTAGTGGTGGAATGAAAGGCCTGTGCCACGACCGCCTGGCTCATTCACCATTTTTTTAAAGGTTCAACTGTGACAATTAGGTTGCTGTAATTCTTGTATATAAGAAACAGTTGACCTAGTCAGACAGTGGTGGCACACGCCTTTAATCCCAGCTCTCAGGATGGGGGGGGGGCGAACACACTATCTTGGGGGGAAAAAAAAACCAAACTTAACTTTTACTCAAATTTTACAATCCTGAAATTTCTGGTGATGAAATTTAAATTAACCTAAAGATACAACGTAAACATTTCTCATTTCTCACCTGGCTTGTTGGCACATGCCTTTAAGCAAAGCACACAAGGGGCAGAAGCAAGTAAATCTAAAATTAAAATTTAGACCAGTCAGGCACTACATAGTGCCTATCCTTTTTTGTTTGTTTGTTTGTTGTGTTGCTTTGTTTTGGTTGTTCCTTTGTTTTTGTTGGGACAGAGTCTCTCCATGAGTTCTCACTGTCCTGGAATTCTCTAGCTCAAATTAAAGGCAAGAGCCACTGCACCCAGGTGTATCTTTGGTTTTGAGGGATTTTTGTTTGTTTGTTTGTTTGGTTGGTTGGTTGGTTTTATGAGACAAGGTTTCTTTGTGTAACAGTTCTGGCTGTCCTGGAACTCACGCTGGCCTCGAACTCACGGAGATCTGCCTGCCTCTGCCTCCTTTAGTGCTGAGACTAAAGGCGTGCGCCACCACTGCCCTGCCATTTCCTACCTTTAATAATTTATGAATAGTATAATTATCAAACAAAATAATGACACTTGGTTGGGCACAGTGCCCTTCATTTTTAATCCCAGTATTCTGGAGTTAGAGACAGATGGATCCCAGCATTCTGTAGGCAGAGTCAGGTAGATTGCTGCGAGTTCTAGGTAGCCAGAGCTCCATAGTGAGACCCTGTCTCTATAAACAAAACAAAACAAGAGAGAACTAGCTTTGTGGTGAATGCTTGTATTCCTAGCACATGGGCAGCTAAGAAGGAAGATGGCTGAAGCTCAGGAGTTTCAGAACATACTAGACAACAAAGCAAGACTCAAATAGCAAAACACTCTCTTCACTCTCCCACCCTTCCACCATTCACTACTACTCTAGAACATTTTTAAGGTGCAAAGGGTAAGTCTGAAATAATATAGATCTTAAGAATTAAAAACACTCAACAGGACTGGAGAAAAAGTTTTGTCAGTAACGTGTTTGCTGCCAAAGCATGAGGACTTGAGTTTGAGCCTTAATATCCACATAAAATGATGTTTTAATCCCAGTACTCGGGAGGCAGAGGCGGGCGGATCTCTGAGTTTGAGGCCAGCCTGGTCTACAAGAGCTAGTTCCAGGACAGGCTCTAGAAACTACAGGGAAACCCTGTCTCGAAAAAACAAAAAAAAAAAAAAAAAAAAAAAAATGATGAGCCTGGTTGCACAGTCTTGTAATTAAAGCATAGGAAGGTAAAAACAGGGAAATTAAAAGGCTGGAGATGGCTAAGTGATTAAGCACACTTGTTGTTCTTCCAGAGTACAGAGTTCAATTCCCAGCACCTGCATGGTGGCTTATAACCACCTGTTCCAAGGGATCTGCATCTTACAATGCATATACAAATATGCAGGCAAAACACTTATAATTCAAAATTTTTTAAAATATTTATTTATTTATTATGTATACAATATTCTGCATGTATGCCTGTGCGCCAGAAGAGGGCACCAGACCCCATTACAGATGGTTGTGAGCCACCATGTGGTTGCTAGGAATTGAACTCAGGACCTTTGCAAGAGCAGGCAATGCTCTTAACCGCTGAGCCATCTCTCTTTAAAAAAAAACTTAAGACAGGATTTTAATAGACCTGGCTGTCCTGGGATTCACTATGTAGACCAAACTGGCCTCCAACTCAGAGATCTGCCTGCTTCTGCTTCCCAAGTATTAGTATTAATGGTCCACCCCCAGTTAGATTAAATATATTTATAAATTAAAACAAAACAAAAACAAGGTGAGTGACGCCTGAGGAACAATACCCAAAACTGACTTTAGGTCTCTGTTTACACGCCTGCACTTACATATACTCATGCACCCACACAGAATCATCACTTAAATTACTGATGTCAAACTACTGATATCAGAAAAAGTTTGAAAATAGGTTTGCAACTTAAAATAAATGGCACTCATTTTTCTATTTACAATGAAGTCTACTACAGTAAATGCAACTCATCCCCTAAAAAATAAGAGGGTAAGATCTCGACAGAAAAACCAGTAAGACTATAGACTTCTATATGGCTAAAGCGTATCTGTTTGGAGGTCTTGTTCAGCTAGTATGGCCAATAGATTTAAAAAAAAAAAAACAACTTTCATAATGTCATTTATAAGATTAACACTTCGGGGCTAGAGAGATGGCTCAGCAGTTAAGGCCACTGACTCTTCCAAAGGACCCGGTTCAATTCCTAGCACCCTCATAGAAGCTCACAACTGTCTGTAACCACAGCAGTTCCAGAGAATCTAATACTTTCACACCAATTGACATAAAGTTTTAAAAAAAGATGCATGCTTCATAATCATTTCAGTAATCAACACTCAAAATACTAATTAAAATTTAAGGTCATCTCACTGTAAGTTATAGTCTAATTATCAAAGATTCTACATACTGCTCTTTTTTTAACTATAGGATAAGTGAGCCTTATAAATTATATCACCCACCAGAGGTGGTAGTGTATGCCTTTAATCCCAGCACTTAGTAGGCAGAGGCAAGAGGATCTCTGTGAGTTAAAGGCCAGCCTGGTCAAGTTCCAGGACAGTCAAGGCCATTACACAGAGAAAACCCTCTCTGAAGGAACAAACAAACAAGCAAAAAGTATCACTCTACAAATTATTTATTATATTGAAATTAAAATATTACAAAAAGAAAACAGAGGTATTGAGATAGCTGGGTGGGTAAAGATTTATGTTTGTCATGAAACCCTGCTGACCTGAGCTCCATTTGGAACCTATGTAAAGAACATAGGTAAGAACCAACTCCACAAAGAAGTGGCCCTGATTTCCACATGTACAACATGGCACACACACACACATACACTAAACTTTTTTAAAAAATTTATTTATTATGTATACAGTGTTCTGTCTGCATGTATGCCTACAGGCCAGAAGAGGGCACCAGATCTCATTACAGATGGTTGTGAGCCAACACATGGTTGCTGGGAATTGAACTCAAGACCTCTGGAAGAACAGCCAGTGCTCTTATCCGCTGAGCCATCTCTCCAGCCTCACAATAAACTTTAAAAAAAAGATGTGGCAAAGAAATATGGTTATGTAAGACATGAGATCAGGGTGCCTCCTGTACTCCGATGCACACATGTGTACACACACATAAATTAAAAAAAAAAGTACACTTATTCGAGGCCAGCCTGGTCTACAAGAGCTAGTTCCAGGACAGGGTCTAGAAACTACAGGGAAACCCTGTCTCGAAACACCAAAAAAAAAAAAAAAAAAAAAAAAAAAAAAAAAAAAAAAGTACACTTAGACCTGGAAAAATGGCTCATGGGTTTAAGAGTGATTATTGCTCTTCCAGAGGAACTGGTTTGGTTCTTAGTACTCACATGGCAGCTCACCAACACTTATAACTACAGTCCTAAGAGATCCAATAACCTCTGGCCTACATTGTCCTGCATTCATGTGGTGTACAGACTCACACACATGCATATAAACAAACAAAAAATACTCAAATTGAGTAAAAGTGGGGATGGAGAGATATAATTAAGAGCAGTAATTCAGAGTAATTAACTACTAAACTACTACTCTTGTAGAGACTTGAGTGCAGTTCCCACCACCCTTATGGTAGCTTGGAACCATCCATACTCTTATTCCAAAGGTTCCATCATCATCATCTTCTGACCACACACAGTCACAGTACACATACATATGTACAGACAAAATAGTCATACAAGTACACACACACATAAAATCTAATTTTTGTCAGGCATAGTGATGCGTATCTATAATTCCAGCATTCAGGAGATCGAGGCAGGACTGCTGTGAGCTTAAGGTTACCTGAGACTACACAGTGAGCATAACAACACCCTATCCCTGCCCAACCCCAAAAAGTACCCATCAAAATAATTCAGCAGGTAAAGGCACTTGCCACCAAGCCTGATGCTGGATACACAGGACAAAAAAGAATTGACTCCCACCAATTTTCCTCTGGTCTCCACACTGAGACACAGTATACACACTTACACACTTGAAAATAAACAATGTAACTTTTTTGTTTTTTTTTTTAAATGAAAAGAAAAAAACCCAAAAGTTTTAATTCTCTAAAGCATCCTGAAAAGATATACAGTCTAATAGTTTCAAAAAATTTAAAAAGAAAATACATTATAAATCAAGAAGACTGACTTCTTCCGTTCTATTATGGAACTTACCTATCCATATCATCATCTCCAGGTAACAAGGGAGGGAGGGGCAGAGGAGGCAATGTTGAAGTTTTCAGATGTGGAATAGCAGCTGTTACAGATACTTGAGTCTTCACAGAAACCTGTACAGAGGGCTGAGAATTTGTCTGAGAGCACAGAGTAGATGTCCTTGGGTGGGGAGAAGAGGGCAAAGTTGAAGCACTAGAAACAGGAGCTTGACTAGATGGTGGTTGGGGAGGAGGCAGAGGTGGCTGCAGTGGAATAGCTGGTAGTGGAGGCAAAGGTGGCAAAGGGGGTGCCTGAGGTGGAGGGGTAGTAGATGGTAAAGGAGGTGGAGAAGTAATTGTGGGGAGAGGTGGAAGGGCCTCCTTTTCTGATGTCTCTGTCTCCTTAGAAGTAACAATCGCCTCCTTCAGTGCTACAGGTTTAGTGTCTTTTACTCCCTGAGCTTTCAAATCCTTAAGAACAGGATGCTTCTGCAGGTTCTCATCCAACTTAACTTTCCCTGCATCTAAACAATTTTTTACCTCTGTGTTTGAATGTGCTACATTTATCAGTTCAGTATCTGGGATAGATTTTTCTGACTTTATACCTCTGGGTAACTTTTTAGACTCTAACCCTGACTCCTTCACCTCAACTTTATCTTTTTTAGTCAGAGTGATGGGTGAACCCTTGGAATCTTTTCCATCCATTTTTGCTGCTGCTGCAGCAGCTGCTCTTTCCTTCTTTTTTCTACTGAGTTCAGCTCCCAAGCTGGAATTCAATGGAAGCCTGACAGGTGAGATACTGGAATGACGGCTGCATGACCCGGATCTCTTCTTTTTACTATGAGAAGATGAGTGTCTTGAATATGCAGGACTTCTGCTTCTGGACTTGATGGATTTCCTACTGAAAAAAGAAAAAAGGCAGTTTGAAATAGACAATAAACAGAGATATAAAGAAGACAATAGGTCAGCAAAACAGGGTCTAGATCTGTAATTGGATCCTATTCTGAGTTATCAATTTTATTTTTTTTATTTTTTTTAAATATTTATGTATTTATTTATTATGCATACAATATTCTTTCTGACCAGACCTCATAACAGATGGTTGTGAGCCACCATGTGGTTGCTGGGAATTGAACTCAGGACCTTTGGAAGAGCAGGCAATGCCCTTAACCACTAAGCCATCTCTCCAGCCCCGAGTTATCAATTTTAAAAGATTAAAGCCAGGCATGGTGGCACAGTCCTTTAATCCTAGCACTTGAAAGGCAGAGGCATAAGAACATCTGAGTTCAAAGACAAGCTTACAATCTCTAAACAAATAAACAACAAAAAAAAAGCAGGGGAGAAATGGGGTTTGGAGAGATTGACTCAGTGATTAAGAACCTGGAAGTTCCAGAGGTCTGGGGTAAAGCCCACATGGTGTTTAATTAACTGTTACTCTAGTTCCAGGTGATGCAACTCCCTTTATTGTCTCCCGGATCACTGGAAGTACATGGTACACAGACATACAGTCTAACAATCCATACATATAAAATAATAATTATAAACCAAGTTGGGCATTGAGGTACATGCCTTTACCCCCAGAGCTTGGGAGATACAGGCTGGTGGACCTTTGTGAGTCCAAGGCCATCTTAGTCTACAGAGTGAATTCCAGGACAGCCATAGTTACATATGGAGACCCCCATCTCAAAAAAACATATACAGAGAGAAAGAGGTTCAAAGTTGGCACTACAGAAAAGGATTGGCTGGGTGGTGGTGCACACCTTTATTCTCAGCACTTCAGAAGCAGAGGCAGGCATATATATGCAAGTTCGAGACCAGCCTGGTCTACAGAGTGAGTTCCAGGACAGCTAGAGGTACACAAAGAAACCCTCTCTTGAAAAGTTAAAAAAAAAAAAAGGTCAGTGGTTAAACGCATTTCCCAACATCTACTTGGTAGCTCAAATCATCCAACAGTCACTTCTTATTTCCTTGACCACCAGGCATGCACATGGTACACATACATACATGCATGCAAACACACGTAAAATTTTAAAAAGAAAAAAATCAAAGTCATACTCTGTTCTACAGCAAACTCAAAACCAGCCTGGGTTACGTGAGACTACTATCTAAAAACAAAAAAGGAAATTTAAAGATTCTAAATCATGCATGAATATACATTTGAATTAAGTAAAACTAAAAATTCATTTGGCTAGGACTTGACTCCTATTTGTAATCTCATCTTGGGAGGCAGAAGAAAGAGGATCTAAGTTCAAAGCAAACCTAGTCTACAAGAGCTAATTCTAGGACACACAAGGCTAACAAAGAAACCCTGTCTTGAAAATAGGAAAAATAAATAAATAAATAAATTTAAAAAACAAAAGCATCAAAATTGCCCACTGTGTAGTTATAGTCACGAAGCTTACTTTAAGAAATTTTTTTTTATAAATCTTTGCCTTTATTTATGTAAGAGCACCATGTCTGTGTCCACTGTCCACAGAGTTCAAAGAGCATCAGAATCTCTGGGACTGGATTTAGAGATGTTTGTGAGTCACTGTATGGGTGCTGGGAATCTTCTTCTTGAAAAACAACCCGTGCTCCTAACCACTGATCCACCACTTCAGCCCAACTTCTAACCCTTTAACTAGGGTACTACTTACAGCCTCAGCTTATTACAAAGTTGTGTCCTCATCTCCTGAGAGCTGATATTAAAGGTCTTAGTTCCTTTAATACAAAAATGATTTCCAATCAACTTTTTAGGACACATAAAACAAGAAATTACTACAAATAATTTACAATGTACAAATAAACTTACTTGTTTGTTTTGTTTTTGAAATGGGATCATTTTATGTAGCCCTGGCTGGCCTGAAATTTGATATGTAGACCAGGCTGGCTTCAAACTCTGCCCACTTACAGTCAATATTCTTAACTGCTAAGCCATTTTTCCAGTCCAACAAAAAAAAATTATGAAGAATGACTGTGAAATAAAATCTGGAAATCTACAGAACAGATTATTTTAAAGTGTCATTAATTACATTTTTACGTTGTCCTGCTCAAGATTCAGTGTGAAGAAAACCAATCCAAACTACTAAAATTGACTAAAGCGAAGCATGAAGCCTTTAGTCCCAGCACTTGGCAAGAAGAGGTAGGCAGGCATTTGAGACAGCCTGGTCTACATGAATTTCCAGCCAACCAGGACTGCATAATGAGACTCTGTGCCAAATAAATAAATAAGAGGTGCCAAGCCTGGATGTTATGGCAAACACCTTTAGTGACACACTATAGTATCTATAGAGAATCACAGGCAGGTGAAATCTGAGTTCTAGACCAGCCTGAGTTCATTCCCAAGCACTGACCCACAACCAAATAGTGTTTTTCCCAGTCTATTCTTCCCAAATGAAGAATCTATCAGAATGCCAGAACAGCCAAAGCTACACAGAGAAACCCTCTCTTGAAAAAATAAAAAATTAAATATAGGGCCTTAAGCATTCTATGTAAACTGAATTATATCACCAGCCCTCTTTTTGGAGGGAAAGGAGCCTTTTCAATTCTTCTTATGTCAGCATGATAGCACAAGCTTTTAATAGCACTATGGAGGCAAGAGGCAGGTGGATCTCTGAGTTCTAGGCCAGTCTGGTCTATATAAAAAATTGTAGGTTGGCCATAGCTACATAAGACCTATCTCAAAAATAAATAAATTTGGTGGGGCAGTGGTGGTGCACACCTTTAATCCCAGCACTAGAGAAGCAGTCTCAGATTGATCTCTGAGTCTGATTTTAAGGCCAGTCTGGTCTACAGAGTGAGTTCCAGGACAGCCAGAGCTACACAGAGTAACTCTATTGCGAAAAGAAAAAGAAATAAAGGAAGTGAGGGAGGAAGGAAAGAAAGAAATAGATTTTTATTATTATTGTGCATGTATATGATCTATGGATGTTAGAGGATAACTCTGTGAAGTCTCTCCTTTCACCTTACATGAGGTTCTGAGTTTCAAAATCAGATAGGGAGCCATCTTGTCAGCCCATTGTTTGGTCTTTTTGAGATAAGGTTTCAAACAACAGTCCAGGCTGGCCTTGAAATCAAAATTCTCTTGCTACAGTTTCTCAAAACACTGAACTTATGGATGTGTGCCAGGCGGCTCAGGTTCCACACTCTATAATTTTTTTTGTTACTTACTGTTGGGAATTGCAATAAACAAAATTATATAATGGATGAATATAAATAATGCTGTCTACAACACAACAAAAAGTGCATGTTTCCAATATTTTATGTTTATACTTGCATACCCCACCAGCATACTTTCTCCACACACTACTAGGTTTATATCTGCCATCACTACATTCATTTCAATTAAGGAACATAACTTTCTCAGTTCACTTAAGAGAACATGTTATCTGCTGTTTTCTAAGAATCTAAAAAGAATGATTTCAAAACAAAAATTCTCACCCAAAATTCTGTTTTAACCCTTTAAATTTCTAAACTCAAGAGTAAAAAGTTTTTTAATTAAATAACCTTAATGTTAATACTCTGAAGAAAAAAAATATTCTGCCTAATTTTATAGCTAATGTCTGTAATCCCAACAATAAATAGGTTAAGGTAAGATTGCTGGAAATTTCAGGCCAGTTTCAGACCAGTATAAGATACACAGCAAATTTCAGGCCATCCTAGGTACAGCATGAAACCCTGTCTAAAAAACACAAAATTCTGAGACTACTTCTTAGATTCCCTTTCATAACTATGCAACATTACAAATGGTACATTTATCACTTACGTATTCCAGTAGATATAAATCATACCTCTCCAAAAAATTATAAACTCTAAGAAATGGTTTGCATGGTAATGTTTATAAAACACTACCTTTAAGACAGTGAAATATACTGATTTATAAAGCATATGCATGAATTAATCTTTACCTGTGGTTTTCACTCACAAAATGTACATTCTAGGTACAAGATACAGTAACATGCTTCATATTTATTAATCTCACAATAGCCTTGAAGCAGGTACTCCTATTTTTCACATAAAGAAACTCAGGTATGGACAAATTAATCATTTGCCAAAGATTACAAAGAAATAGTAAGATTCCACTCAGATAAAACTAAAGCTCCTGCGGGGAAAGTGGTGGCACACGCCTTTAATCCCAGCACTCAGGAGGCAGTGGCAGGAAGGATCTCTGTACTCTGTAGCAGGCCAGCCTGGTCTACAGAGTGAGTTCCAGGACAGCCAGGACTGTTACAGAGAAACCCTGTCTTGAAAAACCAAAAACACTAAAGCTCCTATTGTTTTGTGGAAAGAGATGGATTCAGACATGAAACAAGAACACAATTTTCCATAGGCAATTTCAAATTAACACATCTTTCTTACAAAAAAATCAAGCTGAAGGCAATTATTACCATATATTTCAAGGAAAACTTTAAAAAGTGCTAGTGTTGGGCTGGAGAGATGGCTCAATGGTTAAGAGCACTGACTGCTCTTCCAGAGCACCAGGGTTCAAATCCCAGCACCCACATGGCAGCTCACAACTGTCTGTTAACTCCAGAAAGAGGAGACTCCACACCCCCTTCTGGCCTCTGAGGATATCATAAATGCATGTACACATACATGGATGGAAATAAAACTCTCATATATGTAATATATGAGACATATAAAAAAGACAAAAATCTTAAAAAGAAAAAAGTACTAGTGTTAAAATAAGTCTAGAAAAAAATTCAAACTCTTTGGAACCACTTTCTGCTAGGCTATATGTTAAAAAAAAAAAAACACCCTCATTAGCTCAATTTTTACTAAACAGTTAGAACATAGGGCTATTCAGTAAGATATAACTAATTAGATTTGGTAACCCAGAAGACAAAATTGGTAGGATAATAGGCAAACGAACTCAAAATAGTAGAAATGTAAATTTATGGGGCTGGAGAGAGGGCTCAGCTTAAGGTTAAGAGCACAGGCTGTTCTACCAGAGGACCTAGGTTCAATTCCCAGCACCTACAATGGCAGCTCACAACTGTCTGTAACTCAAGTTCCAGGGAATCTGACACCCTCACACCAATGCACATAAAATTAAATAAATTGTTTAATAAAATTTTGTAATTTCTTGTTTTTCTTCTTAATTTCAATAGAGTTTAAACACTGGTATCAATATGACTTACAAAGTTAAGACAAAGCAACAAGTGGCTCTAAGTTCGGAGACCATGCACTCCCTAGGCAAATGCAAGATTTCTTACAACTGAAGATTCCCATTACAACAAAGTACCTACCTACCTTGCTTGAGCAGCTGGAGGCATGTGAAATCTTTAGTTCTCAATTCTGGGTTAAGGGAAAAGCCAGACTTACCTAAATGACTAGCCACCCTAGCCAAAGACGAACACTGCAAGCTTTAACAAAATGTTATAAGGACGAATTGCCAACCGCTCCCAATCCACCCGACCTTAGGAAAGACAGGTAACAGCTCACCTGGGGATCGGACTCCGACTCAGAGACCTCTTGCTCAGGAAAGGGCTGCTAGATCGCCTTCGACCGTAGGGACTGGGTGATCTCCCGCTGTAAGAGCCGCTCCTTTCGTAGCTGGATGACCGTCTCCGGCTATAGGGACTCACAGACCTCTGTCGTCTACTGTAGGGGCTGGGTGAGCGAGCGCTGGACTGGTAAGCAGAAGGCTCTTTGTAAGGTGGGCTGACAGACTGCCTTCTTGAGGTACTCCCAGGACTCTTCTTGTAAGAGTCATAATTGCTAGAAGTGTGAGACCTTGGGGGGCTAAGGTCGTAGTCTTGGCCATAAGACGCTCCTGAAGGGCTGTCATCTTGCTTGGAACTGTCAGACCATTTCCTATGCGGACTCCTGGATCTCCGTTTGGGGCTATCCACCGTTTTGTAACTTTTGGGTGTTTCCCTTTTCCGATGACTTTTACTCCGGTCCTTGTGCCCGGACTTCAACTCACGTTCTTTCCGGGTCTTCTCCTTGTGGAGTTTGGATGACCTGGATTCCTTGCTGCTGCTTTTGGATACTTGTGCCTTCCCATAGTCATCACTCCCCTCCGCTGAACGCTTTGAACTTCCTGATATCCGGTCCTTCGTGGACCCAGATTTGGAGACTTCCTGGTTTTTTTCTTTCTCAGTCTGTTTAGTTCTTAGCAAGTCTCGAGACCGCCGGTGCTGGTGGTGACGATGTCTGTGCAGGCGGTCACTCCGATCCGTTCCACGACGCTCATCATTTTCCCTCCTGTCTAATTTGAAGGACATGTCATCCGAGAAGGTGTCTGAATCCGAGCTGATGTCATCATACTCCACCAAAGGTTTGATTACTGTACCCAAAGATGCTGCTTCGGGGGTCACCAACCCCGTATCTTTGGAGTGCTTGGACTTATGCCGCTTGTGCTTCGACACCAAGCGGTGACGCTCCCTGCTGTTGGAGCTGCCACCTCCCGATGACGGCTGCGAAGTTCCAGAAGCTCCTCCGCTCCCGTCCTTCTTACCCCCATGTCTCTCGGAATTGGGCATTCCCTTTTCCCGAGCCTGAAGAAGGGGAAAAAGTTCCCCAGCACTCCAAAAGGCCCCACCCTCCCCCCCCGACCCCGACTCCACGCCCACCAAGGAACCCCTACGAGGGGGTGGGGAGGGAAGGGACCGCAGGCCAGGCTCCTCCTCCCTCTCGCCTCCTCAGCGCCCTCCTACATGAGGTGGGGGGGAGGGAAGGAGCAAGGGAAGAAATGAGAGTTCCTCGGCGGTGGAAGGAGCGAGACACCCGCAGCAACTCGAGTCTGCTCGCCGCCGCCGCCCACCCGCGCCGAGCCGATCTTCAGGCCCGCGAGCCCGGGACCGCAAGGAAGCAGGAAGCCGAGCGCCCGAGCCTGAGGGGCCGACTCCGGCTCTGGGGCCCCGGGAGGACTGCGCGGGCCCTTCCTCTACCCAGTAGCCCGGCTCGGCGCCCAGGCTCGGCGGCCTGGGTGGCCTGACCTCCCGCTTTGTCCCTCGTTCCCGAGGGAGCCCCCTTCTCTAGCCTCCGCCTCACCCCGACAGCTCACATACACATCCCGCTCCCTCACCCAGACTCAGTCACACACTAGATTAAACCGAAACGGCACTTGGCGGAGGGGGAGGGGCGAGTACCCAAGTCTCGCGAGAGGCCCCTAGGCTCCCGCGATACTTCGCGCTTCCTTTTCGCCGCGACCCTTTACTTCGCCAGACAACGCGAGAGCAGGGCCCAAGCCCCTTATGCTTCCCGTTAGACTCTCGCGAGACGTTTCCAACTCCCCTTTTGAGAGAGGCTTTATGAAAGCGGAAGTTGCGGCGCACACCTTTAAAACTTAAACCTAACTGATAATTCGTGGGGGAATTACTGCCAGGTTCGGGTGGAGACGCGTTTTAGCACACTTCTAAGAAGTCTTTCGTTTTGAGAATCTTTTTCAAACAAGGGACAGGTGAACGTTGGGGCTCTTACAACGGAAGTCTGAACGTTTAAACAAAGCTTGTTACTAAGTGCCAGGCAGTCTGTATTTTCTCTGTCCTCAGGGTTAACCACTGGGGCGGGCAGTGGTGGCACACGCCTTTAATCCCAGCACTAGGGAGCAGAGGCAGGCACAACAAGAAATTTAACACTGTCTTCACTGCGATTTTTACAGGCGAGGAACCCCAGATTCATAAAAGTTAGTTTAGGGGTAGAAAAGTTAGTGCAGAGCGCCAAAGCGAAGTCACCCTGTAGCCCAGGCTGGCCTCAAAATTGGAGGATTTAGCCCCAGCTTCCCTATTGCTGGATTTACAGGCGTGAACGTTTTTCCTGGATCTTTGTTTTTACAATTTACATCTGTATTTTAATACTTTAAAATTTCTACATGCTTTTAGTTTTTATTTTTCAGATGGGGTCTCCCTGTGTATCCCTGACTGGAACTCAAAAAAACTGAAATGCCTCTGCCTGAGCCCAAGTGCTGAGGATTAAAGGTCTGTGCCAGCACTCCTCCCTTTCACAGTCTTTTCAAGTAAATTTAAATGTTCATTGAAGTAGATGCAAGTGATATATGGAGTTAATAATGGTTGGAAATGGGATTCCATTTCTGAATGGTTTACTTCACTTAAATGCAGATTCTGAAGACCTTTTAAGAAATGTATTAAAAACCAGGCGGTGGTGGCACATGTTTTTAATCCCAGCACTCCGGAAGCAGAGGCAGACGGATCTTTGTGAGTAGAAAGGTATTAAAAGTCAGTTTGAGCCTAGCGGTGATGGCGCACGGCTTTAATCCCAGCACTCGGTAAGCAAAGACAGTTGGATCACTGTGCGTTGAAAACCAGCCTGTTATACAAATCAAGTCCAGGACAGTCAAGGCTCCATTTCACCAAAAAATCAAACTCGAACAAACAAAAGTCAGTTTGAACCTGACCTGCTAGAGCACACCTTTAAATTCAGCACTCTGGAGGCTGAGGAAGAACAACCAGTGTTGCATAGTGAGACCCTAACTAAAAAAAAAAAAAAAAAAAAAAAATTGGCTTGACTGGATGCATTGTGCACGTTTTATACAAGGACAGATTATCCTGAAAAGCTGAAGGGCCTCTGGATGAAAACTCTGGGATATACTACACCTAAGATTGATGTTTTGTTGAGCTGGAGAGATGGCTCAGTGGTTAAGACCACTGACTTCTCAGACAGAGGACCCAGGTTCAATTCCCAGCACCCACATGGCAATTCTGGGGCTTCTGACACCCTCCCACAGACACACATGCAGGCAAAACACTTATGCAAATAAAATAAATTGAAGAAAAAAGGCTGATGTTTTGCCATCACAAACGTCAAATTTCTACAAAAAGAGAAGAAAATGAGACTCAGAAAGAATAGCTAGATCTAAGCACATTTGCACTCAGTACAGGAAATACCAGCTGTGGTTCCGTAAGGAATATTTCTATTGCATTACACTTTTTTTGATGAATTAAAATCTTTTTTTTTTTTTTTTTTTTGGTAGACCAGGCTGGCCTCTAACTCACCGAGATCCACCTGCTTCTGTCTCCCGAATGCTGGGATTAAAGATGTGCACCACCACCACTCAGCAATAAAATTCTATCCTAGGAAATTTTGTGTCTAAAATTTCTTTTTTTTTTTTCTTTTCCTTTTCTTTCCTCATCCCTTCACCTCTCCTGCTGTCTTGGAGAAGTTCTCCAGGCTAGCCTGACACGCATATTCACCTGCTCAGGTGTCAATACACTGGAATTATAGGCAAGTATTGCCATGTGGGCCTCTCAAATTTTTTAAATACAAAATTTCTAAACTCCTGGTCTACAAAGCAAGTTCCAGGACAGTCAGAGCTTTTTACACAGAGGAAAAAAAAAGTGAAAAATGAAATTGTGAATTCCATGAATTCTCACAATAGCAGTGAGAAGAGTGCTCGTGTAAAAATAACGATTGCGGCGGTGGGGTGGGCTGGAGAGATGGCTCAGCGGTTAAGAGCATTGCCTGCTCTTCCAAAGGTCCTGAGTTCAATTCCCAGCAACCACATGGTACCTCACAACCACCTATAATGAAATCTGGTGCCCTCTTCTGGCCTACAGGCAGGATACTGTATAAATAAATAAATTAATAAATAAATCTTTAAAAAAATGATTGCGACCAGGCTGTGGTGGCGCACACCTTTAATCCCAGCACTCAAGCACTCAGGAGGCAGAGGCAGGCAGATCTTTCTGAGTTCGAGGCCAGCCTGGTCTACAAGAGCTAGTTCCAGGACAGGCTCCAAAATAACACAGACAAACCCTGTCTCGAAAAAACAAACAAAAAAAAATAATAATAATAATGATGATGATTGCGGGACTGGAGAGATGGCTCACAGGTTAGGAACACTAATTGTTCTTCCAGAGGTCCTGAGTTCAATTCCCTGCAACCACATGGTGGTTCACAACCATCTGTAATGAGATCTGGTGCCCTCTTCTGGCCTGCAGGCATACATGCAGACAGAACATCATAAACATAATAAATAAATAAATAAATAAATAAATAAAAGAACTCAAAAAAAAGATTGCTCTTAAAAAATAAAAGAAAAAATGGGAAAAAGAGGATTGTATCACTTTGCAGAAAAACCTTGACCTCCATGATTCAAAAGTGCTTCAGCACTGTATCTGCACACCAGCCAGAGGTAGGGTGTTGGAACTCTACGATGGCAGATCCTGGTCAGGAAGGACATGGATAGGAAGTTATGTGGCTGGAAAGACAGGGCTCAGGGGGTAAGAGCGGCTGTTCTTCCAGAGCACCGACAAAGCAGCTCACATCTGTCTGTAACAATTCCACCTCCAGGGAATCAGACACCTTACACAGACATGCATCTAGGCGAAACACCAATGCACATAAAAATAAACCATAAACATTTTTAAAAATAAACTTAGAGTTACAACTACTTCTTCACAAATGAACTTAATAGAGTCTTGGTGGTAGTGTGCTGTTTGTGAGTCAGGATCTCACGCAATCGCTCAATCGCTCAGGCTGACCTGAAATGGTAGCTCCCTCCTCCACTCTCCACTAGTGATTGTGATTATAGGTTTGAGCCGGCGTGCATCCAAATTATTAGTTTAGGCTTTAGGTTTAAAGAGCTCTCTTGGTCCTGATGGGATGGCACAGGAACTCAGAGATCTGCCTGCCTCTGCCTGCCCAGTACTGGAATTAAAGACAAGCACCTCCACTCTGGGCCTTGCTTTGTATTAGTTTTGAGACAGCATCAGGTGTCTAAGGAGGCCTTCTAGCCAGTAAGTAGAAAAGTCTGACTTTGATACTCCTGATTCTTGCTTTCTGGTGTGCACCACCAAATCAGGCCAAGTATTCTTTGTGTGTACCTTGATTACTTAAACATTTATCTTTCTTCCTTGAATGCATTTTTAATATTCTTTGAGATTGGGGGAGGGGGAGGTGTGGAGCCCTTGGCCTAGAACTTACAGAAGTTTGTCTGCCTCTGCCTCCCATGAGCTAGAATCAAAGGTTTGTGCCACCACTACTAGCTCATTTTATTTTTAGACAAAGTCCCATATTACTCAAGCTGGCCTCAAATTTAAGAGATTTATAAGCTTTGTAAACCTTACATTTTCCTAGCTACACTTAATATAGTTGCTAAGAGAAAGTGTTAGGTCTCAAACCCCAGGACAAATGGCCACCTAACGTGTCTATTTAACATATCAAAGGGGACTCAGTCCAGGCTCCTCAGAACATCTCATCCCACCCCCACCTCAACCTCTCCAGCTCACTGTTTTTTCCCCAGCTGTTACTCCCTACAGAACTCAACCATTTCGGTTATGCAGTCCTTTTTTATCTCTTGGCCACGAGCTGTTGGTTCCTACTCTCCTGGCCTCTTGGCTTCTTGTTACCCTCTCTCCTCACATGGCTGGGTTCATGTGAACATGGGTTGGTCATGTTCACTCTGGACGCTCTAAGATGTCTCTGCCTCTCCGCCTGTGCCCTTCCTTATAATAAGAACCTCGGGTGGGAGAGAGAACCCTGGCTACTAATCCAGAGGTCCTGAGTTCATTCCCAGCAACCACCTGGTGGCTCACAACCATCTGTAATGAGATCTGGTGCCCTCTTCTGACTTACAGGCATACATGCATATGCACTGTATACATAACAAGAAAATTTAAAAAAAAAAAAAAAAAAAAAACAAAAACCTCAACCCATTAGAAGCAGTTGTTCTCCTAAAGATTTCAGCACCAGATAATTGAAAAAAAAAAAAAAAAACCCACCAGAAATAAGATGACATGATCGATCCTAAGGTATTGCAGATTTTGTTTGTTTTGGTTTTGGTTTTTCAAGACAGAGTTTCGCTGTAGTTTTAGAACCTGTCCTGGTCTACAAAAGCTAGTTCCTGGACAGGCTCCAAAGTCGCAGAGAAACCCTGTCTTGGGGGAAAAAAAAAAAAGAAAAAAGCTAACAACAAAAAAACAGATGGGGGGGGGAGGTGGCTGGAGAGATGGCTCAGTGGTTAAGAGCACTGCCTGCTCTTCCAAAGGTCCTGAGTCTAATTCCCAGCAACCACATGGTGGCTCACAACCATCTGTAATGAGAACTGGCGCCCTCTTCTGGCGTGCAGGCATACATGCAGTACAGAACACTATACATAATAAATAAATAAATCTTTTAAAAAAAAGAAATCTAGGGGCTGGAGAGATGGCTCAGAGGTTAAGAGCACTGGCTGTTCTTCCGGAGGTCCTGAGTTCAATTCCCAGCAACCACATGGTGGCTCACAACCATCTGTACTGAGATCTGGTGCCCTCCTCTGGCGTGCAGGCATACATCGAGGCAGAATGTTGTATACATAATAAATAAATAAATCTTAAAAAAAAAAAAAAAGAGCCGGGCGGTGGTGGCGCACGCCTTTAATCCCAGCACTCGGGAGGCAGAGGCAGGCGGATCTCTGTGAGTTCGAGGCCAGCCTGGTCTACAAGAGCTAGTTCCAGGACAGGCTCTAAAAAAGCTGCAGAGAAACCCTGTCTCGAAAAACCAAAAAAAAAAAAAAAAAAAAAGAAATCTACCAAAAGAAACTCTGTCTCAAAAACAAAACAAAAACAAAAAACCTCTACTAGATCCATGTCTCCAGACTAATGGAAGACCTCAAGGAAGCTTTAGGTTATAGCAGTTTGCTTCTTTTGTCTAGAACGACACAGGGATCTGAAAAAGACCTGGATGGTAATATAACTCAATAGTAGTGTCTAAAGCACTTAAGATCCTGGGTACGGAGTGGGTATGATGACATATGTCTTTTATCCCAGCCCCCAGGAGTAGAGGCAGGAAGATCTCTGTGAGTTAAAGGATCACCTGGGTCATATGAGGAGTTCCAGCACAGCCTGAACTACACAGAGAGCCCCTGTTGAGAATGGTGGTGGCAGGTATTCGACCCTTCAGAGGTGCTCCTTAAACCCCCAAGGTAAAAAAACCTAAAATAGCTTCAGGAAGTCCCTAAAACTGACCAAATTCACCAGGTCCCTTCTTCCCAAGAGTAAAGGAGCCAAACTACAAAGGATAATCTCAGAAAATCTAAGCTGCAAAGACTCTGAAACTAGTCCTGCTGTCTGGAAGAAGCAGAAGCCAGCTTAGATGCCTGGAAGAAGTTTAGACCAACTAAATCACTTGGAAAGGACACTGTCGAACCTGTGGAGATGACCGCCAGCTGGACAGAGTGCTCCAGGTTCCCAGCTTTCCTGAGCTGTCACCGTGCTGGGGTGGGCTTTGAATCATTTCTGTTCTGTAAGTAACCCCTCACTCATATTCCTGCAGTAACTCTAGTAAAACTGTTTGGTTTACCTAGTTGGAATTTGGCCCTATCTTCTAGTGAGCTACCTGTCTAGGTGTAAGTATAGTGTGTGTGTGTGTGTGTGTGTGCGCGCGCGCACAATACCTAAGAAAGGTGTTGTCACACAATAGCATCCCCATATACATCACAAATACACAAACACACTAAGAACATTTGCAGAAGCTGGGTGGTGATGGCATATACCTTTAATCCCAGCACTCGGATCTCAGTTCGAGGCCAGTCTGGTCTACAGAGCTAGTTCCAGAACAGGCTTCAAAGCTACAGAGAAACCCTGTCATAAAAAAAACAAACCAAAAAGAAAAAAAAAGAAAAGAAAAGAAAAAAATTTTTGTACATTTGCAGATTATGTACAAAGATTTCTTCTTATTGGATGTATTCTGCTGTGCCTACTCATATCAAGCACCTTACCTGTTAGAGCATTAATACCGAAACAGTAGGTATGTGCTATCATGCACTGCTGGTTGGTTTTGGTTGTTGTTTGTTTTTGAAGGACACTCTCAAATATAGCCCAGGCTGACCTGGACCTCACAATCCTTTTACAGAGTCCTAAAATTGCATGTGTTTGGGGCTGGAGAAATGGCTCAGCAGCTAAGAGAACTTGCTACTTGTCCAGAAAACTGTTATTCAATACCCACCCACATGGTGGCTCACAACCATCTGTAACTCTAGTTTCAGAGGATCCGATGTCCTATTCTGCCCTCCAATGACACTGCATTCATGTGGTACACAGGTATACATTCAGGCAAACATTCATACACATAAAATAAAAATAATAAAATCTCAAAGAAAAAAGTGTGTTTGGCAATAAACCTAGGTTTTGGTCAAAATTCAGCAAACTAGAGAAAAAAATCCAAATTTTAAGGAGCAGTTATTCTCAAGAATATTACAAGTACATCAAAAAAAAAAGAAGAAGAAGAAGAACTTGCTTAGTGGTGGTAGCACACAAACTGAATCCCAGCACTAGGGAAGCAGAGGCAGGTGGATCTTGGAATTTGAGGCCAGGCCATCCTGGTCTATAGAGTGATTACCAGGACAACCTGGGCTACACAGAGAAACCCCGTCTCAAAAAACAAACAATAAACAAAACAATAAAACCACACTAAGAACTTTCATCCATTGATATCACTGCTGCCTTTTGAGTCTTTGGTTCCAGAAGCCATGAACTTGTCGTTTTTGTTTGTGAGAATTTATCAACACAAGTGTGGGAAACCTCAAATAATGCAAGCTTGAGAGACTTTAAAACCAAGTTCTCAGCTCAAAGGAGATGTATTGCCCAGAGGGGCAGAGAGTAGGGACAAGGGACAAAGGCATGAGACAGAGGAAGAGGGAGAAGGGGAAGGGCTATTTGTCCCAGGGGACAAGGGACTGCTTCGTGATAGAAAGGAGACAGACATGGCCCATAGCCAAATAGCAGTTTATAAAGGTAAAAGGGAAACCCTGTGTTAGGATGAGGTGTTTAATTTTAATTGGGCATGTTAATTAGGTGAACCAAAGGGGACTTTAAAAAAAATTTTGTTAATTATGTATACAGTATTTTGCTTGCCTATGTGCCTGCATACCAAATGAGAGCACCAGATCTCACATGGTTGGTGGTTGTGAGCCACCATGTGGTTGCTGGGAATTGAACTCAAGACCTCTGGAAGAACAGCCAGTGCGCTTAACCTCTGAGTTATCTCTCCAGCCTGGCCAAAGGGAGCTTTTGATTGTTTCAATACTTTGATAGCTGGACTATGGTAGTCAGCCTCAGGAGGAGAAAGTGGCCAAGTAAGGGGGCTAGACCTTGGTGACTAGCTGCAGGAATGTAATCTAATGATTTTTAGTAAGGCAGAGGGAATGGGGGTGTGACAGCTACTCTTGGTCATCAACTGGACTAGATCTGGAATGAACTACAATCCAGAAACAGAGGGCACACCTGTGAACCGGATATTGAGGCTGGAAGACACGGGCTTTTGATCCAGATTTTATTCTGGGCCACACCTGCTGGAAGCTTACGTAAGGACAGTGGAAGAAGGAAGGGTTGGCTCTTTTTTCACCTGCTGGCCCTCCCCTTGTCAGCACGTCCATCCCTTCACTGGCATTGGAGCCTGCTTCTTCTGGATTCCAGCACATGCAGAAGACTAGCTGGACACCCAGCCTCGTAGGTCTGAGCAACTGTTGGACTCTTGGACTTTCCATTCACAGCCAGCCATTGTTGACTGTAGCCTGGAAATCATCCCAATAAATAAACTCCAGTAAGTTCTGCAGCTCTAGAGAACCCCAACTAGGACAGGGGGAGAAGGGCAAGGCCTGCCAGAGCCGTGTTTGCCATTCTTGCTGTCCATTCAACAAGACATTGACTGAAGAAACTTTTGTGACTCATCGTGGAGAAGGAGTTAAGATGTATGTTTTCACTGGGGTTAGAAAACAGGACATGGTGTTAATAGGTAGTAGTTGTTGACTGGAACAGATAGATTTGCTTGAATCTACAATCCCATAAATACTTTAAACATTTTTTAAAAATTCAATAAAGGCCAGGCGGTGGTGGCACACGCCTTTAATCCCAGCACTCAGGAGGCAGAGGCAGGCGGATCTCTGAGTTCGAAGCCAGCCTGGTCTACAAGAGCTAGTTCCAGGACAGGCTCTAGAAACTACAGGGAAACCCTGTCTCGAAAAACCACAAAAAAAAAAAAAATTCAATTAAGGGCCGGGCGGTGGTGGCGCACGCCTTTAATCCCAGCACTCGGGAGGCAGAGGCAGGCGGATCTCTGTGAGTTCGAGACCAGCCTGGTCTACAAGAGCTAGCTCCAGGACAGGTTTAAAAGCTGAAGAGAAACCCTGTCTCGAAAAACCAAAAAAAAAAAAAAAAAAACCAAAAAAATTTCAATTAAATGTGTTATACTGTCTTCCAATGCATGTGTAAAAACCAGTATCTGAGTCTAGGTGTGGTAGTGCTGAGTCTCACTCAGCACTCAGGAAGCAGAAGCCGGTGGGTCTTTGTGAATTCAAAGTCAATCTGACCTACTTAGCCAGTTCTAGACTAGCCAGATCTATGTCCTGTGTCCTGTCTCAAAACCAAGAATATTAAAAATAACAAAACCCCACAAGTAGTGGTATCATCTTCTAAATAATTTTAGATAATACTTTAATAGTTTCTGTGTTTGATATAGGTAAGTCCTTGTTGAATATAATTAGTGCCTGATCTCTGTACAAAGGGGGAAAATTAAGCTTAACATTCTTAGATCAACATGACTGTTCATTTTTGTATGACGTCAAGTTCAACATGACAAACTAGGCTACTGTTTTCCAAAGTCATCTCTTTGTGTGTGTGAAATCATTCTTTCTAAAAAACGCCTTTAATCCCAGCACTCGGGAGGCAGAAGCAGGCGGATCTCTGTGAGTTCGAGACCAGCCTGGTCTACAAGAACTAGAAACACTGTCTCGAAAAACCAAAAAAAAATTTCAGATTTATTTTATTATGTGTATGAGTGTTTTGCCTGCAAGAACGTAGGTGCAACAGATGCATCCTGATACCTAGCCCGGGAATTCTGAAGGCTGGATCACTGAAACTGGACTTGTCGATGGCTGTGAACCAACTCATATGTAGGTGCTGAAAATTGATCTCTTGTCCTTTCTGGAAGAGCAGCCAGTATTCTTTACCACCGAGCCACCTCTCCAGCTCACTGAAATAATTCTTTAAGCATATAATGTTGATCAGGCACCATGGCAGGCACAGCAATGCAAAGTTGTATAAGAGACAGTACTAGCCTTACAGCTTCAGTCTAGCAGGGGACAGTGTAAACAGTAAAACAAAACAAACACAACACACGCACACACACAAACCTGTGTGATTCAGCACCAGAATCCTTTTCTTCTTCCTTAAAAGACATTTTTAAATTTTTATTTATTTTCTATGTATGGGAGTTCTGCTTTCTCATATGCCTGCACATCACTGGTGCCTACAGCGGTCAGAAGAGGGTTTTGGATTCCCTGGACCTGGATTTATTGTTGCAAGTTGCCTTGTGGGTGTGAGAAGTTGAGCTTAGGTCCTCTTCAAGAACAAGTGCTCTTAAGCAGGGGGCCATCTCTCCAGCAACCTTCCCCCTTTTTTAGATAAAGTCTCACAAATTCCAGACTGGTCTTGAAATTTTAAAATTCCATCTTGTTTATTTATTTTGGGTTCCTGCTACATGGCACATGAGTGGCTGTCAGATGAAAATTTCCAGGAGCAAGTTCTCACCTCTCACCAAGTCTGTACCAGGGATGGAATTCATATCACTTGGCAGCAGGTGCTTTTACCCACTGAACCGTTTTGCCAGCCTGAAACCAATTTTTTGAAAAAACCGTCTTGTAGCTCAGGCAAGTTTTGAATTGCTACGTAGCAGTCAGTGACCTTGATCCTCCTGCCTAACCTCTCAACGGCATAATTACAGGCAGAGCCACCAAGCTTGGATTATGTTGTGATGGGACTCAACCCCAGCGCTTCTGCATGCTAAGCAAGCACTCTACCAACCGAGTTACATCCCAGGCGAATAACACATTTAATATAATACGATTATTTTATTAAACAACATAACTGCCACTGGTTCTGGGAATTTCATCTTTCCACATTCCTTAGTTAGGCGCTAAACCCAGCACTTCGGGAATACTAAGCAAGCATTCTACTTGTCAGTTACATGCCCTGTGAAATATTACTATCTTTGAAAAAATAGTACTGACATCAAAACTCATGGAAGCCGGGTGGTGGCGGTGCATGCCTTTAATCCCAGCACTTGAGAGGCAGAGGCAGGCGGATGTCTGAGTTCCAGGACCGTTAGTTGTTACAGAGAGAAACCCTAATTTCTCAAAAAACAACAAAAAAAGCAAAAAAAAAAAAAAACCCTAATTGATGATCCTCTTTCAGTAGAGAGATTATTATTACTATTTTTTTTTCGAGACAAGGTTTCTCTGTAGCTTTAGAGCCTGTCCTGGAACTAGCTCTTGTAGACCAGGCTGGCCTCGAACTCACAGAGATCCGCCTGCCTCTGCCTCCCGAGTGCTGGGACTAAAGGCTTGCGCCACCACCGCCCACCCAAAGAACTAAAGCTTTAAATTTACAAATTGTATATCTGTCAAAATGAAAACAGAAAGTTTCCAAGAGACGCCAACTCTAACAGATCGCACCTAAAAACGCAAATGTATACAAACGCGAACTGAGCCAATAGGGGACGCGCCTGTTCGAAATCCCGCGGTAAGAAAGGCCGAATCAGCCAATTTGCGCGAGATTTCGGGGCTTTTTCCGTCTTCCTCTGTCTCGCAGGAACACGATTAATCTCGCGATCTTTGGGAAGTTCCGTTGGGGAAGATGGCGGCGGCCGCGAGCACCCTTCTCTTCTTGCCGCCAGGGACTTCAGATTGAGCCTTCCCCGGAAGAGTGGGGGCCGCTGGTGCGCTGCTTCCCCGGAGCGCAAGCCAACTTGGTTCCCTCTTAGTGGTGGAAAAGGCTTCCCCTCCCGTGGCCGACCCAAGACCTCGCCGCTGTCGGGATGAAGGCTCAGGGGGAAACCGAGGGTGAGTGACGGAGCGGGGGTGCAAAAGGGGGCGGGACACAAGTGCGGCGAGCCAATCTGTGAGAGGAGGTGGGGACCCACGCCCCTCCAGGGCCACATTGCGCGGAACTGGGTCCGGTGGAATGTGTATTTTAGATCGTTGGAGAGGTCGGAGAGCCAGCTCCGAGGTGCTCTCCCTTTCCCCTTTGTGAAAGGTTTTCCCTACCAGGACGAGTGGATGAGCCTCAGGGTCGCTTAACCTGGTGGGACGCCGGGAGAGTGAAACGGAAACTTGTTTACTCTTTGTTCCGCGAGCGATTTCTGTCTGAATATGCGATGACAGACAGTGAGACACAACAGTGTGCCAGGGTCATGGAGGGCTTAGCGTGAGTGACTGACAGGTCTCTTGTCAGAATTCAAATCCTATGTCGTGCATTTCAAAGACTGCTCTTTTAATTATGTTTGAACAGGGGCTTTAAAGAGAGAATGGAAGGATGTGTTAGGAACAGCCCCCCAAACCAATTTCTCAGAAGAGGGCAGAAAAAAAGGGGGAGGTTGAATGTTTGGTTCTGAGACAAGGTCTTTCTGTGTAGCCTAGGTTAGCCTTCAATTTAAGACAATCTTCCTGCCTCATCTTCCCAAGTACCAGTTTACAAGCCTGTACCCTGTACGGCCAACAAGAGATTTTTATTATTCTTGTTTGTTTTAAAGTTTGTTTGCTTTGTTTTTTTTTTTTTAATTTGGTTTCGTTTTATTTTGTTTTTTGACCCAGAGTTTCCCTGTGTAGCTTTGGCTGGCCTGGAACTCTTATCTGTAGGCCCGGTGACCTGGAACTTAGAGATCCAGCTGCCTTTTCCTTCCGAATCTTGGTTCAGATTCTCCCCTCACTACCTTAATGCATATCACCTGTTTTTATCCAAACTGAAGCCATGACCCATGTAGGAAAATGGAGCAGCAAAATAAGCCATACTTAGACAGATGCCACATTTTCTCTTATGAGGAGTCTAGACTTAAGTGTTTATGTATGTGTTGACTTTGAAAATACAGAACCATGTGAGGATACTTTTTCTTCAAGACAGGGATTCTCTGTGTAGCCCTGGCTGTCCTGGAACTGCTTTGTAGACCAGGCCGGTTTCGAATTCATAGAAACCCACCTGCCTCTGCATCCTGAGTGCTGGGATTAAAGGCATGCGCCACTACTGTCTGGTCTCATGATCCCCATTTCTTTGTATGTTAACTTTAAAAATGATTTAGGGACTGGGGTTATAGATCAGTGGTTAGAGCAAGGGTGTTCATCTTCCTGGGTCCAATCCCCAGCACCAAAAGAGAAGGAAAAAAAGGGGGAAGTAACAACAATTATGCTCCCAAATTAATGAAGTCAGTGTTTTCATACTGAAAACTAGTTACATTTTTTTCAGATTGTACTTAAATTTTTTTTGGTTTTTCGAGACAGGGTTTCCCTGTAGTTTCTAGAGCCTGTCCTGGAACTAGCTCTTGTAGACCAGGCTGGCCTCGAACTCAGAGATCCACCTGCCTCTGCCTCCCGAGTGCTGGGATTAAAGGCGTGCGCCACCACCGCCCGGCTGTACTTAAAAATTTTTATGCAAGATATTACATGTGTATTTATGTAACTGGAAGTTACTTTTTTTTTTTGGTTCCAATTAAATGTTTGACAGAAGCTGGGTCTGGCATGCCTGTAATTGCACTACTGAGAAGTAGAGGCAGGAGGAGGAGAACTTCAAGACTGTCCTCTCCTGTTCAGCAAGTTCAAGGCTAACTGGGCTGTATGAGACCTCCTTCAGGGATGGAGGTGGAAAGGCTAGACAATCTAGTCAGTTGGTAAAATGCTTCTTGTGCTAAAGACCTGAGTTTGAGCCCCAGTACTATGGAGGATGAGACAGGCAGGTCTTTGGAGCTCTCTCAGTGAGCCTAATCAGTGATCCCCAGGTCCCAGTTAGAGACCCCTCCTCAAAGGGTGTCTGTTTATAGTGACACACATCCATAGGAGGATAATCTAGGCTAAAACTCAAGCCTGGGAGCTGGCTCATGTTTATAAACCCAGCAGTTTGGAGGTAGAGGTAGGAACATCAGGATGTCAACGGCATCCCTTAAATTTATTTGTTTAGAGGTGGTGCATCTGCCACAGGGTGAGTGTGGCAATCAGAGGACAACTTACAGGAGTCAGTTACCTTTATCCACTGTGGATTCTGGGATCGAGCTCATGCTGTTCTATGGCAACAGGTGCCTTAACATCAGCCTTCAAGGTCATCTGCCCAATAGACCTGGAGGTCAGCATGGGCTATGAGACACCATCTCAAAAAGGAATAAAGGGGCTGAGTGATTAAGAGCTGTTACTGCTCTTGGCATTAGGCCCAAAGTTCGGTTCCCAGAACCCACACACCTACATGGCAGCTCACAACCATCTGTAACTCTAGTTCTAGGAGTCCTGGTGCCACCTTCTGACCACCTGAGTACTAAACAGATGGGGTGCACATATATGCAGGCAAAAAAAATCACACATATGTAACTTTTTTTAAGATAGGGTGTCTGTCCTGGGTGTAATGGTATTTCATTTGTATTTTAATAAATAAAACTTCCTTGAAGATCAGAGAGTAAAACAGCCTCACTGTCAGCTTTATAGACTAGGACAGTGATGATGCACACCTTTAATCCCAGTAGCCAAACCAGTTAACCATGGAAACTTGGCAGTAGTGTTGCATGCCTTTAATCCCAGCCCTAGAGAGGACTATAGAACAGGAGGAGACAACTCTCACACACAGTTTCATTGTGACATCCCTGGAGGCAGGATTGTCATTTCAGACTGAGGTCAAGTTAAGAGTTAAGGATGAACCCCAATTTCTGTCTCTGTATTTTTATTAATTGTGCTACACCTGGGTGTCCTGGAACTCACTTTGTAGACCAGACTGGCCTCAAAATCAAAGAGATCCTCCTTTCTCTGCCTCCCGAGTGCTGGGATTAAAGGCTTGTGCCACCATTCCTCAATTGACAACACTTAAAAAAAAATAATATTTCATGTGTGTGGTTGTTTTGTCTTCATGTATTTCTGGGTACCAAGTATATATCTGGTGTCCTTGGAGGCCATACAAGGCCATCAGATCCTCTGGTATTGGAGTTAAATATAGTATGAGCTGCTATGTGGATTCTGAGATTCGAACCCAGATCCTCCGAAACTTCAGCTAGTGTGTTTAAAAGGATAGGTAAGGTATTGTGGAACACTGCTTTGATCCTAGTATTCAAGAGGCGGAGGCAGGGGGATCTCTATGTATTCAAAACCAGACTGTTTAGACCCTGTCTAAAACCAAACAAAACAACAAAATACCAAGGCTGGAAAGATCCCTTGTCCTCATGATAAAAGACAAAGACAGCTTGAAGCACGTTGTCCTCTGACCTTCACAGGTACTGTGATAGGTTCATACTGTACTTATACACATACACAGACATCCAGATACAAATAATGATCAAGTTTGTTTTGTTTTTGTTACTAGTAGTATTTTAAATGTTTGTTTTATGTGTGTGGGTATTGGCTTGCATGTACGTCTGCACAGCATGTGAGCCTTGGGCCTCAGGAGGCCAGAGGAGAGTGTCAGATCCCCTGGAACTGGACATAGAAATATTTGCGAGCTGCTATATGGATGCTAGGAATCTATCCAGATCCTCGCGAAGAGCAGCTAGTGCTCTTAACTGCTTAACCGTTTTTCTAACCCCTTGGTTTTTATTGTTTGTATTAAGACAGGGTCTCATACAGACTAGACTGTTCTTGACATCACAAAGATATGACTGCTTCTGCCTTCTGAGTGCTAGGATAAAAAGTGTACATCACCATGCCTGGCATAAAAATTGAAAACTATCTTCTAAGCCGTACATAGTATATACATGTAATCACAGCTACCCAGGAGCCTAGGGCAGGAGGATTGTTGCATCTAAGACTTTAAGGCCTACAAAGTGGAATAGTAAGACCCTATCTCTTAGGAAAATAAGTAAGAAAATATTGTAAGACCCTATCTCTTAGGAAAATAAGTAAGAAAATATTGTGTGTACGAGTACTTTTACAACATGATCTTCCTCTGTAGCTCAGGCTAGCCTTGAATTCACAAACCTGCCTCAGTCTTTCCAATGCTGGCATTGAAGCTGTGGGCAGCCATGCCTAGCTTTCTTTGTTTTAGAGTAAATGATATTAAAAATATTTTGGCAGTTCATAAGTGAAATGCAGGGATTCTCTGTAAGAGAAATGGTGGGAGGTCTTGATGTCAGAGTGTCTAATGATGTTTTCTGTTTTACGTCATAGAGTCGGAAAAGCTGAGTAAGATGAGTTCCCTCTTGGAACGGCTCCATGCAAAATTTAACCAAAATAGACCTTGGAGTGAAACCATTAAGCTTGTGCGTCAAGTCATGGTAAGAATTGTGGCTAAATGGGTTAAGTACTAAGGGAATTACTTAATAAAGCAGTCTTTCTGTGTATAATTGTTACTGGTTACCATGTTGTATCCTCACTTACTCATCATAGAACAGTTGAATCCATGGTGGGTATTGATTTCAGAGGCCAGCTTAGGAAGGAAGTGGCTCGAATTCCCGTATCTACAGGGGTATTCTAGGACTCCTCATAGATCCTAAAATCCATGAGTTCTTAAGTTCCTTGTTTTAAAAGACTTTGCCAACTGAACTTGTTTGCATGCCTTTTATCCCCGCACTCAGTTGCAGAGATAGGTCGATCTCTGAGGGTTCAAGGCCAGCCTGGTCTATAGAGTGAGTTCCAGGACAGCCATGGCTACACAGAGAAACCTTGCCTTAAAAAAAATTAAAAGAAAAAAAGCATTATCTTTGCATATTTTAAACATTCTCTTATATACTTTAAGCAAATCTTTACATTACTTGACAATAGTTAAAACAGTATAAATAGCATGTAGATATTTGTTCTGCTGTGCTGTTCATTGTCAGTGCAGAGCAATATTGTTTTTGGTTCAGAAGCAGAATCTTTTTTTGAGACAGGGTTTCTTTGTGTAGGCCTAACTGTCCTTGAACTCCGCTTTTTTTTAGTCCAGGCTGGCTTCAGTCTCACAGAGTTCTTGCTGCCTCTGCCTTCCAAGTGCTGGGATTAAAGTTGTGCACCACCACCGCCTGGCAAGAAGCAGAATCTTACCTGTCTGTCTCTGACCTTGAACTTGCTTTGGTCAGGCACTTACCCAAGCTGGCACTGAACTTGTGTAGCTCAGGCAGACTTTGAAAAGTGTACAGATCCTCCTGCTTCAGCTTCCCGAGTAGCCTGTATCACAGTCCTTTTCAGTCAGCTTGGTCTATGGCTGAGGCCGTCCTGCCTTGGCTCCCGGGGTGCCCAGGTTACAGTTGAGTCCCGCCACTTCTACTCTATCTAGTTTTTCTCTGGTCTGTTTGAAATAGGGTCTCATTCATTCATTTTGAGGTTTTTTGATTTGTTCTTTGTTTTTCTTAACATTTGTTTGGTGCCCATTCACTGTCAATGTCAGTATCTTTCCCTCTTGTATTATTACTTCCCTCTAAGTCATAAACCAGTGTGGTGATATTTGAACTACTTCAGTGTAAGGTGGAACACTGGAAAAGCGTGGTAACAGTGTGCTAAATGTTCATTCACCTCACTTTGTGATCATGAAAAACCAGTGATTTATTTATTTTTATTGGTTCTTTTGAGACAGGGTTTCTCTGTAACTTTGGAGCCTGTACTGCAACTAGCTCTTGTAGACCAGGCTGGCCTTGAACTCACAGAGATTCACCTGCCTCTGCTTCCCAAGTGCTGGGATTAAAGGTGTGCGCCACCACCGCCCCGTCAACAATTTATGTTTTAACACTTCTGTGTATATATTATACTTTAATGAGACTATTCTCTCCTTCCCACCAAAGTTCCCTTTAGCTCCAGGGTAAGTCCAGTTTATTATTTACCTGACTAATCATTAGACTGTTGCTAATAAAAGAGGTAAATTTGTTAATAAAGAACTGTATTTTAGGGGCTGGAGAGGTGGCTCAGAGGTTAACACTGGTTGCTCTTCCAGAGGAACGAATTCAATTCCCAGCACCCACATGGTGGCTCACAACCATCTGTAATGAGATCTGATGCCCTCTTCTGGCATACAGGCATACATGCAGGCAGAACATTGTATATGTAATAAATAAATAAATCTTAAAAAAATCTTTAAAAAAAGAACTGTGTTTTAGAGGCAAGGAGTGTAATTATTTCAGTGGTAGAGCATTTGCCTTCCATGTATAAGTTACACAGTTCATTCACTAGCAAGAGAGAATAAATGAACCAAAACCAAACCCTGTATATCAGACTCGATTGTAGTACTTGCTGCTATGTGATTTGAATAAATTATGTAATCTCTGTGAATTTATGCTTCTTCATGAAAGCATATAATGCTGATTTGCTTTTCCAAGTTTTGTTTCTTTTTTTGGTTTTGTATGTGTGGGTGTTTTGTCTGCATATATCTGGGCCAGAAGAAGTCATCAGATCCGCTGGAACTTAAGTTATAGATGGTTGTGAGCCACCATGTTGTGTGCTGGGAATCAAATCTGGGTCTTTAAGAATGGCCAGTTCCCCAGATGGTGGTGGCACATGCCTTTAATCCTAGCACTTAGGAGGCAGAAGAAGACAGAACTCCGTGAGATCAAGTTCAGCCTGTTCTATAAGAGTTAGTTCCAGGACAACTAGGGCTATTGTTATACAGAGAAACCCCATCTCGGGGGTGGGGGGAGAAGCAAGCCAGTTCTCTTATCCTCTTATCTCTTATCTCTAGCTCCTAGTGTTTTTTTTTTTTTTTTTTTAATTAATGGGTGAACGTTCTTAGTGTAGTTTTGTTTGTTTTTTGTTTTAAGACAGGGTTTCTCTATAGTTCAGGCTGTCCTGGAACTCACTCTGTAGACCAGACTGGCCTCAAACTTGGAGATCAAACAACATAATTTTTTTGTAAGGATCATATGATCTAGCTTACATATGAGGGTGACCTTGAAGTCACCTTTAGCCTACATCCTCCTACCTCTCAGTGCTGAGATTACAGGCAAATGCCACCATGTCCTTGTTACATGTTCATAACCAGTTATTGCCCTGTTTTGAGATTGAGATTTGTTCATATGGGCCATTGCTCTCCCAGCTGAGCTATATCTTCATCCTGGTATTAAGGCTTCTGAAACTGTGATTTTATAAATGAATGCATGTGCATCCTTATTTAGTTTGCATACAAAGAAAAGTATTAGTATTTTCTTTCTGAGACAGGGTTTCTCTGTGTAACAGCTTTATTTTGGAACTTCTATTGTACGCCAGGTTGGCCTCCAACTCAAAGAGATCTGCCTGCATCTGCTTCCTAGTTGATAAATCCTCAGAAACTAAATTTCAGTAATGCTGAGAAGTTCACGGCCTCTGGAAGATAAAAATGCTACAGTGAGCCGGGCGGTGGTGGCGCACGCCTTTAATCCCAGCACTTGGGAGGCAGAGGCAGGCGGATCTCTGTGAGTTCGAGGCCAGCCTGGTCTACAAAAGCTAGTTCCAGGACAGGCTCCAAAGCTACAGAGAAACCCTGTCTTGAAAAACCAAAAAAAAAAAAAAAAAAAAAGCAACAGTGATATTAATGGGGGAAAGTTCTTAGTGTAGTTTTGTTGTTTTGTTCTGTTTTGTTTTAAGACAGGGTTTATTTATAGCCCTGGCATTCCTGGAAAAAACTGTAGACCAGACTGGCCTCAAACTTGGAGAACCACCTGCCACTGCCTCCCTAGTTCTGGGATTAAAGGCCAGTGTCACCATCACCCAGAAATATATGTATTTCTGTTTACTTTATTTTGTATGTATGAGTATGTATGTGCACCATGTCTGTACCTGTCGGCCACATAAGATCAGAAGAGGGCATCTGTTGAATCCCATGGAGCTCCAGTTACAGATGCTTATGAGTGACTTTCAGGGTGACTTAGGTTACCTGCAAAATTAAACTTGGGTCCTCTGCAAAAGCAACAGGTACTTTTATTTGCTGAGCCATCTCTCCAGCCCCTCCAGCCTTTTTTTTCAGACAGGGACTCACTTTGTTGCCCTCACTGGAACTTGGTATATAGACCAGGCAGGTCTTGAAATCACAATGACTTACTTGCCTCTCTCTCCCTAATGCTGGAATTAAAGGTATATGCCACCATGTTTTTTAGATTCTTTTATTTTTATTTCTGTTTCTGAGTGTTTGCCTGTGTATATGTAAGTACAGCATGTGAATAAAATAAGGAAAGTAACCAATATTAGGATCTATTTATGGGGCTGGAAAGATAGCTCAGAGGTTAAGAGCACTGGTTGTTCTTCCAGAAGTCCTGAGTTCAATTTCCCAGCAATCATATGGTGGCTCACGACCATCTATAATAAGATCTGGTGTCATCTTCTGGGTTTCAGGAATGCAGGCAGGCAGAAGACTGTATACATAATAAGTAAATAAATATTAACAAAAAAATCTATTTAAACCAGATGGTGGCAGCACATGAAGTTAATACCAGCACTCAGGAGACAGATACAGACAGATCTTTGAGTTTGAGGCCTGATCTACAGAGCTAGTTCCAGAACAACCAAGGCTTCATAGAGAAACCCTGACTCAAAAAACAAACAAAAAAGAAAGAAAAGAAAATACCTTCTCCAAAAAAATTCTCAGGAGTTGGAAGCTGAAGGGTCAGAAGTTCAAGGGCATCCATTGCTGGAAAGCAATGCCAGCCTGGGCTAAAAACCTTGTCTCAAAAGAAAAGAAAGAATCTGTGGTCTATTTTCAGTCAGTAATTTTCCTGCTAGGATAACATGTGTTTAACTGAAACATTGGTTTGGTTGATGTTTTTGTTTCAATTGTTTTGTGATTTGATACAGGAGAAGAGGGTCGTCATGAGTTCTGGAGGGCATCAGCATTTGGTCAGCTGTTTGGAGACATTGCAAAAGGCTCTCAAAGGTATGTACAGACCTTTCAAATTGTTGATCTTACTAAAACTTAATAAAACTCACATTAAGGTGGATTTTGGGGGATTGCTGAATTCTAAACTTAAATAGAAATATAAATTAAGGCAGATAGCCTTCTATATTGGATGTTGCCTTTATTTTCATTTATGGAATTTTTATTATTTATTTATTTATTTATTTATTTATTTATAAGACAAGCAGCTCTTGTAGACCAGGCTGGCCTCAAACTCACAGAGATCCACCTGCCTCTGCCTCCCAAGTGCTGGGATTAAAGGTGTGCGCTACCAACCCCCTGGCAAATTTTTAAAATTTGTATTGACTTGTTTGCTTTATGGTGTGTGTGTGTGTGAGACACAGAGGTATGCAAATGTATACATGCAACAACACGTGAAGGTCAGAAATTTTAAAAAATTTTTAAAAGATTTATTATGTGTAGTGTTTTATCTTCATGTACGCCTGTAGTTCGGAAGAGGGCACCAGATCTCATTACAGATGACTGAGCCATCATCATGACAGCCAGTGTTCTCACCCGCTGAGCCATCTCTCCAGCACCCAGAATTTTTTTTCCCAAGACAGGATGCTCTGTGTAACAGCTCTGACTGTCCTGGTACTCATTTTTAGGCCAGGCTGGCCTCAGACTTACAGAGATCCACCAGCCTCTGCCTCCTGAGTATTGGAAGTCTTGAGTTGGAAATCTTTAATGAGTTGCTTTTTTTTCTTTCTGGTGTAAGGAATGGAACATGAGCTCAGGTTGTTAGGCCTGCAAGAGAAGTGCTTTTTTCCAGTTCAAAAAATTATCTCAATCTCGAAGCATTTATTGTTTATTTATTTGCTTTTTGCTTTTGAGACAGGGTTTCACTATGTTTCCTTTACTGGCCTGGAACTCTGTAGACCTTGAACTCACAGAGAGCTGCCTGCCTCTGCCTCCCAAGTGCTGGGATTTGTATCTACCACCATGCTTGCTTTGAAACATTTATTTATTTTTACTTTGGGCTTTTTGACATAGGGTCTTAACTATTACAAGTTTATACCCTTGCTATCTTTGATCTGAAGATCTTCTTACCTCATCTTCCTGAGTACTGGGATTATAGGTATATGCTGTCATACAGGACTATAACTTTACTTTTAACATTAGTAATAATGCTCGGCTGATATGTGCAAAAACATCTGTACTGGGGGCGGGGAAGAGTAATACTGTATCCATGCTTCCTCTTGTTTTATTTTTAAGTTTGTTTAGATGTATATATTGTATGTGTGAATGTTTTGCCTGTATGTATGTGTACTTTTTTTTTAATTTTTGAGACAGGGTTTCTCTGTAGCTTTTGGAGCCTGTCCTGGAACTAACTCTTGTAGACCAGGCTGGCCTCGAACTCACACAGAGATTACTCCACCCCACCCCCCCACCCCCGCATATGTGTACCTTGTGATTACAGTGACGGTGGAGGTCAGAAGACAGCACTGGATCCCCAAGAACTGGTGTTTCAGATGTTTGGGAAACGCAACATGGGTGCTGGTAACTGAACCTGGGTCATCTTCAGGAGCAACAAGTGCTCTTAACTCCCTTCACTCCCCTTCTCTTTTTAGATATGGTTGCATATAATCAGGCAGGTCAAAAAGTCTATTTTATTTTATATACACGTTTGTGTGAGGATGTCAGATCCCCTAGAACTGGAGTTACAGACAGTTGTGAGCTGCCATGTGGGTGCTGGGAATTGCTCTTAATGGCTGAACCATCTCTCCAGCCCCTCAAAAAGTCTTTATGTAGTCAAAGATGACCTTGAACTCCTGATCACCTTTGCTTTTACCTCTGTATTAGTTTCATGTCGTTTTTCTAAGTTAAAGATACCTTGACTCAGAGTGGGATAAATGTCCTGCCTATATATATATATACACCTGCAGACAGGAAAAGGGCACCAGATCTCATTACAGATGGTTGTGAGCCACCATGTGGTTGCTGGGAATTGAACTAAGGACCTCTGGAAGAACAACCAGTGCTCTTAACCTCTGAGCTATCTTTCCAGCCCCATAAATAGATCTTAATATTGGTTACTTTCCTTATTTCTGTTTTAAAATACTTAACAAAAGCAGTTTAAGGAGGAAAATTTGTTTGTTTTTGGCTTTACATTTTAGTGATACAGTCCGTCATTGTGGGGAAGTCATGGCAGCCAGAGTGAAGCGGCTAGTCACATTGCGCCTACAGTGAGACGCAATGAAGAGTGCTGGTGTTCAATTCACTTTCCCCCTTGTCATGTTCGGTCTAGGGACCCTAACTATAGGATTGTGCCACCCATATTCAGAGTGAGCTTAGCACCTCAATTAAACCTCTAAGCTGCAGCATTAGCTTAGTGGTTAAGAGCACTGATTTTTCTTTCACCAAACCAGAGTTGGAGTCCCAGCACCCATATAGCAGCCCACAACCATTTATAACTCCAGTTCCAGGGGATCTGATTCCCTCTTCTGAATTCTGTGGTCACCAGGCACATATGAGATGCATAGACATAGATGTAAGCAGAACACCCATATATATATAAAAACACCCATATATATATATATATATATATATATATATATATATATATATATATATATATATATATATAAAAGAAAAAAGAAAAACACCATCAAAAAACACACAGAGTTGCTGGATGGTGGTGGCGCACGCCTTTAATCCCATCACTCAGGAGGCAGAGGCTGGCGGATCTCTGAGTTTGAGACCAGCCTGGTCTACAGAGTGGGTTCCAGGACAGCCAGGGCTACACACAGAAATCCTGTCTCAAAATAACAATACATAGCAGTATGTCACTTGGTGCTTCTAAACCCAGCCCAGCTAACACTGAGGGTTACGCATCAGTCCTGTGCACCACTGTTTACCTTGTCACCGCATTTCTGTCTCCTGATTCCTAGGTCACAGCTAAACTTGGTGCAGATTATAAGCGTCTGCATGTCTGAACTATTAAATAAGTTTTATGTGTTTGCATAGAAGGAAATATTAATATATTTGAAGTATTCTTTATAAATTCCCTTTCTCCTCTCCTCCATCTTTTTATAGTAACATCTTTGCCAGCGATGACTGATCGTTTGGAATCAATAGCCAGACAGAATGGGTATGTAACCTGATCTGTGGACAGAAATGTTCACTGCCGCAGTGCTAATTATAGATAGCATTTTATGTGTCTTCTATTAACTTTTGTTTTAATTTGTTCCTCCTAGACTGGGCTCTCATCTCAGTGCCAGTGGCACTGAATGTTACATCACGTCAGATATGTTCTATGTGGAAGTGCAGTTAGATCCTGCAGGACAGCTCTGTGATGTCAAAGTGGCTCACCATGGGGAGAATCCTGTGGTATGTGTGACATTTCACTGGAGTCTATGGACTTTACTTAGGAACATAATTAAATATTAATTGTTGGGGGTCTGTATAGCTTGGCTTTTAAGTTTATTTTTGTTTTTCTTTTGATTTTGTAAGCTACTAGAGAGATGTGATGGTCTACATTGGTAGTTTTAGAATAAATACATTGGTAGTTTTAGAATAAATTTTAGAGTTTTGGGTCCTCTGCTACATACAAGGGCTTTGATGGGTGGAAACACCATAGGGACCCTTTTCATTTCATACTAGCAAACTACAGCTTGGGTTGAATGAACAAATGCGTGAGATACAGAAATAGTCTTTCAATTCCTATTAAAAGATTACAATCATGACAGATAATATGAAAAATCCTGCAATAAAAATGGATATAAAATGTGTATAATTAAGCAGTTTTAGATTCCAGGGATGATGTTAGAGACCTTAATGCTTTAAACAAACTACTTAAAAAGATGACTCCTTTATATAACTGATTTCATATATTTGATTTTTAATATCCCACCCCAAATTCATGGTGCATGTTTAGAAAGAAAAGGCTTTTCAAGGGCTAGATGCCTCCATGAATGAAGTGCTTGCTGCATCAGCATGGGGACCTGAGTTCAGACCCTTAGCACCTGAATAGAGGGTGTGCTAATAATCAAAGTGCTCGCATCTTTGGGACTGAATGCCGGCTTACCTGCTGGCCTCATGGAAACATCAAGTTCCAGCGTTGGTGAGATGCTCAGAGGATAAGAGCACTGGCTGCTCTTCCAGAGGTCCTGAGTTCAATTCCCAGCAACCACATGATGGCTCATAACCATTTGTAATGAGATCTGGTGCCCTCTTCTGTCCCACAGGGATACATGCAGGCAGAATATTGTATATATAATAAATAAATAAATCTTTAAAAAAAAAAAAAGAAACATCAGGTTCCAGGGCAAGCTCCAGGTTCAGCAAGAGACCTTGTCTCAGAACATAAAAGAGAGTGATGGAGGAAGACAGTAGATGACTTCCATGTACACACACACACACACACACATGCACACGGAGCTTTTGATGTCTTTTTTTTGATATCTTGATTTAAGGGTTTTCTGTAGTTTGTTTTTGTTTTAAAGCATGTATATTTTTTTTAATATTTATTTATTTATTATGTATACAATATTCTGTCTGTGTGTATGCCTGCAGGCCAGAAGAGGGCACCAGATCCCATTACAGATGGTTGTGAGCCACCATGTGGTTGCTGGGAATTGAACTCAGGACCTTTGGAAGAGCAGGCAGTGCTCTTAACCTCTGAGCCATCTCTCCAGCCCCCAAAGCATGTATAATTAATATAAAACTTCTATTTTCGATTCTGTTAATTTAGTTTAATGCTTTAACATAATTTCTTTGATTCCAGAGCTGTCCAGAGCTTGTACAGCAGTTAAGGTAAGCATATAGTATTGGTATATTCCTTTGCACTGACAGGTAGTCCTGTTCTTTCTTTGGATGGAGATGGACGTGGTCTTGCTCTAGAGTCCAGTCTGACCTGGAACTCTGTGTCATCATCCCTCAACTTTCTAAATAGCTAGCCATAAAGGTGTATCTCCTTGCTGTTCTCTATAGCTTGGACTTTTTGATTTATTTTCTTGGTTAGCATTTCTTAGTCTGTTTCTGCTTGTGTTTAGAATTGAGTTCACGTGTGAGTTTGTTTGTTTGAGATTTGGTCTCATGTAGCCTAGGCTGATGTCAGAACTCACTGTATAGCCAAGGATGAACTTCATCTCCTGATCATTCCGCTGCTTTTACCTCTTGTTTTATTTTTTCAAGTCAGGGTTACCCTATGTGGCCTGGAACTCATTCTATAGACCAGGCTGGCCTTGAACTCACAGAGATCCACCTGCCTCTGCCTCTGGAATGATTTGATTAAAGGCATTTACCAGTAGGATTAGCTCTGTGTGTGTATTTTTGAGAAAGTGTGTTAGATAGTCCATGCTGGGTTCACATTCACTATGTAGCTAGGGTAATCTTGAACTGTGGATCTCATGCTTCATTCTAAGCACTGAGATCACAGGTGTGTACTTCCTGCACAACCTTACTGACATTTCTTTGTTCAAATGAATTATTCAGTACATTATAGGGCATTTAACAGCATCCCTGGCCTCTCCCCTTGTAGTTCATCAGTATCCACTCAATTATGATAATCAAAATTATCTGTATGAGCTGGAGATATGGCTTAGTAGTGGGGAATTTGCCTAGTTTATAAGACCTTGGGGGTTCAATTTCTTTCAGCACCACAAAATTCAAATCAATCAATCTGTTTGTCTTTCTGTCTGGTTTTTTGATACAGGGTTTCTCTGTAGCTTTGGAGCCTGTCCTGGAACTCACTCTTGTAGACCAGGCTGGCCTTTAACTCACAGAGATCTGCCTGCCTCTGACTCCCAAGTGCTGGAATTAAAGGCATGGGTCAGCACTCCCCAGCCACTAATCTATTTATATACATGTACATACATAATTATATATTTTTGTATTTACATGTACACATACACATACACCATACATAAACACATTGTCAGATGTTCTGCAGGACAAAATCACAACTGGATAAGAAGTACTTCTGGACTCCTAGGAATATTTTGTGGCTCAAAAAGAAATAGAATGCTAGATATTCTTAATACCTTAATCCCAGCGCTCTGGAGGCAGGCAGATGTACAGAGTGAGGAGTTCGAGGACAGCCAGGGCTACACAGAGCAATCCTGTCTTAACACCTCAGAGACCCCTCCACTCCCATGCTGGGATTAAAGGTATTCATCAGCGTGCCTGGTTTGTTTGTTTTCTTTCTCTCTCTCTTTTTTTCCTTCTTCTCAGCTCATCTTAGAATGAGTCATGCCACTTCAATTGACCTAACTTAATTTCCTACAGATATGCCCAGAGTCTTGTTTTCCCAGTGATTTTAAATACCATCTAATTAACATTTAAGATTAAGCATCCCATAGCCCTACCATTGAATCGGAAAATATTTGAGAATTATGAATATTTCTATACCATGAAAACAGACTTTTTCACCTAAGATTGAGAGAAAGGTATATATATTATCTGTCACAATAAAAGTAGTAGGCTTGATGATAGCATTCTATCTGGTGGCTTTTCCTACTAACTGGATTTTTCCCTTTGAATTGAATGGGACTCCAATGTTTAATTTTTTTTAAACTTTATTGATTATGTATGCAATGTTCTGTCTGTGTGTCTGCTTGCTTGCCAGAAGAGGGCACCAGACCTCATTACAGATGGTTGTGAGCCACCATATGGTTGCTGGGAATTGAACTCAGGTCCTTTGGAAGAGCAGGCAATGCTCTTAACCTCTGAGCCATCTCTCCAGCCCTCCATTGTTTAAATTTAAACCCATATTTAAGACTTCCTGGTAATTTGAGGAAGTTCAGTTTTGTTTTAAACATAAGGGAATGCTCAGATAGCTGTGAATGCCTTATAAAGATTTTTAACTTTGGGGGAGCAGGTTTTATAGTCAGGCTTCTGTGTTAGTAGTTTATTTTATTTATGGTCAAATATACCAAATTTCAACCTTTATATATTTTTAATGTGCTTTAGTGTTTTGCCATGTGTTTTGGGTCCCCTGGAACTGGAGCTACAGAGTGGGTGCTGGGAATTAAACCTGGGACCTCTGGAAGAGCAGTCAGTGCATTTCACTGCTGAGGCATCTTTCCAGTCCCATAATTTTTGTTTCTCAGATTTATTTTATTTTTTGTATATGAATATTTTGCCTAGATGTATGAATGTTCACCACATAGTTGTCTTGTCTATGAATAGCTTGAGCCACTGGGTACTGGTAACTAAACCTGGGCCCTCTATAAGAATAGCCAGTTCTTTTAATTAACTGCTGAGCCAGTTCTGTAACCATCTTTTAAAAGCTGTAACATAATGTAGCACTGGCTGCTCTTCCAGGGTTCCTTAGTTCAGTTCAGTTTCCAGCAACCACATGCTAGCTCACAACCATTTGCAATGAGATCTGGTGCCCTTTTCTGGCCTGAAGTCATAAATGCACTTAGAAAGTGCATACATAATAAATAAATAAACAAACAAACAAACCATAAGAAACTGTAATGTAATCGTGATGGTGTATATCTTTATTCATTCCTAGCATCCCAGAGGCCAGTGTAGGGGAATTGCTTCACTTTTGAGGCCGCTTTGGGCTACATAATGTCAGGCTACCCTGAGTTACAAAGCACTACCCTAACTAAAACAAGCCAACAAAGAAAAGAGTGGTAATGTAATGTAAAATAAATCATATAGCCATTTCATTGAATTTGTAAAGCTTACCAAAATGTGTAACCCGGATACTCCAGAATGAGTGAATATGACTTTCACCTGGAGTAGAAGACTGTATTAACTTAGGAACTAGTGATAGTTTAATATGTAAACCTGTTTCATTTTTCAAAATGAACGTTATTCTTTAGCTGATATTTTTAGTCTTAGTATGCATGGTAATAGCATGTTAGGGAATATATCTTGCTGCCGTTCTTATTTCTTTTTACTGGCACTCTGCTGTTTAAGTGCTTACAGTATGGAGGATAAAGTCTATTAATGTTGGGCTGTTTATTTTTGTCATAGGCTTATTTTAAGGTTCAATAACAAAGCTGAGTGGTAGCCATGGCTTACAGCTTTAATCCCAGTACTTGGGAGGCAGAGGAAGTCGAATCTCTGAGTTTGAGGCCAGCCTGGTCTACAAAGTGACTTCCAGGACAGCCAGAGCTACACAGAGAATTCTTTTCATAAAAAAGAAAAAATTATTCAAATGAGCTTTTGTGGATTATAACTGAAATCAACACATGGTAAAGGGTGGAAGGAAAAAAAACTGTTACCACATTTCAACCACTTTATGTTTTTCGTAGTTTTTGGTTTTTCAAGACAGTGTTTCTCTGTGTAACATTCATAGATGTCCTGGAACTCGCTCTATAGATCAAACTGGCTTCAAACTCACAGAGATCCTCATGTCTTTGCCTCCTGAGTGCCAAGTTTAAAGATGTGCACCACCACTGCCTGACTTTTTTTTCTTAATAAAATTTTAAGCTTGAATATTGGGATCAAAAACCAGCCACCACACTAGTATATTCTTTATTCTGTGACGCTAGCCCTATTCCTTTTTTTTCTTTTTCTTTCTTTTTTACTTATTTTTTATTTGCATTGTTGTTTTTCTTGCATGTCTTTGAGGGTGCCAGATTCACTGGAACTGGAGTTAACAGACAGCTGTGAGCTGCCATGTGGGTGATGGGAATTGAACCCAGGTCCTCTGGAAGAGCAGTTGGAGCTCTTAACTGCTGAGCTATCTTTCTAACCCCCTTTTTCATTTTCTTCTTCCCTCAACTTCCCCTTTCTTTTTGGTTTTGAAGTTAAGTCTTGCCCTGTAGCTCAGTTTGATCTCTCACAATCCTTCTGGCTCTGATTCTGGAGTGCTAATAGGAATATAGCACCAAGTTCTGCTGCTTTTTGACCTAAATTTTTGTTTCAATTTTTTTTTTTTTTTTTTTTTTTTTTTTGGTTTTTCGAGACAGGGTTTCTCTGTGGCTTTGGAGCCTGTCCTGGAACTGGTTCTTGTAGACCAGGCTGGTCTCGAACTCACAGAGATCCGCCTGCCTCTGTTTTGCTTCAATTTTTAAAAATATTTATTTACTTATGTTTTATGTATATGAGTGCTTTGCATGTCTGCCTGCATGCCAGAAGAAGGTATTGGATACCATTATAGAGCCTATGTTGGTGTTGGGAAAGGACTCAGGTCCTTTGTAAGAATTGCCAGTGCTCTTAACATGCTGATGCATCTCTCCAACCACCTTGTTTTCAGCTTTTAAATTTTGTGTGTGTGGATGTTGTATCTGTACCATATCATGCAGTGCTTGTGGAGGTCAACAGAGGGTATCAGATGCCTTGTAACAATTTAGTGTTACAGATGGAAACTTAGCACCTTGTGGGTGCTAAGAAGTGAAAGTAGGGCCTCTGAAATAGCAGCCATCTAAACTACTGAACCTTCTTCCCAGTCCGCAATTTCTCCCCTTGTTCTTCATTGACTATAAAACTCTTTGGCACCTGGGAGGTGGTGGCACATGCCCTCTCAGGAGGATCTCTTAGTTTGAGGCCAAGCTGGTCTGTAGAGTGAGTTCCAGGACACCCAGGGGTACAGAAACCTTGCTTGAAAATCAAAAACACAAACAAAAGCTCTTTTCGTGATAACAATGTGAGTAGATTATTAAAATAATGTAGATAGCCATGTTTTGGGTCTTTTTTGTAGAATAAAGAAGTAATTTTATGTTGTATTCTCTCTTCTCCACCTTCCTGAATTCCCTACAGGGAAAAGAATTTTGATGAATTTTCTAAACACCTTAAGGGTCTTGTTAATCTGTATAACCTTCCAGGAGACAAGTAAGTAATTTCTTCTATTCATTTATATAAGTTTTCCATTTTGGAAGAATGAGTATGTCTGTGAGCTGGTTTTGGTTACACATTTTCTAACTTTCTGCTGTGTGTTTAATCCTGGTTTCTATTCATACTATAATCTATAGTTCAGCTTCTGACTTTACGTATGTGTTTCTTAGTTTTTAAATTTTTATTTTCTGTACATGAGTTTTATTTGTTTGGTTTTGTTTTTTTGCCTTCCTATATTGATTTTCAGTATATGGGACTGGCTTTCTTGTTTATTTTAGTCTAGTCTGGATCCTATTAATTTGCATGGCTCTTATTAAAGGGAAATAAACATAAGCTCTGGTGGTTCTAAAAGTAAACTTTTTTATTTTTATTTATTATGTATACAATAGTCTGTCTGTGTGTATGCCGGCAGGCCAGAAGAGGGCGCCAGACCCCATTACAGATGGTTGTGAGCCACCATGTGGTTGCTGGGGATTGAACTCAGGACCTTTGGAAGTGCAGGCAATGCTCTTAACCGCTGAGCCATCTCTCCAGCCCCCTAAAAGTAAACTTTTGTTTGTTTTGGAGAAAAAATAGTATAGTAGCCCAGGCTTGACCTCAGTGTGTTACTGAGGATGCCCTTGAGTTCCTCAGTTTCTCCTTTCTCTATCTCAAGTGCTGAGACAAGTATGTCCAGCTCTGTTAACATTCATCCATTCATTTATTTATTGGCTTGGCTTTTTGAAACAGGATCTCACTGTATAACTCTAGATGTACTAGAACTCACTATGTAGACCAAGCTGGCCTCAAATTCACGGAAATCTGCCTGCCTCTGCCTCCTGAGTGCTGGGATTAAAGGTGTGCAAACCACACCTGGCTTTGTGCCTTTTAACCATTTTTAAGAGTAAAGCCTGTGAGTTGGCTCCAACGCTTTAGGTACTTTTTGCTTTTATTATTGTTGTTTTGAGATAGGGTTTGACTCTATAACCTTGGCTAGACTGAAACTTGCTCTGTAGACCAGGCTAGCCTGACCTTAGAGAGATCTGCCTGGCCTGTATCAGTGCTTGTATGTGTTTGTTTTTCAAGTGTTTAACTCATTTTCTCATCTACTCTCTAGCAAACTGAAGACTAAAATGTATTTGGCTCTCCAATCCTTAGAACAAGACCTTTCTAAAATGGCAATTATGTACTGGTAAGACTGGCTGCTTAGGCCATTCTATATGACTCTTAGTTTCTCATCCAGAGGATTTTTAAGGTCTTAGTTTTTACATGGGTGTGCTTTGGATATATCTGATTACATAGCTTTTCATATAACTATGTAGCATTTGTCTGTATTACACCTATATTATACATACTTGCCTTTTGCTGTTGCTTCCCCAATGATTGCCTTCCATTTTCTGAGTATTAATTTCTCTAAGTTGTTGATTCTTATTCCATAGACTCTATCTGAAATATTTTCAAACTTGGGTTCATTATCTGATAAATAGTAGTCTATTTGTTTTTTATTCATTAATTTGAGATGGAGTGTCACTAGGATGTCCAGGCTGGCTGAAATGGGATACACCAGTATAATGCTCTCAAGCTATGGACTTACGGAAATATACATACATGACTTAGTTTACTTTTTACTGTGTTACATATTGATGTTTACTTGAAAATAGACCCTTTTTTTGGAGGTGAAATGCATTTCTCATGTGTTCTGTCATTTCGATAGTATTATAAAACTTTTGTGAGCTTAACTCAATATCAGATTGTTCTGAAACTGCCAGGTACTAAATTCAGTCAAACGTAGATCATTTGTCTTGTAGGAAGGCAACTAATGCTACTCCATTGGATAAGATCCTTCATGGAAGTGTTGGCTATCTCACTCCACGGAGTGGGGGTACGTTATCTTATCTTGATTATTTTGAAAATGTCTAGATTTAGTTTAAGGGTCATTGTTTTGTTTTAATATGTACGTATGTGAATGTGGTGTCCATGTTTGTGTGGAGACCAGAGGGGAGAGGTCCTATTCTACCACTCTGCCTTATTCCCTTGAGACAGGGTTTCTCGGGGATCCTGGACCTAGGCCAGCAGCCAGTAAGCACCAGTGCTGGGATTACACATGTGCATGTTGCCATGCTTGGCTTTTTACATGAGTACTGAGACCCCAAACTAGGTGCTCCTGCTAGCATGGCACTGAGCCATCTCTCTAGCACCCTCATTACCATTTTGTTGTTCTTTTTTGGTGCTTGCTAAGCCAGGAATTGCCCCACTAAACTATCTGCTCAGTCCTGAGGAGATATTACTTTTAATTTTACCTGGAGCTTGTGAAGACATAAGCTAAAGGAGACAATTGCCAGTGACTTGTAATGACTTCTAAAATGTTAATACTTGCCCTCTCCCTTTTTTTAATTGGGTGAAATATATTGTTCCCAGAATCAGTAATCTAAATCTACTGACATATTTCATGAGCTGGTTTAGAATATGACTTTTCACATCTTTGCAGCTCTATTTTATTTTATTACATATTCTCTCTCTCTCTCTCTCTCTCCCTCCCTCCCTCCCTCCCTCCCTCTCTCTCTCTCTGTGTGTGTGTGTGTGGGTGTGTGTGTGTGTGTGTGGGTGTTCTATTAAATATGTTGAGGTCAAAGGACAGTTAATGGGAGTCAATTCTGTCCTTCTGCCATGTAGGTTTCTGGGAACGCAGATTGTCAGACTTAGTGGCAAATGTCCTTACGTGCTGAACTATCTACTGCTCCTGTGGAATAGTTTTTTACATATAGGCTCATAGAAATGTATTTTATGTCTGTTTTCTTGTGACAGGACTTCTTTGTCTAGCCTTGGCTATGCTGGAACTTGCTCTGTAGACCAGGCTAGCCAACTGTCTTTTGCCTCCCAAGTGCTGGGACTAAAGGCATGCACCACAACTGCCCAGCTCTACTTTTTTTTTTTTTTAATGTACAAGGGTATTTTGCTTGTGCAAATGTCTGCATGCTGTGCTTATAGAATCCAGAAGAAAACTTGGATCCCTTACAACTCAAATTACAATGGCTGTGAGCCACCATGTGGATGCTGCAAGTTAAACCTGTGTCCTCTGGGAGATTAGCAAGTGTTCCTATCTTTTGAGACATCTCTCCATAGATTCTTTTTTTAAAAAATATTTATTTATTTATTATATATACAATATTCTGTCTGTGTTTGTCTGAAGGCCAGAAGAGGGCACCAGACCCCATTACAGATGGTTGTGAGCCACCATGTGGTTGCTGGGAATTGAACTCAGGACCTTTGGAAGAGCAGGCAGTGCTCTTAACCTCTGAGCCATCTCTCCAGACCCCTCTCCATAGATTCTGAGTTCTATGCAATTCCGGGGCCCAAACCCTTGACAAATATGCTAGGCAAATACTCTATCAACTAAATTACATTTTTACCCAGCTTTTTAGGTTGAATTAGGGTCTCACTGTCTTGCAAGTGGGTCTTGAACTTATTATATATGGCATTGGATTTGTGGCATTTCTTCTATAATCTTAGTCTAGTGTGAGCTATCACGCTCAGCATTAGTGTATATATTTAATTAGGAGTTTTAGGAGAAGTATTTAATTGGACCCAGTGTCTTTCATATTGTAGGTAAACACTCTAGCATTGAGCTATCCCCAGCCTTTTCTTGTTAGTTTGAGATAGGGGTTCATATAGCCAAGACTCCTTAGCTTCTTGTTCTCCCTTCCAAGTGCCTAGATTATAGGTGAGCAACACCACAACAGGTATGAATGCTTTTTTAAAAGTATAATTTATTAATAAAAATGCTGTAAATAATAAGATTCATTTATGATAGGCCATTTAATGAACATGAAATACTATGCCTCTCCTTCTGACCTGCTGGATGATAAGACTGCATCTCCTATCATTTTGCATGAAAAGAATGGTAAGCATTTGTTTTTCCTTATGTAACCTAGGCTGTTCTGGAATCTACTATGTAGCACTACAGGCTAGTGATCATACGTACCACTTCAGCCTTCCAAGAACTGAGGTTGTATGTGTAAACTACACAGTTGGATGTGTGACAGGGTGACCTCAACTGGCTGTATAGTTCAGGATGACCTCTACTTCTTAAGTGCTGGGATTATAGGCGTACACCACCATGTTTACCTTTCTTCAATGTGTTAAAAATACTTGTAAAATTCAAATGCCCAGTCTCCATCCCTGTAATTCATTATTTGATATTTCCTAATGAATTTGCTGTCCTTACAATATGTTCCAAATACAACACAAACATACATCATATATACACCTCACATATATACATGTGTATGTATTTGTATACCTTAACACCCATATATACATACACATATATACATACACATATATATGTATGCATGCATATAAGTTTAAGGTGTAAATGAGTTCATGATGGAATATAAATAACTGACTTAAAGTAACCAGTTTTTCTTACTACATTATAGGAGAAGGTTGGGTTTGGGACATGTCTAAATCCTAGTACTGAAGAGGATTAGGCAGGGGAACCTGAGTTGAAGGCCAACCTAAGCTATGGAGTGATCAAATAAATAAATACCAAAATTGATCAAATAAATAAATGTGACTAAAAGTGCAGTAATGAATGGCACTTTGTATTTTAACTTTTTGCTTTTGACATTTTAAGGATGTCATGTAGTCACAACTGGGAGGGGTGGGGTCAATTGGCTTCAGACTTGTTATGTAATTGATGTTGACCTTCTGGATGTATACCACCACACCTGGCTTGTGTTTGGACTAATATAGCAAAAGAGCAAGAAATAGCCCAGTACTTTATTTGACCTCATTATAAGTTCAATCATTGACTCTGTTCTGTAATTATAATAATTAAAAACACATTTAAATACATTGGGAAGTTGTGAGTAAAAATAAGTATAGATAATGTGCTCTTTAAGATTCCCCCCTCCCCTTGGGCTATAGTGTTTTAATCATTAATAGAAAGAAATACTGATTGGCTGTGGAAAGGTAGCTTGTAGCATTTTTTTAAGTTTTGTGGCAATTAGAGTATCTGATTGTGACTCCTAGTGCAGGATTTTTTGTTTGATTGTTTGCATTTTGTTGTTGTGTTTCTTTTGAAAAATAAAGTCTTGCTCCTCACACTGACTTCAAACTCACTCTGTAGCCTCTAATGATGTCTGGCTTTTTTTCTTTTTATTGTGCTTTGTTCTATTTTTGAGAGTGGGTTGTTGTTCAGGCAGGGCCTCAACACAACATTTTTCTTCTTCCTTCCCTCGAATGCTGTGTTTACAGAGCTGGAACCATCATTCCCGTTTGTAGTTTTTGTTTCTTTTAGTGTTGTTATCCTTGTAATCTATATTATGAGGAAGAAAATATTTATGCTTTTTATATTCCTAGTTCCTCGGTCTTTGGGCATGAATGCATCAGTGACAATTGAAGGAACCTCTACTATGTACAAACTCCCAATTGCCCCATTAATTATGGGGTCACATCCAGTTGACAACAAATGGTAAGTTGTATTAGATTTTGAAGCAGTGAAGTCCATTTTTTTCAGCATCAAGCTAAGTATGAAATACTTTGTTTTTTTTCTCTTACTTGATTTTCTAGATTTGCCTTCCTCTATAGTCATCTTATTTGAATGTTACTATTTGACCTCTCATAGGACACATACTTTACACATTTGTTATAGTTAATATTTTTCTTTATTTTTTTTTTCTTTTTAAAAATATGTAATGGTTCATGAATTTGCGTGTCGTCCTTGCACAGGGGTCATGCTAATCTTCTCTGTGTTGTTGCAGTTTTAGTACACGTGCTGCTGAAGTGAGCACTCTTTAATTTTTTAAAAAAATATTTATTTATTTATTATGTATACAGCATGGCTGCAGGCCAGAAGAGGGCACCAGATCTCATTACAGATGATTGTGAGCCACGGTGTGGTTGCTGGGAATTGAACTCAGGACCTCCGGAAGAGCAGTCAGTGCTCTTAACCTCTGAGCCATCGCTATAGCCCCTCGTTTTGTTTTTTGAGAAAAGGTTTTTCTGTGATAGTCCTGGCTGTCCTGGAACTCACTATGAAGACCAGGCAGGCCTTGAACTCAGAGATATGCCTGTCTCTGCCTCCTAAGTGCTGGGATTAAAGGCATGTTCTGAGCTATGTCATCATTTCCTATAGATCACATTTTTTTCTTAAAGATTTATTTATTTATGTATACAGTATTATTCCTGCATTTATACTTCCATGTGAGAAGAGAGCACCAGATCTCATTACAGATAGTTGTGAGCCACCATGTAATTGCTGGGAGTTGAATTCAGGACCTCTGGAAGAGCAACCAGTGCTTCTAACTTCTGTGCCACCTCACCAGCCCCTAGGGTTTTTTGTTTGTTTGTTTGTTTGTTTTTGTTTTTTCCAGACAGGGTTTTTCTGTGTTGCTTTGGAGTCTGTCCGGAACCTAGTCCTTGTAGATCCTTGAACTCACAGAGATCCGCCTACCTCTGCCTCCCTTGTGCTGGGATTAAAGGTATGTGCCACCACCGCCCGGCTCTTTTTTGTTTGAGACAAGGTTTTTCTGTGTAACTTTGAAGCTTGTCATGGAACTTGCTCTGTAGACCTGGCTGGGCTCAAATTCACAGAGATCTGCCTGCCTCTGCCTCCTCAGTGCTGGGATTAAAGGCTTGCACCACCACCTAGCTTTAGACCATATTATCTGTCTTAAGAAAATTAAACAGATTTTGTTTCTGGGTTTTGGTATTGGTGTTGAAATCAGGGCTACAAATGAGGAGCACATACTATTACACTAAATTAGACCCTAAACCCTTTTATAAATCCTTCATTAAATATTTCCTACTTAACAAGATAATTTATTTTTGGGGCTGGAGAGATGGTTCAACCTCTTCTTCCAAAGGTCCTGAGTTCAATTCCCAGCAACCACATGGTGGCTCACAACCATCTGTAATGAGGTCTGGTGCCCTCTTCTGGCCTGCAGGCATACATGCAGACAGAATATTGTATACATAATAAACAAACAAACAAACAAACAAATAAATCTTTACAAAAGATAATTTATTTTTAAATTATGGGTAGGAAAGCACAAAAGTGAACTTTTGCTTGATGTTATATGGGTCTGTGTAATATATACATGTCTAAGGAAAGGTGTTCAGAGTTTTCAAAATGGAAAATATTCTTTTTTTTTTTGCAGGACCCCTTCTTTCTCCTCAGTCACTAGTGCCAACAGTGTTGATCTTCCTGCCTGTTTCTTCTTGAAATTTCCTCAGCCAATCCCAGTATCTAAAGCATTTGTTCAGAAACTGCAGAACTGCACAGGTAAGCTCTATTTTTTTTAAAAGAATGTTTACCAAACTGTAATAAAAGTAGCTTTTACCTATTAAAATAAAATTTACTAGTTAGTTATAAATGTAAATGGGAAACTTCAGATCATCTTAAATAATTTGCAGTCCTTTAGGCCTCGAGGAAGTATTTATGAGTACAGACATTAGGTTTTAGATACTAATAGGGATTTGTTGAATATATAGTTGAATAAATAGGAAAACCATAAATGGAAAATAGAGCTGTCGCTAATTTTATCTTAATGTGATTGATCATTATAATCAATCCTTGTATTTCCAGGAATCCCATTATTTGAGACCCCGCCGACTTACATGCCCCTCTATGAGCTCATCACTCAATTTGAGCTGTCAAAGGATCCAGACCCCGTACCCTTGAATCACAACATGCGGTTTTATGCTGTAAGTAGGCACAGTGGGTCTAGAACATTGTTGGTACTTCATAGCATTAGTGAGGTCTGATAACTGTTTTCTGATGGCTTGATCATCTTTAGTTGGGCAAAAAAAGTCATCTTAAACATAATAAAGCAAAAGAGAATGAGCTTTGAAGTTAAGAAACAACCATGTACTTTTCTGTGTGTGTGTATATACACTTATTTGTACACACACATGTATATATACACACTTATATATTTTTATTTACTTTATATATACTTATATATAAATATATTTCTTGAATTTTATGTGTGTTGGTGTTTTGCCTTCATGTATGTATGTGCAGCATATGTGTGTCTGGTGCCTTAAGATTACCTGAACTGAAGTTACAGGGAATGTGAACCAACCTGGGTCCTGGAAGAACAGCAAGTGGTTGTTAACCAAGGAGCATTCTTTCCTGTCCCCCTTCCTCTTTTTTCTAGACAGGATCTCATGTAGCCCAGGCTGGCATTGAACTTAACAGGCTGATCTTAAAGCAATCTCTAGACTGCTATGTCTATAGGCACACTGAGAATATCTACAAAAAAAGGCAGGACTTAATGGCATTTGCGAGTCACAGGCTTAAGGATTGCCTTGACCTAGAGGACAACATGAGCTATATAGCAAGACCTTATCTCAATAAAATAAAATAAAATAAAATAAAAGATACTCTCAGAGTTGAAAATCTTTTCATGCTAACTTGAACTTACAAGAGGTTAAAGATCTTAAGAATTTTTTCTTGAGGGCATGGTAGCACAGACTTTCAATCACAGCATTTGGAATGCAGAGGCAAGCAGATCTCTGTGAGTTTGGCCAGCCTGGTCTACAGAGCTAGTTCTAGAACAGCCAGGAATATGAAGAGAAACTCTATTTTTATGTCTGTGACTGTTTTACCTACATGTATATAAGTGTATCACATTTGTGTACCCAGAAAGGCCAGAAGAGGGTGTCAGATTCCCCTGGATTTGGAGTTATATAGACTGTTGTGAGCTGTCATGTGGAGGGTGCTGGGAACAGAACCCAAATTCTCTGAAAGAGCAGCAAGTGCTCTTAAATGCTGAGCCATCTCTTTGGCCCTAGCCCATTTAAGCACTGTGGATTTAGAATGTGAAAGATCTTCTAAATGTGAATGGAGAACAAAATGCTGAGATGCATGAAATATAAAACACCCCAAACCTTTCTGGTCTTGAATTTCATATGAATGTTTAGAGTTTAGTTTATACAACAGAGAAGCTCCTTTATACAACAATTCGAGCTACATTAAAACTATATAGGATGTTTTATTTAAACTACAGTTTTGTAACTCTTTAGGAACTACTAATTAAGTTTCTGAGGTGTATGTTTTGTTAGGAATCTGCCTTAATAGTACATTAATAGACAGATATCTTTTAGCTAATTGAATAACTAGTTGGTATTCATAATATCAGGTACTGAGAGGTGTGTGTCTCTGTGTGTGTGTTTGTGAAAGTCATTACTTCCCATGCTTTGGTGTGCCCCTTCCTTTTGTATTCTTCTTCTTTCAGAATAGTTTGTGGTTAAGTACAGTGTAAGTAAATATCATTGATTTATGGTCTTTTTTGCCTAGGCTCTCCCAGGTCAGCAGCACTGCTATTTCCTCAATAAGGATGCCCCTCTTCCAGATGGCCAAAGCTTGCAGGGAACACTGGTTAGCAAAATCACCTTTCAGCACCCTGGCAGAGTTCCTCTTATCCTGAATATGATCAGACACCAAGTGGCCTATAACACCCTAATTGGAAGCTGTGTCAAAAGAACTGTTTTAAAAGAAGGTACTCTCTTTCCTTTTGCTATACTTAGGAAGATTGATGTTGACTTCTCCATTGCTGCTTGATTTTGGTAGCCCATGGCCATGACTTTTTTTTGTTTGTTTTGTTTTGTTTTGTTTTTATAGACAGGGTTTCTTTTTTTTTTTTTTTTAAATTATTTATTATGTATACAATATTCTGTCTTTGTGTATGCCTGCAGGCCAGAAGAGGGCACCAGACCCCATTACAGATGGTTGTGAGCCACCATGTAGTTGCTGGGAATTGAACTCAGGACCTTTGGAAGAGCAGGCAATGCTCTTAACCTCCAAGCCATCTCTCCAGCCCCTAGACAGGGTTTCTTTGTAGCTTTGGAGCATTCCTGGAACTAGCTCTGTAGACCAGGCTAGCCTCAAACTCACAGAGATCTGCCTGCCTCTGCCTCCTGAGTGCTGGGACTAAAGGCATACACTTGGTTCTTTTGCTTTTTATTTTTGAGAAAGAGGCTCATTTTATAGTCCAGGTTGAACTTGAATTCACTATGTTTCCTAGGCTAGCCTTGAAATTGAGGGGATCCTCCTGTTTCAGCTTCTCCTATGTTAATATTAATGTCTGCATGACCATTCCTGTCCACTTTTCGAAAACAGAAACATAACCTAGGCATTGTGTCTGTACTTCCTATCTTGCTGCAGTTTGATAGATGGTTTCTTGTTACTAAAGTTTAGGTTGTTAAAAGTGCTGGATCTAGGGGCTGGAGAGATGGCTCAGAGGTTAAGAGCACTGGCTGCTCTTCCAGAGGTCCTGAGTTCCCAGCAACCATGTAGTGGCTCACAACCATCTGGTGCCCTCTTCTGGCATGGGGGTATACCTGCACAAGGAACATTGTATACCTAATAAATAAATTAAAAAACAAAAAGACAGGAAAATCCATACCATGCACATGAGATAAACTCACTTAAAGACACAGAAAGTTAATGCAAAAGGGTTTATTTAAAGAAAAAAAAAGTGCTGGATCTAGTCATTACGATACCATTTCACCCCACCCTGTTCTTTGGAAAATCTAGGTATAACTCTAAATTGCTAAGACCAATGACCCCTCCTTTTTCTGTCTGGATTCTGAAGGGCTGTTTTTCTAACATTTGAAGCGTTCATATAAATTTTGTCTACTCTATTTTTTACTTTGGTCATGTAACATTCTAGTGATAGTTATCTAGTGTTAGGTATGTATCAGTGGGAGTTGTAGGCAACAAGAAATAGGGAATGTAAATCTAGAAGTGCTTTAGAAATTTTGTTTAGAGGTAGGGTCTTACGTACCTCGACAAGCTTAAACTGAGTATGCAGTGGAAGCTGCTCTTAAACTCCTGATTCTCCTACCTCCAAGTCTCAGGTGCTGGGCTTATGGGTATGTACTACCATTCCCATGTAAAAATGAGAAGCAGGAAAAAAAACTGTATGTGTATGTGATGTATGTATTAGGATTTGGGCCTAGGCCACTAGATGTTTGGCTTAAGAACCAGAATGCCTGGCATAGTGGTGCATTCCTTTAATTCCAGTCTTTGGGAGGCAGAGGCAAGAGAATCTCTGATCTACACTAAGAAACCCTGGTTTGTTTGTTTTTTTTTTTTTTTTTGTTTTTTTTTGTTTTTTTGTTTTGTTTTGTTTTGTTTTTGGTTTTTCGAGACAGGGTTTCTCTTTAGCTTTGGAGCCTGTCCTGGAACCAGCTCATGTAGACCAGGATAAGTGCCAAAAGCAGCTACATTCTTACCCAAAATATGGAAAGAATGGTCTCTAGCCTAGTTGCCACTATTGTTCTCTGAAAGCACCTGAGCTGGGCAGCATAGCCCACACTGCTCTCACCGCTGTCTCCAGTCCCGCCTACAGCACTGGACTCCTCTCTTGGTTGAAAGTGCCACATCTTCCACATTTCTTTTTCAGCGATGCAGTCACATCTTGCTTCTTCTGTGGCTGGGTCACACTACCCATTTTTGGTTTCTTAATTAACTCTCAAGACAGTATGCTTCGTAATTTTTTTTATGTTTTATTTTATATGCAGGAATGTTTTGCTTGCCTTGTATGTATTTGTGCCATGTGTAAGCCTGGTGGTCAGCTGGCTGTTTCACTGTCTATAGAAAGATAATTATTTGTTCATTTCATGTCTTAAATATGGTTATTATGTTTTTCCTTGGTTTTTTTTTTTTTTCCAGACTCTCCTGGGCTCCTGCAGTTTGAAGTATGTCCCCTCTCAGAGTCTCAATTCAGTGTATCTTTTCAGCACCCTGTGAATGACTCCCTTGTGTGTGGTGAGTTGTTAGGTGGAAACATCTTTCTTGGGGTGTATCTTTTCTTGAAAGGGAGAAGCTGAATGTATCACAAGTATCTGTACAATTTGTCTTTCAGTGGTAATGGATGTGCAGGACTCAACACATGTGAGCTGTAAACTCTACAAGGGGCTGTCAGATGCACTCATCTGCACAGATGACTTCATTGCCAAAGTTGTTCAAAGGTAGTGGTGACCCTTTGTCCAAATTGTGTGTGTGTATGCTTTTTTTATTTATGTTGTTTTTCAAGACAAGGTTTCCCCTGTGTAGCCCTGACTGACCTAGAACTCAGAGATCTGCCTATCTCTGTCTCCAGAGTGCTAGGATTAAAGGTGTGTGCCATGCTATATGCTTTTATTTTTAACATGAATTTAAAAAATTGAAAGAAAAACATTGCCATTTATTTGAATTCACTATATTTTTGGTTTTAAAAAAAATGTGAATTTTGTTATTGTGAAAGCAATAGGGGTGAGGCTGGTAATTTTTTTTTTTTAAGATTGATTTATTTAGGGCTGGAGAGATGGCTCAGCAGTTAAGAGCATTGCCTGCTCTTCCAAAGGTCCTGAGTTCAATTCCCAGCAACCACATGGTGGCTCACAACCATCTGTAATGAGGTCTGGTGCCCTCTTCTGGCCTGCAGGCATACACGCAAAACAGAATATATGTAATCAATAAATAAATAAATAAATATTAAAAAAAGATTGATTTATTTATCACGTATACAGTATTCTGTCTGCATGTATGCCTGTAGGCCAGAAGAGGGTGCCAGATCTCATTATAAATGGTTGTGAGCCACCATGTGGTTTCTGGGAATTGAACTCAGGACCTCTGGAAGAGCAGCCTCTTAACCTGCTGAGCCACCTCTCCATCCCAAGGCTAGTAATTTCAAGCCTTGTTATTAAAATACTTTTAAAAAAATATTTATTTACTTATTATGTATACAATATTCTGTCTGTGTGTCTGCCTGCAGGCCAGAAGAGGGCGCCAGACCTCATTGCAGATGGTTGTGAGCCACCATGTGGTTGCCGGGAATTGAACTCAGGACCTATGGAAGAGCAGGCAATGCTCTTAACCGCTGAGCCATCTCTCCAGCCCCTAAAGTACTTTTCAGGAGAGAGAGAGAGAGCTGGAAAAAGATGCATGTTTTCTTTTCTTTCTTTTTTAAGACAGGTTCTCATTATTGCGGACAAACAACTTACAACTTGCTATTTAGGAAAGGTGGGCCTTGAATTCAGAGCTTGGCCTGCCTCTGCTTGGAGTGCTGATTGAAAGGGCAGGTCTCACTATGGCTGGCCTAAAGATTTTTTTTCTTTAACTTATTTTATTACATTTTAAGAGATATAGCATTTTAAATGGCAATGCGTGGCAAGTAATATTTAAGCCAGCTTCCTGGAAACATTAATATGTAATTTTTTAATACTTTCTAAAGTAGAGGGCTGACAGCCTATTTTTAAAAATAGATGTTGTTCATTTCAGTTTTGAGACAGGGCCTCTGTATTCCAAGCAGGCCTTGATAATGTGACAAAGGATGACCTTGAACTTCTGGTCATTCTATTTCAACTTGCTGGGTGCTTTCATTTGGTTTTATTTTGTGCCGTGGAGGACGGCCAGGGCCGTGTGCATGGCAGGCAGGCACTGTAACAACTGAGTCACACCCCCATGCCTCAAAACACATTTTAATAGCTTCCCATTAAATTTAATTGGAGCACTGCTCTTCATTTTACATATATTTGGCAAAAATATCAAAAAATTAGTGTCTTTAAGGCAGAATACTTACAGGTTGTTTAGCTTAGGACAGAATTTGCTGACATGCATACTAAAGCAAAATTTTTTCCAAAGTATGTGCATAGTGTAGATTTACCTGGGAGTTAAAAGTAGGCAGTAGTGCACAGCAGCATTAATACTTGTCACAAGTCCTTTTGCTGTATCACCTGTGGCCATGCGAAGCCCCCAAAAGGAAGGTATTTTCTTAGTAAGTTTCATTATCATTACAGTTCCTTCCCTTGTTTCTCCATACTTTTTTACTTTTGAAGCAGGGTTTCTGGCTGTTGTAGTTCACACTGGCTTTGAACTCACAGTTCTTGTCCTATCCATGCCTGAGGACTAGCTTTCTTTAGTTTAGTGTTTTAGTGTGTGTTTCATAAGCAGGTAATAATTGCTTACTGAATCACAGTTCTTTTTAGAATTAATATATGCAAAGCTTTAGAATTTGGTAAAAGTACTCTTGTCTTACAGATTACTTATCTGAAAATTGCTAACTAAAACCTCGTGAGGCTTAACTAAATCTCGGGCAAAAGTACAGCTCTTTGTTTCCAATAAATGTTAGGTTTTATACATCAGCTAATGAATACAGTGCTACCTCATTTTCTTTCTTCCTATCTTACAGATGTATGTCCATCCCTGTGACGATGAGGGCTATTCGGAGGAAGGCTGAAACCATACAGGCTGACACCCCAGCACTGTCCCTCATTGCAGAGACAGTTGAAGACATGGTGAAAAAGAACCTGCCCCCGGCTAGCAGCCCAGGGTATGGCATGGCCACAGGCAACAACCCAATGAGTGGTACCACCACACCAACCAACACCTTTCCGGGGGGTCCCATTACCACCTTGTTTAACATGAGCATGAGCATCAGAGATCGGCATGAGTCGGTGGGCCATGGGGAGGACTTCAGCAAGGTGTCTCAGAACCCAATTCTTACCAGTTTGTTGCAAATCACAGGGAACGGGGGGTCTACCATTGGCTCGAGTCCGACCCCTCCTCATCACACGCCGCCACCTGTCTCTTCGATGGCCGGCAACACCAAGAACCACCCGATGCTCATGAACCTTCTTAAAGATAACCCTGCCCAAGATTTCTCAACCCTTTATGGAAGCAGCCCTTTAGAAAGGCAGAACTCCTCTTCCGGATCACCCCGGATGGAAATGTGCTCGGGGAGCAACAAGACCAAGAAGAAGAAGTCATCAAGAGTACCACCTGACAAATCCAAGCACCAGACTGAAGACGAGTTTCAGAGAGAGCTCTTTTCAATGGATGTCGACTCCCAGAACCCAATGTTTGACGTCAGCATGACGGCTGACGCGCTGGACACACCACATATCACTCCAGCTCCAAGCCAGTGTAGTACTCCCCCTACAACTTACCCCCAACCAGTGCCTCACCCCCAGCCCAGTATTCAAAGGATGGTCCGACTATCCAGTTCAGACAGCATTGGCCCAGATGTAACTGATATCCTTTCAGACATTGCAGAAGAAGCCTCAAAGCTTCCCAGCACTAGTGATGATTGCCCACCCATTGGCACCCCTGTTCGAGATTCTTCAAGTTCTGGGCATTCCCAGAGTGCCCTCTTTGACTCTGATGTCTTTCAAACTAATAATAATGAAAATCCGTACACTGATCCAGCTGACCTTATTGCTGATGCAGCTGCAAGCCCCAGTAGTGATTCTCCTACCAATCATTTTTTCCCTGATGGAGTAGATTTCAATCCTGATTTGTTGAACAGCCAAAGCCAAAGTGGTTTTGGAGAAGAATATTTTGATGAAAGTAGTCAGAGTGGGGATAATGATGATTTCAAAGGATTTGCATCTCAGGCACTAAATACTTTGGGGATGCCAATACTTGGGGGTGATAATGGGGAGACAAAATTTAAGAGCAGTAGCCAAGCTGACACAGTTGACTTCAGTATTATATCAGTAGCTGGTAAGGCTTTGGGTTCTGCAGATCTTATGGAACACCACAGTGGTAGTCAGAGTCCTTTAATGACCACAGGAGAATTAGGGAAAGAAAAACCTCAAAAGAGGGTAAAGGAAGGTAATGGCACTGGTGCTGGCAGTGTATCGGGCCCTGGGTTAGACAGCAAACCAGGCAAGCGCAGCCGAACTCCTTCCAATGATGGAAAGAGCAAAGATAAGCCTCCAAAGCGGAAGAAAGCAGACACTGAGGGCAAGTCTCCATCTCACAGTTCTTCTAATAGACCTTTTACCCCACCCACTAGTACAGGTGGATCCAAATCTCCAGGCAGTTCAGGAAGGTCTCAGACTCCCCCAGGTGTTGCTACCCCACCCATCCCCAAAATCACTATTCAGATTCCTAAGGGGACAGTGATGGTGGGCAAGCCTTCCTCTCACAGTCAGTACACCAGCAGTGGTTCTGTGTCTTCCTCTGGCAGTAAAAGCCACCATAGTCATTCTTCCTCCTCCTCTTCCTCGTCTTCTGCTTCCACCTCAGGCAAGATGAAAAGCAGTAAGTCGGAAGGCTCATCAAGTTCCAAGCTAAGTGGCAGTATGTATTCTAGCCAGGGGTCCTCTGGATCCAGCCAGTCAAAAAATTCATCTCAGACTGGGGGAAAGCCAGGCTCGTCTCCCATTACCAAACATGGTCTGAGCAGTGGGTCTAGCAGTACCAAGATGAAACCTCAAGGCAAGCCATCATCACTTATGAATCCTTCTATAAGTAAACCAAACATATCCCCTTCTCATTCAAGGCCTCCTGGAGGATCAGATAAGCTTGCCTCTCCAATGAAGCCTGTTCCTGGGACTCCCCCATCCTCTAAAGCCAAGTCCCCTATCAGTTCAGGTTCTGGTGGTTCTCATATGTCAGGAACTAGTTCAAGTTCTGGCACGAAGTCATCTTCGGGGTCAGGATCCTCAGGCTCAGTGTCTCAGAAAACTCCCCCAGCATCTAATTCTTGTACACCATCTTCCTCCTCGTTTTCCTCAAGTGGTTCTTCCATGTCATCCTCTCAGAATCAGCATGGGAGTTCCAAAGGAAAATCTCCCAGTAGGAATAAGAAGCCTTCCTTGACAGCTGTTATAGATAAGCTGAAGCATGGGGTTGTCACCAGTGGGCCTGGGGGTGAGGATCCAATGGAGAGTCAGATGGGAGTAAGCACAAATTCTAACCATCCCATGTCCTCTAAACATAACATGGCAGGAGGGGAATTCCAGAGCAAACGTGAAAAAAGCGATAAAGACAAATCAAAGGTTTCTACTTCTGGAGGCTCAGTGGATTCTTCTAAGAAGACCTCAGAGTCAAAAAATGTGGGGAGCACGGGTGTGGCAAAAATTATCATCAGCAAACATGATGGAGGCTCCCCTAGCATTAAAGCCAAAGTGACTCTACAGAAACCAGGAGAAAGTAGTGGAGAAGGGCTGAGGCCACAGATAGCCTCTTCAAAAAACTATGGTTCTCCATTGATCAGTGGGTCCACTCCAAAGCACGAGCGTGGTTCTCCCAGCCACAGTAGGTCGCCAGCGTACACACCCCAGGGTGTGGACAGTGAGAGCGAGTCGGGCTCCTCCATAGCGGAGAAGTCCTACCAGAACAGTCCGGGCTCCGACGATGGGGTCCGGCCACTTCCAGAATACAGCACAGAGAAGCACAAGAAGCACAAAAAGGAAAAGAAGAAAGTCAAAGACAGAGACCGCGACAAAGACAGAGACAAGAAAAAATCTCACAGCATCAAGCCAGAGAATTGGTCTAAATCACCCATTTCTTCAGATCAGACATTGTCTATGACAAATAACCCAATCTTAGCTGCAGACAGGCCTTCAAGGCTCAGCCCTGACTTTATGATTGGGGAGGAAGATGATGATCTTATGGATGTGGCCCTGATTGGCAATTAAGAACCTTATTTTCTAAACAGATAAGTCCAGAGAAGAAACTAATGATAATTTACATGTAAAGCAACACAAGGGGTGAGTCAGGTAGGCCTGATCTGTGCTTGAGATTCCTAATGGGCATGGCCTCTACACCACGCTGGGCACATCTATAAAAAAGTATATCTAAACCCTACTAAAGGGACCACGGGGCTGGTTATTCACCAAGTCATATTTCTTTGCCAGAAAGAAATGTTAAAAAAAAAAAATACTTGTTTAAGATAGGGATGGGCGGGAAAGGGTATAGAGAGGGAAGGGAGGGAACACTATTGTGGGAAATATTCATATATATTTTTTCTCCCTTTTTCCATTTTCAGGACATGCTTTAAACTCATTTTAGTGCATGTATTTGAAGGGCTGGGCAGAAAAATGAAAAAGCAATACATTCCTTGATGCATTTGCATGAAGGTTGTTCACCTTTGGTAGTTGTCCATTTGAAGCATGGGCAAGGGAAGGACTTTGGCAGTTTTGGACACTTAAAGCAATGTTTGGTGTCTGTTTCTTAGGAGTGATTGGGGGAGGGAAAATTATTTTAGCTATTTATTTGTAATATTTTAATCCTTAATGTTTGTTTTTATGCAATGTTTGTTCTTAAATCTATGAAGGTTATGGTTCAGAATGATAGGCAGGAAGGGCAAGGTTTGTTTGGTGGTGGGGGAGCTTGCAGCTTTTGCTGATGCTGCAGCATCAAGCCCACACAGGTTAATCAGAGCCTGTTTTTGGAGTTAAATAGAAAAACCAAAACTATTATCTTTAGAGGTTTTTCACAGGGTTCAGACATAGGAATAATAGAAGTTACCTCCCTATGCAGTTAAAAGATTTATCTTTTTTTGTTAAAAAAGGAAGGGTGGCTTTTGGGGGGTATAAGGGTTTTCAGATTCTAAACCCTAAAGTATGAAAACCATTACAGAACTAATAGTTCTCCTAGTTCCACAATGTGCCAAAAGTCTACATCCCAGCATTTTGCTTGCAGGAGAGCTGATGCCATTCCTAAGAGCTGGACTTTGTTTCTCTTCATCACGAAGAGGAAGAGTTCAGACTTAAGTCACTCTACTGTCTGCTCCCCGAGATAAACAGTTTTAAAAAATGCAGCCATAGTTCACTTAAAACAATTTCAAGCTCACTTGAAGTAACGGGCCTGGAATGCTAAGTGAGCATGAAGATAAACCTTGCTACTGTGTAGCACACAATTGGACCTTTTTGGAGAAACAGGTCTGAGTCTGGATTCTGAGGGACATCAAATGAAACCCTTCTCATAAATATAGAAATCCAGGAGACCGTTTTGAGTGCAACAGAAGTTCTCAGTATTTGGAGGGTCCTCTCAAAAATCCGCGGCCTTACTTTGATTTTGCCACCTGCACTGTGCCATTCCTGATGATTCCGTTCAGAATCTTTATCAGCGGGATGGGGCATAATCCCCAGCACAACTCTTCTGGATTACAAAAAGAAAAAAAGCCAGGTGATTCATATTTGTGTATGTTATAAGTGGAGTGACTTCATCAGATGCGGACGATTTCTATATCCAACACTCTGCAGGTTGGAGTTAGCATATACTCGGAAAATCTACTGTGACTTTCTTTCCTGACTCTTTCTCATTTCCTTTGGCGTTCTCCCTTTTCTGGTCATCGGTTCTCAACAACTCTGCCATTTCTGTGTCCCAAGGCAATAAATAGGAAACAAAACTTTGTAAAATGGAGCAAGAAAAGTTACCTGTTACCCTATCAGAGTTCATTGTCTTGAGTGACACTAACAAGGACACGGGCAAGGTGACACTGGAGTGCTTTATCTTGTGGTGCTGGTGCAGTGGCAGTATCTCAGATATACAACCAGGTTGGATTTCTCAGAAGTCCGTCACCTGGTTCTGAATCCTCTCCTCTTAGCTTCTGCAGGAAAGTTAAAGTTACATGGTGTTAAAGTTTGTTCTGGGTGGGAATGATCCATGGGGAAATGTACTGCATAGTTATAAGGGGCTCAGTCCCCCCAAGCAGAGCCAACAAATACCAAAATCAGTAAACTGGGAAGCTTTTTCTCTCTTTCTGTCTTCATCCCAGATCAAAGAATCCCGAGTTAGGATCTGGATGAAGGATAAGCCCCTGAAATGTCGATGGGCACACCCCACTCAATGACCCAGCATCTGAACTTGCTTAACAGGGAGCCGGGGCTAAACTGCTTCACCCTGCCTGGGAACCAGGGAGCACTGCATTTCTCCACAGGGTGGAGGAGAAGAGGCAGAATAAACCAAGCCTGAAACACCTCCCTCCCATCCAGGTGTGCTCAGTCTCCTGTTTCAAAAGACGGCATGGACATGAAGTCAACATCTACCTGTTTGCTGCTGCTGGACTTCTTGTATTTTTTAATTTGACCTGATTCTTCTGTCTTCTGGCTTCATGTTAAGAATCTTTGGACAAAGTCTGCTCTGATGTACAAGAATTTTTCAGATTCAAATTCAGTGTATCTTGAAGTGTTTCCAAAATGAGGAAGGGGACCTTACATAATTGCCAAAGCCAGCTTGAGGTTAATAACTCTTGAATGGGATTTTCCTTTTGTCAGGCCAAGGTCTGAAAATCTAGAACAGCAATATCATGAATTTTCAGAGGAGCCGGTGAGTCACATAGTATCCAAAGTTGAGTCACAGCAGATGTCAGTGTAGGAAACATTCACAATCCCTGGGTAATCTCATTTTGTATTTTATTTTCCTCTTCAGCCCTGCCCCCAATTATTATTTGTCTTGAGTTAACTTTTGGAGGGCAGGAAGTGTTATCTTAGAAACTAGGCTGGGAAACAAGCTCAGTGATAGAGCAGAGCTTTAAATTCTGAGTTTAGAAATGTCCATCAGGAGCAGTGGGAAGGGTCTTTAGTTCTGATTTGATTTCTGTATGTATGGCTGTTCTGTAAATATTTTGTTTTGTTTTTCATTTTTTGAAAGTGAACAGATTCTGGGATTTCCCCCCTCTAAAACATCACAAAAAACTGTTGCTTTACATACAAATAAATTTGTTTGATAAAAATAATAGGTCTCTGGAGGTTTTATTTATTTGTTTTTTAAAATGGGTCACTATGTAGACCAGGCTGACCTCTGTTGTTTTCTGAGACTAGGTTTTATGTAGCCTAGGCAGACCTTGAACTCTATCCTCCTTCCCTCACTTTCCAAGAGATGGGGAGATGGCCTTTTGTTGTTCTGAGATTTGTCTCTTTGAGACAGTGTCGACCAAGAACTTGCTATGTAGCATAGTATGATTTAGAACTAGTAGTCCTTACTGCCTTGGCCTCCTGAGTAGTGGGATTACAGGGATGAATCATCACTATAAAAATCTTACCGTTTGAATATTTTCATTTGGTAAGCATCTTAAAAAATCCAAATTAATTAAAAACCAGTGTTCTAAATGGGCCAAAGGAATGCACAGTTGGTAGACCTAAGAGACAGGGTTTTATTTTTCTTTTCCTATATTTGATTCATCTATGTGTCAGTTTTTCTCACTTTTTCCTGAATTGCAGTTGTTATAAATTCACCAGTAATTATTGCTGGGATGCTTCTAAATTTTGCTCTTTTTTTTCCATTGGCTGAAGAAAAGGAAATGCTTTAAAAGTATGTAGGATTCAAAGACAATATAACGTGGACCTAGGTTTTTGTGGGCCCAAGAACTGAATTTTTTGAAGCGAGTTTGTTTAGGAAGTCCTCTTTAGGGGAAAAAAGAAAGTTTGGCCAGGCGTGGTGATACACACTTTAAATGCCTGAACTGGGGAGTCAGAGGCATGTGGATCTATCGAATTCCAGAAAAACTGGAGCAACTACATAAACCCTGTTTCAAAAAAAAAAAAGTGCTTTAAAAAAAAAAAAAGTGCTTTAAGGTAAGCAAGCTAAAAAGTTTTTTTTAAAGGTTCACAGCATTTGTCACTTGTAAATTTTCATCTTGATCTGATTCTAATTAGAAAAATAGTATGAGATAAACTCATAACTGCTTTGAGTATACAATTAAAAGCAGTATTGTGACCTCATCGAGCACGGGCGCAATTTATGATGGTTTTTAATACTTCAGGATTGGTACATTGTGTAATTTGTTTCTCTTTGAAGGGGCAACTCACTCTAGATTGTTTCCTAATTCATGGACAATAGGTCATAGGTTTAGGAATCTTGAAGGCTGGAGTTTACATTAATAATAGGATGACACGGACAAGCTTCTATATTAGGAGCCTAGTCCAATGAAAATCCTAGTTTCCTGTGGGCAGACGCCGCCGCCTACTCGCTCCTACATGCTTGTTTCTCCCGCCGAAATGGCGTCAGGTTGAGGCTCTCACCAACCAGCGCCCTGATTGGAGGGCAAGCAGCCACTACAGCCCATTGGGCGCCACCGGCCGGAGGGGCGGGGATGCCACAGGCCCTAGTGCCTAGCCTGCCCCCTCCCCACCGGTGTGCGCCCCTCCCCCGGCCCAAGGAATGGGTGCAGTGCTGGGGCGTTGCACCCCCTGACCCCGAGGTAAAGCCTCGCTACCAGTCCCTGGGCAGAGCTGGGCGCTAGGTCCGCCTCTTAGCGCCACCAGCTCATGCCTTGGGCAGCCAGGCACTGAGAGACAGCCGCCCCGCAGCGGCCCCCCAGGCCTCCCCGCAGCACCCCGGAATGCAATTCACCGGGGCGGGGGAGGCGGCGGCAGGAGCACCCGCGGCGGCGGCGGCAGCAGCACTACCCCAACCCAGAGGCGTCTAGAAAAAGGAGGAAAATGGCTCCGAGCAGGGACCGCCTGCTGCACTTTGGGTTCAAGGCGACAGTGAGTGATAGAGGGCGGGAGTTGGGGGGGCCATGAAGATGTGGGTGCCAACTCAGGCCGCCGGGGAAGTGACTAGACTAGGGCTGGGGACACTAAGCTGAGGGCTCAGGTTCCGCGTGGGTCGGTGCGTGCCGGTGAGTCTTCGGAGCGGCGGAGAGGGTTCCGGTGATGGTCCGTCCCTGCTTTGCTCTCCACGCCGGTCCGCGAGCACGCGCGCACTCGCACCCGCCCCACAGCCCCCCTGCACGCACGCACACTCGGGCACTTCCCTGCCTCTCCTCGTCCTGGTGGGCTCGCGCCCGGCCGCCCCACGCTCCTGCTGCTCGCGGGCTCACCGTCCGGGGCTGCGCCCGGTGGGGGAGGGGTGGGCTCGCGCCGCCGCCGCCGCCGAGCGCTCCTCCCCTCCCCCGGCGTTCCGAGGCCCGGGCGGCTCTGCCCAATGAGGAGCGGCGTTGCTGGCAGGTGGGGAGTGTTTTTGTTTTGGGTTGAAGTTGAGGCTTTGGAGAGAACCGAGCTAGCGACTGGCAGTCGTCGCGGCCGCGGACGCCGCGGGCGGTGGTGGAGGCCCCGCGGGACTCGAGCGGTCTGTCCTCCGCGTCCGTCGGGCGGGCCTCGCGTTACCGCCGCCGCCGCCTCCCGCTCCCGGAACTCCCGGGCCTGCCCTGGCCCCTGTCTTTGCACTCCGCACGCTGCAGCGCCCTGCCCGGGCCGCACCCGCTGGCCCCATGAGGAGGGACGTGAACGGAGTGACCAAGAGCAGGTTTGAGGTGTGAGCTCGGAGGGGTCTCGGGCGGCGCGGAAGGCCAGCTCTCGCACCCCAAACAGTCGCCCTACCGGAGTCGCCTCCCTTGTGCGGCCCGCCACCCGCCCCCGGCGGGGCAGTCAGCGTCCTCCCCTGCTCGCGACCCGAAAGCTTCGCGCACCGGCTCGCTTCGCCTTGCGGGAGGCTCGCCCGCTGCCCCTTCCACCCGCCGGCCCCGGATGGGATTAGCCCTGGCGCCCTAAATCCCCCCTCCCCCATAACACTCAGCTTCCCATTCTTTGCCCAGCCCTTGGCTAGCCTCCTTCCACCACGCAGTGAAAGCACCCGTCCCCGACTGGTCAGAGCCTGCTGCCTTCGTGAAGCGTTTGCCACCTCCCGGGCGGGAATCGATGAGTCCTCGGTGGAAGTAGGAAGTGGGGGTGGGAAACTGGGATGCTAGAGGCGACTGTTGGGTTTTTGGTGCTCTTTGGATATTGTTCTGATACTTCCTCTTCCCCGTTTAGTCAGTACTTTTGTGGGTCATTGTTACTGGTAACTTAGATATCGGTTCAGAGACTGTGAGGAAGGTCCAAGAGCCTTCGGAGAATTCATTTCTGTTTTGGTCTTAGGTTTGTCCTCTGCAGTGGGAGGTTTGTAGTCTTGGAATTGAACAGTAGATCGTCAGCAACCTCTTTAAAGAGAATTCACGGGCTGAGCAAGGGATCCCATTGAGAAGTATTGTAACTACTGAGAAATACAGTAGTACAAAAATGTGCAAGAGGCTTCATTGGTAGGCTGCGAGACAAAGAAACTTACACAAGAAGAGTAAATGTTACCTGGCCTTTTCTGGCGGAGACTCAGGCCGACCTGGGGTCACTCCAGTCCCAGCGTACTTCTCACTGGTGTTTCTCTCTCCTCCCCTGTCGCGTTGTATTTTTTTTTTTTTTTTTTTTTTGGTTTTTTGAGACAGGGTTTCTCTGTAGCTTTGAAGCCTATCCTGGAACTAGCTCTTGTAGACCAGGCTGGTCTCGAACTCACAGAGATCCGCCTGCCTCTGCCTCCCGAGTGCTGGGATTAAAGGCGTGCGCCACCACCGCCCGGCTTCGCGTTGTATTTTTAACACGCAGTGTTTTCCTTCAGCTCTCTTTTGAAAGATGAAAACGAGGCAGAAGTTTATGGGCTTGGGGTGAAAGTCTTACCTAGGAATGGAACCTCTATTTAGTGTTTGTAGTTTTTATGAGTATGAGGAAAAAAACCATAAAGTTACAGCTAAAGATTAAGGTAGGGTACCTGTGCAGGAAATTTAAATTCAGAGTTACAGTATTGAGTTGCAGTGAGGAAGTGGAGAAAATCAAAGTCCTTGGTTACATTAGAGTTTTATGTGTAGCTTAACCACGGGGATGGGGTGTGGGGGGAAGCATAATAAAAATGACCTATGTAGAACATTGTACTGCTCTAAAGTGGAGCACCCAATAAGGTTAATTTATGGCAACTTCAAACTCAGTACTATTGTAAAACCTTTGAAATTACTAACTAGACATTTGGCAGTGTAGGGGTACTCAGAGTCCAAAATGCTGAAAATTGAGTGGGGTGTAACCTTCTGGATTGCAGTGAGTTCTTTACCAATTTGTTATTCCCTTTTAGGTTGTGGAATAATTATTGGGAAAGACTTACTGTTATTTATGCTTTAAAACTACATTGTTGCTTCTTACTTTCAAATAGTTACTTGTTTTGTTTTTTTTCTTGAGACAGGGTCTCATGTCCTGTAGTCAGTGACCTTAAGGTGTTCCTCCACCTGCCCAAGTGCTAGAATCACAGAGATGTGAACCACCATGCCCGGCTTGATGAAATTTTAAATCTTCAAAATTGCCAGCCTGTGGTTTGCACACCTTTAATCCCAGCACTCAAGAGGCAGAGACAGGCTGATCTCTGCATATTGAGGGCCAGTCTGGTGTACATAGAGAGTTCCAGGAACACAGAGAACTCCTGTCTCAAAATAAAAACGAAACAAAAATCCTCAGAACTAAGATAATCTTTTATAAGGGGCTTATTATTTCTAAGTAGGTAAGCTCAGAATGTGAATTTTTATAAGTTGAGGAAATCTATATAGAAAATTATAGCTAATTTCAAATTGTGGTCATGACTAATACAAATGAAAGATTCTTGCCCCACCCTGAGATGAAAGAGACTTCTCTTTGCATACTTGATTCATTGTAACCTTTTTTATGGGGAATGTTCTAATATTCTCTCCTCCCCCCTTCCGTCCTCCCCCGTGTGTGTGTGTGTGTGTGTGTGTGTGTGTGTGTGTGTGTGTGTGTGTGTGTGTCTGTGTCTGTCTGTCTGTCTGTCTGTCTGTGTTTTTCTTTGTTTTGTCTTTGTGGTGCTGGGGAGCCAGCACAAGACCCTACAAGAGCTGCATCCCCCAGCCTTCATTTTTTTTTGGAGACGAATTCTCGGTATATAGCCAACATTGGCCTGGAACTCGCAGTCATCCCCTTACACTGTCTCTTGCTTTCTGGGATTCCCGGCAGGTGCCACAGTGTCCAGTTTGGGACTGTTTTCTTTTCTATACTTTTTTGAATATTGTGGCCAGAGGCCACATGCTTTATATCTTACTCTCAGAGCCAGGTCCACAAAGAAGTTTCTACATTAAACTGAACTTAGTGGCTGGAAATTGTAACCCTAGCACTTGGAGACTCAGGCAGGATTTGCCCCTGAGTTCCAGTCCGTCTGGTTTATATACTGAGTTCCAAGCCAGCCTGAGCTGTACAGTGAGACCCTGTTCAAACCTCGTGCCCTCCAACACTGTCCCCAAGGGGAAAAAAATAAAGTTAAAACTAAGAGATCAGCCGGGCGGTGGTGGCGCACGCCTTTAATCCCAGCATTCGGGAGGCAGAGGCAGGCGGATCTCTGTAAGTTCGAGACCAGCCTGGTCTACAAGAGCTAGTTCCAGGACAGGCTCCAAAGCCACAGAGAAACCCTGTCTCAAAAAACCAAAAAAAAAAAAAAAAAAAAAAAAAAAAAAAAAAAAAAAACTAAGAGATCACTGGTTATATAAGTCAAATATGCAGCATCTGTGTAAAACCAAAGTAGGTGAGTTCCGGATAGAGAATGAAAGACATCTAGAGCTGTAAAACTTCCTGCTCCATGCTCTGTTACTTTGTGTCTTTTTTTAATTAAAAAGAGTTTAAAGATACATTTTATGTGTCTGATTGTTTTGCCTGCATGCATTCGTGTGTACTTCACGCTTGCCTGGTGCCCACAAAGGTCAGAAAGTGGCATCAGATCCCTGGAACTGTAGTTACAGATGGTTGTGAAGCACCCTTTTGGCACTAGAAACTGAATCCAGGTTCTTTGCAAGAGCTGCAAGAGCTCTTAACTATCAAGCCATTTTTCCAGCCCCACACTATTTGTAAGTCAGGGTTTCACACGATAGCCCAGGATGGCCAGAAACTCACAGTGTAACCCAGGCTAGTATGAAACTTCCAACAGTCCTCGGGTTCCACCCCACATTCTATCTTAATTTTGATTCTTCTATCTTACATTCAAGAAAAGTTAGTACCCAAGAGGTTAAGGTACTAAAATTATGCAGCTTAACAGTAGAGAACCGAGAAGTGAGCAGTGGTGGCGCATGCCTTTAATCCCGGCACTCAGGAGACAGAGGCAGATGGATCTCTGTGAGTTCCAGGGCAGCCTGGTCTACAGAGCAAGTTCCAGGACAGGCTCCAAAGCTACAGAGAAACCCTGTCTCTAAAAACAAAACAGCAGAGGACCAAGATTCTAATCTCTAGAGGGGGTTTGTTTTTGTTTTTAGAGATTAAATTTGTGAATGTGTATGTGTGTGCATGTGTGTGTACATGGAGTATAGGTGCTGTGGGTGTCAGAAATAGGATCCCGAATCTAGAGTTCTAGTCGATAATGAACTCCCTGGTGTGGGTGTTGGCAGTCAAACTTGTGTTCCCCCACGCCCCAGGAACAGTTAAATGATCTTAACCACTGAGCCATCTCTCCAGCTCACCAATCTCTATTTTTCTACACTTAATCTTTTCATATCGTTCTGTTTTTAGTGTAACTCACCATAAAGCACATTAAATGTGTGGAAACGTGCTTTTCCTAAAATCTACCGAATATATTTTATTTTGTATATGCTGACAAATTAATGAGTGTGTCTTTTATTTCAGTTGTGTTAAACAACATTACCTTAACACTCAGAAAGATTGCCAGGAGACATATTTAAATATCTAGTCTTGACCTTAGCTTCAAATTGAGATTTTTTTTCAGTTCAGTTTCGACTTTGCCGTGTTTTTAATTGATCTGTAGTAAAGATACCGTAATGTTGGGGGGAAGTTCTTACTTGAGTTTATTTTTTTTTAATCTTAATTAACATTTTTAAAAAGCCATAGTGTTACCTTTAGCTGACATTGAATATTTTATAATCAGTGTCTGGAGTTGTTAAGACTGTAAGTTAGGAAGTGAAAAACACTTATTTTGGACATACTGAATCTATATTCATTATTCATTATGCTTCAGTGGCTTTCTTATAAATAAATAATACTACAGACATCAGTGACACTAGGTCTTTGTTTTCTGGTTTTGTCTTTTTTTTTTTTTTTTACCTGCTTTTGTTGTTTTGCCAACTCACTTTACCCAAAATAACAAAAATCGTATGGCACCATGAAAGAACATCCTGTATCCGTTTGGAGCCCTGGTTGTTCGTGTAGGCTTTGACTTTTTGTTTGTTTGTTTGTTTTGTTTTTTGAGACAGGGATTCTTTGTGTAGCCTTGGCTGTCCTGGAACTCACTCTGTAGACCAGGATGACCACAAACTCCCTGAGATTTGCCTGCCTCTGCCTCCCTGAGTTCTGGGCCAACTTTTATCACTTAATTTATTTGGCCTGGTGATTCTCCTTCTTTTTTTTTTTTTTACTAAGCAAGAGAGTTAAAAGCAATTATTTAAGTACCTTTTGGTTTAGTAACCTGTGAGTCTGTGACTTTTTTTTTTTTTTTTTTTTTTTTTTTTTTTTTTTTTTTTTTTTTGGTTTTTCAAGACAGGGTTTCTCTGTGGCTTTGGAGCCTGTCCTGGAACTAGCTCTTGTAGACCAGGCTGGTCTCGAACTCACAGAGATCCGCCTGCCTCTGCCTCCCAAGTGCTGGGATTAAAGGCGTGCGCCACCACCGCCCGGCTGAGTCTGTGACTTTTAAAAAATAAATACACAAAGCCAGATGTCCTTGATCATTTCTTCTGCAAGGCTCTTATACTTTGGTTCAGGCTGGCCTGGTGGGGGACACCTGTTATTTCAGACACTTGGGATGCTGAGATAGAGGACCACTGGAGCCCATGAGTTGGAAATGAGTGTGGACAACATAGACCTAGCCTCAAAAAAAGAAAGAAAAGAGTTTGCAGCCTCAGTCTCACAGCACTGGTATGCCTGAGATTTCAGAACAAAGCACAAAACCTCAAACAAAGCATTAAAATTCCATTTTTATTTCCTTAAGATTTTATACCCTCTGAAGAACATCCTGCATATTACCCATTTACCATTTTAAACATTTGTTTGTATTTTATGTGTATGAGTACTTTGCCTGCATGTATGTATATGCACCACATGTGTGTCAGTGTCCTCTGAAGCCAGAAGATGGCATCAGATCCCTTGGATCTGCAGTTAGAGACAGTTGTGAGCTGCCATATGGGTTCTGGGTACTGAGCCTGGGTCTTCTGGAAGAACAGCCAGTGCTGTCAACCTCTTAGGCATTTCTCTAGCTCCCTCTTTTGTTTCTGTTGTTTTAGACAGGGTCTTAGTTTGTTTTTTAAGGTGTGTGTGTGTGTGTGTGTGTGTGTCTGTAATTGTGTGTATACAGGTCCCACAGTGTAGAGGTCAGAGAATAACTTTTGAGAGTCATTTTATTCTTCCTGTTGTGGGTTCTGGGTTCTGAGGGTTGAACTTGAGTCATGATGCTTGAGTTTACTTGCTGGGCCATCTTCCAAGTCCCAGTTGTGTGGATTTTTTCTTTTTGTTTTGTTTTTCGATGATGTATTTATTTATGTACATTGCTGTTTTGCCTGCATGTATGTCTGTGTGAGGTTATTGGATCCCCTGAAATTGGGGTTATAGTTGTGAGCTGCCATGTGAGTGCTGGGAACTGAACCTGGGACCTCTGGAAGAGCTACCAGTGCTCTTAACCTCTGAGCCATCTCTTCAGCTCCTGATTTTGTGCTTTTAAGACATGGTGACCTCAGAATTACTGTGTAGTCAAGGCTGACCTTGAACTCCCAGTCCTTCTTGCCTCATCATCCCAAAGCCTGAGATTACGGGCTGAACTGCCAGGCCTGTCTTTGTTATCAGTTGTCTTGAGTCGTGCTTTCTATAGTTTTGAGACTGAGTCTCCGTTGTGGCCGCCCTGGAATTCAATACATACATCAGGCTGGTCTCAGACTCAACAGAGATCTAGCTACCTCTGACTATAGAGTACTGGAATTGAAGGTGTATGCACAACACATGGCAAGAATTTGTTTTGAACATTGTGGGGATTGATTTTGAAAACAGTTATCTGATGGTCCGTCTCCATTCTTGATTCTTCAGACTCAGGTTGCACCTGGATGTCATGTATGCTAGTCAGGCCTTCTTCTGAGCTGCATTCGCAAATATCTGACAACCTTCACTGGGCAAAAACTCCACAAAGTGCTTTTTTTTTCCAAGACAAAGTTTCTCTGTATAACAGCCCTGGCTGTCCTAGAACTCACTCTGTAGACCATGCTGGCCTCGAACTCACAGAGATCCTCCTGCACCTACCTCTGCCTCATGAGTGCTGGGATTAAAAGCATGAGCCACCACCTCCTGGTTTAAAATATTTTTTCTTTTGTTTCCTATTTGGACTTTTTTGAGATAGACTCCTGTTCCATAACTCAGATTAGCGTGGAACTCACTGTAGCCCAGGCTGGCTACAACTCATGATTCTCTTTTCAGCATCCTGAATACTGGGGTGTAGGTGTGAGCTGTCACACCCTACTAAGTCATCATTTATGTTGAAAGTAGTCACACTTTCACACTCTAGTATTCTTCTAGTTTAGGTCATTTGTCAGGATGGCATTAAGGTGTTTTCCCCGCACTGGACAAGAGCCTTCCTAATGTTCTACAACCGAGTGGCTGACCTTGAGTCTCCCCAGTATCCCTGAACTGTGGATCCTCAATATTCGTCTGAAACTGGCATTAGAGACCTGCACCACCAGGCCAGATAGGCGCTGCTGTTGAATCTGTTTTTATTTTTTTGAGACAGGGTCTTATTAAGTATCCCTGACTAACCTGAAACTCACTGTGTAGACAAGGCTGGTCTGGAATTCACAGAGATCTTCCTGCCTCTGCTTCTGGACTGCTGGGATCAAAGATGAGCACCACCCAGGCTAGATGAGATCATCAGATCCTTGGGAGCTGGATTTAAAAAGGGTGTGAGCCTCCTGACGCAGGTGCCGAGAACTGAACTCTTCCCTGAGCCCAGGTCCCCTGGAAGAGCCGCAAGCTCTCTTAAAAGTCATTCGATTCTGAGCTGGGGAGATAGTTTAGTGTTAGAACACTTGCCTAGCATGAGTGAAGCCATGGGTTCAATACCCACTATGTAAAAATTAAATATATATAAAATAAATTTTAATTTCCAGAACTTCCATTTCAAACTTTGGCCTCATTTTCCTTGCAAATTAATGAGTACTTTTGTTATTGTTTAAAGAGCCATTTCTCTCCCTTGAAATACTGTTTCCTAACTTGTAACAAGTTGGAAACAATTGAAAATTCTAATACTCTAGCTAGTGTAGTGCTATGGTTCTGGAATTGTATTTTTAGATATTCAAAGTAAAATATTCTAAGAAATCCAAGAGGGGGGGAAAATGAACACCCTTACACCAACCAAATTTAAGTGCTTTGTGCTGTTTTCCTCCCTGACCTTCTAGGCTTAGTGAACTTTTAGGTAGGCCCTCACCCAGATAGTAACTCAGAGGAAACAAGACATCCAACTGTAATTTTATAGTGATATGTCTTTATGTCTTTATGCATTTTAGTCAGAAGGATTCTAGTATGTCACAGCTAACAACAGAGAGTTATATTGGATTGTGGGATCTCATTTATCCTTGATTTTTTTGTTGTTGTTTTTTGTTGTTGTTGTTTTTGTTTTTCAAGACAGGGTTTTGCTGTAGCTTTAGAACCTGTCCTGGAACTAGCTCTTGTAGACCAGGCTGGCCTAGAACTCACAGAGATCCGCCTACCTCTGCCTCCCGCTTGCTGGGATTAAAGGCGTGTGCCACCACCGCCCGGGCCTTGATTCATTTTTATTATGTGACTTTTTTTTTTCTTTGGTTTTTTGAGACAGGGTTTCTCTGTAGCTTTGGAGCCTGTCCTGGAACTCACTCTGTGAACCAGGCTGGCCTCAAACTCGCAGAGATCCGCCTGCCTCTGCCTCCCAAGTACTGGGAAGTGCTGGGATTAAAGGCGTGTACCACCACCCTCTGGCGAGAACTACTATTTTCAGGGATGAGTAGTATGTAATAACTCCAGTGTCAGATTTGAAGGCCACACAGGTTACCAATTTATCTTTGAAAATTGGGAGAGTTGCAGTAAGGAAAATTTATTTTCAACTATTTTTCCTAAATATCACAGCTTGAAAAGCTCTATTAAACAACAAGAGTTTGATGTTAAATTTCTAAGTGACATCAGTTCAATTCATGACAAGGAAATGAATATTGGCAATCTCATTTTAAAGCCATAAAGACAAAGTTAAATGGATTTCCTCAGTGCTCAGTGTTAGTTCACAGCAATGCCAAGATTAGGTCCCCTGAGATCTCAATTCCTGTGTTTACATGAAAGTTTGATAAACTCATGCAGTTTATGTCACATAACTGCTGGAGAAATATAAGGTTTCTGTAAATAGAATTATTTTGCATTGGTGGGTTGAGTGTTCTCCCTCAGTGGCCGATCATGGTTAGGCCCTGGGTTAGATCTCCAGCATTAAAAACAAACAAAACAACACATTAAATATAATGATTCTCATGTGGTTTCTTGTTTTGTTTTGTTTTTCTTTTTTTTTTTTTTTTTTGGTTTTTCGAGACAGGGTTTCTCTGTGGCTTTGGAGCCTGTCCTAGAACTAGCTCTTGTAGACCAGGCTGGTCTCAAACTCACAGAGATCCGCCTGCCTCTGCCTCCCGAGTGCTGGGATTAAAGGCGTGCGCCACCACCGCCCGGCGAGCTAGCTCTTGTAGACCAGGCTGGTCTTGAACTCACAGAGATCCTTCTGCCTCTGCCTCCCAAGTGCTGGGATTAAAGGCGTGTACCACCACCACCCAGCAGGTGTGTTTTTGAAACAAGGTCTTGCATAAGTGGCATAGGCTTGCCTTGAATTCACTTATATAGCCCTGGCTGATATTGAAATTACAGCATTCCTCCTGCTTTAGTGCCCCGTGCAATGCTGTTTTTGATTGTTCCATTTGTGAGATAGGATCTTAAGTATCCATGCTAACCTCAGACTCCTATGCAATTGAGGATATCCTTGCACTTCTGATCCTCCTGCCTCTACCTCCCTATATTTACACAGTAGTACTGTGCTATTTATTCATGCCCAGGGCTTTGTGCATGCTAAATAAGTATTCACTCAACTACATTTCTACCTCCTCTGGTCTCTCTTAAGGAATATGTTGACCTTAGCAAAGCTATATTTTTTGTTGTACTTTTTAAAGGCAGAGCTACATTTCAGAGGCATTTATATAACACATTAGTTGTGACTAAGAATACTGAATATTAATGAAGCCTCTTTTACAGTTACAGTTCATGAAAATGTACTAGGAAGTTACAACATTAAGCACATATTTTTACTTATTCAAAGAACATTTCAAAATCAGTTTTCTGTAAGTGTATTGCAGAAATAAGTTGTAATGTGTTTTCTACATAAGCGTTTTTACATCCCGAGCATGAAACGGTTGTCAACAGCTGATGAGAGTGAGGGTTGGAAGAGTGTTGAGTGTCAGCAACACAGTGCTCCTTCACAGAGCAAATGCATCTCCTGCCTGTCTCAGCGCCATCATAGCTGTATTTTCTACAATTAGAGAGGGAAGAACGGCCAGTTTCCGGGGTAAACGCTGACTGATCCAGTGTTTTAAAATGTCAACTTAGAATTCAGTGCCAGCGTCTCATCTCGGCAGACATTTATCACAGCTGCCAACAATGAGTGCAGTGATGGCCGTAATGAAGTACTGCTGGGTTCTTTCCGCATTTCAGACTAGAATTCAGGGGGGCTCTCATTTAATAACCAACATGGAAAACCGACTCACATTAGGAGATGACCAATTATAGTTCTCCCTTTGTAAAAGACCTTTCCTCTAAATAGTAAGTTCTTAGTGAGTGTAGGGTCATACACTAAAATCCCAACACGTTAGAGGTGAAAGCAAGAGAATTAAAAAGTTGACGTCATCGACAACTGCATGGTACCCTGTTCTCAAGACCAAAACTAGCGGGGTGCTGAGGCAGGGAACTCTTGAGTTGAAGTCCAGCCAGCCAAGCCAGGTCTATAGTGAGAAACTCTTTAAAAATATAGCAACAGCAAAATGCACAAAAAGAAACTGAGGCCTTTTAAAGTATTTAAAATATTAAGTTACAGCCGGGTGGTGGTGGCGCACATCTTTAATCCCAGCACTTGGGAGGCAGAGGCAGGTGGCTCTCTTTGAGTTTGAGGCCAGCCTGGTCTACAAGAGCTAGTTCCAGGACAGGCTCCACAGCTACAGAGAAACCCTGTCTCGAAAAACATATATATACACATATATACACACACATATACATATATATATATATATTTACAAACACTTATAATATGCTACAAAGTGGCAACAGTAAGCACAAATTACTGGTGCCTTTGTTGTATGGCAGGGAGTCTGCTAATGCTACACAAACTTAGAATTTAGACGTCACAGTGGAAGTATTATAGCCATTATAGAGACTGGAAATCAGACACAGAGAGCTTAATCTGAAAAACTTCTCCAAGGTCATACAGATGGTAAGTAGCAAAGCCATAGTTCAAACCCAGGCTTCAAAGCTAATGCTGGTAAACGGGCCCTGTAAATATAAATGCAGTTGCTAAGCGGTGAGAACCACAGCATGCCAAACTCCAGGATGCCACACAATCATTATACCCATTTCTCGGCAAAAGCATTTGCATGTTCGTAATACCGCAGACCAGACTCCCACCCCATCCCAGCCTTCAGACATCTACTTTTCTCTGTAGTCAGGACAGAAACAGGCGAGGTATCCAAAGCATCACATTAAGACCACAAAGGCTGATTTGCTTTTCTTTACTAGAATTATAAAGATATTTAAGACATTGACAGTGAATTAACCGTGTAATCTCTCTGCAGAGGATCATAGTAAAGGGAACCTTATCGTTAGACAATGGATTTCGGTAAAGGGAACTTACTCCTAAAGTGCCATTTTTATTTTAATTATGAATGTCAGTACGTTTGTATACACAGGAGTGCAGTGTGCCAAGCAGCCCAGTGGAACTGGGTTACAGGCAATCGTGAGTCCCTGGACGTGGGTTCTAGGAGCTGAGCGTAGGTCCGCTGGAGGAGCCGTTGCATGCCGCGCTCCATACACAAACCTCTGGAAGGCTCAGTGGTGCTTGAATCCGTACCTCCTTGGGAGGCTGAAGCAGGGGATGGGCTTGAGCCCAAGAGTTCTGTCAACACAGGAAAACCCCTGTCAACACAGGAAAACCCATTTAACCCCATTTCAAAAGCAGGTAGGCCATTCAGACCTGATAATTATTTTCTTTGTTATTTTGTTACTTGGGATAGAGTCTAGCTCTGTAGCCCAGGCTGGCCTATAGAACCCTCCTGCTTCCTTGTGTTTTAAGACAAGATCTCCTTGTTTGGCTTTCAACTTGCTAAGTAGCGGAGGATGGCCTGGAGCTCCTGATTTCTTCCCTCACATTCATGTCTGGGGTCACAGGCATGTTGTAGAACTCCTGCTTTTGCAGTAGTGAGGGTAGAACCCAAGACCTTTGACACATTAGATAAGTACTCTACCTGCTAGGTTACATTTAAAGCCCCTTTACTGGCTTTATACATTGAAAGAATGTTATTGGTACAATACTTTCTACTAATAAATGATCATACACACACACACCATGTACATACCCTGTCCTGTCCAGCACAGTTTGGTGCTGATGGGGGCAATGAGGGAATGAAGAAATGGCAGACACATACACAGAAACTGAGGTCAGGTGGGCCATACTAGCTCTAATGGAGCAGCATCAACTATGGAGCATCCTGGAGCCTCGTATATCTATCATAAGAACATCTCGTGTATATATATCGTAAGAGGGAAGGGGTAGGGGGTCTCGGTGGGGAGCAGTCTCTGGCTGCCGTCATCCAGAAGGAAAAAGCTGCAGCTGCTAGTTTCACACCTGGCAGCTGGTTCAGAAACACTGGTAATCCTCCATGCCTCTAAGCCTCACCTGGAAGAAGGCTTTGCCTGTTCCTGTTCCTGTGAGGCTTTGGTCCTTGTTAACAATACACAGTCTCTTGGGACTTAATCCATCCCTTTCACAGTCACTCAGGGCTTCTTTGGCTTCCCATACATACTTAATTTTTAAGGTTTTTTTTTTTTTTTTTTGAGACTACCTGCCTCTGTTCCGAGTGCTAGAATTAAAGGCATGTATGCCACCACTCCAGGCACGTACATAGATATATTTTGACTCACTGTGATAGTCACACAGAGCGTATCTGTATCACATTTATGCCTTTAAGAGGGACTGGGTAATTGTGTGCTACAGGCAGATGTAAAAGTCAGAGGACGGCTTGGGAAAGCCAGGACCCAGCGTGGCTTGTCAGACTAGCTCTTAAGTGGTTAGTCATTGTCTCTACCAGAGATACAGGTTTGAAGATGGTCTTGCTTTGTAGTACCATCTGACTTGAATTCGTGATCATCCAGCCTCAGCTTACCATGTGCTGGGATTATTGCATGCATCGATGCATCACCACACCCGCTTCAGTTACATTTGCTAATGACTAATTCAGTCATCAAATATTTACGGAGTATGTCTTATGTGCCTGCTGTCATGAATACCAGGGGTGTAAAAATGAACAAGACACACAATTTTGTCCTGGTGGAGTTGAGAATCTAATTAGGGAATATCGGTACATTATAAAGGATAATATGTAATATATACAATACTAATAATTGCTGGCTCCAGAAATAAAGGGTAAAGATTTATCAGTAGGAATTGCTGGTGTGTATGGGGCGGGGGGAGAGGATGAATAGCCTTGTAGACATTTAAACTCTGGAGAAAATGTGTTGAGCTGGGATACTAGCTGCCTAGTATCCGTAAAGCCCTGGTTTGCCACCAAAATAAAATCTCACTCCTGTTCTCTGGAGACATAATTTTATAAACAGTCTTTGAGACTGTTATAAAACATTATTTGAGACTGTTCTCTGTGTAGCCCTGTGTGGTCTTGGAACTTGCTCTGTAGCTCTGGCTAGTCTTGAACTTGCTATTTGCCTGTTTCTGCCTCCCAAGTGCTGGGATTAAAAATGTACTTCACCTCATTCCCCATTATGATTTATTTATTTATTTTTATCTTTGTGCATTGGTGTTTTGCTTGCATGTATGTTTGTATGAGGGTGTTGGATTCCCTGGAACTGGAGTTACAGACAGTTATGAGCTGCTGTGTGGGTGCTGGGAATTGAACTCAGAACCTCTGGAAGAGCAGCAAGTGCTCTTCACCTCTGAGCCATCTTGCAGCCCTGATCTATGTTTCATTTACATCTACTTGTAGACTGAAGTAAGTTTATACACTATTTTAATGTGCTATGTTTTGACTGTGCCTCCTCACATGAGGTCAGGTGAAGATTTTCTAATTGTGGCACTCAAAAAGTTTGAATTTGAAGCATGTGATGTTTTTGGATGAAGGATATCCTATATTGTGAAAGCAGAGGTGACAGGTTTGCTGTTATTAACGGCTATGATCTCTGTCAGGCATGGTAGTTCACACCTCCAATCCCAGCAATGGGCAGGTAGAGACAAGTGAATCTCTGGGAGTTTGAGGCCAGCCAGGTCTACATAGTAAGTTCCAGGACAGCCAGAGCTACGTAATAGAGAGACCTTGCTTAAAAAACAAAACAAACAGCACTCTTGTGCCACCACCCCCTGCAAAAAAAGGGATATCTGACCTGCATGGCCAGAATAAAACTATTTCTCACATCTCCTCTACAGTCACTGGCTACAAAACATTACTGCCTCCTTCTAACCTCTTATTGTAGTCTCAAATGATGCTTTCTGTGATTATGTCTTCAGAAGGCAGGAGACATACAATTTGTGCATTTTATTTAAATACTACAGTTATTTAGCACATGCCACAATGAACCATGGAAGTCAGAAGACAACTTGCAGACATGTTTTCTCCTTCCTCAGTATGAGTCCTGGGAATTAAACTTAGGAGTCTGTAGGGACCTGAAATGTTGCTCAGATAGTAAAAACAAGTTAGGAGACAAGATACTCAGCAGAAAAAGGAATGAAAGTGCAAAGAACGGAAACAGCTTGGTGCGTGTATAACACCATTATGGTGGCCCACATTCAGATCCCTAGTACCCATGTAAGACCCATATGTGGTCTTATATCTTCCTTTTACCTCAGCACTGGGCATGGGGGACAGAGAGAAGAGCATTGCTAGGGTTTGCTGCCTGCCTTGGCCTCTCTGGAAAACATCTCCAGGTGAGTGAGAAACCCTGTCTCAAGGGTTGTAGCAGGACACCCAACATCTTCCTCTGGCAGTGCATTCCATGGATATGTGTATATACACAGACAGCTTTAATGCCAAGTGCAAACCAAGAATTGGTGGTGGATGTAGGCCAAGTAGACAAGGTAGAAACAACATAAAGGAAAATGTGTGCTGTTGCATCGGATGTTATAGGTGTCTATCACAGAGAGCTTGACTGTTAAGTGGTGTGGTGTTTTTATCTTGAGATATCTTAGTCAGGGTGTGGTGATATACTGGCCAGTTTGTTTCTAAGAAACAATTCTATTTTTACTAAGGAAGAGCTGTTGGGTGGGGAATTTATAATCTTATTTTGTTTCAAATTTATTTAGCATACAAAAATGTTTTTCCTTTTGGATTCTGGCAAGAAAGACAGCCAATTGAAAAAACATCTGAGCCGGGCGGTGGTGGCGCACGCCTTTAATCCCAGCACTCGGGAGGCAGAGGCAGGCGGATCTCTGTGAGTTCGAGGCCAGCCTGGTCTACAAGAGCTAGTTCCAGGACAGGCTCTAAAAAAGCTGCAGAGAAACCCTGTCTCGAAAAACCAAAAAAAAAAAAAAAAAAGAAAAAACATCTGGTGTTGGTTGAGTGAGGGAATGGCAAACCTTGTAAAAACTACTTATAGTACTTTTTTGTTTGTTTGTTTTTTGAGACAGGGTTTCTCTGTAGCTTTGGAGCCTGTCCTGGAACTAGCTCTTGTAGACCAGGCTGGCCTCAAACTCACAGAGATCCTCCTGCCTCTGGCTCCCGAGTGCGCCACCATGGAAAAGTATTTCTTAAAATTTCTCAGCCAGGTGGTGTGGAGCACACCTTTAATCCCAGCATGCAGGAGGCAGAGGTAGTAGGATCTCCATGAGTTCAAGTCCATCCTGATCTACGGAGCAAGTTCCAGGATAGCCAGTGCTATAACAGAAAAACCCTGTCTCGAAAAAACAAACCAAAACAAAACTCTCCATCTTTAATTATGGGTTTCTTTTTGGCTATTCTGTTTTAACCTTTCCCCAAAGTGTTCCTACTACTATAAGATTTGACTTGTCCCAGATTTATGAAAAGGAGACCACAAGTTATACATTTTCTTTCAGTGAAGTGCCATTTTTTGTAGTAGTTGCTGTCCAGTACCCCTTTAACGTTAAGTACCATTGAGTAGCTTACAGTAATTAGCTCACCCTGGCAGTTGTGCTTGTCTTTTTAAAAGGTCACTCAGCAGGCTGCAGTCCTCTTGACTGTTTCTGGAGTGTGTAATAGGCCTTTATTAGAGCATGAGACTGGTGCTGCTGTCAGCTGGTTCTGGCTTCCACGTGATTGTTGTCCTGAAGTCTAGCCTAGACTTCTTATGTGATAGCAGGAGTGATTCTGGAAGATGCCGCTGTGTTTCTTAGGCCAAGCCTTGGAAACCACTCGTTATCACTGCATAGTGCTTGTTTTCTCTTAGCCTTTATGTGTTTGATATGTGTGCTCACTGCCACGCTCATCTGCGTGAATGTGATTGTGCGCGTGCCACAGTGGACTTGGGAAAGTTAGAGGACAACCTTATGGGTCACTCATCGCCATTGTAGCTGTTCTGTGAAGCCCCCGAGATTCTGTGTCTGCCTCCCACCTGCCTGACACTGCCCATCTGGCTTTAAATGGATTCTGGAGATTTGAACTCAAGTTCTCATGCTTGGGTAGCAAGAACAATTTCCCACTGGATAGTCTTCTCAGCCTTGTCTTTTTGTTGTTGGTTTTGGTTTTGTAGATAGGGTCTCAGTATTTAGCCCAGCCTAGCTTCAAACTCATGATCCTTCTGCATTTGTCTCCCAAGCATTGTTGTTGCAGGCATGGACTCTGTAGCCAGCTGAGAGCTACCTTTCAAAGCTAAGTAACTCCTCAGTGTAATTCCTTCATAAGGAAAGGTGGGAGCCTAGAGGCTTCTTTTTATCTTAAACTTTCCACTTACATGCATGTAACACATTTTATTATCCATTCATTTGTAGTTGGACACTCAGCTTACATCTGTCTTTGGGCTACTGGGAATAATGCTGACCCTGTGACCAACAATTTGATGAAAATACCCATATTTATTATTTTGAGGCATGGTCTTTCTGTGTATCCCTGGCTGACTTAGAAGTCACTGTGTGGTGATATTTCATTTGTATTTTAATAAACAAAGCTTGCCTGAAGATCAGAGAATAAAACAGTCCCACTGGTCAACCTTCAGACCAGGCAGTGATGACACACCTTTAGTCCCAGTAGCCACACTACTTTGCCTTAGAAACTAGGTGGTAGTGGTGCACACCATTAATCCTAGCCCTAGAGAGGACTATAAAATGGGAGGAGATAGCTCTCACACACAGTCTTATTCTGAAATTCCTGGGGATAGGATCGCTATTTCGGACTGAGGTAGAGGTAAGAGCCAGTGGCTGGCTGTTTTGCTTTTTCTGACTTTCAGGTTGAACCCTAATTCTCTGGGTTTTTATTAATTGTGTACATCAGTGTGTAGATTAGGCTAGCCTCAAGCTAACACATCTGCCTGTTTCTGCTTCCTGAGTGCTGGGATTAAACGTGTGGGCCACCATGCCCTGCCAGATGAAAATATTGATCTGTACAGTCCAGTATTTAGTGATCTTAAAGTAGAATAAATACAAAGATATCTGCACCTGGCTAAATTGTTATCAAACTATTTTAAGACAAAATCTGGAAACAAAAAGAAAATAATTCATATACAAAGAAGAGCACTATGGTTAACAGCTGACTTTGATCAGCTATTCAGATGTGATATGTACCCACAACCCAGCCTTTGGGAGTCTGTGGTAGGATCTCTAGCCTGAAACAAGCAGAAGGAACAGTGAAAAGCCAGAAAGCATTGGATGATATTCAGTGTTTCAGAAAAAACATGATCAAGATTGTGGGGTTGGTGTTGCTTAGCAGTGGAGACGTTAGGCAGCATGTGTAGGGCTCTGGGTCCAGTCCCCAGCACCACCAGAAAGAAAATAGAAAGAATTCTAGCTAGGCTTGGTTGTTGTATGCCAAAAGTCACAACTAGGAAAGCTGAGCGGTAGGATCCCTTTGAGTTCATATGTTAGAAAGTAGTGAGACTCTGCCTCAAAAACCAAATAACTCAGAGGCAGAGACAGGCAGAACTCTGAGCGTTCAAGGCCACCCTGGTTTGCAGAATGCCTTCTGTGAAGGGCTCTGAAGCTGTACAGAGGAACAAATAAAAAAAAAAGAAAGCATATTTAACAAGTGGCACAGCAGACACTTCCTAAATATTATTTACGGAGGAACCCTTTCTTGAAAACAAACCCAAAACAAACCAAAAACCCCAAAGAACAAAAGCACTTATCTGTGTATTCAGACCCCTGAGACTTTAAACAGATAACCTTAAAAAATGGAAGCATTTGTGTGTAAGTCATGGTCCTATACTGAAGAAAGCTTTAGTGTCTAGAACCCTTACAAGGAACCCTTGCTAGTCAATAAAACAGCCCAGTTCTAAGGTTAAAGGATTTGAATATGTATAGAGCTGGTTGTGGAAGGCTTGTCCCGCACGTGTGCTGTCCCCAGCACTGGATAGAAGGACAAAGACAGGTGTAGGCAAGAGCATAGAGAAATGTGAGCCTTTGTGATAGAAATGTGGACTGGTGCAGTCACTGCAGAAATCAGTTTAATGATTTCTTAAAATTTTATCCAAGTGTCACATTGCCTAGATGAATTAAAAATAGGTATTCATGGCCAGGCGTGGTGGTGCACACCTTTAATCCCAGCACGCTGGAGGCAGAGGCGGGGATCTCTGAGTTCAAGGCCAGCCTGGTCTATGGAGTGAGTTCCTGGACAGCTAGTGCTACAGAGAAACCCTGTCTCAGAAGAAAACAGTGCTGGTGCTGATAGGAGTATTTACGTATTCACAATATCCAGGAGGCTTGTTAACAGCCAAGGTGACCACTAACGTGAATGCAGAAGAAAGTGTATATGTAGAGGACCTGAAAAGAGGTGAGCACTGATAGCAGTGCAGTGTAGATAAATCTCAGAGCCATTATTTCTTTTTACATTTTTTATTGATATCTATTGAGCTCTACATTTTTCTCTGCTCTCCTTCCTGCCTCTCCCCTCCACCCTCTAATCCTCCCTCAAGGTCCCCATGCTCCCAATTTATTCAGGAGATCTTATATTTTTCCACTTTCTACTTCCCATGTAGATTAGATCTATATAAGTCTCTCTTAGTGTCCGCATTGTTGTCTTAAGTTCTCTGGGATTGTGGTTTGTGGGCTGGCTTTCTTTACTTTATGTTTAAAAACCACCTATGAGTGAGTACATATGATAATTGTCTTTCTATGTCAGGGTTACCTCACTCAAAATAATGTTTTCTAGCTCCATCCATTTGCCTGCAAAATTCAAGCTGTCATTTTTTCTGCTGTGTAGTACTCCATTGTGTAAATGTACCACGTTTTCCTTGTCCTTTCTTCAGTTAAGGGGCATTTAGGTTGTTTCCAGGTTCTGGCTGTGACAAACAAAGCTGCTATGAACATAGTTGAGCCCATGTCCTTGTGGCACAATTGAGCATCCTTTGGATATATACCCAAAAGTGGTATTACTGGGTCTTGAGGAAGGTTGTTTCCTAATTTTCTGAGAAATTGTCACACTGACATCCAAAGGGGTTGTACCAGCTTGCATTCCCACCAGCAATGCAGGAGTGTTCCCTTTTCCCCACAACCTCTCCAGCATAAGTTGTCATCAGTGTTTTTGAGCTTGGTCATTCTTACAGGTGTAAGATGGAATCTCAGAGTTGTTTTGATTTGCATTTCTCTGATGACTAAGGATGTTGAACATTTCCTTAAGTGTCTTTCAGCCATTTTAGATTCCTCTGTTGAGAGTTCTCTGTTTAGGTCTGTACTCCATTTTTTTAAATTGGGTTATGTGATCTTTTGGTGTCCAATTTCTTGAGTTCTTTGTATATTTTGGAGATCAGTGAAGATCTTTTTCCATTTGTAGGCTGTCGTTTTGTCTTGTTGACTGTGTTCTTTGCTTTACAGAAGCTTTTCAGTTTCAGGAGGTCCTATTATAATTGTTTCTCTCAGTGTCTGCTGCTGGGGTTATATTTAGGAAGTGTCTCCTGTGCCAATGCGTTCAACTGTACTTCCCACTTTCTCTTCTATAAGGTTCAGTGTGGCTGGATTTATATTGAGGTCTTTTATCCATTTGAACTTGAGTTTTGTGCATGGTGATAGATATGGATCTATTTTCATTCTTCTACATGTTGATATCCAGTTATGCCAGCACCACTTGTTAAATATGCTTTCTTTTTATTATTTGATATTTTTTGCTTCTTTATCAAATATCAGGTGTTCAAAGATGTGTGTATTAATATCCGGGTCTTCAATTTGGTTCCATTGGTCCTCCTGTCTGTCTTTATGCCAATACCAGGCTGTTTTCAGTACTGTAGCTCTGTAGTAGAGTTTGAAGTCAGGGATTGTGATGCCTCCAGAAGTTCTTTTATTGCACAGGATTGTTTTGGCTATCCTGGGTTTTTTGCTTTTCCATATGAAGTTGAGTACTGTTCTTTCGAGGTCTTTGAAGACTCAGAGCCATTATTAAAAGAGATCAGTGATGCATAACACAGCATGTTTCGATTTCCTTTGTATGAAGTAACCAGGCATAAGAAAATTCATATACTGGAAAAAAACAGTGGCTGTCTGGATTATAAGGAACAGTGTGGCTCCCAAGTGATTTCTTAATGGATACAGACTGTTCTGAGGGGATAAGGACATTCTGGAGCTAGGAAGATGGTAATAGCACAGCAATTTTAAGTACATTAAAATGTACTAAGATCCCACTAAAATGTACACTTCAAAACAATAAAGTATTCCCCTCCCCATGCTCTAAGACATCCCTCTTCTACCCTTGGACATCAGAGCTCCTGAGCGTTTGGACATCATCTCTACATGCTACATGCTAATAATCTTCAGCATTCATCTCTCTCTCTCTCTCTCTCTCTCTCTCTCTCTCTCTCTCTCTCTCTCTCTCTCTCTCTCTCTCTCTCTCTCTCTCTCCACACACACACACATACATAGATGCACAGACCTACTGATAAATGTTTTTCCAGAGAAACTTTTTTATTCAGAAACTGAGGCATATGAATTCAAGGCTAGCTTGGGCTATAGATCAAGACCCTGTTTTAAAAACTCAAATCAAAGCTCAAAACATTAGAGGAAATTTTTTAAATCCCTAATAAGCAAGCACCAAGACATTTGTTTGCAGATCTGTCTTACATGAATTATTAAAGGCTGTTCAAACTTAAAGAATATGGTACCAGATGGTAACTTGAAGAAAAACCACTATGAATGTTAGTTACATAGGTGAATATAAAAGACTATAAATATTTATAAACTGTCCTTTCATTGTCTTAGCTAAATTGAAAGTTGTATAATTAAGAACTATATAGTTTTTGTTTTATTAGATTAATATGTAATTGTAAAAGAAAAAAGGAAAAAGTAGTGCTCTCTTGTCATTTCTGTATTTTATAGAAAGTGAGCAGTCTGAAATATGTTGTGGCTAGTTAGGGTGTATACTGGGTTATTTAACTTTATTTTATGTGCATTGGTGTGAAGGTGTCAGATCCCCTAGAACTGGATTTTCAGACAGTTGTGAGCTGCCATGTGGGTGCTAGGAATTGAACCTGGGTCCTCGGGAAGAGCAGTAAGTGCTCTTAACCACTGAGCCATCTCTCCAGCCCCTAGGGTGTATACTGGAATTGCTAGAACAACCATTAGGAAAATAATTTTAAAAACATTTTTTAAATGAAGAAATTAAAGCCAAGTGGTGGTGGTGTATGCCCTTAGTTCCAGCACATAGGAAGCAGAGGCAGGTGGATCTCTGAGCTCCAGGACAGCCAGGACTACACAGAGAAACCCTGTCTTGAAAAACAAACATAAGGGGAAAAAATTAAGAAATAGATGGTTCAACAGTTAAGAAACTGTTCTTCGCCGGGCGGTGGTGGCGCACGCCTTTAATCCCAGCACTTGGGAGGCAGAGGCAGGCGGATCTCTGAGTTCGAGGCCAGCCTGGTCTACAAGAGCTAGTTCCAGGACAGGCTCTAGAAACTACAGGGAAACCCTGTCTCGAAAAACCAAAAAAAAAAAAAAGAAAAAGAAAAAAAAAACTGTTCTTCCCGAGGCCAGCCTGGTCTACAAGAGCTAGTTCCAGGACAGGCTCCAAAGCTACAGAGAAACCCTGTCTCAAAAAAAAAAAAAAAAAAAAAAAAAAAAGAACAAAAAATAAAAAGAAACTATTCTTCCTTGCTGCTGCTGGTGACACATGCCCCTAATTCGGCACTCTCAACAGAGACAGGTGGATCAGTGAGTTTAAGGCTCGCCTGGTCTACAGAAAAACCAAAAGGAAGAAAAAAAAAGACGAAAAAGAAAAGGACGCTTGTCCTAACAGAAGAGCAGCTCTGATTGCCAGCACCTGCATGGGCAGTTCACAGCTGTGCAGAACTCCAGTTCCAGGGGATTCCAGGGGATCAGCCTTCCCCTTCTGACCCCCGTAAGCACCAGGCATACATGTGGTGCAGAAACACAAACCAGCAAAACCTCCTACATGTAAATAAATCTTTAAAATGAAGGCATTATAATAGACAACAGAAAATATCTATTCAAAAGCATAAAGGAAAAAAAGGAGGGATAGTGTTACTGAGATGCTCTGCTTTTAACCCCTAGCTTTACCATCAGAGTGTGACCAAGGCAGTTTTCTTACCTCTTTGAGAATCAGGCACATCCTAGAAAAAAACAAAGCAAAATCACCCATTCACCATTGAGTGCCTTGGAAGCTGGTAACAAAATCAAGTACAGCCCTCAAGAGAAAATGCCATTCTGGCTCTGTAAAGAAGCACAGGAGATGGCACTCAGGGCCATTCAGATGGAAAGAATTAAAATAACACATTCAGAAACACGTAGACTGAGAGACATGCCTAATCAAGGAGAAATGGGTTAAACACGTCAGTCATATGTTCTTTAATGATTGGCTGGGCCTGGTGGGACTTACCTTTTAGTACTAGCACTTAGGAGACAAAGGCAGGTGAATCCCTGTGAGTTCAACCCATCATGGTCTGTGTAGGGAGTTCCATGCCAGCTACGGCTACAATAGTGAGATTCTTCTGGGTTCTTTTTTACTGTTTAATTTTTGAAAGGCTTGGGTTGTGAGAGTCGCTAATAGGATTGAACTTCAGCTGTGTAGAGAAGATAGCCTGGGCTCAGAGGCAGAGGTTAAAAACAGGGATGGAAAGATGACGTGCTGTGTATGCTGGAGCTGGGACTCCTAGAACGAAGTGTGATCCATTGACAGTAGCATTAAAAAGAATAAAATACTTTTAGAAATAAACATTAAAAGCTTATGTACTGAAAAACTCAATTACTGGCAGAAATCAAGGTGATCCTAAATAAATGGAGACATAATCTGTATTTCTAGTTTGGGAACTCATTAGCTTTAGGACAGCGGTGTGTGAATGGCACTCTGTAGTCAGAGTTCAGTGAGGATCTCTGTAGCCCTAGCTGTCCGGGAACTGCTGTCTAGATCAAGCTAGCTTTGAACTCAGATCTGCCTACCTCTGGGGTCTGTAGCAGGAGCTCCCACTGTAACTCAGAGAACAGAGAAAGTCCCTTTAACAGACCTGGGAGAGGGGCTTCTGCCATTAAAGTTTAGGGAACTCTTGAGGTTGGAGGGGAGGGGTTTCTGGATTAGTATAGGCGCTAGATTGGATATAAGGTCAAGGTAATTTAGGAAGCTGATGTATCGTCCCACCATACCTTGGGCCTTTATATCTGGCTATGGATCCCCATTGTGAGGAAGGTAAGAGGACAACCTTCACCGATTGGTGGTGGGGCACACTCAGGAGGCAGAGACAGGCAGAGCTCTGAGTTTGGGACCAGCCTGGTCTATAGAGTGAGTTCCAAAACAGGCTCCAAAGCTACAGAGAAACCCTGTATTGAACCCCACCCCACCCCACCTCCCAGAAAGAGGACAACTGTCAGCCATCAGTTCTCCTGACGATGGCTCCAGGGTTTGAACTAGATCATCAGGCTTGACAGCATTTGCCTCCTAAATCATTTTGCTGGCTCCCCACTTTTTTTTTTCTTTTTTGACCTTTCTCCAGAGGGAATTGCCTCCCACTTGTGAATGTGATCAAATTTTAATGCCTGATGCAATGGCTTTTTTTTTTTAACAGATGTTCTCAAACAGTGATGAAGCTGTAATCAATAAAAAACTTCCCAAAGAACTCCTACTAAGGTACGTCTGAGCCCTAATTCTGTTTGGGTTGGTGGTGTACATTGTGTTTGCATGTTAAGCATAAACTTGTTGCTAGTGTTCTGTTCCCAGTGTTCCAGTGTCAGGAGAGACCAGCCTTCTGACACTGTCCTCTACACAGATGTGTTAGGGTAAGTTTGTGGCCTTCAGTGAGACTCAACTCAACAGGCTATACCGGCTTGGTCTATATTATCTGGAATTTTTAATTTATTGTAACAGTTTTTAAAAAATTGTTAGTAGTGTTTCAACTTAGACCTGCATATGATTTTGCATCTTGACTTTGCCTTTGCCTTATTGTAAGACAGAAAAATTTCAATCTTTTGAAGAGAGATTCTATACCATACCATTTTCCTACTCCTCTGTGTTTATATTAAAATGTTACCTGTACTACATGGAGTTATTTATTGCTCCTTGTTTTTAAAGCATTTTTGTATTCCTTCTGTGGTGTAGACTTAAATCCCCACCACCAACCTACCCCTTTGAGAGACAGGGTTTCTCTGTGTAGCCCTGACTGTTTTGGACCTCACTCTGTAGTCAGTCTGGTCTCAAACACAGAGCTCCACCTGCCTTTGCCTCCTTTGTGTTTTGATTAAAGGTGTGTGCCACCAGTGCCCAGTCACTTTTTTTTTCCCCTTTGAGACAGGATTTTACCATGTAGTCCAGGCTGACAGGCCAGGAATCTCACTATATAGATCAGGCTGGCCTGGAAGTAAGAGATACCATGGCCTCTGCCTCTCAAACCCTGGGTTTAAAAGTGAAAACAATGGTTCTTTTCTTCCTTAGATTATATTTAGGGTTAGGGTATTACAATGCTTTAATTTGTAGAAACTACATTGTAGCTCTATCCATGACACAAAATGCAGCCTCCAATTTAGAGATATATGACTTAGGAATTCCCTAGGAAAAAAATTGACATTTGGGGAATTATTTGCTGAGTCCCTTCACAGAATATTCTGTATTTATATAGGGTATCATTACTGAGAAGGAAAATATATTTTCTTTTGAGATTTAACAAATTATTGTGCTCAAGGACCGGGCAGGACACCGGTTTCTTCCTTTCTGTTTCTTTTTTTTTGAGACAGGGTTTCTCTATGTAGCCCTGGCTGTCTTAAAACTAGCTGTGGGGACCAAACTGGCCTTGAACTCAGATCCACCTGCCTCTGCCTCCACCACAGCTGGCCAAGATAACTATTTCTTAGTCTTTTTGTAGACAGGGTCTCACTCTGTAGCCCTGGCTGATCTGGAACTCAGTGTGTAGACCAGGCTATCTTTGAACTGCCAGATTCTGCCTCCCAAGTGCCGGGATTAAAGGAATGTACAATTGCTCCTGACTCCTAGCCCTTTTTTAAAAATTTGAGACAGATTCACAGTGACCAGGAGACCAACCTCAAGCTTGGAGACTCCTTCGCTTCCCTCACTCATTCCCATTACAGGAGTGCACTACTGCACTTGGGCTGAATTAGCCTTAGCTGCTTGGAATAGAGTCCTTGCATACAGTATTCAGAAGTCATTCAAGCTTGGTTGAATTTATGTTCCCATTATGTTCTTCTGCATCTCTTCCTTTCCACTGTTTGTGGTCATCTGCATTTTCTTTCGGATTTCATCTCTCTTTTTTCCTGACCTCAGTAGCTTATTTATTTATTTATTTATTTATTGGTTTTTCAAGACAGGGTTTCTTTGTGTAGCCCTGGCTGTTCTGGAGCTTGCTCTGTAGACCAGGCTGGCCTTGAACTCACAGAGCTCTGCCTGTTTTTTGAGACCAGTTATAGTTCTGACTGGCCTGAACCCCTGCCTGCAAAGGCCTGGGACATAAAGGCCTGTGCCAGCACGCTGGCAAGCATGACAATTCCTAGTGAGCTGTAACACTTCCTCGTGTTTGGATCAATAAGCTAGCTCAGCACTTGCTACAGTACCCTGATGACCCGAGCCTGATCTCCAGAACCCATGGAAAGTAGAGAGAATGGATTACCAAGTTGTTCTCTGACCTCTACACAAACACGCACACTGGCAGTGTCCTGTCTCCCCTGGCCCCCACCACTCATACTAAATAAGAGGTTTAAAAAGGCTTCTAAAACTAATTTTTTTGTGTGGAAGATCTAAGGCCAAAAGGTAGTAAACTATCTTGTGAGCTCAGCTTCTGTTATCTTCATAAAGGAAGGAAGGAATGGAGGCGAGCTGGCACGTAAGATAAGAAAATACAGTTCCACTTCAGAACATACACCTCAGTTGGAGGTAAGCTCGGGCCCTAGCAAGTTCCAAGCCAACCAGAACTATACAAACAAACAAGAAGATCAGAATCTCTGCTGTCTGTTGCCTTTCTTGCTCAGTACTAAGACTCAAACCCGAGGCTTTAAAAATGCTAGGCAAACACTCTGCATTGAGCTATGGCCCTGGTCTGTTTGTCTTCATCATATCCTTATGGAGGTGATTTGCTTTTGAATTTTTTTATTTGTTTGTTGTTTTTGAGACAGGGTCTCCCTTACTATCCTAGAATACACTATGTAGACCAGGCTGGCCTCAAAACTCACAGATCACCTGAGTCCTCTTCCTGAGTACTGAGATAAAAAGCAAGCACTACCACACCCTACTGCAGTAATTCTTAAATGAGTTTGTTTTTATTATTGCTTTTTATGTGTATTTTATCATAGGGAGTGGTTTTTTCTGGTTTCTTCTGTTGGTTTTTGCTGGTTTTGAGAAAGGGTCTCCTTGTGTAGGCTTTCCCCTCTATCCCCCACTTCCCAAGTTCTGGGATTATAGGCCGATGCCAGCCTGTTTTTGTTTTATTGATAACAGGATCTGACTCTTTAGCACAGACTAATACAACCTTCTTGCCTTAGTCGCCCAAGTGCTGAGATTATAGACCAAGCCACCATACTTAGCTTGCCATAGGTCTTGATAACTTGAGTTGTTTCATAAATTGTCTACTTCGTTATGCTAAGGAAAGCATGTCATTTGCAATTTTACTTTGTTTTTCATCATCATCATTTTTCTTTTTTTCTTTTTTTTCTTTTTTTTTTTTTTTTTTTTTTTTTTTTTTGGTTTTTCGAGACAGGGTTTCTCTGAAGCTTTAGAGCCTGTCCTGGAACTAGCTCTTGTAGACCAGGCTGGTCTCAAACTCACAGAAATCCGCCTGCCTCTGCCTCCCGAGTGCTGGGATTAGAGGTGTGTGCCACCACTGCCCGGCCTCGTTTTGCTTTTTTCAAGACAAGATTTCTCTGTGTAACAACCCTGACTATCCTGAAACTTACTCTGTAAACCAGGCTGGCCTTGAACTCACAGAGATCCTCCTGCCTCTGCCTCCAGATTGCTGGGATTAAAGACATGCACCACCACTGCCTGGCTTTCATTATCATTTTAGGTAGAATGTTCAAGTCATTTTGAATGAAGGTGATTCTTATCTTGTTTCTGACTTCATAAAGATAATTGTCTTTTTGATGTACTAACTGACAGCCAGGAGTGTTAATAGATATGCATATTAATCTAGAGCATTGCACATTTAATATAGCAAGAACCTATAGATAGCGTAATAAATAGAATTTTTGCTATGTCATTTTTCATGGCTGTTCTATAGTTTTACAAACAGTTGCCAGTTGTCAGATTCCAGGTTTTTTCATAATTGCTATAGTAACACAGCTAAGTGAGTTTTTTCTTCTTTAACGTCTTCTAAAATATTGTTAATTATTTTATTAGAGTAACACCAGAGAGAATCATTGAGGTTAATAAGGTAGGCAGGGTGTGGTGGTGCACGTCTTTAATCCCAGCACCTGGGAAGCACAAGCAGGCAGTTCTGAGTTGAAGGACAGCTAGAGCTACATAGTGGCACCTGGAGACAGGTGGCTGGGCAGAAGTGGCCCATCCCTTTAATCTCAGCATTCTGGTGGCAGAGACAAGCAGATATCTGTGAGTTCGAGGCCAGCCTGATCTATATATATGGAGAACCCATTTACAAATAAGGAATTTCAGACTTACAGAAAAGATACAGTATGGAACCTAAGCTCACCTTTTTTTGCTGAATGTAAGTGATGCTTTACCTACCTGTAATCTCAGCATCCAGGGGTCTGAGACCAGGAGATCATGAGTTTGAGGTCAGCCTGATCTATATATAGGAATAAATAAACAATTTACAAATAAACAAAAAACTGATTTTATGAACTTGTAGGAAAGGAGGAGAAATTGCCCCTCATAAATTGGTGGTGATAATGTAAAGCTAGTATAAAACTAGTATACGGGCCAGGCAGTGGTGGCGCATGCCTTTAATCCCAGCACTCGGGAGGGGCAGGCAGGTGGATCTATCTGAGTTCGAGGCCGACCTGGTTGGTCTACAAGAGCTAGTTCTAGGACAGACACCAAAAACTACAGAGAAGCCCTGTCTTGAAAATAAAAAAAAAATAAATAAATAAAAACAACAACAAAAAAAAAAAACCTAGTATACGGAAAAAACACTTGGCAGTTCTCAAACTAAATTTAGAAATTTCATATCATCAGCATTCCCACTTTTATAGTAGTTATAATAATAATAATAATTGGAATGAGAGCTGGTAGAATGACTCAGTGACTAAAGGCATTCACCACCAAGCCTGAAGACCTGTGCTTGATTCCTGGTACCCTCTACCCATCAAATAAATTAAATGTAATAAAATAGTTGGGATGATTATAGCAGTATTACTAATAATAGTCAAAAAGTATAAATAGCCCAGTTTTTTTAAACTGAAGAGTAAACAGACTCAACTGTTACTTTAACATTTTTAAATTTATTTATTTTTATTTTATATGTGCACTGATGTTTTGCCATGGGTGTTGGATCCCTTGGAACTAGAATTACAGACCATTGTGAGCTGCCATGTGGGTGCTATGAATTGAACCCAGGTCCTTTGAAAGAGCAGTCAGTGCTCTTAACCACTAAGCCATCTCTCCAGCCCCGTTACTTTAACTCAAAGAATGAAGTATTGTTAATTCTATTATAGTAACATCGTAGAGATAGAATGCTCTATGACCTCTGTGTATGTTTTAAAACATGCTAATTGAAAGAAGTCTGTGCCAGATGGTGGTAGAACACGCCTTTAAGGCCAGCACTTGGCAGGCAGAAATAGGCGAATCTCTGTGAGTTCAAGGCCAGCCTGGTTTACAGACTGAGTTTCAGGACAGGCTCCAAAGCTACACAGAGAAACCCTGTCTTGAAAAAGTCAGACACAAAAGGCCTTATTACTCTATTCCCGTAGTAGGTAATGTCCATGGAGGCAGAGCGCAGAGTGGTAGTTATCTGAGGCTGGGGGAGTAAGTAGTACCTGAGAATGTCTGGAAGATAGTGAGGCTTTGCAGATAACTGTGCCATGTGTGGAAGTCAAAGGACTAAATTGGGAATTGGTTAGTTCCATCCTCCGTGTGAATCCTGGGCATTTAGGTCAAATCATCAGACCTATTTGCCAAGGCCCTTACCACTGCTTAAAGGTAAAGCTTTTCTTAGCTTTTCACAAATTGAAATCTCCATAGATACCAGATAATGTTCTGTAAGCAAATTTAATCACAGATTTTTATGACACCTTGTAGCATCCTATACAGCAGTTAAGACAACACTAACATCTAGAACATGCAAGTTTCAGATCGTTCATTTGACCTAAAACTGTTTTCAACTGTCAGTAATTAACACTTCCAGCTCCAGCCAAACAGTATGATTATCTCATATAAAATAAGACACAAAAATAAACCAGGCTATCAGGTTGAATGGTTTAGGGATCTACAAGGTTTTAAGCAAATTTCTTCCTGTGTTCTGTGGTAACCAGCCTCATTCTGGCTCCAAAGCTGCTTTTCCTTACAGGTACATAATGGCTGCCAGCAAATACTGTCTTTCCTTGTTCGCTCTGGGTACAGTGGTAGTTAATATTGATACCTAGTAAAGTCTTTTCTCAGATCTTAGCCAATTAGCCTAATCCTGAAAGCAGTCCCTCCAGAATGGAGCCTGGTGAAGGAGCCTGAGTTTGCTTCAGTTAGGGTTCCCTAAGTGTGATTTCCCTCAGCAGGCTCTTGATAGACTTAAGATAGCACAAAGACGTGTGCTGGGATGACAGTATCTGGGCCTAGATAAAATGTATAATGATCAGAGGTTTGTTTTTCAAAGAGTTTTAGAGACTAGGAAGTCCAAGATCAAGGTGTTGCTTTCTATAGACGGAAGGGCCCCCCTGGTGGTGATCTTCTCCGTAGATTATAACAGTCAGACAGAAGAGGGGCAGCTGGAGATGGCCTCGGTACATTGTAACAGTCAAGCAAGAACTGGGGCCCCTAGAGATGACATTCTTGATACATTGTAACAGTCAGAAGAGGGGGGCCTCTGGAGATGATCTTCTCTGTACACTGTAACAGAAGAGAGGCCACTAGAGATGATCTTCTCGGTACATTGTAACAGTCAGACAGAAGAGGGGCCACTGGCGATGATCTTCCTGGGTAGATTGTAACAGACAGAAGAGGGGCTATCCTTTTTTTTTCTCCCCCAAACAAGGTTTCTCTTGTTATCCTTGGCTATCCTGGAACTCACTCTGTAGACCAGACTGGCATTGAACTCATAGATTCACTACCTTCTGTTTCCCCAGTGCTGGGATTTAAGTTGTGTACCACTACCGTCCAGTGGTTCACTCTTTTATAAGGACCTTATCCCCCGATAAAAGCACTCTCGATCTTCCTCATAAGTGAACTACCTCTCAAAAGTTCCAATATAAGATACAGAGAAACCCTGTCTCGAAAAAAACCAAAAAAAAAAAAAAGTTCCAATGTACTTTCTGTTGTTTGGTGTCTGAGAAAAGTTTTACCAGGCTTAAGTCTAAACTCTTATAGCTGTTATTTCTACATGGGTTTTATAATAAAGATTAATTTAAATGACTGTATTTCTTGTGAGTTCATAGCGTATAAATAATCTTTTGTTTGTTTGATTTGTTTTGTTTTTTGAGATACGACTTTGAGATATGATTGGCCTAGACCAAGATGGCCTCAAACTCAGAGTTGGTTGTGTACGCCTTTAATCCAGCACTTGGGAGTCAGAAGCAGGTGGACCTCTGTGAGTTTGAAGCCATCAGGACAGCTACGACTGTGTAGAGAGATCCTGTCTCAAAAACAACCCCTTGAATCCATCTGCCTCTGCCTCTTAATTTTTTTTTAATTTGGGTGGTTTTTTGTTTTGGTTTGGTTTGGTTTTTACATGTGCGTGTGTACCGTGTACATGACTGGTGCCTGCAGAAACTAGAAAAGGGCATGGGGTCCCCTAAAACTGGGGTTACAGACATTGTGAGAATAGTGAAGATAGTCTTTGTTTTAATTGTGGATCAGAGGTAATTTTCTATGTTTCAAGTGAACAAGATTTATTATTTTTATTGAAAAATAAAAATTTTAATAACTGTGCCTTTACCTCAGTAAGACAGTATCCTACCTTTTTTTGTTTGGGACATGATCCCACTGTATAGCTCTGGACATCCTGGAACTCAACTATGTAGAACAGGCTGGCCTCACACTCAGAGTTCCACTTACCTGCCCAGTGCTGAGATCACTGGTGTGCAGCACCATGCCCAGTGGCTCATCCTACTTTTGCATTTCCTCAAGGAAGGAAAAAATACCCCAGGAGCTTCCTGATAATCGAACATATGATCATTCTGAGAAAGGAGCTCCTAGAAAGGGTGTGGAGCACTGCTCTCTCTGTAGCCTTTATAGTTCATTCTGTGCTTCATGATCATCGTTACAGTGACTCTCTGTCAGTGTAAAAAGAACAAAGTTCTATTTCCCAGCACACCCATTTACCATTTACACACTCCTTTACCACAGAACTTGGTTGTGGTGGCTTTTGAATAGGAAATGGCATTGCTAATGACCCAATATGGTCAAAAGGACGTCATTAGTACTCCTACGGCACATTATTTTTGCTCTATGTGCCTAGGTGTTTTGTTTGCGTACCATGCGTGTAAAGTGACTGTAGAGGCCAGAAGAGGACATTAAATCTTCTGGAACTGGAGTTACAAGTGGTTGTGAGTTGCCATGTGGGTGCGGAGACTCAAACCAGTGCTTTTGTTTGATGCTGTTTTTTTAATGTGTGTTTTGTCTTTATGTTTGTATGTGCACCATTGGCATGTCTGGTATCCTCATCAAACCCCCTGAAATTAGAATTATGAGCCACCATGTGGATGCTAGGAGTTGAACCCAGGTTCTCTACAAGAACAAGTGCTCTTAACCTTTGAGCCATCTCTCAGTCCCTCCTGCTTTACAGTTAAACATAGTAATATAGTTAGTAAAGTTGTAATCAGTGGTGTAGTTTGGATCTTGAATATCCTCCAAAGACCCATGTGGTGAAGACTCAGTCCTTTGTCTTTGACTCTGTTAGGTGGTAGGACTCCAGTGGAAGCACTTTAGATTTTTCAGGGTGTGCCCTTGAGGGGAAATATGGGTTCCTGGCCACTTCCTGCCTGTCTCTGTGCTTCCTGGCTACATATTCCCCCATGCTGCACCCCACCTCACCAATGGTCTAAGCATCAACACAGCCAAGTAACCGCTACGAAATTATGATTGTTAGGTTTTTTTTTTCCTTGAGAAAGTACAAAAATAGGGTGAGCTGCCGGGCATGGTGTTTGCACACCTGTGATCTCAGCCCTGGGCAGTGAGGGAGGTCTGACACAAGCGTACACTGGAGAACTGAACATACTCTGTAAGGTGTAAACTGAGTCAGGCTCACACACCGACTGAATGCCATTGTGACATAAAATAATGGTGCTGAAAGTATCTAGTGATCAGATGGCAGGTGTGGCCTCTCCAGATACATGACGAGAGGATCGTTTCAAAACCATGAGAAAGGGGACTGGAGAGATGGCTCAGAGGTTAAGAGCACTGCCTGCTCTTCCAAAGGTCCTGAGTTCAATTCCCAGCAATCACATGGTGGCTCACAACTATCTGTAAAGGGGTCTGGTGCCCTCTTCTGGCCTGCAGGCATACACACAGACAGAATATTGTATACATAATAAATAAATATTTAAAAAAGCATGAGAAAGCTGGGCATGGTGGCACACACGTTTAACCCCAGCACAGGCGGCAAAGATGGTGATTTTTAAAACCACCGTGGTCCACAGAGTGAGAGTGCTGAGCCTGTCTCAGCCTCCCTTCCTCCTAACAAAGACACAACCACAGGTGCTGAGCCAGTGACCCAGCTTATCAGTGGATCCAGGTTTGATTCCCAGCACCCACGTGGTGGCTCCCAGCTACCCATACCTCAGTTCTAGAGGATAGCATGCGTTCTTCTAATGCCTGTAGGGACCAGGCATATAGGTTGTACAAATACATGCATTTGTCAAGCAGTCGTACTCAGAAAATAAAAATGGAAGGAAACATGTGAGCTGGAGGTGGAGCACTTGGCTGGAAGGTAGTCAGACCTGTGTGAGTTGGAGGTCCGCCAGGGCTACATAGTGAAACCGTGTCTCAGGAAAATGACAGCCAGGTGTGCACCCGTAATTCCAGCACTCAGGAGACAGGCAGGAGAGTTCCCCATTAGTTTGAGGCCAGCCTGCTTGCTGCTGCTTTTTTCTTTTTAAAACTTTATTTAATTTTATGAATGAGTGCTCTGCGTGCTGGAAGGCATCAGATCCTGTTGTATATGTCGTGAGCCACCATGTGGGTGCTGGGAATTGAACCCAGGACCTGTGGAAGAGCAGCCAGTGCTCTCAACCGCTGAGTCCTCTCTCCAGCCCCTGCTGCTGCTTTTTACACTTTCTGTTCTTTATCCTCCTCTCTTTCCAGGGGCTAGTGGGAAAGGGTGTGTATGTATGTGCTTCTGGGGATCAAACTCAGGTCCCTGAGCATGCAAGACAATCACTTTACCAAGCTACTACCCAGACCCTAGTTTTCATTGTATTGTCTCATCAGAGTTATTTTTTGGGCTTTGGTTCGGGTGTTCTGCTGACACTTCAGGATGTAGAGCAGCTGTTACTCACCCTGTTGTTACTCACCCTGTTGTTCCTAGTCCTTCTAACTCAGTTATCAGTCTCCTTTTTGAAACAGGATTTCTCTGTAGCTTTGGAGCCTGCCCTGAAACTAGCTCTGTAGACCAGGCTGGCTTCAAACTCGCAGAGATCCGCCTGCCTCTGCCTCCCGAGTGCTAGGATTAAAGGTGTGTGCCATCACCGCCCAGCCTTCAGTTATCAGTCTCCTATGTGGAACAAATAAAAAGGTGTCAGAAATCTAAGATGAGCCTGGTAGTTCAGGTATGTGAGCCCAATCACTTGGAAGACTGAGGTGGGGAAATCACAAATTCAAGCCTGCTAGGGATACAAGGTGAGAACCTTCAGATAAGGGAAATTTCTTGTAACAATTCAGTGCTATTGTTAGTTTTCCTTTTTTTCTTCTTGACACCATGTAACTATCTGAATCATCCAAAGCACTTTCTGCAGCTGGGTGGCATGGTGCATTCTGATAATTCAGCATTCTGGAAGATGAGGTGGAAGGGTCAGGAGTTCATGGATACCCCAGCAATATAGTGAAGTACTGCCCTACAGAAGAAAGAACAAGAAAGGAATGTTGGCATCAGAACTGAAAATACTTAAATTGTGTGATACTGAAAGAAGACATAGCCGGGCGATGGTGGCACACGCCTTTAATCCCAGCACTCGGCAGGCAGAGGCAGGCGAATCTCTGAGTTCGAGGCCAGCCTGGTCTACAGGAGCTAGTTCCAGGACAGGCTCCAAAGCTAGAGAGAAACCCTGTCTTGAAAAACAAAACAAAACAAAAAAAGACCTAAAGCCCAGTGGGAAAGGGAGTCAGAAACAGACTTCCAGCACACACACACACACACACACACACACACACACACACACACTGCTTTCAATGACTTGTGACAGAGGCACCTTGCAGGGAATTCAGGTGATGTTGGGAAAATATGACTCACATTCAAAAGGTGACGTTGAACTGGAGAATATGAATGTGGTTCAGTGGTAACTCATGGGAGGCGTGTTCAACACCCTATGCTTGGTGCCCAGAAGCACGTCCTCAGAGTGAAGCTAGACTCTTACTGTATACCATATACAGTGTCGACCTCAAATAGGGCCTCCCCAAAAAACAAAGCATGAGCTAAAATTATAAAAAATTTTAGAATAAAACATAGGGGGAAGACTTCGTAACATAATACCTGACAATGATTTCTTGAGTATAAAACCTCACTCAGGAAGTGAAAGAAAACTATGTGACTTGTTCTGCATCATAATATAAAACCTGCGCATTTTGCAGCAATAAGGCAAGTCTAAGAATGGAAGAAAGAAAGCACTTACATGTAGAAAAAGTGTAGTCTCGAGTGCACAGAAACTTCACAGTGCGGCCACAAAGCCCACAGGCTTCCCGGTTTAACATGACTACAGGATTTACATATGTGGTTTCTGAAGAAAACGTGCAAATGGCCAAGCACATCGTGGCGTGGTGACTCAAATGAAGTACCTGGGAGCCAAGGCATGAAAAGTGTCCTGAGTTTGAGGCCGGCCTGATCTACAGAGTGAGATTCTGCCTCCAACACCAACCACAAGGCACAGAGAGATACCAGTTCTTATTTCATAGCCTTTAGTGTGGCTGCTAAAAAACAAGTCATTACTTGTTAACAAAGATAGGCAGTTGGAACATTTTTGTACTGGTATAGGTGTTTAAAATGGTACAGCTGATAGATAACAGAATTTGGCTCTTGGGTATATATCTGAAACATTTGAAATTAGGGACTCAAATGGGTATTTGTGTCCATGGGAACAGAATTCATAGTAACAGTTGGGAAATTAACACTAGTATCTGTGAATGAATGTATAGAATACAGTATTTATATATGATGAACTAGTATTTAACCTTACAAAGGAAATAATAGCATGTACTTTGCCCAGAGAGAAAGTAGAATGGTGGTTGCCAAGAGCTGCAAGGGAGATAGATAATGGGGAGTTACTGTCTAATAAAATGTTTTTCTTTTGACAAGATAAAGTGATAGAGATTGCATAGTAAGAGCCAATGCTTAATGCTCTTTAACTATACACTTTGTATAATTAGGTCAGGGGCTGTCCCTCAACTGCTATGTCTTTCATTGTGGGCAGTTATTTTGTTTGAAAGAACTGCTTCTAGCCAATGGAGGTATTCATGTGTGTATGAAATTGTTATCATTACAGGCTAAATCCATGAGAAATTTCTCCATTTTTTTTCAAGACAGGGTTTCTCTATAACAGCCCTGGCCATCCTTGGATCTAGCTCTGTAAACCAGGTTGGCCTTGAACTCTGCCTGCCTGGGATTAAAGGCAGGTGCCACCACTGCCCGGCTCAGGAGAAATTTTTCTTTTTTTTTCTTTTTTTTTTTTTTTTTTGGTTTTTCGAGACAGGGTTTCTCTGCAGCTTTAGAGCCTGTCCTGGAGCTAGCTCTTGTAGACCAGGCTGGTCTCGAACTCACAGAGATCCGCCTGCCTCTGCCTCCCGAGTGCTGGGATTAAAGGCGTGGGCCACCATCGCCCGGCTAGGAGAAATTTCTTAAACAATTGTTTGGGCTTGGAAAGAGGACTAGCAAGGTGTGGGCAGAGACAAACGAGTATACTAGAGCAATGACTATGAGCAGTGTGCAAATGATATACATAAATTAAATTATAATGAAACCTATTAAAGTTTTTAAACACTAAAACTTTTTAATTAAAAAAACTATAGACAAGGTGTTTACCCACCTGTAAGCCCAGCCCTCCAGAGGCTGTGGCAAGAGGATCAGGAGTTCAAGGTCATCCTGATCAACACGGGTGGGTAGGAAAGAATGTGGAGACAGAGTGTAAGAGCTATAGAACTGATAGTTTGTTACTTCTCTTTTCTTCTTAGGATCTTTTCTTTCCTGGATGTTGTTACCTTGTGTCGCTGTGCTCAGGTCTCCAGGGTAAGATGGCTGACATGGTTAGAGGGACCTTTCCTGGCTCTAAGGCTGATGGCTTCTGGAGCCGACTGGTATTTTAGGTGTTATTTGTATATTTTACAGAAGATACTATTTTACTCCAAGTACGCCATCTGTCCCATATGGTTCTATGATGGGTTCTGTTTTATATATTATTCCTAATATTTATATATTATAAACATTGAAAGCATTGACTCAGCTAATGATAACAAAGCTTGATTCCACAAAATGTAGCAAAATAGTAAGTTCCTGTTTTTATAGTTCTTTTTACAATGGCACATAGACATACATACGGCTATATTAGACTCTTGAACATCTAATTCTTATCTCCACATAGTCTTTCTTCCAAACATGACAGGAGAGGAGGCAAAAACTGCAGAGTAGACCAGTATTCTTGTAGATCCCATAAAGTATTGTTTCTCTGTTAGGTGGACACAGGTGTCTCTTCACCCACCAGTGTAACTCCTGCTGCCAGTGTATACAGAAATCAAACCTTAGTGTGGAAATTTCCCCTTTATGGTAATTTAAAGTAATTTCTCCGTCCTGATAGTTATACTTATTTGCATACGATTTTGGAAATCATCAGCAGTTGTGTGCTTCTTTATGCTGTACAGTCTGCAAGTGCAAGAATTGTTCTTACAAGTGAGCAATTTCTCTTCCTGATTCCATGTGAGCTGAAGTCATCCAGGGTGCTCACAAGAGAGTTTTAACTGTGGTTTTCTTTTAAGGAAAGAAGGGAACTGCGCCAAATGTCATTAAGTCTGGACGGTTGGTGCAGTGGTGTCTGTTGCTCTTGGTAGTTAGGGATTGTGTTGGGGGTAGGTGTCTGCTCTTGCGGTGCTGGGGCAAGTCTAGTGCCTGGCGTACACTGGGCCAGGCCTAACCCCGAGCCATGCTGCCAACACTTTGAGGGGTTTTGTTTTGTTTTGTTTTTTAATGCAGACTCTAGGGAGGAACCTGTCATTCCTAATTTTAGGCTGAGTTCTGCATGCTTCCTGCTCCCTGAAGAACCTGGCAAGAACTAGCACACAATCAGAGATATATTTAGTCCAAGAATCTCTTAAACATGTGGTTTTTAAGAGTTTTATTTGTTTCTTCTGTAGCTAGCTATTTAAAAGAAAGAACAAAACAAAACAAACCACAAAGAGAAGTGACGTTGGCCACGTGAGAGCCTGACCTAGTTTTAGAATAGCTTCTAGCTTACCGCCACACCCCAACATGTTTCTAATGACCTTATGGTGGTTACACTTGGTTTCTCAGAATATCCAGAATTCAGTTTTGAAAATTTTAAACAAAAGTGAGACATGGTGGCCCAAGCTCTTAACCACAGCACTTGGGAGGCAGAGTTCAAGGTCACCCAGGGCTATACAGTGAGACCTGGTATCCAAAAAAAAAATTGTTTCTCGGAAAAATGGCTGTAAATATAACCTACATTAAATTGCTTCTTAAATTTGTCGTAATAAAGAATATTCTAAAGCTGGGTGGTGGTGCCACATGCCTTTAATCCTAGCATTTGAGAGGCAGAGACAAGTGGGTCTCTCTGAATTCAAGGCCAGCCTGGTTTATAGAGTGTGAGTTCCAGGACGCCCAGAGTTACACAGAGAAACCCTGCCTCAAAATAAATAGCTAGATAGAAAGGAAGGGTGCTCTAGAGCTGGACGCCCAGAGTTTACAGAAATCCTGCCTATAATTAGATAGATAGATAGATAGATAGATAGATAGATAGATAGATAGATAGATAGATAGATAGATAGGTAAATAAGTAAATAAGTAAATAAATAGAAAGGAAGGATACTCGAACTGGCTATAGTGGCTCATACCTTTAACCCTGGTACTTGAGTATCTTGGGTTTGAGGACACCCCTGGGCTGCATAGTGAGACCTTGTCTCAGACACACACACACAATAGACTGTACATTTATTGTTCTGAGCAATACTTGGCTTTTGTTATTTAATTAGGGGAAGCTTTTTTTTTTTTTTTTTTTTTTTTTTTTTTTTTTTGGTTTTTCGAGACAGGGTTTCTCTGCAGCTTTAGAGCCTGTCCTGGGGGAAGCTTTTAAAGTCTTAAAATACCAAGTGATCCACAACAAATTATCTCTTACTGAAATCATTTCTCACCCAATCCTGAATGCTGAAAAGATTAACAAATGTTCTTGCTGCCTCTAGTGTATGAGATGACTAAACAGTTTGCAGTATTAAAGTTACCCTAGTCCAGGGCCTGGCATCCAAGGGCTGAGGAGGCCAAAGCAGGGTGCAGCTTGGTGGTAGATGCTCGCCTGGCATGTACAAGGCCCGGGGTTATGGATTCCCCAGCATGACAAGCAATAAAACAAAACTGTCACTGAGTCAAGTCGGACAGGATATTGATTAATTATAAAGCATACCTGAGTGAGAACATTGATAATAGGGAAAACACAATTAGAAAGAAAGACTGTGTACCAGCCTCATCGCCACTGCCCCAGCACCGCGCCACCGTGCTGCAAGTGCTGGGAGATGTTGTGGGTAGGGACTGAGGGAGGTTTTGGTCAGTCTCAGTTACTTGTTAGTTGAAGTGTGAATTTAAACATTGCCAGTTTCTGTTTTCATTTCAACCTTTGCTCATTCTTTCTCTTTTTATTCAAATTAGGCCTGGAACGTCCTAGCTCTGGATGGCAGTAACTGGCAACGAATTGACCTGTTTGATTTCCAGAGGGATATTGAGGTATAATTACGTGGTGTGTGGCCCCATTTATTTCATTAGTAGTTACAGTATTAATCCTAGACGTATTAATCTTTTTTTTTACTGAAGAAATTATTTTTGGTACAGCTGAACTTCACGAAAGCCTCCAGTGTCCTCCGGATTTTCTGGAGTAGACATGGTGACACTGCCTTAAGTTTCAGCAGTCAGGCGGGTCAGGATGGCTCGGGGGCCATTCTGGCTGCACAGCGAGCCTATGGCTCCAAACATGCAACAGCTTGTTTGGGAAGAGATTACAAGGATTCAAACCCAGGGCCTCGTGCATGATGGGCCACACTTTTCCCACTGACTCGTTTTTCTTCTTATTTTCTTGATACAGTGCTAACTTCTTTAATAACTTTAGTCCTGAACTGAGACCACCAGATTTTATTTTGTAGTTTTTGTGTTTGCTCATGTAAAGCAAGCTATTTTATATTAATTTTATACAATCAGGAGGCTTAAACTTGCTGGATGATACTTGTGTTTATTCTTCATGTGTATTTTGATTCTTAGGGGAATAAAAGTAGAAATAGTTTCTATGGAAAATATAGAATGGTTAAAACTAGAATTATTAAATTGTTTTTAACTAACGAGAGGTGGTTTTCTTGCATGTGGGTTTACTTTTTCATTTAATTTTTTAGTATAGCCTGTTAACTCTAAATAGAAAAGTATAACAGCATCTAGGCAAGCACATGCCTATAATCCCAGCACTTAGAGACAGAGCCCAGAGGAGCTGAAAGATGTTCAAGGTCAGGGTGGGAGATGGCTCAGTAAAAAGTCCTTGCCGTGCAAGCATGAGGACCTGGGTTCAGATCCCTACCATCTATGTACAAGTGAGGAGTGGAGGTACACCTGTAACTCCAGACTGAGGGGAGGGGAGACGAAGACAGGTGCATCCTAGGAGCTTGCTGGCTACCATAGTGGAAGCTCCAGGTTCAGGAGAAGCCCTATTTCAAAAAATAGAATGAAGAAACAGTTAGAGAAGACACTTCAGCCTTCACAGGCATGAAGACCTGTTTACATATGCACAGACCACACAGAGTTCAAGTTCATCCTCAGCTACGCAGTAATCATACACACTAGCCTTGAGTACAGGAGATGTGTCTCAAAATCAACAACAAAAATGGGGCTGAAAAGATGATGTGATGGCGGAATTCACAAAATAATCCCACACTGGTTCAGAATTACGAATAATAAAGGTTATTTATTTAGGGGAGACTTAAAGATCACTGTCCTAGATAACAGTCCTCTGCACCAACAGGGAACGGAAACAGAATCTAGCAGCCGGAAGTGAGAGCCAGAAGCAAGAGAGTGAGCAGGCTTTACAGCTGCATTTATAGTATAAGAGACCATGCCCAAGTGGACTCCCACAGCAATGACTCATGAGATAAGAGCACTGGCTGCTTCTCTAGAGGACCCTCAGCACCCACATGGTGTAGCTCACAACCCTCTTTAACCCAGTTCAGTCTCCCTCTTCTGGCCTTCACAGGCACTGCACTGCACACATGTGATACACTGCATACATGCAACCAGAATCCATGCACATAAATTTAAAAAAAAAACAACCCGCTAACATTGTGATACATTTATAACACAATTCTCTGATCTTGTAGATATATATGCTTTAAAAACCTGACCCACAGAATCATTCAGCAGGATGGTTCTTGCTCACTGAGCTCGTGCTGTGTGCAAAGCTCTATGGTGAGTCCTTGTAGAGGACAGAGAAGTCAGTGTCTGTATTTACCCCAAGTGAGCCACATACGTGCATATAGAGCTCGATGTGGACTCTATAGAGCGCCGCAAGAACTGGATGGCACTGGTCCTCGAGTACAGGCGATCCTAGTTGAACAAAGAAAGAATATAGACTGTGGTTGTGTTTTGAGTAGATGGATTAATCAGAAAGACTTTCTCAGAATAAGTTAAAATTTTCATAGGAAGAAATTTCTTATGAGCCTTTTCTGTTTACAAATCATTTATTAAAAAAAAGGATGTGTTCTTGTCAAAAGAAGTAACATAGGCCATCTTTTTGCTTAACTGTCTCTTTATAGGGTCGGGTAGTAGAAAACATTTCAAAACGATGTGGAGGCTTTTTACGAAAGTTAAGTCTTCGTGGGTGTCTTGGAGTAGGAGATAATGCATTAAGGTAAGAAAATATAACTGTTTCAAAAATAACTTTCGACCTCTTAGATTGAAGTGAAGACAGCACCATCTCACTCAGAAAGGCTAAAGTAGCTTTTAAGTTTGTAAGCTGTTAAAAATGCAAGCATATACATTGGTTATAACAAAATATCTAATAGCAAGTGAGGACCCAGGTGTGGTAGCAAACTCTAGAGTTAGCATGTTCGGGAAGGAGACTCTGAGTTTGAGTCAGCCTGTGCTACACAGCAGGTAAAATAGAAAAGCTCTCTACATTAAAACAGTTCTTTGGGGGCCTTAGGTAAGTCATTTTTTAGGCTTTTGTTAACTCAAAGATCAACCTTTAATCCCAGAAATTGAGAGGTTAAGGCAGAAGGATTGCAAGTTCAAGGTCAGCCAGGGCTATGCAGTGAGACCCTTCTGAGAATACTAAAAAAAGAAACATTTACAGCTTTAAAGAGCATTTTGTTGTGGGAAGTTAATTTTCTTTGTGCCCTGTTGAGCTCTTACTCACACCCCACACAACAAATATATAATTTGTTTTTCCTCTGCCCAGCATCCAGTTCATTGACTTCGCAGATACTGGATGTTTCCATTCAACATGGACACTAACTGTCCAGTTAGATCGGCCCCAGTAGTCAGTCTCTGCTGGAGATGCCAGTCGGAAGTCGCACGTTACTGTGTTTGTGTTACAGGTGTTTGTGACGCGTCTCAAATTTGCTAGTTTGCTAGCATGAGTCCCATAATTGAGGAACATCAGGTTCGATTAGGTTCCATTATAAAGTGCATGAATGAGTAGCCATAGGAAGTGCTACACAGGGCAAGGTTTAGAAGGGACAGGACCACAGGAACATCTGTCATTCTGAAGTTGGGGCCCGCCACCCTCTCAGCACAGCCACCCAGAAGTTCTGGTCCCGTTTTCAGTGGTTTTATAGAGATGTATTACAAAGACATAAATAACCAATATGAGAGCAAATATCTAGAGTTTTGCTCATCTTATTTATAACTTTTAACTTTTCTTTCCCTGTTAAGGACTTTTGCCCAAAATTGTAGGAATATTGAAGTACTGAATCTAAATGGGTGTACAAAGACAACAGACGCGTAAGTATTGAGTTTCAGAGGGTGCACCATACATAGTCCGTGGTCTGTCCTACTCTAGCTGTGACTGGCAGTAGGCATTGATTCACTTTCTTGACTGTGAATGAGTTTTTGTTGGACTTAGGATGCTAGGGATGAACCCAGGGCCTTGCAGTACACCTCTAAGCCATGTCCCTAGTCCAAGAAGAACCTTAAAAAGAAAAAGTGTTTGAAAGTAGAAGTGAAACAGGAAGCTTATTTTGAACTCATCTTTGATACTTAAAATGCAACTTGAAACTGCAGTTAATGTACACACTGTAGGGCTAATTATCAAAAACACATAGCAGATAATTCTATAAAAAGATTAAAATCATAAACACAGACGTAAACAGCTAATAAAATTAAATGAAAATGACTGTGGGGCTGAAGAGATGGCTCAGCGGTAAGAGGACCGTGGTTCTGTTCCCAGCACTCAAATGGCAGCTCACAATGTCTGTAAATCCAGTTCCAGGGTGATCTGACAGAAGACGCCTTACACCAGTGCACATAAGAAAAAATAGAAAATGACTGTGCCTGTCATTCACAATATAAAAAAAGTTGATATAATATATGATATAATATAGAATATTATATATTCTATAATATTATAGAATATTCTAGTCAGACATGCAATGCACAAGCAGACAGAAAAGCTTCCTCCGAAGGGTACCCTTTGGTAGTAATTGCAAATCAAACCTCACTTGAACACAGTGTAGAGAAGTTGTGAGGTGAAGCCATGGAAGTGTGTTGACAGTTAGGAACTCTGTTGGTTACAGAGTTCTCATTCAAAATGTACTCCTGCAAAGATGAATCTTTTAAGCTACTTGAGTAAGAGAAGTAGACGCCTAGAGCACAGAACATACGCTTTGTGTTTTAGTCCTCTTCTCTGAGGTCACACTATCGCTTCTTTTACTGTAGGAAGTGGGCTGAGGACCTGGGTAACAACTCATGGGAGACTGAAGCAGGAGGACTAGTTTGAGGCTGAGGCCGGCCAGGCTACCATGAGACCCTGTCTCAAAAACATGAAAAAAGGGCTGGAAAGGTGGCTCAGAGGTTAAGAGCACCACCTGCTCATCTAAAGGTCCTGAGTTCAATTCCCAGCAACCACATGGTGGCTTACAACCATCTATAATGGGGTCTGGTGCCCTCTTCTGGCTTGCAGGCATGCATGTAGACAGAATACTGTATACACAATAAATAAGTAAATAAATCTTTTAGAAAAACATGAAAAAGACTGAGATGTAAGAACTCTTACCTAGAATATGTTAGGCCTTGAGTTTGATCTCCAGTACCACCAAAAACAAAGTAAAAAAATTACAAAGCTCTGTGGTGGATTATATGCTGCATGCCTCAGGCCTTGGGTTTGATCCCTCGCACTGAGTTTTATTAATAAGTATTATTTCTAAACTGATTGGGGTTTTTCAGAAAACTTAAGTTTTTTTTTTTTCCTTTAAGATTAATTTATGTTCTTCTGCCTGCATGTATGCTTGCACTCCAGAAGAGGGCACCAGATCTCATTACAGGTGGCTGTGAGCCTCCATGTGGTTGCTGGAAATTGAACTCAGGACCTCTTGGAAGAGCAGCCAGTGCTCTTAACCTCTGAACCATTTCTCCAGCCCCTTAAGGTTTATTTTTATTGGTGTGTTTATATATCTATTTAGCATATGCTGTTACCCAGGATTTGGGAGGCAAGAGTCAGGAGAATCTCCAATTTAAGGCCAGCCTATGAAATCCTGTCTCAAAAACAAATGCATGATAGGAAAAAGTTATGTGTGTCTGTAACCCCAGTGCTTGATGTTTGGGAGATAGAAGGTGAATCATGCCTCTGCTACATAGTGAGTTCCAGGCCAGCCTGAACTATATGTCTCAAGCGAAACAAAAATGGGGTGGAGGAGGAACAGGTCTCATGGCGGTTCCTAGGAACTGCAAGCATGTAAGTACTCAAACTCAAGTTGAATGCTAACCCATGTTGGTTAAGAAATTACCTCTACTGACTTTTGTTCAGTGCAGGAGGTGGAGCCCATGGCCTGGCGTGCTTCTCCTGAGCACTGAGAACCCATGACCCAGCTTCAGTTGTTAACATTTGTGGCCATTCTTGTCCATTGACCCCTCTTACTGATTTATCCTCTATGATTTTGTCATTATTTGAAAGAAAAAAGTCCTAGACATGGCATTTTATCTATAAATATTAGTACTGAACATCAAACACAAAGCCTTTACATGTTAAGCAAACTACCATTTAGCTAAAACCCTCGCTTCGAGTCTGTGAAATTTCTTGCCTGGGGCTCCTGGCCCACCAACTCTGAGAGAAGCTCTAAATAATCTCGAAACAAGGCAGATTATAAAAACCAACATATTGGGGTTACTGCGTGGGTGGGCTTACTTTATCAATTAAATGACACTAAGGAGAGCTGGGCTCTTAGCTGAAGCTGTGGCTGAGTAAGGGCTGACTAGAAACACCAGCAACCTCAAGGGTCTGGATGAGACAGACTTCCATTAGAATCTCTAGACCATACTAAACAAATAAATAACAAACCTCCCTCAGGAAAAATAGAATTCAGTCAGGAGACAGAAATTAGTTAAAAGACGGTGTGCTAGAATCCCAGCACTTTGGGAAGTAGAGGTGAGGGGTTCCAGAGGTTAAGACCAGGCTAGACCACTTTGATCCTTTATCGGAAACATAGAAGAGTACTTGGTGCGCAGCTCGTCCTGAGTGACTGACCACCATGTATGCATCCTTGGATTCAATCTCTGGCAACACACATACAAAAAAAACCAAAAAAATATAAAGATGGGTGGCTAGGCATGGTCATTAATGCTTTAATCCCAGCACTCAGAGGCAGAAGCAATAGGTCTCTGTGAGCTGGAGTCTAGCCTGATCTGCGTAGCAAGATCTAATCCCTGAAGGGCTACATACATAGTAAGACCCTGTCCCTCCAAAACTATACATAAACAAAAGAATGGAAAATGTTGTCTCTGTGTACAGAATGTTCTACCCAGTAATTGGAGAATACACATGGTTTTCTGTCACATTTAGAACATAGTTCTGAGTAGACCATAGTCTAAACAAGATTAGTAAGTAACAAACAGTGTTCTCTCTCCAGAACTAGAGAGCTAAACTAGAGGTCTTCAACAGGAAAAAACTCTCTTTTGAGTAGAATGGAAATAAGTAGCCAGGCATAAAGATTCCTTACTTATTGTCTTTGCACTTGGGAGTCTGAGGCAGGAGTATTTCCTTGAGTTTCAGACCAGCTTTGGGTATAGTGATTACCCAGCTTGTGTTAGTCCATGAAACTATCTCAAAATAGAAAAAAATTAAATGTAACTTCACATATCATAAAAGTGTCATTTTCTTTTAATAGAATAAGCATAAAAATATAAAACCAAGCTAGGCATGGTGGCTTTAATTCCAACACTTGGGAGGAAGAGACAGATCTCTTGCGTTCAAGGACAGCCTGGTCTATAGAGCAAGTTCCTAGGCAGCCAGGGCTATATAGAGAAATTGTTTCTTTTTTTTAAACCAACAACAACAAAACCATGCAACCATTCTTAATTCGTGAATAGTCTTTGGAGACTTCTAGGAGTCATCAGTGCAAAATAACTGAATTGTTGACCCACAGAAACTGAAAGAAATATTATTTCAAGTGATTAATTTTAGGGTATTTTCCCAGTTTACGCATGGCTAACAAGGGAGTGCACACTGGCACCCAGGGTTGAGGTAGAAGAATTAAGGCGCTCTGTGCTCCATAGCGAGGACCAGGCTGTCCAAGGCTGTGTAATTCAAACAAGCCCACACGGGAAATTAAGGTAGGAGGAAGGAAAAGTCAGGTCTCACTTAGGATGCAGAATCTAGATATATGAGAGACACAAATCAGTGATAGAACACCACCCTCTCAGTGTAATCCCCAGTACAAATGTGCTGTTGCGTTAACTCTCTGTAGCCCGGTCTAGCCTAAAACCCTTTGTCTGAGATGACAGGTGTGTGCGATGTGGGGGTGTTGGCTCCTAGCACCACACCCAGCTCCAGGAGATCTGATGCCTCACACACGTGCACACCTAATTCCGAGTTCGTCGTTTACACCTAAAACCATAGCACTTGGAGAACAAGGCCAGCTAGCCTCAACTATGTAAGATACTAAAGTTATTTTGCCATGCGTGGTGATTCATGCCAGTGAAGACAAGGCAGGTGAATATCTAGATTCAAGGCCCGTCTGGTCTTCATAGTAAGTTCCAAGATAGCCAGGGCTACACAGAGAAACCGATTTTTTGTTTGTTTTGTTTTGTTTTGATACAGGGTTTCTCTGTGTCGCTTTTGGAGTCTGTCCTGGAACTCACTCTGTAGGCCAGGCTGGCTTCAAACTCACAGATATTCACCTGCCTCTGCCTCCCAAATGCTGTAATTAAAGGCATACGCCACCACTGTCTGGCAAGAAACCAGTCTTGAAGAAACAAAATAAATCAATAAAGATAAAATTTTTAAAAATATCATATACCACCAAAAATGCTGCTATTCTTGAACAAGTTTAAAAGCTGTTTAGGGCCAGTGAGATGGCCCTGTTGGCCTCCACAGCCCTGCAGTGCAAGCCTAGTGTGTTCAACACCTCGGTCCCAGAATGGAAGGGAAGACCTGACTCCCCAAAGCTGACCTGTGACATCCACATACATAGCTTTGCGTATCTGTGCTGTGATGTCCATATACATACCATAGCACATCTGTGCCCACACTAAAAGAGATGCACACTATAGTAATATCTTTGGCAGGGTGTGGTGGTGCACTCAGGAGACTGAGGCCAGCCTGTTCTACAGAGCAAGTTCCAGGACAGCTAAGGATACACAGAGAAACACTTGAAAAACAAACAACAACAATAATAATAATAATTCTCTGGTTAGAAGATCAGTATTCAAAAAAATATTTTTCTATACATTGGTGACACAAAGAAAAAATGAAATTTAAGGAAAAAGTTTCAAGTCAGAAAGTGTGAAACTCTTAGGAGGTTGGAGACGAGATCAGGAAATGAAGACATTCCTTGGTGGCATAGTGAGTTTGAAGCCAGCCTGTGCTACATGAGACCCTGCTGTCTCAAGCAAAAAAACAGATTTTGAGAGATTGCTCAGTCACACAGTACTGACACTTGAGTTCAGTTCCCCAGAACCCATATTAAAAAGCTAGCTGTGGTGGCACACGCTTGTAAAAGAAGAGACACAGAGATCCCTGGTCTCATGGCCAGCTTAGTCTCCTGGGTGAGCTCTTGGCCAGTGAGAAGTTTTGTGCCAAGAAAGGGAGCTGAAGAAGAGCACACAAGGTCCTGTGGCCACATCTGCACGGGCACACACAGAGGCAAACCTCACGAAGATTTAGCTTAATAACTTCAAAAGGAATCAGTATTTACAAATAAATGCAGTGAAGGGTGTACCAGTCCTGTACACTGAAAACTACCAGACTTTACGAAGAGAAACCAAAGACAACTTAAAACGGAGGATCAGTTCAGACTCAAGTTTGGAATACACATCAGCAAGGTGGAGTTCCATGTGGTTCCAAAGCAGGCTTGTGTTGTTGTTACAGTTGTGATACACACATGCATATTTGCTGACAAGGGGTATGGTACAGCAGAATTGAAGTTTATTATTTCTGTGTGACTGTTAGTTCAGCCACACAATTACAACAGCACAGGAGTGAGGTCAGAGGGTCTTCCACTGTGGGACCTTGGGACTGAACCTGAATCATTCAGGTTGCATTTACCCACTGAGCCATCTTGGTACCCAGATTGCTTTATTTTTAATGTGTATTCATTATTTTTTTCTCTGTTTGCAGTACCTGTACCAGCCTTAGCAAGTTCTGCTCCAAACTCAGGCACCTCGACTTGGCTTCCTGTACATCAATAACAAACATGTCACTCAAAGCTCTGAGGTAAACTTCTGTAACAGTATGTCTATTAATACATACTTTGAAAAAATAACTGATAATACAGTTGGAATTGAAGACAGCGTTGTTTTACGGATGTGTACTGTTATCCCCAGGAGGTCTTTTCTCTTGCCCCTGCTCATGTTAAAATCACAGGTATATTAATATGAAATCCAGAGGTAACTAGGGATTTTGAACAGCAGTATGGCTTATCCATTAGTTCTTTCTAAAAAACAAAAGAAAATGCCATGTGTTTTTACAGCTTACTGGTTAAAATGGAGCTGGAGCCAGGTTGTCTTGACAGCTGTGGCTGAACATGGCCTGAAGAGCTTTTCCTTGTAATCTTGTAGCATTGTTATGAGAATTACATGAGAAACTGTCAGCCTGCACTGTAGAAAGTCGTGCCTGTATTCAACAGGATGGGCTTGAAGACTTTCATGTGCTTCAACCTGACACAGATAAAGTACTTTCAAAGCTGCCTTGCTGGCTGGAGAGAGAACTCAGCAGTTAAGAGCACTGGCTGCTCTTCCAGAGGTCCTGAGTTCAATTCCCAGCAACCACATGGTGGCTCACAACCATCTATAATGGGATCTGATGCCATCTTCTGGCCTGCAGACAGAACACTCAGACCAGAGAAGAGACAGAGACAGAGGAAAACCTGCTTGACGTAATAAGTGTTCATTGTTTGAGTGTTCTCATATTGTCTAAGTTCTGTAAAGCTGAAGGTTTTTCACACCAGTAATCCCAGCACTGGGAAGGCTAGGGCAGGAGGATCCTTAGTTGAAGGCCAGTCTGGACTTCACAGTGAGACAGAGTCTAGAAGACAGACTATTTATGGAAAGTTTACAGAAGGTCCACAGTTGAACCTAGGGGTTTACACAGGCAAAGCAAGTGCTGTCACCAAGCTCAGTGCCCAGCCTCTCTCTTCAGACAGGTCCTCACCAGGTCTCCCTGGAACTCCTGTAGACCAAGCTGACCTTGAGCTCCGAGATAAACTTGCCTGTGTGTCCAGAAGTCTCTGGGGTTCTTTGGTTTGGTTTTGTCTTTTAATTTTTAGATAGTGTCTCTCTATATAGACCAGGCTGGCCTTGGATTTATGATCCTCCTGCCTCAGCTTCTCAAGCAGCTGCGATTATAGAGACCTACCAGACCTGACTTAGAAAAAAAATTAAGGGGCTGGAGAGATGGCTCAGTGGTTAAGAGCATTGCCTGCTCTTCCAAAGGTCCTGAGTTCAATTCCCAGCAACCACATGGTAGCTCACAACCATCTGTAATGAGGTCTGGTGCCCTCTTCTGGCCTGCAGGCACACAGACAGAATACTGTATACATAATAAATAAATATTTAAAAAAAGAAGAAAATTAAGCTAGCATATCATATATTCTAAGCTAGCCTTGAACTTGCCTTCAGTTCCCAGATAAAATGTATTTTAAAAGAGTGGAATACTCATTCCCTTTGGAAATCTACTTTTTAACTAATTCCTTAGTAATTAGGGTACTTTGTGTTGCTTCTGCTTACACACATTGAAAGTAAAGCTAGGGCAGGGCTATGGTGGCGCACACCTTTAATCCTAGCACTTGGGATGCAAAGGCAGGCAGATCTGTGCGTTCGAGGCCAGCCTGGTGTACAGAATGAGTTTCAGGACAGCCAGAACTCCAGTGTAGAAAAGACAACAACAACAAAAATTAAAGTGTTAGCCACACTCTATATTATTATGGTGCTGCATGCCTGTAATCGCAGCATTGAGGAGGCTGAGGCCCGAGACGTACTGCACCTTCAAGCTCAGTCTAGGCTACATAGCAAGACCCTGTCTCAGAAGGAGAGAAAGAATTAGAGTGTAAGTGACATAAAACGTGGCTCCTTTTGGAACTTCCTCGTGAATACAATGAATCTAAAGCCGCTTGCCATGTAAGGCCATAAATATGGTGACCCTTGACCATATTAAGGTACTTTCCTACAAATGACCTCATTTATTTATCTTATGCAGTAGATAGGACAAGTATGTGTAGATTTTTTTAAAAATTCGAAAAGGTACTGGGTACTACTGAAGTAGCCATGAAATGTCTGAGATGCTGTGCCCCTCAGTATCACAGAGCCTGTGGTGAAAAGAAACGTGTAAGTGTACATTGTATTACCGTGCTAGCGGGTAATGGGCATGAGTGTCTCAGTTTGGGCAAACTGGGGACGGGATGTGGCTAATCAGACAAACTTCTTAAAGTGACTTGCCTGGAATCAGACGATTTATGTTGAAGATGAGCTTAAACCTAGATCTCCTGGCTTTATTTCTATAAGCAGGATACTTAGAACCATTCAAGCAGTGTTTGCAGTGATAGATTTAAAATCCTTCAGTATTTCATGTGGAGTACACTGAGAGATTCAGAGGAGAAGCTAGTGTATTCTAGATAAAGGTTGAACATGATCTAGCCTTACTTTGGCCTGCGGAAACAGTACTCTATAGAAATGTCCCAGATAAGGAAATATATAGAGCCTTTGTGATTTTTTTTTTTTTTAATAAAAGTTCAGTAGGCCTTGGATACCAGTAAAATTCGTTGATGGAAAACTCTGAGCTTGAATCTGAACTGTCATTAGTTACTCTGTAAAGTAAGTTTCCATTCCCAATCTGTACCTGGAAAACAGTCTGTTTTGTGCTTGTTGGTAAACTGGATTTCAAGTTCCCTGCTGAGTGACACAGTCCCATGTGAACACCGCAATGGGAGTGGAGGTCGTGATACATTTGTCTTATTTTGTTTTATCCTAAGTGAGGGGTGTCCACTGTTGGAGCAGTTGAACATTTCCTGGTGTGACCAAGTAACCAAGGATGGCATTCAAGCACTAGTGAGAGGCTGTGGGGGTCTCAAGGCCTTGTTCTTAAAAGGCTGCACACAGGTAATGCTCCATGGATGGCTTGTGAAAGTGAGGGTCTGTGAGCTCTTTGGAGGTGTCTAAGGAAAGGGGGAATTGTAGCTGCTGCTGACTGTGAAGACACGTCTCAGAACTGAAGAATGGGAAGAACTAATACCCAACCAAAGTGTAAATGGGGCAGAAGGGACAAGGTGGAGAGACATTCATGCAGAGAAAGTCTCTTTAGAACTGCTTAGGCAAAAAAGGCGATCTTGGCGGTTTATCTTGTAGCCAGCAAGAGCTGCCCATAGGGTGCCAGGTACACAGCAGCTGCGCTTCACCTCCTGCTGTAACATCACAGTTAATGCTTCTTTTCATTAAATTCTCAAACCCAGGTGTGCTGGTACATCCCTTAATCCTAGCATTTGAGAGACTGAGACAGGAGGATCCTTGTGAGTTCAAAGCCAGCCTAGGCTACATCATAAGACTGTTTCAAAAAAAAAAGAAGTGATAATAAAAACAAATAAGACACCATTTCTTGGGTGATAGAAGAGGAAATAAACTGGTCAGATAGCGTTAGAAAGAAATGATTGGAGAGTAGTGGAGTTAGATGTGCCTGGCAATTATTGGGGATTGCTAACAATACACCGTGGATGCCATTAAACATGCCCTCAGTTTTACCATAATAGAAAGAATTCCTTTGTTTGAAGCAGAACTCTGGATATACAATTGCCTTAAACAGCAGCGTGAGCTTCTGGTTATTTGTGGAATCCTGAAAACTACTGATTGGGATGGATCACTATGACCCAGTGCTGCTCAGTAGCAGATAGACTCTGGGAAGTCCTTTCTCAGCTCCTTCTCCCGAAAACTGTCAAAACGACAGCACAGACTCTGTATGGGTTGTAAGCACGAGCACGTGAAAATTGTTTTGCCTTTATAATCTTTCCACAACTTATTATGAATATTTACTTTGTTAGAAATAAAACACATATCCAGACATGATGACTCAAGCTTGTAGTCCCAGCACTCAGGAGGCAGACATAGGAATAGAAATCACAGCCAACCTGGTCTCTATAGGGAGTCCAGAATAGCCAGGACTACATATTTAGACTCTTTCACAAAAGAGAGAATGAATCCTATCCTAAATCTTTTTCTGGATTTGATAGTAATGATAAGAATTTGGTATGAAAAAACTGACTTCTAAAATCCTGGTAACTATTACTACTAGGAATGAGATGTGATCATGTTTTTTGTTTTTAGATTTTGTTTTGGGTTTTGTTTTTTTTTTTTTTTTTTTGATGGTTCATTGTTCCTTTGTAACTTGGTAAGCTATATTGAGAATGTATTGATCACTGGCTATAGTTTTTTCTACCTTGAAACGATGTCAGTAATCTCTTATTTTTTTCATCTTTCCAGCTAGAAGATGAAGCTCTCAAGTACATAGGTGCACACTGCCCTGAGCTGGTGACTTTGAACTTGCAAACTTGCTTAGTAAGCATCCCTTCCCATAATGCTTCTGTATTAGTAATTTCTCCCAGTAACATTATTACAAAAGTTTCATCAAAATCAGTATCTTACTGATACTGATACACACCTATAGTCCCTGCACTGAAACCCCAGCACTGAGCAGATCGGGGCAAGAGGATCATGAGTTGGATGTTGTGTGGAGCGGTGGGCTGCGTTCCTGCCCAGCTTCTGCACGGCTAGCTTTACACCCGAAATAACAACACACAAATTGTATTCATTTAAACACTGCCTGGCCCATTAGTTTCAGCCTCTTATGGGCTAACTCTCACATTTTGACTAACCCATTTTTAATAATCTGTGTAGCACCACGAGGTGGTGTCTTACCGGAAAGATTCTTAACCTGTGTCCATCTTGGAGAGGAGAGCTATGGCGTCTGCCTCACTTTCCTTCCCAGCATTCTGTTCTGTCTACTCCGCCTACCTAATTTTCTGTCCTATTAAAGGGCCAAAGCAGTTTCTTTATTTAACCAATGAAAGTAACACATAGACAGATGACCCTCCTCCATCAGTTGGAGGCCAGCATGGATTGTGTAGCAAGGTCTAGACCAGACTAGACTGCATAGTAAACCATTTCAAAGACAAACAGGCGTAATAAGTCATACCTGCGATCCCAGCAGTTGAAAACCTGATGTAGAATCGCCGTGAATTCAAAGCAAGCCTGAGTTACAGTGAGATCCACACAAATGTTTATATATCCTTCCCTTTTTTATAATTTTTTACTTCAACATAGTTTGATTACATAGCTCGGGATGATCTTGAGCTTATCCTCCTGCCTCAGTCCTTCCAGTGTCAGGGTTACCAGGTTTGCTCATAAACCAACTCTGACATTTTCAGCTATACTTGAAGTTTGAGGTCAGCCTGGTCTACAGAGTGAGTTCCAGGACAACCAGGACTATTACCCAGAGAAACCACGTCTCAAAAAAGAAAAACATACTGATGTCCTTAACTGTTTTCTAGGTTTTATAACTTTTTAATTAAACCCTCACCATGACATTCCCCAAGCTGTTCTCAAAACCATTAGGTTAAAAAGAGTCTAGCTCCTCCTCTTCGAACAGAGCCATGGAGTCAGCAGGAGCTAGCAGGAGACTGTTGCCTCTAGGTTTTGGGGTCTCTGGATGCTCAGGCTGCCTAGAATTGTAAGTGTTGCTGCTTCCACAGAAGTATTTTTTTGTAAATAATGTATATTGATTTTTCTCACTTTTGTGTCTGTTTTAGCAAATCACAGATGAAGGTCTCATCACCATATGCAGAGGGTGTCATAAGTTGCAGTCCCTCTGTGCCTCTGGGTGCTCCAATATCACAGATGCCATCCTGAACGCTCTAGGTCAGAACTGCCCTCGTCTTAGGTAAACATTGTTCATTTAGCTCAAAAAAATCAAGGGATGAAGAAGCTGCCTTTATCCATGTTTTTCCTTGGAATTTTGAAACTTTAAGGTCACTGCAAGGCCACTACCCTTCTAACTGGCTACCTACTGGCTTTGTAAGTGACATGAATCAAGAATTGATCTTAATGGTCATGTAGGAAAAGTTAGTGCTTTCTTAAAATTTCTTTCTCTGCTTCTTTGGTTTTTCAAGACAGGGTTCTCTATGTAGCCCTGGCTGTCCTAGAACTCATTCTGTAGCCCAGGCAGGCCTCGAACTCAAGGAGATTGCTTTCTCCACTTTTAAAAGCCCGTCCTGAGGCTATTATGTTGTTGTAACCCATGAAGAAAAAGTTTTAAACTTAGTTCTCCAGGAGACCCTCTTGTGTTGTGCTTATCCTCATTTATCTATTTGTTTTTATTGAGCTATACATTTCTCTCCATTCCCTTCTCTTCCTCCACTCTTCCTCTCTACCCTACCTTTTTTTTTTTTTTTTTTTATTCTCAGACAGGGTCTCTCTGGTATATAGCTCTGGCTGTTATATAAAGCAGGCTGGCCTCAAATTCAGAGATCTGCCTGCCTCTGCTTCCTGAGTGCCGGGATTAAAGGCGTGCACCACCATGCCTAACCATGTTTATCATCTTTGAGAACAGCTACATTATTCTGTAGGTCTTCTCTGCTTGAATATGGGAGTGTCAGGATGCTTACCCAGAGTGTTTCCTGTTCAGATGCACATAGTGTCAGAGCCGTGGTATTCCAGAAGAACATGCATCATGCCCAGTGACTTACAGTGATAGTTAGGTATTATTTTAGGTGCTTTGTGAATACTGATTCTTAACATATCCTAGAAGAGAAAGCCAGAGTCCAGGGGTGCCAGTAAGTGCATGAGTAAGGATTCCAAGACAGTTCCTCTGGCACCAGAGCCCACAAAGGCACTTTCTCACACAGTAACAATTATAAAGTTTCAAAATCCAAAGACTTTTTTGATAATTGCCTCGTGGTAGCCTAACTGTGGTTGCTGAAAGTACCTAGGTTTCTTCCTAGGTTATAGTGCCTTCAGTCTGAGAGTAGAGGGCTTCTCCATGGCTGAGAAATAACCAAACATCCAGAAGACAGCTTGTGTCAGCCTTCTCTGCTTAAAGCCAGGGCTCTTCAGCTCCACCTTCGTGTGTCTGTTCCATTGTGAGCATTTCCAGCGCGGCTGTGGCCATGTTCACCTTGCAACGTTCGTTTCCTCTTACCTGATGATGGTTTACTGAGCTCTGATTTACGTTCGGCTTCAGTTATAAAGATTCTTAAGGAATATATTAAAAAAAAAAAAAAAAAAGAGGTGGGCTGGAGAGATGGCTCAGAGATTAAGAGCACTGCCTGCTCTTCCAAAGGTCCTGAGTTCGATTCCCAGCAACTACATGGTGGCTCACAACCATCTGTAATGGGGTCTGGTGCCCTCTTCTGGCCTGCAGGCACATACACAGACAGAATATTGTATACATAATAAATAAATAAATAAATAAATAAATAAATAAATAAATAAATATTTTTTTTTAAGAAAAAAAGAGGGGCTGGAGAGATGGCTCAGTGGTTAAGAGCACTGACTGCTCTTCCAAAGGACCCGGGTTCAATTCCCAGCACCCACATGGCAGCTCACAACTGTCTGAAGATCCAGTTGCAGGGGATCTGACACCTTCACACCGATGCACATTAAATAAACCATAAAAAAATATTAAAAAAAAAGATTCTTAAGGGAACGTGACCTTTGGCGCCATCACATAGCACAGCTGTTACCTGACTTTACACAGAAAAGAGCAAGCAACCTTTGATTTCCCAGCCCTATGGGTATGAGGTCAGTGGTCAGCAGTGGGCTGAATAGGAGAGTGGCTGCCATCCTGGCTTTCTTCTGCACGCCCAGGAGCCAGGCAGCTTTGAACACAGGACTTAACTACCTGGGACAGACCTGTCCTCTCATCGAATTTTTAGAGCTCTTGAAATCTGCAGAGACCTACATGAAAGACGGAATAGTTTATGTCAGCAGCAGATGAACTGAAGCCGAGTATTTATCTCCATCTCCTTTTGTTTTCTAGGAGCAGGCTGCCCTCTGGGTAAGCAGTGTGCCATCAAGGAAGCTTTTAATGCAGTTGGTCGTTAACTACAAGCTTCATTTATATTCCTCTGTATTCTTTGATTACATCACCCTGACATGTGGTATTGACAGGACCACTTTATGATAACCACATGAAAACAAACAGCAAGACCTGTGTACAGACTTGTTTAGTTATTAAAGTCATTGTGTATTATAAGCTGTCAGAATAAATTTCTTAAATTCTTGCTGTTTTAGTAAAACCAGGTTTCATGAACCAAGACCTAACCTTCTTTTTCGCGTTGTTCTTTGAATAGAATATTGGAAGTGGCCAGATGTTCCCAGTTGACAGATGTGGGCTTCACTACTCTGGCGAGGGTGAGTATTTCTCTAGGTTCTACCTTATGTCCATAGGTTTTCTTGGGGGGGGGGTATTTTTGAGGAAGCAGCAAAAAGAGTAGTATAGGTGTGAGACCGGGGTTGTGTTCTCTGCGGCTGTCTGAACCTTCTTGTGCAAGAGCTATAGACCTGATGTCCGCAGAAAAGGTGGTCAGCTCTGGAAGTACAGACGTGCACTCTGGTAAGGCTTGAATTTTTGTGTTTTCATGAGGATGGTGAACTGACCCAAGCAGAGTCTTCTGGTATTTCATAAAACTGATTTTGTACATGATTGAGCAAGAATAATGCTCAAGGGGATACAGGCCTGGTGAATATTACACCAGTCACTAGAGACTTCTGTATTTCCAGGGGATTTTAATACAGTGGTCTGTATAAATCACTGTAGAAGACCAGTGTCTTTTGTGGCGGTGGTTGTTCTGTTTGCATGGTGAGACAGTGTTTCCCTGTGTGGCCTGCCTGTCCTGGAACCCAGGTCTTCCGGGCTCAATAACATTTAAATTAGATTGATTTCTGTCAGTATTAAAGAACAAGGGGGATGTAATTTGCTTTTAGGCCAACCCATGAAGTACTGATGAGGTGAAAGCCAGCATACCTGGCTAAAAGAAGAAATAGAACTTCCTCTCTTCCAAAAAAAAAAAAAAAAACAATTTTTATTGAATTATTTTTTAGTTATAAAATATCTCTTTGGCCAGGCAGTGGTGGCCCTCACCTTTCATCCTGGCCAGCACTCAGGAGGCAGAGGCAGGCAGATCTCCGTGAGTTTGAGGCCAGCCTGGTCTACAGAATGAGCTACAGGATAGTCAAGGCTGTTACACAGAGAGACCCTAGTGGGAAAAAACACACACACACCCAAAAAATATCTCTGTATTAGCCTTGTGTTAATTTTTAAAATGTTAAATAATTGAGACATTTTAGTGTAGTCAAAGCCTTCTTAAATTTATGGTTTAATCAGGATGATGGACATTTATAATTAATCACGGCCCTTGGGGAACTGCGGCAGGTGGATCATGGATTTGAAGGTAGCCTGGGCCACAGAGCACAATCCTATCTCAAAAAAACCAAAAATATATAATAGAAAAACTGGGTAGTAGCGAGTTCCAGGACAGCCAGGGCCATTTCATAGAGAAACCCTGTCTCAAAAAACCAAAACCAGAAAGTGACACTAGGCTATCAGCAACTCTGAAATACCACGACATGAAAAGTGTGCCTAATACATACAGTCGCTTAGCTGTTTTGACTTTTGTAGTTTGCAGTGTTTAAAATTTGTACTGAATTATCTGTCGTTGTACTTCATAGAACTGCCACGAGCTTGAGAAGATGGACCTGGAAGAGTGCGTTCAGGTGAGGGGGTTTGTTCACAGGGACAGTGACAGAAACTGTGTACTGCAGAATGCCTAAGGCTCTCCCTTACAGAGGACACTGATTCCTCCAGCCCACCAGGAACGCCATTGGCCAGGTGCTACATAACAGCTACCGTTCATTAGTGGATTAGTATCTCTCATCCCTTCAGCTCGTGTTTGTGCCTCAGTGCCCCTGCATCTTCACTGTGTGAGTCCCTCTGAGTCAGCAGTTCTCTCTGTGCTCTCGGCTGTGTAATGGAAGCACAGGCTGGAGGGGAGAGTGAAGAGAGGCCAGCTTAGGGTCACTCTGAAACACTTCCCTCTGTCACAGTCGTAATCTGCCCAGGTCCCAGAAGGGACTCCAATTGTCCTATGTGGTGGTTGCCTTAAGGAGGTGCAGGGCCAGATACCTAAAAATTTAAGGGTGCTCTGGCATTAATTTTTAATGGATCATATACTTTGGCTTTTCCCTCTTCTGGTCCAAAGAAAGGACATCGTTAAAGTCTGGTGAACAGGAGCTCTTAAGAGGCCAGATTTTGATTTAGTTTAAAATACTCAGATGGCTAACTAAAATATTGCACAATTTGAAAGAAACTGAACAAAATTTTAAACAATGAACTCAGAAAAGGTTTTTAGAAGCCTGGCAATTTAGGCAAATCTTAGAAAAAAAAATTTTTTCAGAAGCAAGGAGTTGTCTGAGTTAGCAACCCCATAATAGTATCAAATATCTTTGAAGTTTGATGTCTCTGTTGTATATGTGTATTGCACACGCATGTTGCGCAGTGAGCCACAGAGGCCAGAAGAGGGTGTATTAGATTCCTGTGAGCTGACTGACTTAAGTGTTGCCATCTAACCTCCCGTCAGCCCTTGGGATAGAGCCACACTCTTAACCAATGAGTCAGCCCTCTGTAGGCTCCTGATCACTGTATGTTAAAGACGATGTTTGAGAAGTAATATCTGTAGTTCTTAAAGAATTTTGAATAAAGACGGAGATTAGAAAGCCTGGGTGTTTTTGCTTGTCTTCTCTGTTTTCTACCGGCTCTTGTAGCTTGGAGCACAAAGCCTAAGGGTGTGTCATTTAATGACACCTGAACTACAAGTATGGTTGCATAGAGCACAATTCATGAATTGCATCTAAACTGATAGAATTTTACCTATTTTTTCAGATCACAGACAGCACATTAATCCAGCTTTCTATACACTGTCCTCGGCTTCAAGTATTGGTGAGTTTTACTTTCACTGTTTTGTATTTTAAATTTATTTACTTATTCAAAAAATTAGACTTATTTACTTTATGTGTTTGGATGTTTTGCCTCCACGCGTGTTTATGAACCATGTGGGTACTAGGAACTGAACTCGGGCTCTCTCTAACCTATCATTGTGTGCACATGTGTGCCGTGATGCACATGTGCAGGTCAGAGAACATCTTTCTGGAGTTAATTCCCTTCTGCCACCTCTGCGTGGATTCCAGGGATCAGACTCAGGTCACCAGGCTTGGCAAGTTTACCCTCTGAGCCCTCTCACCGTCCCCACCCTAGCATGCCTAGCATGTTCTGTGTGTTACTGTATCTTACCAGTCACATTGCTAACCATGTGTGATGCTGTGTGCCTTTACCCAGCACTCAGGAGGCTGAGGCAGGAAGAGAACCCAGAGTTTGAAGCCACCCTGGGTTATATAGTAATGTGCATTTGTAGCGCAAAAACCCAGGATTGAGCCATGTCTTCCAGGACAAGCTCCTCTGTAGCAGGTGTTTTGGTTGATGTCTCTGTATCCAGAACAGAATACAGAACACTGTTGTGTTTGAGCCGTGTGTTCTCAGTTTCCCAAAACTAGAGTTTAAGGAAAATTGGTCAGACTATGTGTGATGCTAGTTCCTAATAGCTGTAAAAGTCATCCTTAGCTAGTTGTTAATTTGTGCCCTGAATCAGATATTCAGTATTTAGTTCCGATTTCCTAAAACATTGAATATGAAAAGCTTGAGCCCTGTCTTTCCCTACAGATGGGGAGTGTTAATTTGGAGAGTGCACTTTTTTTCTTTTCTTTTTTTTTTTTTTTTTGAGACATCATGGTCTCACTGTATAGTCCTGGCTGTCCTGGAATTTCCTGTGCAGACCAGGCTGACCTTGAACTCAGAGATCCTCCTGCCTCTGCAGGCATTAAAGGGGTGTACCACCATACCTGGCTGTCTTATTTCATGAGGTGGTTCGCAGTCATTCCATGAATTCACAAAATATATTAAGAATTAGACTGGAAACAAAAGTCAGTCATACATACTGAAAGCAGAGCCGTCAGCTCTGGTCTGCATTCCTGTTTCATCATGAGTGGCTCTAGTTGGCTTTGTAGTCACCAAGATGAACCAGAAGGGTCTGGGTTGGAACTGGACATAAGCCCGAAGATGCTTGGTTGCCATCTTTGCTCTCTGGTTACAGAGTCTCTCTCACTGTGAGCTGGTCACAGATGACGGAATTCGTCACCTGGGGAATGGGGCCTGCGCCCATGACCAGCTGGAGGTGATTGAGCTGGACAACTGCCCTCTAATCACCGACGCGTCCCTGGAACACTTGAAGAGCTGTCACAGCCTTGAGCGGATAGAGCTCTATGACTGCCAGCAAATCACACGGGCTGGAATCAAGAGACTCAGGGTAAAGCCGCACTGCTCCTCAGCCCCTCCCCCCATCTCCTTCTTGTCTCGCCTGTTCTTTTTTCAGATTTAGAGTCTCGTGATTTTTTTTGTTTTGTTTAATTTTCTTGAATGTTTAGCTGAGGAAGAAAAACTTAAAACCTAAAAAGACCACATGCCAGAATCTGGTCCTAAAGGAAAGAGAGTATCTGGCAAGGCGTGCATCCTGGTAATCAGAGGGCTGAGAGCAGAATCCAGTGCAGAGCCATTAGGACTGCAGAGTGAGCTCAGCATCCACATAGGCTAAGAATGTAGTTTAGAGGTAGAGAGCTTGCCTAGCATGTATAGGGAGAGTTGAACGTGGAGGAAGAGGGTGAGATAGATATGGAAGACTGGAACGTCTCCACACTGCAGTGACCGCAGCTCCTCTCTCACAGAGAAACAGCTCCTAGAGCAGCGGAAACCTTGCATCCACAGGGCGGACAGTCACAGGCTGGCTGGAGCAGAGTTTCCTGGGTCTTGTAGCACAGACTGACTTTGATTGGATTCAGTGTGTAGTAGAAGATGACCTTGAACTTAAAATTTTCCTGCCTCCTCTTACTTGCTAAGATTAGAGGTCTGTACCTCCAAGCCTGGCTTAGAACCTCCGCTGTGCATCCTGTGTGTGATGCCTGGACCTGACTATTGGGAGGCTTGCTGTCTCTGATTCTTCAGGAGACTGATTTGTTCCCGTTTACTGAGCTGAGGGGTGTGTCTAGAGATGATGCTTAGTAAGGAGCACACTGCCTTAAGCCAGTAAGTATTCAGACATAGTAAAGACTAGGAAGACATTTTCATTCAAAAAGTAATCATTTTAAACTTGTCTCGTTTCTTCCAGCTATGGGATTCTAACTATGAATCTCTCTGGGACAAGGTGAAAGCTTAGAATTGTTTTCATTCCCATCCACCTCCACAGAGCAGATAGAGCCTGGGGCACCTCGCACCCTAAGTAGCGCCGAGCCAGTCCTGCTCTCCCCCCCCTTCAGCCCCTTGGCTCCTCTGAGAAACAACATTGCTCCTTCTGTCTAAGCACTTTCTGAGTAATGTTTCTGTCTTGTTTCAGACCCACTTACCCAACATTAAAGTCCACGCCTACTTCGCACCTGTCACTCCACCCCCGTCAGTAGGGGGCAGCAGACAGCGCTTCTGCAGGTGCTGCATCATCCTATGACAGTGGAGGTGGTCAGCATTGGCGAACTGAGTATTTAATGATACTGCTAGACTCACCGTGAAGTCTCCAGTGGAAGCAATCCCAGCATTCTGGGCAGCGTCCAGATCCCCAGAGCCACACACACACAGGCACATGCCCTCACCCCATCCGCTGCAGCTCTGTGACCGTGGCGCCGAAGTTCATACTGGCTGTAACAAGTGGATTGGTAAAGCCTGACCATTCCCGTTGGACATGCCCAGAAGAAATCTTAGGCCATGGTAGAGGGAGGGGACATTCCAGCAAAGCCCAGTGTTACTGCTACTGTGGTTTATTTTATTAAGGGGTTTCTGTGGGGATTTTGAATCAGTAACTGCAATCTTCCAGGGTAAAAGGTAGCATGGAAAAACAATATATGATGTATCCAGGGACCAGAAAGAAAATTCCTTTGCATCCTAGAAATGGTAGCTATCCATTGGGAGATGCTTATGCAACTTCTGTGCTTCCTTGTTTCCATGCCAACATGCTGAGCATGCTCACAAAGAAGGCTCGTCCATTCATCTGATATTTTAGTATTTGGCCCAGAGGTTTCCTTAGCAGCTATATATTGAAATTGCTGGGGTCCACATACGATCACTTTTACTTCCCTGCTCAGTTGGTCACTCTGTCACCGTGCTCTGCTCACGGCTGCACCCTGGCTGTCTCCCCGGTCGTGGTCTGCTGCTCACACTCAGTTGTTACTCCTTTGCTGTTTGTTTACAGTTTGCATTTTGGATGATTAGTTGGGGTTACCAAACATTTTTAAAAGAAACATCAATAAATATTTTTTTAATCTAAATTTTACTATTAGGGGACCTGCCTGAATCTTTGCCAGTCTAGAAGGAAACTCTTCTAACAAGAGCAGGGAAGTTAGGCTAAGAAAAGAGTTGAACTGTTTTGATGAAAGGAAACTTGGCCTTTTGGTTTCTGTTGTATCTTTGCACGGTGTGCTCAGTGTGCCCTGCACATTTCCCTCTCCCAAACTTGGTGAACTAAGAAAAGAGAAGTGCATTATTAGTGTGGAGTGGGGGACGAATCCCCACTACCCAAGTGCAAGCACAAATGGCCCTTGTTGTCCTACACTGACAGGAACACGGTGTGATCTCTGCCTGTTGGCGGGCTTTACTAGAGTTACTTGCTTTGCAGCAGTGCTGGGGGGTGGGGGGCTATGGTTAGTTTCTGGAGCCCCTCCCCTATTTAATCCCATCAGGGATACGAGAAGAGCCCTGTAACAGTCAGCTGCCTGTGTCAGTGTTAGCAGGATTGTATCTAATGCTGGCACCTCAGAAGACCCAAACATAGCAGCTAACACTCTCTCTCTTGTTGCAGCCTTCCTCTGAGTGTGGTATGAAGGCAGCCAGATGGGGCCATTGGGGCAGCCAGAGAACCTCGAGAAGGGAGTAAGAGGCTCAGGGTCTATACTGAGCCTGGGACCTGCCCCCCATCCCATCCCCTGAGCTGAGAAAGGGGTTTAGTATCTGTGGCTTATTAAGAAGAAGCCTCTTCACAAAAACTCACACAAAACGAGAGAAATGAAGTGAGTTTCTAAAGCATATTTCTAAACTCCAATGTTAAAGACCTTGTGTGATGTTTAACAGGGTGTTGGGGGAAAGGCTTTTAGGAGGTAGATGTGCAAGCCAGTATGATCCCAGGATGTTCAAAGGACTGGTTTACTGCTATAGGTACTGGTTCTACCAGAATATATAAGAATAAAATCTGATTAATTTCTCCATTAATGTAGAAAACAATCAGATGAAAAGGTCCTAGAATTCTATACTACCAGATTTATTTATCATATTAAACTTATTTAAAATCTTATTTTATTATGTTCTTTTGAAAACTAAATTACTTGTGGTTTTTTTTTTTTTTATTCCTTCTCCCCCTCATGTTCTTGCAAGAAATTTCTTTTTTTCCTCTGAGACCATTTGTTGTGTTGCCAAGCTGACTGGTGTTGGCACCTAGGCTCCAGTTCCCTTTCACCTCAGCTAGCATCCTGAGTGGATGGCGCTGCAGAGGCTCTTACATCTGTGTACACCCCACCCCCAGAGACGAAGTCTTACTCTGTAGCCCCAGCTGACCTGGAATTTATGATTGTCTTTCTGCCTCGGCCTCCCAAATGCTAAGAGGATAGGTGTGAGCCACCATGTCAGATTCAGTGCGCACACATAGACATACAACACGCTCCCAGGTGTATTTAGGGTTAGATCCCTAGGGGTCTCACGCAAAACCAAAAGAAATTGAGGGAACATCAGCTCTAAACTATGTTGTTTGATTTTTTCCCCCGCCTAAGTGCCTAACGAGTTGATATTAAGCCCTGAGTACTGATGGTTTAGTAGACACATTTGAGTTGCCCAAGTCTAAGCCACTCGGATGCTTCTTTTTTCCCATCAAAGTTTGAATGAGTCTGTTACCCCCCAGTATGTCACAGGTCTGGAAAATGCTGTTTTTCTTAGAGTGTGTTGCCACATGCAGGTTCGTTGGATTTGTCTTGGTGATCTCTGCTGTTAAGACAAATCCCAACCTTTCTGGACAAAGAACACAAGTCAAAAGTGGGAGGTCTGTGGATGTACAGCCCGGGCTGCATACGGTTAGGCAGGAGACATGTTCCTTTCTCAGGTCACATCAGGCCCTTCATGCTTGGAGGAAAGTAGGTTGTTTTTTCAAGTGTTGGTTTGAATCCTACGCCAACTTGTTTCACTAAGACACAATGGTAAGTTTCAATCAGGTAGAAATCCCTGACACCTGAATATAAATGCTTCTTGTCTATACATGCAGAATACTTCTAAGAATTCAGTAGGGTTTTGGCTTGGTTGATTGGGTTTGGGGTTGTTTTCAGGACCTTGGCTGGAAGCAAGGACCCTTGCCCACAGTGAGTATATTCTCTCACTGAGCTGTAGTCCCAGCCCTGGTAAAGCTTACCATGAAAATGCTCCTCTGGGAAAGCCTGCCGGAGGCTGCTAGGCTGACTCGGGAGGGAGATGATCTTATCGCTGCCTGCAATGGCTGCTGCACGCACCACTCAGCAGCCCTACTGAGGTGGTTAGCTGTTTCTTCCAGCACCCACCCTGGCCCTCTGCTTAAACCTCTTTCGTGTGAGATATGTCCGGTCTAGCTAATCTTGGGATCCCTCTTCCTGGTCAGAGCACGCTATCAAGGACAGCTGTGAATCCTGACGCCGTCGAGTGCAAGTGGCTCAGGTCATTTCTTACTTGATGGTCCTTGGTGTCTGGTTTTTGACTCTTAAGTTAAATTTGAGGTCAAACTGATGGTTCTAAAAGACTAATGGGACCTAACTTCTGTCTTCCCCAGTATTTAGTATATGAAAGCACACTTCTTAATATTTTTAAGATGCATTTTATTTTCTGACCTTTACACCTTCTCTGGATGTAAAAGTATCCCTAGGATAGTTTGTGGTTTCTGGTCAGATTTCTACGAGGTTGATTTAGCACATGTAAGTCAAAAATGACGTTTTAAGCATTTCTGAGGGAAACTTGGTAGATAACTTACCATGTTCTTTTGGGGACATTCTGTGCTGTTGGGAATGTTTGTGGTAACTCATTGTGAATGAGTGCTGTGGGCACCGAGGTCCGGTCTGGACTGCTAAGCTGTGAAGCCCCGACATGCACTTGATTTTGCTCAGTTCTCTTGTAAAATGTGTTTGGAACATTCCTTGACCTGACATGGCTAGGAAGTGTGAGACTGTCACTGGAAAGAGGAGAGTGACTTCCTGTCTGTCGTGTGAGCAACCTTGTCGGTAGCAGCTTTGAAACCAGAAACATGATTGCTCGTTGGCTATTGAGATGGCTCAGCAGGTGCATGTCTTTGCTGACAGTGAAGGGGAGGCTGGCTGCTGAGAGACAGGGTTTCTCTTTGAAGTTGTCCTGAGACTTGCTCTGTAGACCAGACTGGCCTCGAGCTCACAGACATCCACCTGCCTCTTCCTCCAGAGTGCTGGAACTAAAGGCGTGTGCGCCACCACTGCCTGGCAATAAATAAAATTCTCAAAAAAAAAAAAAAAAAAGTCAGGCAGCTCATCTAGTTGGCATCAGTGAGAGGGCAGACAAGGAAGAGCCCTGTTGGACCTTTTCTGCCTTGTACAGATGGGTTTCCGTCCCGGGGGTCCTGCTGAAAGGCCAGGGATGAACCCAGCGTTGTCTGAGAAGAGCTAGATGTTTGGTTGGAGGCCTTAAAGCAGAAACCCTTAAATGACCTGAGGACAAAAAATTCTAAACCAAGGATGAGGGGGAGTAAGAATCTCACTTCCTCACCTTTATTTTTATCTTAAATTTGCATTGGAAGATGCAGAAAACTGATTATCAATAGGGTGTGATTAGCCCTGCTGGTTTGAGAATAAAATTTGGCTGTGAGTGCTGTATCCACGTGTCCCGACTACATCTTCGGAGAATAGATGTTGTTTCAGCACCAGCTGCTGCAACCCTACCTTCTTATTCTCACCCACCAGGAACCACCACAAGAGGCAGGCGAGTTTTTCCTATGAAGGGCTTCTGCAGCCTCCCACTCAAGCCAAGTTGACCCGTGTTGTGCGCCTCAGTTTCCGCATCTCTGGAGGCTGTGATCTGTGGGCGTTTAGGAAAGTCAGTATTAGCCTCTCACTTGAGTCTGAGCGAATCTTGGAAATTGAAGAACGTTGCATGTAATATTCAGGAGGAAAAGCTTTTGTTCCACAACTCACATGCGGAATGCTGGAGAGCATCCTCTTGTCATCCTCCATCTCTGCCCATGAGCGTTAGGTCTGAGAGTTGAAACTAGGAGTTTGTGGATGAGTGTCAGCCCCTCAGCCGGCATGGCACATGGAACAGAAACCTAGTGGGTGACCTTCTCTGTTGTGTGTTTTTATTTTGAAGAGTTGGCATGCAGAAGTGGCAGGCAGGGCTCACGGGAGAGGATTAGTCCAGAGCTGGGATGCGCTGCCTCAGGAAGAGCATCTGTCCTGAGCTCTGGGACCACTGCTTCTGCCCGACATGTTCACTGTGTGCTGTCTTCATCTCACCACTCCTTGCCCCTGGGTGGCAAGAAGGGCTTTCCTGCTGCTCTGGGCGCGAGTGTGGGACAGTGAATACAGTCTTCACCCCAGGAGGAGATCGGGGGACAGGAGTGTCTCCTGTCCAACCCCCAGAATTGGATCTAAGATCTCCGCTCCACTAACTACCTGTGTTAGCTCGGATCTGCCCTGAGTCGTTGCTTTTGTGTTTCCTCCCTTAGCCTAACATTTCTCAGCCCTGAAACATCCGTCCCCTCACTTTCGTGTCACTAGAGAATGAGGACCTCCAAAGTCTTAGAAAATCTACTTGAAAACAACTGGTCTGTGGTTAGCTGACTGCTCTCCCGAGAGACACATGATCCTCAGTACCAGACCCGTGCTGTGCTCTCTGGGTTTCCATAGCAGGCGTGTCTCCTGTACACAGGATCACTTCTTACCTAGTTCTGATGACTGTTAATCTCTAATGAATACAGGAAGGGGTGAGTCTGATATCTTTGGCCTCCCCCAACCCCTTGCCACACCCCTACACGATGCACTTACTCCTAGATCCTGTTGGCCTGTGTTCTGTAAGCTTTAGGCCAGCTCTTCCTCCCTGTGATGTGACCCCCAAGAATCGGTGATCGCCACTTCAAAGGGTGTCTGGAAGAGGCTACAACTTGCCTTTCTCCTCAGTTCCTGTTTTATCCACTCTGGCTGCCTCCTGTTTCCCCCAGGCATTATTTCCAATTACTATTTTCTGATGGTTCTGCTTACCTTACCTCCCTTCCAGTGAGCCTGAGAGCACAGACCTGAGTGCTGGCCTGTGCTGCGCTCAGAGCACTGTGAGGACTGCCCCTTCCTGTCTGACTGCTCAGGGCCAGAAATGATGAGTACCTGGTGCTGTCTGAGGAGCTCTTCACTCCTGCACCCCTTCTTCCGCCGACTCCCTGTGCCCCAGCTGCTGGGCCTGACCTGGACATTGTTGTACGGGAGCTGCTGCTTGCTTGTTTCTCACCAGGCCTGCGCCAACACTCAGCCACTCCCCAGGCCCCGCACAGTTCCCCAGTGGGGACTTACCAGGTTCCATTAGCTAAATGACTGTATGTACAATACTTCCAGCACCCAAGGATGTGGGGGTGGGGAAGATTGTTTTAAATAAATAAAATCTAAGGAGGCAGTAGACGGTTCTTTTTGCTTTAAAATCTTTGGACTAAAGAAATGTTTTTATATATATATAAATATATAAAGTAAATCGTTATGTAACTATTATTGTTTCCTGTATGTTCTAATTTTGTTTTATGATGTAATTAAAGGAAATAAGCTGTGAAGACTTTATTTTCCTGTGGGAACAGCCTGACTCTGAGCTGTGATTCCTAATGTGGCCCCTAGAACTGCAGAGGTTCTTGGGGCTGAATGAAGGAACTTTTGGGGCGGCATCCTTGCTTTTTAAATACTCCTTACTATCTTCGTTTAAATCTCATTAGTTCACGTCATAGCTTTAGTCAATATTCTCCTAATAACTTTATTTCCTGCCCCAACTCCACAAGACTTTAAGAAACGCAAAGAACATGGTATAAATAAGAGCTGCCTTAACTGGGTTCAGCTCAGCAGTCCGGAGCACTGGCTGCCCTTGCAGAGGACCAGGGATCAGTTCATACACAAGTGTGGCAGCTCACAACTGCCTGGAACTCCAGTTCCAGGGGAGCTGATGCCTTATTCCGGGGAGTGCATGTCTTACTCTGCATGGTTGAGAGCCTGATGTGGGTCCTGCAAAAGCAAGAAGCTCTCCTAACCTCTGAACCAGCTCTCCACCTCCACCCTCCCATCCCACCCCCTTTTTCACACAGTCTCTCCTTGACTGGCCTGGCACTTAATTTGCAGACCAAACTGGCTTCAAACGCAAACGATCTGACCAATCTCGCCTCCTGAGTTTCAAGATTGAAGGCATATGCCACCATGCCTCACCTTAATAAATCTCTAACTGGAACCTGAAGTCTCAGAATGTAAATCAGTGGCAGATGCTTATGTGTGCCCGGGTTCCATCCCCAGCACTTCCCCTTGACCTGAACCCCTGATTTCTGGGCAGGACTTGCCTTTCCCTTGTCAAGGAAGGGGTGGGGTCAGGTAGAGTGAGTGCAGAGAGATGCATGCAAGTGCAGAAGTCATAATGTCTAGGTTCAAGAAGACTATAGATCTATAGTCTTCACCTGTGTAGACTGCAGGCAGCTCCTGTCTCCACTAGCAATGTCTGATACAGATCTGGTAGCTAACGCTACTGTGTCGGCCGCCTTTGTTGGCCTTCCTTTAACAAATATTTCAGTATCCAGCTATGTTAAAGGTCTCGGATACACAAAGGTAAATATAGCAGGTCCTGTGTCTCTGGTAAAGATGAGCGAGAGTCAGGTCTGCTCCTGGCTTGGCACAATGATGCATCTTTTTTTTTTTTTTTTTTTTTTTTTTTTTTGGTTTTTCGAGACAGGGTTTCTCTGCAGCTTTAGAGCCTGTCCTGGAACTAGCTCTTGTAGACCAGGCTGGTCTCGAACTCACAGAGATCCGCCTGCCTCTGCCTCCCGAGTGCTGGGATTAAAGGCGTGCGCCACCACCACCCGGCACGATGCATCCTTCTAATGCAACACCTGAAAGATGGAGGCGGTTTAGATCCCAAGGTCACCCTGAGCTGTATAGTGAGACCCTGTCTTTTAAAAAACAAGGATGCTGGGAGCTGGCGAGATGACTCCGTGGTTAAGAGCACTTGCTGCTCTTGTGTGGAGGACCTGGGTTTGGTTCCTGGCACCCACAAGTGACTCAAAATTACCTGTAGCTTCAGCTACAGCCATCTTCAGCAGCCCAGATGCCCCGTCATGGCCTCTGCTGATAGTGGGTATGTAATGTACAAACATACATGCAAGAACTCACACACGGGGCTGGAGAGATGGCTCAATGGTTAAGAGCATTGCTTACTCTTCCAAAGGTCCTGAGTTCAATTCCCAGCAACCACATGGTGGCTCACAACCATCTGTAATGAGGTCTGGCGCCCTCTTCTGGCCTGCAGGCATACACGCAGACAGAATATTGTATAATAATAAAATAAATATTAAAAAAAAAAACCACAGAAGGCAAAAAAATTTTTAAAATGGGCTGGGGAGATCACTCAGAGTTTAAGAGCACTGGCTGCTCTTCCAGAGGTCCTGAGTTCAACTCCCAGAAACCACATGGTAGCTCACAACCATAATGAGATCTGGTGCCCTCTTACAGAACACTGTATACATAATAAATCTTCCTTTTTTTTTTTTTTTGGTTTTTCGAGACAGGGTTTCCCTGTGGTTTCTAGAGCCTGTCCTGGAACTAGCTCTTGTAGACCAGGCTGGCCTCGAACTCAGAGATCCGCCTGCCTCTGCCTCCCGAGTGCTGGGATTAAAGGCGTGCGCCGCCACCGCCCGGCAATAAATCTTCCTTTTGAAAAAGGTTCCAGTGGAGGCAGGAGGATCAGGTCATCCTTAGCTATATGACAAATGTGAGGTGAGCCTGGGCTACATGACACCCTCTTTCAGACCAAAATAGAAACAAAGGTCTGAGGTAGCACTTGCCTAACGTAGGAAAGGCTCTTGGGTCAATTAAAAAAAAAAGTTATCAGCTGGGTATTGTGGCCCATGCCCTTAACCCCAGCAGAGGCAAGTGGATCTCTTAATTCAAGATCAGCCAGGGTTACACAGAGAAACCCTGTCTGGGGGTTGGGGGAGAGAGTTATCTACAGTACTATGAAAAAAGCCCTTGGGGTTGATGAAATCATGAATCCCACTTGACATCCTCACAAGCCCCCCCCCAGACTGTTAAAGATGGTTTCCTGTCACGCATCCCAGAAGAGGTCTCCCAGAAGAGGGCACCAGATCTCATTAAAGATGTTTGTGAGCCACCATGTAGTTGCTGCAAACTGAACTTAGGACCTCTGGATTGCTCTTAACTATGAGTCATCTCTCCAGTGCCGCCACCCCGTCCTCTCACCCCCCCCAAAGATTTATTTATTATCTACAGCAAGTTATTTATTTTTACTTATAGATTTATTATGTATATAGTGTTCTACCTGCATGCATTCCTGTCTGCCAGAAGAGGGCACTAGATCTCATTAAAGATGGTTGTGAGCCACCATTTGGTTACTGGGAATTGAATCCAGGTCCTCTGGAAAAGTAGACAGTGCTCTTAACCTCTGAGTCAACTCTCCAGCCCGCTTTAGAATTTCTAAGTAGAAACACTCTTTACCCTCTTCAGGGAATGGGATGTGGCCCGGGGCAAAGTAAATCGATCTGACTGGGTCCGGAGAGGTGGCTAAGCAGTTAAGAGAACCAACCGCTGGGCTGTTTCCCTAGGGGACTGGAGTCCTCTAGGACCAACACCCACATTGCAGCTCACAACTGTCTGTAATTCCAAGATCTGACACCCTCACACAGATGTACACCAATGCACATAAAATAAATTTTTAAAAATCCATCTGGCTGGATTCCCGCCCCTCTACCCAGTTGATTTGGGCAAAACCCAAGGACTACAGCCTCTGAAACTCAACATTCAGACCTCTTGCGTCGACTGAACGGTAGCTCTTGAGACTCGAGGACAAACGTAGCTGTTCTCCAGCGCTGAGACCAGAAGGCAATGCTCGGGAGCAAACCAGGACTTTGCACATGCAAACACAGACACACTGTTTGCACCTGCTTTTAATGACACTTTTTTAAGAGCTTAAATAATCTTTCCCCACATTAAGGCCATTAACTTAGTATAGTTTCCAATGTGTCTTTCTCTTTGTGGTTCTGAAGACTTGAGCACAGCCTTGGAGATGCCTAACCACTGAGCCTCGTGCAGCTTTTCAATTAAAAATTTAAATTACATTAGTGGGTTGGGTGCACACATGCATACGTGGAGGTCAGAACCGACTGATAGGAGTTGGTTCTCTCCTTCCACCATGGAAATCAAGATTGGCAGGGCTGGCAGCAGGCAGCTTTACTGCCTCAGAAAACTCACCAGCTATCTTCCAAAACATTTTTTAGGGCTCAGAATAATAGGTTTCATCATGACATTTCTTTGCTCATTTTCACTCCCTTGCTGAATCTTAAACCTGATGGGCTCTGGCGAGAGCAAGTGAGCTGGAAGACAATCTTGGGGATCTAAAGACTCAGGCAGTGTCTTCTTCAGAAAGGTAAGGGTCAACAGCCAGGCAGCCACCTCTGCATGCATCCCTCACAGGGACTCTAAGGCCCACAGATGACTAATTCAGACCTCATCTGTGATTTATACAGCATGAAGAATAGATGTCACACACCTGTAATTCCACCAGTCAGCAGGCTGAATCACAAGGATTGCGACTTGCCTGAAGAAACTAAAACCAATGAAACCAAACATTATGTCCTTTAAAAGTTACCTTTTTGGATTGGAGAGATGGCTCAGTGATTAAGTACACTTGCTGTAGCCGGGCGGTGGTGGCGCACGCCTTTAATCCCAGCACTCGGGAGGCAGAGGCAGGCGGATCTCTGAGTTTGAGGCCAGCCTGGTCTACAAGAGCTAGTTCCAGGACAGGCTCTAGAAAATACAAGGAAACCCTGTCTCGGAAAAAAAAAAAAAAAAAAAAAAAAAAAAAAAAAAAAAAAAAAAAAAAAAAAAAAAAAAAAAAAAAAAAAAAAAAAAAAAAAACACTTGCTGTTCTCTCGGAAGACGCAGGTTCAGTTTCTAGCACCCAGACGGTGGCTCATAACTGTCAGTAACGTAACTGATTCCATAGCGTCTGATACCTGGTCTCCATTGGCACAGGCATGTCTGTGCTTCACAGACATTTTTAAAAAATCTTTTCAACCTACATTTTATGGGTTTATTTTTTTGAGACAATTTTTGCTACATGGCTCCAGCTGTCCTGGAATTCACTATGTAGACCAGGCTGGCCTGGAATTCAGAGATTCTCCTGCCTCTAGTAATTGGAATTAAAGGCAAGCACCACCACACCCATCTAAAAAGTTAATTTTCAATTCAAAACTTTTTACAAAGAAGGAGTAAGTAAAATATTTTGTTGGTACAGCGTTGAGCATCCAACACTGCTCATGGCAAACGCTGTCTGTATTGCCAGGGGTTTCTTGCCTCCTCAGCTTGGACAGCTCAGGAGGAGTGGCAAGGGACTCCAGCACAGAAAGCAAAGGGGATTAAAGCACAGAATGCGTTGACCCTTTACCCAGTACCTAGGGGTCAGCTGGACATTTTTACACATAGAGCCAGGCTGGCAGCAATCCTGGGCTTAGGTCAGAATCCAGTACTAGTCATCTGAATTGGACACTAAAAGTAGCACTCCACCATCATAGAGCCCAGTACCCTCCACAGCCAGATGTTCCTGCAGACTCACAGCAGAGCAACATTGTCCTGACCTCCCTCATCTGTGCCGTGCTGGCCTAGCAGGAGGGATCCTCACAGCCAGGTTGGTGAGATCCTTCCAGCCACACTGCTGGCAACAAGTGTTGGAGCAGGGCTGGAGGGACCTGGCCTCACCTTTCCCTGTGTCAGCTGAGAGGCAGAGGGTGTGCTAAACAGTTGTCACCCTCTCTAGGCAGATGTCGCCCTCTCTAGGCAGATGTTGCCCTCTCTAGGCAGATGTCACCCTCTCTAGGCAGATGTCACCCTCTCTAGGCAGATGTCACCCTCTCTTGGCAGATGTCGCCCTCTCTTGGCAGATGTCGCCCTCTCTAAAACCTATTTATTCATTTTCCAGTCTCACTGTGCAGCCCAGACTGGCCTTGAGCTCAGGGTTCTGCTGCCCAGCCAGGTGTGTGCTGGATTCTGGCCAGCTGAAAGGGCACTTGGCTTCACCACAACCCCAAAATAAGATTAATCTTTTAGGATCAGCAATGCCTGAAAGAATGATGAGGCAAGGAGACACATCTGTCTTTGGAGCCAAATGGAGTCCACAGCAGAGAAAGGAAGCAGGACCTGGGTCAGTGACTGATCAGGACCTCCCTGGGAACATGTTGATGCCACCTGCCCTTTTACCTGCTTGCTGAGAACAAGGATGCCCCTGTGGTGGATCCAATTGGCCAGGAGGACCAGGCGCTCAGCCAATTTCCCAAACAGTTCTACAGCACTGAGTTCATCCAGAGAGATCTCTTGATAGAAGCCTGGGGAAATGGGCAGGACAAGTGGGAAAGAAGGGGTTTGCCGGGAGGATGGTTATCCCTGGAGGAAGGTGTTAAGGTGGCCACCTCATGGAATAAGGAATGAAAGGATGAATGAGGAAAAAAAACAAAAGAAATCAACACTTTGATGCCAAGTCCCCAGTTTAAAGAGATGGGACACTTAACCTAATGATGGTGACAAATGACAAACCCAGGCACAGTAAGATTGTGGCACTCTCCTCTCACAGATGACAGTCACAGTAAGATTGTGGCGCTCTCCTCTCACATATGACAGTCACAGATTGTGGCACTCTCCTCTCACAGATGACAGTCACAGTAAGATTGTGGCATTCTCCTCACTAATAATGACAAACAGGCAGGAGTAGGGAAGTCTGTCACAGTGGAATGAACCCAAGAGACTTGGGGAGGACAAAGGACCAAGGAGATGGGTACTGGAGAGGGCAGCACAGTGTCAGGAAGGGCAGGTCATCTGCCTCTTCCAGTCCAGAAGAGGATTCTGGAAGCCTCCCCTGATCGTCTTCTGTGAAGAGATGGGAACCTCACCTGGGCTGGGTGGCTTTGGAGCCTGTTCTCTTGCCTCCAAAGCTGCAGAGAAAGCCAGCATTGTCAGGTGGGCGTAAGCCAGAAAAAGTCCATAGACCCTTCAAAAGTGAACAACTCAGTGTCCACTTCTCAGTTGCCAGACCTAAGAGAGATTCTGCCTTCCGCATCACAAGGGAAGAAGCTTACTGAGTGGTTTCTCGGGTAACTTGACGAATGCTCGACCTGGGATGGAGGAAAACTAAAAACCTCTCCCTGAATGATGCTCCATGAAGTGGCTACAGAAAGGGGATGCCGTAGAATCCTTTCATTTCTTGCTGCTGGGGATCAAACCTTGGGCCTCATGAATGTACTGAGCACACGCTCTGCTCTTGAACCGAATATAGAGCCCCAAGCTAAGTTTCCAGCCATCCCTGCTAGCCTTGCTCTAGGTAGCTTTGGACTGGCTCCTGGCCCTGGGCCCAAGCTTCTTCCTCTAGAAAAACAAAGCAGAAAGCTTTTTACTACTATAATCCAAAGACTAGGGAGAGGGAAAAATGAGGGTCAGGAGTTCAAAGCCATCCTTGTCTACACAGTGAGTTTAGGGTCAACCTGGGCTACATGAGACTCTGTCAGGCATGACACTTAAGTGGTCATTAAGGTGCTTCATGCTCAAACATTTTCTGAAACACCTGCTAGTGTAGATTGCAGTGGCCATTCCCGTGGGAAGGAGACCTTGGTTGGTAGTGCCCAGCTCCTGGTTCTAAGAGTATTGAAAAGGTGGGTCCCATCAGCAGTCCCACAGATCTGGATACGGTCCTGGCGAGTGAGCGTCAACAGAGCAGAGCCTACAGAGGCACACAGGACCAGGGTCGGGGAAGGAGTCTGGGGTTGCAGAGGCAGGAGACACTCCACTAACACACAGCTGTCCCTAACAAACTCAGACATGGGAGTGAGATGTAGATCCAAACCCAGGGTCGACCACTTTTAGCTGTACGTTCTTGAGCAAGTTAGCGTTTCTGGACCCTGTCCCAAATACACAGGGGAGAAGCTAGGAACAGTAGTGCCATGTAGCGCCTGGTCCTCAGTAAAAGTTAATCTAAGGACACACAGCGAGCCAAAAATAGAAGGTTTTCTTCCGAAGTGCCCACCCTCAGTTGCTTATAGTTTGGTCCCTGCCAGATGTCAGCCCCACCAGGAAAGTTGCCCAGCGTCCCACGGTAGCTGAGGAAGCGGTGCCCATGCAGTCACAGCCTCGCCTCTGAGACGGAGTCTTTGGAGTTTGGGTCCCGAGGCGTGAAGACCACCAAGGTAACCCCAGGAGTCCAGGATTTAGTGATTACTGTGGGCAGGAGACTGATCCCTCCCTCCCTTGGAGACTCACAAGCCTAACCTGAGAGGCGCGCTGTCGGGATCCTTGCCACTAGGCACAGTCTGTGGTTGTACCATATTTGGCCACCAGGAGGCGGAGACAACCTGTTCTGCAGAATGAGAAGAAGCCTTGAGGCTTTAGGCTAGGGTCTGGAAAATGGCAAAGACTGTTCCACCGGACTACTCCCCAAGGGTCCAAGTGAATCCCTAAAGAACAGAGTCAGAGAAGGGAAGATGAGTCTCAAGGGAGTGTGACTAGCCAGGTCCCCAAGGCACCCTGGCTCCTTCAGGCCTCGGTGCATCCCGTTCTTGCCATCCTCTGGGCCAGCCCCCGTTCTCACACCCAGGAGCTAAGCCAGGTGCATCCCACCTCACCTCTCTGGAACCCCGCAGTGGGTTTACAGTCACAGAAGAGGGGTGTATGGCGAATAGCAGAAAGGGCTTTCTCAAGGGCGGTGGTGGGGTTCATTAAGGGCTATCAAGGGGCCAGGTTAGGTCCCTGTTTGGAAGAGAAGCATTGATGAGGTCAAAATTTAGCAGGAAAAGGCAACCTGTTACAGTGCTAGGGGTGGAGGAAGGGACCAAGACAGCAGGCAAGGCATGGAAGGGCGCAGGACTGGCCACCTGAAGTCTCAGCTGCTGGAAACAGGCTGAAGGAAGAGTGCAGCCACGGATGGAGGGTCAGGGTGATGGGGGAGCAAGCACAGAGCCTGAGGAGTCCTCTGGCAGACCGAGTTGTTTTTATGATTTTTAAAAAAAAAATACGTATACAGAATTCTGTCTGCACATATGCCTGCATGCCAGAAGAGGGCACCAGACCTTCTTATAAATGGTTGTCAGGCACCGTGTGGTTGCTGGGAATTGAACTCAGAACCTCTGGAAGAGCAGCCAGTGCTCTTAACCCCTGAGCCATCTCTCCAGCCCTTGGATCCAGTCTTGCGGGCCTCAGTGTCAGGTGGGGCCTTTGTCCTGCGCTTGCAGTGGGGCCATCTGTAAAAAGGCTGAGTGTTGTCACAGTGGGTCCGATACTCTTAGGCAGGGGCTGTTTCCCAAACCTCTCCAGGTCAGTCAGCTCCTTTGGACTCCAAAGCTGTGATGAAGTCTTAAAGGTCCCTGCTTAGCCTGTCCACCTTCTCCTTAGGGGCCTCTGTCGGATGGGAACTAAGAAAGGGGCAAACCCTGAGACCAAGCACCCGGCAGCAGGCTGAAAGTCGGCAGCAAGGCATGGTTAGAACCCTCACAGCCAGCAAGGCAGGGAGAGAGCCTGGGTAGAGAAAGAGTGGCCCAGTGTCGCCTGTCCCCTAGATGTCTCGATACGGCAGCAACAGAAGGCAGGTGCTCCAGTGGACAGCCCTGGCCCTTGTCCAGGTGTCAGTCTGGAGGCAAAAGGATCCTTTTCTCCATCTTTCCTTCTTTCAAGGTGTCAACTTAAGGCAGAGGAACAAGCAGGTAGTCCCAGGTCCCACTTCATTCGAGGGATTGCAATTTTCATCCACACCCCCTTCCTTCCTCCCCAAGCACCAAGGACAGAGGGTGTAGCTCAGTGAGTGTTTGGCTGGAGTGTGGGAGGCCAGGGCTTCTTCTCGTTATCGTGGTTTCGTTTTTAGTAGATTTATTTATTATGCATATATATATATATAAATACTCATATATGTATATGTATATATTTTTTTTGCCTGCATGCATGTATGGATATCATGTGAGTACCTGGTTCCTGAAGAGGTCAGAAGAGAGCATCAGATACCCTAGAACTAGATACAGATGTTTGTGAGCCACCGTGTGGGTTCTGGGAACCCAATCCAGGTCCTCTGTAAGAACAAGTACCCTTAACCACTGAGCCATCTCTCCAGCCCCCAGCCTTTACCTTTTTGAGACACCTTCTTACTAGGTAACCCAAGCAGGCCTTGAAGGCAGCCTCCCATATGTTGAGATCACAGGTGTGAGCCATTACACCTGGCTTCGAGGACTTGGGGAAAGGGGATCTGGGAACAGGATCTCACTCTAGACTAGACTGCCCTCAAACAGGGGGCAATCTTCCCACTTTAGCCTCCAAGCAGTAGAGGTTGCAGGTGTTGCCTCCACTCCCAGCCTTCATTGCTTGCTCTGCATGTGTGTGCCTGCACTTGTGTGAGTGTGTGTGCATGTGTGTACAAACTAGAGGTCAATCTCAGATGCCACCCCCAGGTCCACTGCCACCTTGGCTGTGTTTTAATCTTTTTATTTTATTTTTCTCGGTGTAGCTCTAGCCGTCCTGGAACTCACTCTGTAGACCAGGCTGACCTTGAACTCAGAGATCCACCTGCCTCTGCCTCCCAAGTGCTGGGATTAAAAGCATGCATCACCACCTCCTGGCTTTTTTGTTTGTTTGTTTTTGGCACAGGATAGGGGTGTTGGGGTGTTGTCTGTCTGTCTGTCTGCTTGTTTTGAGACAGGATCTTGCCAATATGCTAATTAACATGGAACTCACTTATTAGTCCAAACTGGCATCAGACTTGCAGCCATCCTCCTGCCTCCACCTTCTGAGTGCTAGAAGTATAAGCTTTCCACATCACACTCAGCCTTTCAAACTGTGTGTGTGTGTGTGTGTGTGTGTGTGTGTGTTTTAAGATTTTATTTTTAGTGATATGTATATGTGCAGGTGTGTTCTTGTGAGCTCAAGTACCTAAGGAGACCGTGGGTGTTGGATCTCTTTGATCTAGAGTTACAAGTGGTTGAGAGCTGTTCAACAAGAGTCTGTGAAGAGAGATATGGGCCTCTGCAAGAACAGGAAGCATTCTTCACCACCGGGCTGTCCTCCAGCCCTCTATAACAGCCCTGGCTGTCCTGGAACTCGCTTCATAGACTCGGCTGGTCTTGAACTCACAGAGATCCGCCTGCCTCCGCCTCCCGAGTGCCGGGATTGAAGGTGTGCACCACCACTGCCCGTCTTTTTTTTTCCTTGAGACAGGGTCTCTCTGTGTAGCCTTGGCTGTCCTGGAACTCACTCTGTAGGCCAGGCTGGCCTCAAACTCAGCGATCTGCCTGCCTGCCTCTGCCTCCCAGGTGCTGGAATTAAAGGCGTGTGCTACAACCGCCCAGCTCCTACTATCTTTCCAATCAAGCTAGCTCCTTCCCTGTTCCATAATTCTTCCACTGCCATAGTGTGTAAGGAGCCTGTCCCTGTGTTTATCAGTCATGGCATTTTCTGGAAGATGGGCATTCTCTCATTCTCACCCAGCTCTGACCAGTTCCCCCTCTTTTCCTTGCTGGTCTCTCTCTCTCTGACCCTAGCCTTCCGCTGATCCTGCCTTTAGGCTCACCTGCAGGAACAGGGAAATCCTCTCGGTAGGGTGTCTGAAATGCCACTGTGTGAAGTCAGGGAAGCTTTTGTTTTCACAGACAGTGGCACATCACAGGACGATGGGTGTGACACAGAATGGCCACCAACCAGGTCATGTGCTGAGCGGAGCTCATGCATGAGGATAACTGTGTCAGCGTATTTCCGAATCTCAGCTCCGCTGGGCTGACGACTGACTGTGTCCTTGAGAAAATCCTCAGTGCTTCTGGGTCCGTTTCCTTAGCAGTTCCTTACCCACCCAGTTCTGGGCTACAGCGAGGGTCAAATTAAATAATAGACTCCAAGAGAGTTCTACTTCACAATGACATCACAGTGGTGACACTGGCTTCCTGCCCAGAGGAACAGTCATACTCAGGCTTTGCCAGGTCAAGGGAGAGGGGGTGCTACCTACAGCAGCTGGGGGCACTGAGTGGCATCACCCAACTTGGAGGGGTAGATGTGCACTTCATAGGACTGACCTGGGAGCGATCAGGTGATCATGATCACCACGCTGAGAGGCACAGTGGCAGGTTCCTTCCAGCACGCCCTGAGCCTCTTCCCAAGTTTAAGTCCCCATCCCCACCCCCAGGGCAACTTAGCCTGCCTCAGGAAGATGAGGGTTTCCTGCTTCTTCATGGTCAGTCAGGTGACTGTATATAAGCACATACTGGGGCAGGTAGACTGCATGAGGGACTGCGGACAGGCATAGACCCCCCGAGTGTCCTGTCCTGGGCTCCCTGCGTGAGAAACTGTAGACAGGCATAGACCCCCCAAGTGCCCTATCCTGGATCACCAGCACGAGAGACTGTGGACAAGCATAGACCCCCGAGTGTCCTGTCCTGGATCCCCAGCACGAGGGACTGAGGACAACTCTTCCTGCTTTAAACAGAGCAGGGGCTCCGTGACAGGGAGAGGGTACCGCCTCTCTCCTCCATGTCCCTCCCATGCCCTAAGGGACTCTGTCTCTCTCTGCCTTCCTCCCCAGAGAACCTGCAGCTTCCTATTGCAGTGTCCCACTGGCCACCAGGGCCAGGGGGTCCTCCTCCACTTCTGCTGGCCTCCAGCTCCACTGTCAACATATGGCTCTCATTCAACAAGGGCCATTTATTCTCTGCTTCTGTGACTCCTAAGGTGTTCTTTTTAACATTCAGCCTGGTCCAGCAATGATCTAGGAGAGTGGGAGGAGTTCAGGGTGTTTTAAGATATCCCAGAGTTAATAAGGTCTAAGAACACTGGAGGACTTTCCAGAAAAGCACAAGAGCAGGAATTCTGCCTGTTCCCTGGACTGGAGAACAAGGCCTTGAAGACCCAGCTTTACCTGAGCAGGCTGCTGAGGGGTACCACACAGCTCTCCAGACTGGGTGGCGGATTTTCCACCAAAACAACATCTTTGGGAGAGAGCTCAAGCACAGGGTTAGGCTGGACCCGCTCAGGCACAGGGTTAGGCTGGACCCGCTCAGGCACAGGTTGGGCTGGAACCGCTCAGGCACAGGACCCGCTGCTGTGCCTCCTTCTAGCCTTTATACTCGAGCAATGCAGAGAGGGTGAGGAACGGCCTCTCGCTGGCTGGACACTCAGGACTCTGGAAAATGAGCACCCACTGGGATAGCCCAAGTTGGTATTTCCAGGGCCAATCACTCTCTAGTGGTCCTAAGAGGTCCAAGGAGTAAGGGACATCTATTTAGCACCAAATCCACACGCCATACAGAATTCTGAACATCCCTGGCCTTGAGACACTTACGTGACCCCACAGGAAGTACCTCTTCACTCTAGGAGACAGAACAAGTAGACATAGAATCACATGATCCCCAAAAGGACCTTTGCTCCTCAATTCCAACCTCTCTATGGAATCATACACACACACACACACACACACACACACACACACACACACGCCAGATGCTGTCCCATCACTGAGGTCACTGAGGGTAACTGACTGGGGACCACCCAGGGATTGGCACTTAGGGGAGGGGTCTTTCACAGGGGTGGTCTCTTGCCTTTTCTATGCCCTGTCCTGGGACCTGGAGCTGCTATGTTTTTGGACAAACAGCCTGCCTGGGGAAATGCTCTCTTCCCCCACATTAAGCCCGGTCCTCATTATACACAGACAGCCTCATCTCCATCCACCTCCTCCTCACCCCCACCACACACTAATCACACAGCCTGCCCTACATGATCCCAGATACCAAACCTTATCACAGGATGGGGAAACAGGATCATCTTCCCTGGACTGCTGTTTCCATCTCTGGTACCTGGACCCTTGGCACAGCCTGGCTCTCTTCTTCCGGAAGGACTGAAAAAAGAGGTGACAGTACGAGGGAGTAGAACTCTCTGCCACAGGTCCCTGAAGACGTCTCCCCTGAGACCCCCCCCGTAAGCCAGCCTGGGGTCCCTGAAGACGTCTCCCCTGAGACCCCCCCGTAAGCCAGCCTGGGGTCCCTGAAGACATCTCCCCTGAGACCCCCCCGTAAGCCAGCCTGGGGTCCCTGAAGACGTCTCCCCTGAGACCCCCCCCCCCGTAAGCCAGCCTGGGGTCCCTGAAGATGTCTCCCCTGGGACCCCTCTGTAAGTCAGCCCAAGTCTGACACCAGGAGGCATCTTGAGCCTCTAAGGGCAAACGCAGCAGGATTACTGGTTGAGCCACATTCAGCAAAGGTCATGCTGCAGCCCCTGCCTTGGCCTTTGTCATGCATGCCAGCCTGGGCACAGCACTGGAGCTATGCACCCATCCTCAGGCCCAGAGAGGTTCTGGGGTCCCAGGAAGGGAGGCTATGAGGCCTCACAAGGCAAGAATGTACACAGACTCACCTCTCCACACTTCTGAACACAGTTCCTAATGGGTCAAGTGGAGCAAGGCCACCCCCTCCCTCCTTGGGGCAGTGAGGAGTATAGGAAATTTCTGGCTCCAAGATTAAGTCCCTACGTGACAGAATGTCAGAAAACACCTTCAAAAACCCTCCTGTAAGCCAGGCATAGTGGTTCACACACTATACCAGCTCTAAGGAGGCAGAGGCAGGAGGACCTGCTGCAGGTTTGAGGCCACCCTGGTCTACACAGCAAGTTTCAGGGCTACATAGTGAGAATCTGTCTAAAAAAAAAGTTAAAAGAGGCTTCCACACAGCTGGGTCCAGCGACACAGGCTATAACCCCAGCTACTCAGGAGGCTGACGGAGGAGGAATGTAAATTTAAGGTCTCCTTGGGCTCCACAGTGAGTTCAAGATCAGCCTGAGTAACTTAGCAAGACCCTATCTTAAACTAACAGTTAGGTCCAGCGGGAGGGCTCAGTGAGCAGAGGGGCTTGCTGCCAAGTCGTCAACTACTGAGTTCCTTCCCCAGAGTCTACATCATGGAAGGAGAGAAACGACCCCAACAGGCTGTCTTCTGATCTCCGCAAACAGGCCCACACAGCAAACACAAACACACAAAAAAAGAGTTAAAAATAATAAATGTGAGATTGAGAGAGAGGAGAGACAGGAGAGAGAGAGAGAGAGAGAGAGAGAGAGAGAGAGAGAGAGAGAGAGAGAGAGAGAGAGAGAGAGAGAGAAAGCTGAGAGGGGCAGGACTTCTCCCTTTGCTCCTGGCCATTTAAGAAAATGTTACTGAGTACCTGCCACCTGCCAGCTCTCTCTGGACCATGTGGGGTGGAACCGAGCACACCACGCTCTTTCTCCTGGGTGGTCAGAGGGCTGGGCCCTGAGCTCCGGGTGAAATATTCAAGATGGAATAAAAGCTTGTGAGATTTACAAACCTGCACTCACAGGTGTGTGTACATAGTCATACAGAGTAGAAAACACCATATGGCAATCCGCAGCCAGTGTACACACACACACACACACACACACACACACACACACACACACACACACATACACGCCCTACCCTCAGAGGAGGGCCTGCCTCCCAACAAGATGGAGCTGAGCCTCTGGGCAGTGGTGCACAGAGTGGCCACCTCAAGGCTTCCCCAAGGCAGTGTGTGCTTGTGGGAGCCCCTCTGCTCCATAGGGCCCTCTGCTCACACTTCCAATCCCGTGCTTCCTACCTCTTCTCCAGCCCTGCTGGTCTGTGCTTCTATTCTCCAAGCCCTGCTTGTGTGCTGCAGGGTGCTGCAGAACCCCCCCCCCCCCACACACACACACACACGCCAATACATTGTTGATTTTTTTTTCTCTGACACAGGGTTTCTCTTTGTATCTTTGGAGCCTGTCCTGGAACTCACTCTGTAGACCAGGCTGGCCTCAAACTCACAGAGATCCGCCTGCCTCTGCCTCCTGAGTGCTGAGATTAAAGGTGTACACCACCACCCTTCTTGGCTCTTTTTTTTTTGTTTCTTGGGGTTTTTGTTTGTTTATTTGTTGTTGTTGTTGGTTTTTGTTTGTTTGTTTGTTTTTTGGTGGTCCAGGCTGGTAGCCAGGCTAGTCTTCCAATTCTTTTGTTGTTATTTTTGTTTGTTTGTTTGTTTGTGTTTTTTGAGACAGGGTTTCTCTGTGTAGGCCAGGCTATCCTGGAACTCACTGTGTAGATCAGGCTGGCTTCAAACTCAGAGATCCACTCTCCTCTTCCTCCTGGGATTGAAGGCATGCACCACCCCCACCAGGCTCCTTTGTTGTCTTAAATGTGTGTGTCTGTGCATACATATGCCTGTGTGCAATGTGGCGGGCAGAGGACAGCCTTCAGAAGCTGATTCTCTCACTTTCCACCACGTGAGTCCCAAGGACTGAACTCGGGTCCTCAGACTTGAAGGCAAACGCCTTTACCCACCGAGCCATCTAACTATGGTTTCATGTGTCCCAGGCTGACCTCAAACTCACTATGCAGGATAGGGCAGCCTCAAGCTCCAGACCCTTCTGCCTCTGCCTTCCAAGTTCTTCCTAGGTGTGTGCCACCATGCCCAGCAAGAAAAGTGCACTCTGGGCCAAGGAGTTACCTCAAAGTGTTCCCTATGCAAGCATGAAGACCCAAGGTGGTATGCTCGGTACCAGACGTGGTGTTGCCATGTAACCCTGGTACTGGAGGAGCAGGGACCATAGGAGCTGGCAGGGCAGATTCCTGAAGCTTTCTTCTTCAACTAATGTGTGAGCTCTGGGCTCATGGAAAGACTTGTCCCCCAAAAATAAGGTAGAAAGCAATTGAAGAGACACGGGATATCCTCTGGGCTCCAATTGCACACACATGCATGCCCGTGCCCACATACACATACTTGTGCACACATGAACATGTATACTCACATATGCCACACGTATTTTTTGAAAACGGGAATAAGGTAAAAAGGGAGGGAGGAGGGGGCGTGTTGGTGGAGCTGAGTGTGCTTTCTATGACACTATGGTTCACACACAGTTCCTGGGGCGAGTATCTTAGCCTTCCTGAGCCTCATGCTGCACCTACAAGAAAGGGGTGTTGAGAATCTCTGCACCATCGCTAAGGCGTTAGGGAACCCTCCATGTAATCTCTTGTTCTATTTTTCTGGGATAGGACATCACTATGTAGCCCTGGCTGTCCTGGACCAGGTTGGCCTTGAACTCACAGATCTCCAGTCTCTGCCTCCTACCTTTGCGTAGTCTTTTTATGCAAACAGGCTTTGAACTTCACTCGCTCCACTGTGTCCTTGAATGTGTCTGTGTGTATTTCTCTCACAATCATCCTGCACGGGTCTATTTGAATAATAAGCAAGTCTTCCTTGGTTGCTCAGTAGAACTTCAGAGTACTTTCCAAACATTCTGCCTCAAGTGACAGATGCTTTTTTTTCTCCTTATTCAGTTAAACCTTTATTCTACGGATGGGGAAACTGAGGCTCCAGAGTAGATAGCTCTATGTCATATAGTTAGGAGGAAAGAAGATTTGAGTTACAGTCCCTGCTCCTAGTCCCTTCCCTATACCCAACTCTGCTAGACAATCACAGTGGGGCTTTAAAGCCAGTCCCAGCCTGAAGATCTAGAGGGAGAAAAGCACACACTCCCTGGCTCACTGACACTCCCTCCTTCCTCCTCACCCCTTCACTCCTCCTCCCCCTTCACTCCCTCCTCCCTTCCCTTCACTCCCTCCTCCCTCACCCCTTCACTCCCTCCTCTGTCACCCCTTCACTCCCTCCTCCCTCACTCCTTCACTCCCTCCTCCCTCACCCTTTCACTCCTCCTCACCCCTTCTCTCCTTCATCCCTCATCCTTTCACTCCCTCTTCATCCCTTCATTCCCTCCTCCCTTCCCCCTTCACTCCCTCCTCCTCACCCCTTCACTCCCTCCTCACCCCTTCACTCCCTCCTCCCTCACCCACCCATTCTCTCCCTCCCTCACCCCCCCACTCCCTCCTCCTCACCCCTTTACTCCCTCCTACCTCACCCACCTACTCTCTCTCCCTCCCTTCCCTTACTCAGTCACCCATTCATTCAAAATTCATAAGGAACCCTCAGACTCAGCCAAGGCAGCCTCTGCGGAACCCACCCAGCTTCAGCCTCTCCAGCTGCAAACCGGGGATAAAATATTTGACTGTTTGCATTTTGCTCCTGGGCTGCGAGCTGAGCACTAGAAGAGCACTGCAGGACAGTGGCCGCTGCTGTGGCCGCTGCTGTGGCCCGCGATGGAGGAGGTGACACAGGGAGCCAGATCTGCATATTTTCCTTGTGATTGGGTGGGCTGCTGCTTATTTGGGAACTCCCTCAGGATGGGTGGATACATGGGGGGAGGGAGAAAAGGGAGCAGGGAAACTGAGAGTGTCAGCTTAGACCATCTTGGGAGAAGAAGCCCAGATCCAGCCTATATCTTCAACCACTCAGTGAGGCAGGACAGTCAAATAGGTATCCATCTTGTCCAAGGTCATAAGCTAGTGACAAGATTGCCCACGTCACTCTGGAGAGACCCCACCGCGGCCTCCAGTCACTCAGCACCGCTTGCTTTATGATATAATTCATCACCCACTACCCTTGCCTCTCCCTTTGGTAGGTAGGACCTCCTGGCTTAGATGTCCAGCACTGCCTGGGTGTGGGTGAGCCCCGCTGGCCTCAGCACCGAGATGCTGCAGCTGGGCCTAGACTCTGCCAGCCAAGCCTGGAACCTTTCCATAGGCGGCGGCAGCCTGAGGGAGGAGTTGAAGGCAGGCCACATCTCTGTCTCCACATCTCAGCGCCATGAGGCTGACGCTTCTCCCCCACAGTTGGCTGGAGGCCCCCTCACCTCTAACACAGCCTGGCCGCGCCCACACATCGCCCTCTTTTCTTTTGGTCCACTTGAAGTAAGGGCTCCTGGCCCAGTCTGTGCCAACTCCTGCTTCAGCACGATATTATCCCCAAAGACTTAGAGGGCTCACAGTGCTCATCACCCCAAATTCTAACCCCTAGCTCTCCCCTTGCACAGGACTCTACACCCTCAGCCCTCCCTACCCCCAAGCTGATGGCATTGCTGTTACCTTGGTAACAGATGCTTTGTGGGTGGGGGGAGTGGAGAAAGAAGGCTGTGGTTTGAGATACTCAGAGGCATAACCAACAGGGGCAGCATTCCAGTACAGGGCCAGGGTGGCTGCTGGGACAATATGACCCCACACAACGGCACAGCTGTGACTGCCTCAGGAGAAACAGAAACAAGAGAGAGTTTGGGAGAGAGGAGGTTGCTTCCTTGAGAAGGAACTGTCCCCACCTCCGTGTCCCCTCACAGAGAACATGTCTCCTGGGGTTCTAGAGAGTGTGGGGGCAGCAGGGAGGAGGACACACTCTGGAGCGCATGTCGTTCCCTTCAGGATGCCTGGGGCACATGGGGCCCACAGACAGCTCACTCACGCTGGGTTAGGGACAGTGCCACAGGCAGTACGAAGGCAAGTTCTGAGCCAGCATCCCGAGTGCCAGAGGCTGGTGGCAGCAGGGGCTGGCAGGGGCCCTCCTCCAGCCCCTGGGGACCTGGCTGTCCCAGATGCCACAGCCGGGAAGTGTGTCAGGTACTTGCGTAAGAGCCTTCTGTGTTTCCAGAAAATCATAATTACTGCTGCCTGCCATGGGCCTTAGCTCATGACAGTGGTATTGGCCTCTGGGGTCCCAGACCGGCTGCTGGGGAAGGTAGGGGAGATGGGGGTGACATCCAGCCTTGATCAGTAGCATCTACATAGCACACTGTGTTCTCCCCAGCTGGGAGTTCAGACTCTACTCCCAGCCAGGATGGATTCCTCTGGTTTAGACACTCCATTCAAAAGCTGGAGGGAGCCGGGCGGTGGTGGCGCACGCCTTTAATCCCAGCACTCGGGAGGCAGAGGCAGGCGGATCTCTGTGAGTTCGAGGCCAGCCTGGTCTACGAGAGCTAGGTCCAGGACAGGCTCTAAAAAAGCTGCAGAGAAACCCTGTCTTGAAAAACCAAAAAAAAAAAAAAAAAAAAAAAAAAAAAAAAAAAAGCTGGAGGGAAAGACCAGCTGATCCTGTTGTCACTTGAACAGTCCTTGGCCACAAGGTTCAGAGGCCCCCTGGGGGGGCTACAGTGGGGGCATTTTAAGAAAAAATTATATGAGAAGTGGTTCTTCACATCAGGGCGTCTCAAACTCTGGGAGTGGAGGCACAGACATCATCTTCCCCAGAATGGTTTATTTATTTATTTTTGAGACACAGCCACCCTGTATAACTCTGGTTGACCTGGAACTCACTTTGTAGACCAGGCTGGTCTTGAACTCATAGAGATATGTCTATCTCTGCTTCCCAAATGCTGGGATGAAAGGCGTGAGCCACCACGCTTGGCTCTTGCCCAGTGAGTCTCAGTCTTTCAAGGATCTCAGAGTCTCTGGGGAGCAGGTGGGATGGTCTGGGCTCCCTGAAGCAGGCAGACCATCTGCTCTCTGTTTTGTGTTCTTTCTCCCAGACAATGTTTCCTAGTTCCAAAACCTTACCCAGCTTCAACGGGGTTCACACACCACCATACTTCCACGGCTAAGGGTCCCCAAGGACACTGATAACACCCTCTAGTCATGTTCTTACCTTAGCCAGCTTTTCATTCATTCCAACAAGATGTGGGGAGAGGGTCAGTGGATAACAGCAGTGTCTGCCAAGCCTGAAGACCCGAATTCAATCCCTGAGTCCATAAGGTAGAAGGTAAAGGTAGAAATGAGAGAAACAACATTTCTTTGTCTTCTGATCACTACCGTGTTGTTCTGACGCATGAGCACTCGTGTATGTGTGTGTGTGCATGCCAGTCATGGTGGGACACATCTATGATCTTGGGACCTGGGGGGATGAGGCAGGAGGATGGTCACGAGTTGAGGCTTGACTGGACTATGTTAACTTGAGCTATCCCAGGCTACAAAATAAAACCTGTCTCAAAACAACAAAATTTCTTAAGAGTGTGCCAAGACACACCAATATCACCCCTTATTTTATCTCTTTTGTGTGTGAGGGGGAGTTTGAGACAAGATCTCACTGTGTAGCCTGGGCTGCCCGGGAGCTCACTCTATAACCATTTTTAGTCACTTTTTGTTGCTATGATTCACACCATGGCCAGAAGAAACTCGGGGAGGAAAGGGTTTATTTCACCTTACCCTTTACCGTCCGTCATGAGGGAACTCAAGGCAGGCACTGAAGGAGAGAGCATGGAGAAGCATTACTGGCTGGTCTGGTTCCTCCCTGCTCCTGCTCAGCTAGCTTCCTTAGAGAACCCTGGACCCTATGCCCAGGAGAGGCACTGCCCACGGTGGGCTAGACCCTGCTCCATCAATCAAAACGAAAATGCTATGCAGACATGCCCATAGGCCAATCGGATGGAGGCAGTTCCTCAGCGGAGGCGTGTCAAGCTGGCAGCTAAGATTAGTCATGTAACCAAGGCTAGACCCAAACCTAGAGCAGTCCTCCTGCCTCTGCTTCCCCTCCAGAGTGCTGGGGTTGCAAGTGTGGACCACCACCCTTGTTCTGTTGCCCCTATTCAACCCAACTCATTCCAACCTAATCAAATCCAATTCAGCCGTTCTAAAAAGAAAACCAGAGTTGCTCCCAAATTAAGGTTCTATCTGGTCAGAAGCAGGGAGCAAAGGTCAGACGGGAATAAGAATGAGCCCCTTGAGGGGCTGGACGTTGTCACATCCTTACATGGATCTGGTTGGGCCCTGCCACCCACGTCTCAGGTCTCCTGAGTGTTTTTGCCACTCGTACAGTTCTGCTGCCCACTAAGAAGCAGTCACCAATCCCCTCCCCATCTTGAGGGGGGCCCTTCAAGTGTGAACTGCTGGCTACCCTTCCAGACACCTGGCTCTCGCTCTGCCTGCCCCACCTCTGAGCAGGGACAGTGGTCCTCCTCTCTGAGTAGCAGCCCTGGCTGCTTCAGCTGTGTCCCTGAGCCACTGCAGTGGGAGTAGTCAGCTCTGAAGCAATGACTCACGCTTAGTTCATGAAAGACTGCTCTGAAATACCAGTGCTGCAGCCAGGAAGGACATCCAGAGGTCATGGGATCCAGCCCCCTGCCTCCTCCACTCTGGCCCCTCAAACGCCTGGACCAGAAACTCCCTGAAGGGGGGGGGTGTCTACTGACTTCCAGACTCCCTGGGTTTTCCTTGGTGAGTGGTACCACCTGCTCCCCTGGGAATTTTTCCCTGTGGTTAGTCAGAAGCTCTGCCTACGGATAGTCACTTCTTGGTCACCCCGTAAACTAGAATACCAGGCTTCAAATGGCCAAGGCATTCTTCCTTCTCCCTTGGGTAAAGTACTGGAAAAGCACAGATCTCCCAAAAGAAAGGAGAGAAAAGGAAAAAGTCAGCTGGATTTGCCTATTCGAAATGATATTCTGGTCACTCGTACATTCTCCAACAGCAATTTAGAGTGGCAGACAGTGACGAAGTCACCACCCGTCATCATTATTACACTTATTTGCATATGTGTGTGTGTGCACACACATGTGTGCCCTGGCATGTATGTGGAGGTCAGAGGGTCAGAGGTAATTTTTGTTTTTCTTCTTCTCTTTTCTTTTCTTTTTTTTTTTCCCCCTGAGACAGGATTTCTCTGTGTAGCCCTGGCTGTCCTGGAACTCACTCTGTAGACCAGACTGGTCTTGAATTCAAAGATCCACCTGTCTCTGCCTCTCCAGTCCTGGGATTAAAGGTGTGTACCACCACAACTCAGCTTGAGTTCAGTTTTGAGGAGTCCATTCTCTCCTCCCACCATGTGGGACCCGAGGATCTAATTCAAGTCATCAGACTTGGAAGCAAGTGACTTTATCTTACCGGTCCCCCTCCCCCATCCCACCTCTCCTACTCTAAGTCAGAGTCTTATGTAGCACAGGATGGACTTAATATGTAAGTGGAGGGGGGTGACTTTGAACTCCTGCACATACCTCTTCATGGGTGGCATTATAGGCATGTGCCAACACTCCCTGTTTATGTGATACTGGCGTTTTACGTGCTAAGCTGACACTCTGTCAATTAAACAGCACATCCAGCCCCACAGTTACCATCTCATAGGTGACTTAGTCACATACCCAAAGTCTTCCCATTAGTTACTGACCATACAGGTAAAAGACTCTATAGACCACCAATCTGGTAATGGAGAGGTGATGGCTCAGTGGTTAAGAGTACTGGTTGCGTCCCAGAGGACCCAGGTTTGGTTTCCAGCACCTACGTCGTAGCTCACAAATATCTGTAACTCCAGCTTCAAGGGATCCAACGCCCTCTTCTGGCCTCTACAGGCACCACACACACACGTGGTACATAGGTATAGATGCAGGCAAAACATCCATATACGTAGAGTAAAACAAAAAGATTTTTTAAGGGCCAGAAGAGATGGCTCAGTAGTTAAAGAACTGGCTATTCTTGCAGAGTACCAGGTTCCATTCCCAGCTTCAGGCTTCCACGGGCACCAGGCATGCACATGGTACACATACATTTATACATGGAGCCAAATATTCATACATATAAAATTAAAAAATTAAAAGCAGGCTGGTGGTATGTACTCAGGAGGCTGAGGCAGGTAGATCTGAGTTTGAGACCAGCCTGTCTACATATTGAGTTCCAGAATGACCAGGACTACACAGAAAGACCCAACAGGAAGCATGTTCACATTTTGCAATGCTGGGAAATGAACTCTGGGCTTTGTGTATATTAGCAAGTTCTCTACTACCAAACTGCAGTCCTTCCCTAGTTTCCAATTCTCATTAAGGAATAATGTCTCAGCCGGTGGTGGCACACGCCTTTAATCCCAGCACAAGGGAGGCAGAGGCAGGTGGATCTCTGTAAATTCGAGGCTAGCCTGGTCTACAAAGTCAGTTCCAGGACAGCCAAGGCTGTTACACGAGAAACCCTGTCTCAAAAAAACCAAAATCAAACAAACAAAAATAGTGTCTCAATAACTTGCTAAGGAGGGGCTTAAAATCTTTCTTTAATGCAGGCAGGCTTTGAATTTGTGATCTTTCTTCCTCAGCATCCTGAATATCTAGAATTACACTATGCACCACCAAGCTTAGTCTAGCCCTGGGAGCCTAATGATTCTCAGAGTGTGCTGAGCATCCAAAATCTAAACTACCCAGGGAAGGGAACTTGAATGGACAATGGGATTACCAGAAGGTCCTCAGGGGCTGACATGGAGCCTCCCTTTGGGGAGAAAGGTTTGAGAGCTGAACTCAGTATCCACCCTGGCTCCTTTCAGGAGATTTCAGAGCCAGAGGAATCCTCAGCTGCAGTCTCGCTGGAGGGGAAAGGGAGCAAGCCCCCACAACAGTGAACCCACACACCTGCCCTTGTCCTATTTCTGCCACTGGCAAACCGATCTCTATTCCTGGACACTATAACCTGAGCAGCGCTCCAAGGGTGATCTCATTCTTGAGAGGCTAGCCACTCTGCCCTTCAGGCCTCACATAAAGCTGGATGCTGTCATCACCTGGGTCCCCGAGTGCCACCGCCAGCAGCAGAGGAAGGGGCATGCATACACCCGGAAGTCTTTCCATCCATACATTGTATCTCCCTTTCCTTGATCAGGCCAAGAGATGAAGTTAGACTCAGGGCCAGAAAGCTGCTGGAAAGAAGGTCCTGGAAGGCTTGGGAAATCAGCCCCAGTTTATGGCCACACATTAGAAGAAGCACCTTCAGACTGGGTGGGAGAGAACACCAGTCAGTCCCTATGCTTGACCAAACTCAGTTGGGGCAAGATTTTAAGAGGGGGCTGTTTTACAGTGGCTTGGGGACTTCCTGAATGAGGGTGAAGCCCACCCCTTTTGCTCCAGACAGAAAGACTAGAAAGGATCATAGTTGCCTGGCTTTCCATCTACAGGGAAGAACTGTCTGCCTTGGTTTTTTATTTTTTGGTTTAAGTTTTTCATTATTTCCTTTTGAGACAGAGTCCCACTGTGTAAGACCTGGCTGGTCTGAACTTACTATGTGGATGAAACTGGACTTGAACTCACAGAGACATGTCTTCCTCTGGCTCCTAATTGCTGATGCTATAGGCATGCACCACCATTGGATTGGCTTGAGTTTTGACCTGCTACAGGGGCTGGAGAGGAGGCTCATGGGTAAAGAGCACTAACTGCTCTTTACCCATCCACAGGGCAGCTCACAACTGTCTATAACTTCAGTTCCAGGAAATCCAACACCCTCACAGACATACATGCAGGCAAAATACCAAAGTACATGAAATATTTTTTTAACAAAGGTGTCTTCAGTTTGTGATCCCGACATTAGGGAAGTTGAGGCTGGAAGATGAAGAGTTTGAGGCCAGCCTAGGCTACATAGTAAATTCCAGGCCAGCCTGGGCTACATAGAAAGATCCTCTCCCAAAAATAACAAAAAAACAAGGGTTGCTGAGATAGTTCAGAGGGTAAAGTACCTGTCATTCATGAAGCTGGCTTTATCCCCAGCATCTGTTTAAAAAAAGCCAAATTCACCTCATTAGGAAAATTAGAGAGGGGGGTTTCCGGGACTCCAAGGCCTGTCCAGTCAAACTAGCTTACAGTGAGAGACCCTGACTCCGATTTCATGGTGGAAGGCTCCTGAGGAATGACACCCAAAATTAACCTCTGGCAACTACATTCACACATGTGCCACTCATGTTCTACACACACACACACTCAGATGTACACACGTGCGGGTCGTATACACACACCAAACAACAGCCTGTTCTCGCTTTAGGAAACACCCACAAATCTAGTAGTGCTGTGGACATTTAGTGAATTCCCTTCCTGGGCAGAAAGGGTGAACGGGTGAAAAGGTCAGTGGGTGAACCGATCCTGTCTTTTACTCTGCCAAGGTGCAGCATCTTCTAATCTGCACTATCAGAATGCTGTAACTTTTCCCTCTCGGCTATTCTACTGCAGCCCCGAATTATTCGTATTTCCAGACGCTACTATGCTCGACCCAGCCCTTCTTCAATTTTGTTCCGCAACCCCCTTCCATTTCGGGTTTTTCAGTGTCAAGCTACCCCACCACTTATTTATCCTCCAAACCCCACCCCATCTGGTCGAGCCCCCCAAGACTCCACCCAGCTGTCCCTTCTAGCCACCTCCGCAGCCAATAGCTGAAAACCTTGATTTGCATAGATGCGCGGGGGCGCGGCGGAGGAAAGGGGGAGGGACCAGGCGACCTCCTAAATCAAAGTTGGGAGGCTAGGACTGGGCGGAGGGGCCGCTGGGTGCAAGGCTGGGGCCGGCGGGGGAAAAGGGAGGGAGATGGGGGGCGGGCGCAGAGGACGGCGGAGCCGGCCGGACTCGGACAGCTCCGTCGCTCCCTCGCTCTGCTCATCCGCGCATCCCCACTTCCCTCCTCCTCTCGCAGAGCGCAGCATCCTCTGCAGACCCTTGATCCTCACACCCCGGGTCGTCCCGCTCCCGCGGCTCGTGGTAATTGCCTCCTTTGCCCCCGCCACCTGGACAACTTTCTCCTCCGGTGCCTGGGGTTAGGGGGCTGCTTTGCCAGGGAGGGTTTCCCCTGAGGGTCACTGGAGAGCAGCCACTGGAAAAAGGCTTGAGAGTCCCAAAGAGACGCCCGCCACCCACAGCCTCCCCCCGGCGGGTCTGCCGTCGGATCTCCGCACCCTCTTTTCCTTTATATCCAATCATGACCGAAATGAGCGAGAAGGAGAACGAACCGGATGACACGGCCACCCATACTCCCCCAGGGACCGTCTCCACCCTCCAAGAAACCAAGGTAAGTCGGGGGGCGAGAGGCCTGCCCCGCCCGGGCATCTCTGGCTCGGAGCTCTGGTCACAGTGGCGGGTCCCCTTGGGGTCACGGAAGCTAAATGCGGCCCGCGTGATTCCTAAGGCTGCGCGCCATACCCGGGAGGGAGGAGAGGGTTCGCGATGAGGGGACCCAAGGAGCTGATCACAAGACCACGACCCTCCGGTACCCGCGAGGCGCGCCGACGCGCTCTGGCTCCCTCCTGGGCGGTTGTAACTCGGCTTTGTTGGAGGGAATCGGCGCAGCGGAGGCGCCGGGCGTGTGTGGCTGTGTGTAGTGGGTGGGGGCCGGTGTACGCGCGCGTGTGTGCGTGCGAGGCGCACCCCTCCCGTGGCCGCCAGATCGGTGTCTGCGGCTCCCCGATCCCCCTCTCTCCGGTCTCTCTGAATCCGTTTCCACAACCGTCTCCTATCTCTGGGCGTGCGTCTCTCCGCTTCCCTACGTGCTTCTCCGTCTGTCTCCGGTGTCCCTCTCTGACCCACAGCAGTCTGGCATCCACCTTGCGGACGGGTTAGCCTGGGAGCCCTGGAGGCCGCGGCCCCGGGTGCGCAGCTTTCGAGTTGGTGCTGGGGGCTGCGGCAGCTCGGCCGTCGGTGGCGGGCGGGGACCGGGAACGTTGCGGCTCCAGAGCCAGAGGCGGCCCCACCCCCCACTCGGAGAGCCTGAAGAGGGGAGGAGAGAGGGCAGAATCAAAAGAAGTCATCGTAATTAATGAATGTCATAATTAACCCTAATTATGTATGATTGTTACTCTTGTGGGAGTCACAATGAATAAATTATTCTCCTGTGAAGGCAGGCGGAGCCCAGACTGCGGGAACTGAAAGGGGTGGTGGAGGCCACATTCTGCCTCCCAACCCTAATGTGTCGACCCCCCTCCCCAACTTCTAGGTGCTCAGGAAGTTCTGTGGGAAGGTGCCCGAGCGGCTCCAGAATGGGAAAAGAAGGGGTTGTAGGAGGGAGCCCTTACCCCTCCCTAGACTTCAGGCCAAGACTCCCTCTACCCCCCCCCTCACCGTCCACCCTGATGTTTGTTACCATCCCGGTCCTGTGACCAGGAGGGGTGTGAGAACCAGAAATGGGTGGTGTCTTGGGGCCCCCTGGGGTCACAAACTCCCGCACAGCTCTTCCCACGACCCTCTTCCACCTCAGTCCACCTGGACGACCCCTCAGTAAGTGAGGTTAATTCAAGGTCAAGGTCATTACCGCAGAGGGGAGTTGAACAGGGAGAGTGGAGGTGGTCTGAAGCTCTCCAGGTAGCTACCAGGCGCCGCCTGGGTCTAGGGACCCTATAGCTATCCAAGTCCAAGTCTCTTAGCTTTATGAGATAAGGTCTTGCTAAGTATCCTTGGCTGGCGTAGCAGTCACTGTGTATTCCAGTCTGACCTCAAACTTTTAGTGAGCCACCATTCCTGAGCCCCCCACGTTCAGGATTCTGCACACACTTGGCCTTCTGATTCCTTCTAAAAGTGAGACTGACTCCTGGTTCGCATTTTAGACCCCTTAGGGTGCCAAATCTCTCCTGGAAAGGATTAAAATAGGAGGTTATTGCTTGGGTTATCTGACGTACAAAGGGGATCCTGGGAGCTGGACCTCACACCGAGTTCCAATTCTTCAGCCTCTTCACCTGCTCTGTTGTCACCCTGGGCAGATATACAGTCCCCCTGCTGTCATTCTGAGAATGGAGGGGCTCCCAATGCCTGCCACATGAGAACCCATCTGCCTCCCGCCCCTCCTTAGGAATTCCCCAAGGCAAGCAGGAGTGCTGCTGCCTCAGCAATCCCACAGGCTGCTTGCTCAGCTGTGTGGGGAGGGGGGGTCAGACCCTGGCAGGGCCTTATCTCCTTCCTCCAACCCAAGGACCCTCCAATGTCATCTGCTCTGGGTCAGAGCCACAGAAGGTCTGGAATAGAGTGGGGGGTAGGTACCACAACTGGCCCACTCTGTGCCAGGCCATTTGGGCACCCAGCCTTGCCCCCCTTCATCCGTGTGAAGGCCTATAAAATAACCTCTCAGGCAGGACTGGGATATGCCAGGGGGCTGTCTATGAGGTCATTTCATAGCCCCTTCCAGCTCTTCACCAAAGAAGTTTGTGCCTCTAGACTTCAAGGAAGGAAAGACAGGAAGAAGAGTGTTGCCCACCCAACTCAGTGTGAGGCAGGCTCAACAAGGGTCAGGTGCCCAGAAGCCAACATTGTGTTCTTAGTCATCAGCTTGGTGCCCCCAGGCATTTCTTGCCAGTCTGAACCCAGTGTCTTGCTTAGTCTGTGGCAGGGTCTCAGCCGCGTACCCAGCCTACTCAGTGATCTTCTAGGTAAGCCCACCTTCTCTCAGGGTTCTCATTCATTCTATAATATTGCTTATCACCCTCTTTTGGTGTTATCCCGGAAGACCCCACCACGCCTGCTTTGCCATCTGAGTCATCTTTCACCACATCCGACACCACCCACTGCCAGCTGCTTAGTACTGTTTCAGGAGATGGCATGGGAAACTGAGGAAAAAAGGAACCTCCAGCAAGCTTCAAGGGAGAGGATGCTGGTAGGTGGGGCTCCTGCTCTGAGGAGCTCAGAAGAGACCTGGTGACCTGGGCCACACGCCAGACAGTCTGCAGGTGCACTGGGAGGTAACTGGATCCAAATGAAACAGCTTACTAAGGTGTGTGCCATAAATGGATCCCTGGCACTGGGAATGCCAAGATAGCTGGTAGGGTCTGGTAAGATGCTTATCAGGTGTCTTAGCTGGTGTTCTCTTGCTGTGAAGAGACACCATGACCCTGGCAACTCTTTTAAAGGAAAACATTTTATCAGGGTCGGCTTAGAGTTCACAGGTTTAGTCCATTGTCATCTTAAGGGGAAGCATGGTGGCACGCGAGCAGACATGGTGCTGGAGAAGTAGCTGAGAGTTCTCTATCTGCGTCAGCAGGCAGCAGGAAGAGAGAGTGACACTCAGCCTGACTTGAGCTTGTGAAACCTCAAAGCCCACCCTGTGACACTTCCTCCAACAAGGCCACATCTACTCCATAAAGGCCACACTTCCAATAATGCCACTCCTTATGAATCTATGGGGGGGGTACTTTTTTTTTCAAGACAGGGTTTCTCTGTGTAGCTTTGAAGTCTGTCCTGGAATTTGCTCTGTAGAACAGGCTGGCCTCGAACTCACAGAGATCTGCCTGCCTCTGCCTCCTGAGTGCTGGAATTAAAGGCGTGTGCCACCATTAACTGGTATTTTATAGAGGCGATTTTTATTCAAACTACCACATCAGGTAACAGTATTTACCGCCAATCCTGAATTAATCCTCAGAACCCACCAACATGGTGGAAAGAGAGAATCAACTCCCACAAGTTGTCTTCTGACTTCCACATACGTGTCATGGAATGATCATAAACACACACCTGTAAACACACAAATAAGTAAATAAATGTAAAATGGTGGGGGCAGCTGCAGAGGCCAGGATGCTGAGAAGCTGGAATACCTGTCCTAGCAGAGTCACCAAACTCATATCTCTGGAGTAAGCAGGCATTGTTGGGAGCCCACGTTGAGGGGCATCTGTTGAGGTCCAGCCTCAACAGGTTTCACACACTCCAGGGTAGGGGCACGTGGATTAGAAACTCCAGGCAGAGAACACAGAGATACGAAAGAAAAAGACAGAGACACAGACTAGAACAGGGAGGGCGTCTAGTGAACACTGAATTCGCGCACATTTATTTTCCATATGCTTGTACACCCCAATCCAAAAAGGGGGGATGCAAAAGACTGCTTTAAGATGATACAAAGAATAAACAGAGCAATTACCTCTTCAACACTTGAAGCATACCCTGAGTTAAGTATTGTGTTTGTTTAGCCAGAACGTGCAGTGACTACACTTTAGATTAAGTATCTTGTTGGCAGCTACTCCTTGGGTCAAACTTCCTGTCACCTACTTGAAGGAGCAGGAATGTGCCTGAACTCTCTGACCTTTGGTAAAGGTGGGATAGATCCACCTCTGTGGGCTGCCTCAATACCTAAAACACCAAGTAACCACACCCTAGGTCAAGATAACTTCGTTAGTAGCCACACTTTAAGTCAAACCTCATATCTATCATATCTATATATCTATATCTATCTACCTATAGATAGATAGATAGAGAGATAGAGAGATAGATGATAGATAGATAGATAGATAGATAGAGATAGATGATAGATAGATAGATAGATAGATAGATAGATAGATAGATAGATAGATAGAGATAGATAGATGATAGATAGAGATAGATAGATAGATAGATAGATAGATAGATGATAGATAGAGATAGACAGACAGACAGGCAGGCAGGCAGGCAGACAGACAGACAGACAGACAGACAGACAGACAGACAGATAGATAGATGATAGAAATAGATAGATAGATAGATAGATAGATAGATAGATAGATAGATAGATGATAGATAGAGATAGACAGACAGACAGGCAGGCAGGCAGGCAGGCAGGCAGACAGACAGACAGACAGACAGACAGACAGATAGATGATAGAGATAGATAGATGGATAGATAGATAGATAGATAGATAGATAGATAGATAGAGATAGATAGATGATAGATAGAGATAGAGATAGATAGATAGATAGATAGATAGATAGATAGATAGATAGATAGATAGATAGATAGATAGATAGATAGATAGATATTTGGAGGAGCAGAATAGGCCTGCACTCTGACCTCTGGGCAAGGTGGAACAGATCCACTTCTGTGGGTTCCCACAGGCATCAAGCCATTTGACAACTATGTCCTACCTGCCCTCTGGCTAAAGCCCTTGTCATCTTCCCATCACCTAGATGGCAATTCCATTTTTCCTCCTCTTTTCTGCCCTCCTGGAATCTGGGGCCCACAGCTGAGTTAGCAGGCAGAGGGAAGGCTGCCCTGATGCCCAGGAACACTGCCCTGATGTTCCAGACACCTTTGGTACCCTTGCAGAAGTGGCCATTGGCATGAATCCCGAGGAGAGGGTATACCAATAAAGGGTGTAGGCTAGATTTGGGAGGAGGGACTTAGATTTACAGGGACCACTCTGGAATTAATGGTTTTGGGAGGGGGAACATGACTGATGCCTTCACATTTTGGAATGTCTGCTGTGGTTAGGAAATGGCCTAACCAGAGCCAAGGGAGTATTGAGGGCTGATAGGCAAAAGTCACAGGAAGGCAGGTTCCAGCACTATATAGCAATTGCAGCTGCCCAAAGATGGAACGAGTATCCCACAAGGCAGCGCTCTTGCTCCCCATCCCAAGAGGAGACCGAGGGCATCAATTCAGAAACAATGTGACCAGAGCAATGGTGGGGTGGGGTGGAGACTAATTTAGGTGTCTAGCATTTCTGGTCCCTTCTAACCCTGAATTCCTCCTTGATCAACACAATAGACAAGTTCATGGAGCGGCTGAGGGAAGGGAGGAGACCAAGGCAAGAGCCAAGGCAGTAAGACATTCCTGGTTATCTGATCTGAGCAGCCTGAGCCACCATTCAGGCCCTGACCCTGGTCCTTGCCAGCTGAGCACTTGCAGTGGGAGAGATTTAACTCCTTTGACAGCCGCTCCTCATCTGAATCATAGGACAATGACAGTCTCCCTGAGGGTGTCTCTGGAGCCCATGGCAGACTGTGTGTCAGGTGCTAGCCCAGATCTGGTGTTCCGATGCTGAGAACCCTGTTAGGAGCCTAATTTCCGGTTGGTTGATCTGTCTGGGCCCAGAGCTGCCTCCTCCTTCTTGGACGTGGGGAAACTGAGGCTCAGAGAAAGGAAGTAAAGTGATTTATACTCCGATAACAGGTTAATTTTGCCCTACCCCCAGGGCATCTCTGGAATTTTACCTCCTGTGTGTTCTGTGCAGGACCCCTGAGCAGGACATCGGCGGCAGGAAGTGGGGTCAGGAAGGGTGGCGGGGGTATTGGTATTCCTTTTCCTCTTGGACCCCATCAAAGCCATGCCACCCTATCTGGCACTGGCACCCGTGGCCTGACCTGAGCTGGTTTGCGTAGTCAAGTTCTTCATTGTCTTTTTTGGTTTGCCACCTGTGCTCCGGCGCACGGGCATCTGGGGCCCCAGGCTTCTTGCTTCTCATAGATGCACAAAGAAGCCCACAGTGCTGTCCAGGAAGCTGAGTTTGGAAAGGAATGAGCAATTCAGTGTGCCAGACAGCCCAGGGCTCTGGCCTCCCAGCTGGCACACCAGAGTCTGCCCTGTGCCCAAACATCCCCTCTGCTTCTCCCTCCATGTTGCTGCCTGCTGGCTTCTGGGAGGCTGGAGGGGCCACTACTTCCATCCCTTTGGCATATGCAGGTGCTAGGTAGACAGCCACAGCACACAGGCTGCCTGGCATGCCAGCTGGGAACCCTGGCCAAGACTCCCTGCCTGGAGCCTGGCCTAGGCCCCCCTTTTTTATCCTGGTGGAAAGGGATGGGCAGAAATAAGGTAACTCTCCACAGGAAGAGAGAGGGGTGAGGCTCTGGATAAGCAGGTCACCATACCTTGCTCTGGGCAGACTCAGTGAGGGATGTGAAGAACTCCGGCCTCATAGCTGAAACGGCCCCTGCTCCACAGCCAGTGATGTATTCGGCAGAGGCATAGTGACTGAGTACCTACTGTGTGTGGGTCTTTGAGGACTGGAGGTGACAGGCCCCCTGTTTCAGTCTCAGGAGGAGTTAGAAGGTGTCAAGAGGAGTGGGTCAGTGGTGGCGCACACCTTTAATCCCAGCACTCAGGGCAGAGGCAGGCGGATCTCTGAGCTCCAGGCCAGTCTAGTCTATAGAGTGAGTTCCAGGACAGCTGAGGCTACCCAGAGCAACCCTGTCTTCAAAACAAAAGAGAAACTGACAAGAGGAACCTGAGCTGATGCAGTTCCGACCTAGGGCAGGCTCAGAGAGTACCTGTAGCAAGCCTTTCTTTGTCCCACCAGCTCCCAAAAAATGACATGGAGACTTCTTATTAATTATGAGAGCCTAGCCTATAGCTTAGACTTGTTTCTAACGAGCTCTTATAGCTTAAATTAATCCATTTCTATTAATCTATTTTCTGCCACATGGCTTGTAGCTATTATCTCTCCTTCTGCACATCTTGCTTACTCTGGGTCTCCTGCCATCTCCACTTTTCTTCTTCCCAGAGTCCCCGCTGTCCCTGGAAGTCCCGCCTATACCTCCCGCCTAGCTGTTGCCCACTCAGCTTTGTTCCACCCAGCAACTCATCTTCACAGAGTGTACAGACATCCCACAGCAAGCATCAGAAAAGAAAGCGGGTCCACTGATGGACTTGTGCAATATTTGGATGCCGTTTGAAAGTGTATTGCTGGGATTGGTGTAATAAAAAACAGAACAGTCAATAACTAGGCAGGAGGTGTAGGCGGGATTTCTGACGAGAAAGGAAGAGGAGGAAGAACCTAGGCATGCAGGAGACATCAACAAAACATGAAGGAAGCTGGACATACAGAAGGAAAGAAAAGTAAAAAGTCGCATGGTAAAGTATAGCTTAGTAAAAGCAGGTTAATTTAAGTTGTAAGAGCTAGTTGAGAACAAGCCTAAGCTAAGGCCGAGCTTTCATGATTAATAATAGGTCTCCATATCATTATTTGTGAGCTAGTGGCCCAAAGAAAAATCAGACTACATATGGCATCCAGCGGGGAGGATCAAATAATATCCAAACAAAGCTAAGGAGAGTTTTGGGCAAGGAACAGACGTGGATTCCTAGTCATGCTGTCTTTCAGGTAGGCTGATGCTCAGTGTACAGAGACACAGCCCCTGGACACCGCCTGCAGGTTTGAACAAGCCAGAGTCATGTGCCAGCACCATGCCCTAAGCTGAGTCACACCTGGCAACTGACATGCTAGTTTAGGCTTTCTCTCACAGGATCAGAGGACACTGCAGACACTTAGTAAAGCCAGGTCCAGACAGGAAAACCCTCTAAAAGTATGTTGGTTGTTTTGTTGGTTGGTTGGTTGCTTTATCAAGACAGGGTTTCTCCATGACACAGTTCTGGCTTGTCCTGGAACCCACTCTATAGACCAGACTAACCTCAAGCTCACACAGATCTGTCTGCTTTTGCCTCCCAAGTGCAGGTATTAAAGATGTGCGCCACCACTGCCTGACTAAAAGTTATAGTACATTTGAAAATGTGCTTAGCTGCTGAAGAAAGAAAAGAAAATGGGCATAGACAGTCATAGAAAAAATAAATAGGCCTGGGGGTGGTGGCACACCCTTTAATCCCAGCACTCCAGAGGCAGAGGCAGGCTGATCTCTGTGAGTTCAAGGCCAGCCTGGTCTACAAGAGCTAGTTCCAAGCACTCGGGAGGCAGAGGCAGGCGGATCTCTGTGAGTTCGAGACCAGCCTGGTCTACAAGAGCTAGTTCCAGGACAGGCTCCAAAGCTACAGAGAAACCCTGTCTCGAAAAACCAAAAAAAAAAAAAAAAAAAAAAAAAAAAAAAAAAAAAAAAAAAAAAAGCTAGTTCCAGGGCAGGCACCAAAAGTTACACAGAGAAACCCTGTTTCAAAAAAAAAAAAAAAAAGAAAAGAAAAAGAAAAAAGAAATATATGTAAGTAGTTAGTCATCTATAATAATCAAACGTGTCATATTTGGTATGTTTTCAAGGTAAAACAGATATATTTTAGATAGGTGGTCTTCAAACACTTCAGAGACCTACAGAATATTGCATTTAAGATGTTTTAGTAGGGGTTGGGGATTTAGCTCAGTGGTAGAGCGCTTGCCTAGCAAGCACAAGGCTCTGAGTTCCATCCTCCGCTTCGAAAAGAAAAATGTTTTAATGACATAAGGCTTTTCATGACAGCGAGAGATATCTGCTCCTGGCATTACCAATTTACTTCAAAAACGAATGATGGACATTGTGGCAAAGTTAACCACCGGACAAAAAACTACCTTTGCCTCAACATAGGACAGTATGCTGTCCAAATTGGACAAGCAGGACACAAAAGAAGGCAACTGCCAAACTTTGCCAAGACAAAGTAGAAGAGTCCTTCAAAATTCCTGCTTCACAAAAATAGTCTGTCAAATATTCTGGCCCTGCAGACTAAAGATAGATGCTCCAACATTGTAGAAGATCCTTGGGTGACTGTTCAGGAAGCCAGCTGTCTCTGTCATTTTTATGGCTTTGGAAATTGTTTGCTTTTCATTTCCTGTTTACTCGAGTAATATTATATCCTTCTTGGGTCTTTGATGGGGTCAAAGATCAGATAGCTATAGATTTATAATTTAACGTGTTACCAAATTAAAAGCAAGAAACTAACTTAAGAGATGTAAAATTTATTTTATTTTATTTTTTTTTTTAGTTTTTCTAGACAGAGTTTCTCTGTGTAGCTTTGGAGCCTGTCCTTGAACTCACTCTGTAGACCTGTTTGGCATCAAACTCACAGAGATCCACCTGCCTCTGCCTCCCAAGTGCTGGGATTAAAGGGCATGTGCCACCACGGCCTGCCTGGCAAGATGTAAAGTTTATATAACTTGAGAAACATAAAAGCTTAAGTTGTTTATATAAAAAGATGGGTTTTTTTTTTTTTTTTTGGTTTTTCGAGACTGGGTTTCCCTGTAGTTTCTAGAGCCTGTCTTAGAGCTAGCTCTTGTAGACCAGGCTGGTCTCGAACTCACAGAGATCTGCCTGCCTCTGCCTCCCGAGTGCTGGGATTAAAGGCGTGCGCCACCACTGCCCGGCATAAAAAGATGTTTTAAGGTCCAAAAAGATATTTTTAGAATGATAATACAAGTTATGATAGAAAATGGTTTAGGTATAAAACTTTGGACTCATCAAGATAAGACAGATAGGGCTGGAGAGATGGCTCAGAGGTTAGGAGCACTGACTGTTCTTCCAGAGGTCCTGAGTTCAATTCCCAGCAACTGCATGGTGGTTCACAACCATCTGTAATTCGATCAGGTTCCTTCTTCTGGCCTGCAGACAGAATACTGTATACATAATAAATAAATTAATTAATTAAAAAAAGAGCTAGTGGGACAAGCCCAAGCTAAGACTGAGCTTTCATAATTAATAAAAGGTTTCCATGTCATTATTTGTGAACTGGTGGACCAAAGAAAAATCAAACCACGGGCTGGAGAGATGGCTCAGAGGTTAAGAGCACTGACTGCTCTTACGGAGGTCCTGAGTTCGATTCCCAGCAACCACATGGTGGCTCACAACCATCTGTAATGAGATCTGGTGCCCTCTTCTGGCCTGAGGGCATACATGGAGGCTGAACACTGTGTACATAATAAATAAATAAATCTTAAAAAAAAAAAAAAGAAAAATCAAACCACATTAATTTCTGTGGGAAAGGCTTTTCTCAGACAGGGAAGGCCTCTGGAAGTGTGGAAGGCAGAGAAAAGGAATAAATATCAAGGCTCCCAGGCATAAAAGTGTGAGTAAGTTTGAGATTCCTCATGTCTGCATTACAGAAAAACACAGGTGGGAAGGACAGACAGCTTCTACCTCCTTGCCAGGGACTCTCCTCATATGAATAAGAGTGTTGGGCTATCTCTTGAGGACTCATGAGAGGTTTCTTTCTTTTTTTCTTTTTTCTTTCTTTCTTCTGTGTGTGTGTGTGTGTGTGTGTGTGTGTGTGTGTGTGTTTCTCTGGCTGTCTGGGAACTTGCTTTGTAGACCAGGCTGTCCTTGAACTGATAGCCACCTGCCTTTGCCTCTCAAGTGCTGGGATTCAAGCTGTGCACCGTCACCAACTGGCTTTTTTTTTTTTCTTGAGATGGTGTCTCATGTATCTCTGACTGGCTTCAAACTCACATATCCAAGGAAGATGACCTTGAACTTCTAATATTCCTGCCTCTACCTTCTTATTCTGGTGTGTTTTATGTGAGGGGTTGGTTGGTCTTCATGTGTAACTATGCACCATGAGCTTGTCTGGTGTGAGAGGGGCCAGAAGAGGACACCGTGTCTCCTGGGACTAGACCAACAGATAGCTGTGCTAGAGACAGCTGTGAGCTGCCCCGTGAGTGCTGGGAATCAAACCCAGGTATTCCTCAAGAACAGCAGGTGTTCTTAACTAATGAGCCAATTCTCCAGCCACTTCCTGGTACGCTTTGTTTGGCCCGAGATTGTTTGTTGTTTCTGTTTGTTTGTGACAGGCTCTTGCTGTGTAGCCTGCTGGCCTCCTATGAGGGTAGTCTTCCTGGCTTTCCAAGTCCTAGGAGTCTGCCCCACCCCCAGTAAGGTAGGGTCCCCGTGTAGCCCAGTCTGGCCTCAAACTCACTACGTAATCAAAGATGACATTGAACTTCTGATCCTCCTACCTCTACCTTCAGAGTGCTGGGATTACAGATGTGTGCTAGCAGGTCCAGTTTTATGTAATGCTAGGGACTGAGCCCAGAGCTGTGTACATGCCAGGCAATCTCTCTTCCAATCGAGCCACATCTACCAACGAGTATAACAGCACAATGAGCCGATGTGTGCCATAGAAAAGACTGATGGAACTCATTGTACATGTGTATAGGATGAGTTCTAAGAGATACTGTTAAGGAGGTGGGAAGGTAAGGGGGTTGGTAATAGCAAAAAAAATTGTACTATTTTACTTTAAAATATTTAAAAATCATTTCTATATCATTTCACATAAGTCTAGTTTGGGAGGCTTAGGGCTATAGCTCGGTTGATAAAGTGTTTGCCTAGTGTGTGTGAAGCCCTGAGTTTGATCTCCAGCTCTGAGTAAAGCAGGGGTAGCTTTGCGTGCCTGTGATCCCAGCACTGAAGGAAATAGTAGCAGAAGGATCAGAAGTTTGAAACCAGTCTGAGATACATGAGACACCATCTCAAGAAGACAAAAAAAAAAAAAAAAAATCTAGTTTTACTTTCTGTTTTGCATTGAGACAGGGTTTCACTGCCTCACTGGGATTAAAGGCCTGCACCTTCACACCCTGAAAAGTCTACTTTTATTGTTTCTTGGAGACAAGATCTTGCTGTGTAGCCCAGGCTGGCCTCAAACTTCTGACCCTCTTGTCTCCATTTCCTGAGTGCTGGAATTACAGAAGTATGCCACCACACCCAGCCAAAAGTCTAGATTTGTTTGTTTGGGGGAAAAAAAAAGTGTGTGAGGGGTTGGTGATGGTGAAGCCTTCTTCACTGGGTCAGCCTTAACTGGCTGGAAGAGACCAGCAGCTTCTCTAAGTGCTTCTAAGTGCCTGCCCAGTTAGAACTCCCTTAAATTTCCCTGCCAGTTCTCCGTGGGCTCTGGGAGGCTGGACGGTTGCAGCAGGAATCTCTGGTAGTTCTTTCTGTTGGCGCTGGTCCTCAGCTCCCATGCAGCCTCCACTGGAGGCTTCATTGGTCATCCCTGCAGCCTTGCGCTCATAACTCGCCCCTTCTCCTCCCAGCTCCAGCGATTTAAGCGCTCCCTCTCTCTCAAAACCATCCTTCGAAGTAAGAGCGTGGAGAACTTCTTCCTCCGCTCAGGCTCTGAGCTGAAGTGCCCAACAGAGGTGCTGCTGACGCCGCCAACCCCGCTGCCTCCTCCTTCTCCGCCACCTGCATCCACAGATGGGGGTCTACCCACCCCAGCACCTTCCCCGTGCCCAGTCCCACGCCCCTTGGCACCACTCAAACCAGTGAGGCTGCACAGCTTCCAGGAACACGTCTTCAAGAGAGCCAGTCCTTGCGAGCTGTGCCACCAGCTTATTGTCGGTAGGTACCTGGACCCTGTGGCAGGCCAGAGGAGGAGCTGGTGGGCACCTGGGAGTAAGCCATGGAACTGCCTGGTGTTGGATTCTGCAACTCAGGGTCACACTTCCAACCGTGCCTCTTTTCCTGGGGAGACCAAGTGAGTGTTGGGTGGGGCTGGGCTTTAGCTCATGGCTTGAGTCCTTACCTACCATGCATTCGGCCTTGGATTCTACATTGCCAACTCTGCAAAAGAACAATAGAGTCATGGGTGGTGGTTGTCCCCGTTCTTGCTCCAAGCTCACATACATGGCTCTGGTGCCATTTAACATCTTCACCGTAGGAGGAGGAGGTGCCAGGCCCTGAAGCCCAGCCCAAGACTCATGCATTGGTCACCAGGTTCCTTTTGTATTTTTATTTTTATTTTCAAAACATGGTCTCTCTGTGTAGTCCTGGTTGTCTTGGAACTCTGTAGACCAGGCTGATTTTGAACTCAGAGTCTCGCCCACCTCTACCACTACAGTGCTTGGATTAAAGGCGTGCACCACCAGGCTTTTTGTAGTGTTGTTCCTTGTCCATGGTTGTGTCCCTTCTTGGCCAGTTTCTCTTGCTGAACCCACATCTCTCCTAGGAAACTCCAAGCAGGGCTTGCGGTGTAAAACATGCAAAGTCAGCGTCCACCTCTGGTGCTCCGAGGAGATCTCCCACCAGCAATGCCCGGGCAAGACAGTGAGTAGGGGCTGTCCTGTGGCAGAATGAGCAAACAAACCCCCGCAAGGCCGGTCCTCCTGTGGGGTGGTCCCGCGCTTGTGCTTGGGTAGAGCCGGTCTCTCCATGGTTCATTGCTGTCTCTGTTTTCTCTCTGCCCCCTTTTGCTCCAGTCCACCTCTTTTCGACGCAACTTCAGCTCCCCACTCCTGGTGCATGAGCCACCACCAGCCTGTGCCATGAGCAAAGAGTCCCCACCTACTGGTAAGTGGCCCCTACCCCCCATGGCCCCCGTCTCGGAGGTCCTGTAAGAAACCCCACTCATTTCTCATTTCCATGCCTGAGTCACACGGGTACCACCTATTCCTGATGCTCCCTACTTCCCTTTCCTGGATGCTCCTGTCCTGAATGTAGACTCCATTAATTCATTTGTTCATTCATCTCTCAACTGGCAACTTCTTGGGTACCTACTTAGTTTGATTCACTGTGCCAGACCCTGAAAGACAGCACCAAAGAAGGTGGGATTGAGTTGGGTGGGGTGTCCCATGCCAGGCATTCCAGCACTCAGAAGGCAGAGGAAGGGAGGTTAGCAGTTCAAAGCCATCACAGCTACATATAGAGTCTAGGGTGAATTCAGGCTGGCAAGTGGGTGCCAGCCTGGGCTACGTGAGACACTGTCTTATAAACCAAATAATAATAACAAATAAATAGAGCTGGTTAGGGTTAGGTTAGCGCATCAGCTAAAGGCACTTGCCACCAAACCTGATGAGCTGAGTTCTAACCTTGGGACCCACATGGTGGAGCTTTGGGGTAAATCCAGGTTGGCAGCTAGGTGCCAGGCACTAAAGGTGGCTACTTAGCAGGAACCATCGGGAAGGTGGACCCAGTTTATGAGACCCTGCGCTATGGCACCTCCCTGGCACTGATGAACCGTTCCAGCTTCAGCAGCACATCTGAGTCCCCCACACGGAGCCTGGTATGCTGGGCACAGAAGGGGAGCCCTGGGGGGGGAGAGGGTATCTGACCATGACTGTGGGCCCAGGGGCTGATCCTCCTCCTGTCTCTCCCCAGAGTGAACGTGATGAGCTGACAGAAGATGGGGAAGGCAGCATCCGCAGCTCAGAAGAGGGGCCTGGTGATAGTGGTAAGCCACAGGAGACAGCCGCAGGGGCAGGAAGAACGGGGTAGGGTGGAGGGAGGCAGTTCTTGAAGCTTGATGCTCTGGTCTCACCTTAATGTCCCCAGTATTCATAGCCCCAGCCGAGAGCGAAGGGTCAGGACCAGAGGAGAAGAGCCCAGGACAGCAGGTGAGCCTGGAGTTAGCCTGGAGCCCAAAGACCAGAATGGGAAGGAGTGTCACTTCTTGTCATAGATCAGGGGGTACATAAGAGCACAGTGCAGAGGGCCCCCACTGCTTCCTCCCTCCCATGTCCTCAGTTCCCTGGGGGAGGCCACAATAAGATGAGAGGCGTGGAAGGTAGGAGGGGTCTCCACTGTCTTTGTTCCAATCCTGCTCTCCCAAGGGCAGGCAGCTCCGCTCAGGAATGCAGCAGACACAGACTGTACCAGCCCTGTCTGTGTCCCATGATTAGGAAGATACACTAGGCCCTATTGCTTACCAGAGAGTCACTGTGGCTTACCTCACAGTGTCCTTGTCTACCCCAGGGCAGGGACACTCGTAGCAAGTGGACTGTGGGTGAACCAAGGCGGTGGTGATCCACCATCATTGACCCAGAACTTTTCCTACAGCCCCCAAAGCTGTCCCTGCGGAAAGACGTGGGGTCCATGTACTCCTACGTTGCACTCTACAAGTTCCTACCCCAGGAGAACAACGACCTGGCTCTGCAGTGAGTCCCTTCTGTGCTCCAGCCCCCCTGGTCCTGCCTAACCCCCACTGACCTTGGAACACCATCAGGCAGTTTTTGCTTGCACATTTGAATATACTGTGTTCAGAGAGGTCAGAGTTGCTCAGGGTGATGGGTGCAGTATCCTGTCTTCCGCCCTAATTCGGGACTGTTCCAGGGAGCCTGCCATGTCTGGTCTCAATGGCCTCAGGGCGCTCAGGGAATGCTCTCCCTGCAGGGCACCTAAGTACCCACATGCTGCCCCAGCTTTCTCTTTCCCAGGCCTGGAGATCGGATCCTGCTGGTGGATGACTCTAATGAAGACTGGTGGAAGGTACTTCGTGGGATGGGGTCTGGCGGGACTCTGGTAGGTACTGTTCCACCTTCGCTTCAGGCCCCAGAGACCTCCCTTCCTCCCACGGCTTTCCCAGGCCAAGCCTAGAGCCAACCCTTGGGTCTCACTATCAGTTTGACCAGCACCGCATCAATCAGCTGCCTCCGCCCAGCTCATGGCTTTCAACGCCCGAAGCCACCACCCGCCTGGTCTAAGGTCTGCAGGACCTGGGTCTAGAGAAAGAGTAGGGGTAAAGCTGGTGCTTGGGCTCACTGCCAACCTCATCCCCAGGGCAAGATTGGTGACCGGGTTGGCTTCTTCCCAGCCAATTTTGTGCAGCGGGTGAGGCCAGGTGAGAGCGTTTGGCGCTGCTGCCAGCCCTTCTCTGGGAACAAGGAACAGGGCTACATGAGCCTCAAGGAGAACCAGGTGGGTTCCAGGGCCCTGCTGGGGTTGAGCAAGGGTGTCAAGTGCCTCAAGGGAGGGTCTGAAAGCCTGGTACAGTCAAGGAAGCAGGGTAGAGGTGGAGCCCTTGGAGCTGGAGATGCAGCTGAGTTAGGGTGTTTGCTTTGGGTTCCACAGTACATAAACTGGACGTGATGGTGTATATCTGTAACCTGGCTAAGGCAGGAGGATTGTCCTGGGTTCAAGCCCATATAGCAAGTGCCAAGGCTACATAGTGAGACCCTGTTTTAAAAAAACAAAAACAAGGGGCTGGAGACATGGCTCAGTGGTTAAGAGCATTGCCTGCTCTTCCAAAGGTCCTGAGTTCAAGTCCTGGCAACCACATGGTGGCTCACAACCATCTGTAATGACGTCTAGTACCTTCTTCTGGCCTGCAGACATACACACAGACAGAATATTGTATACATAAATAAATAAATATTAAAAAAACAAAAACAAACAAACGGATAGGCTAGCAAGGCCCTTCCGGAGGACTTGAGCTGGTGGCTGATGTCAGAGGCAGTCGGAATAAAACAGGAGCACCAAATGCTGAATCTGGAAGCTTCGCTATTTACTGTTTGTTTGTTTTTAATTTATTTATGTGTATGGGTGTTTTGTCTGCATGCATTTCTGTGCACCATGTGTATGCCTGGTGCCCACAGAAGCCAGAAGAGGTTGTTAGATCTCCGAGACTGGAGTTACAGATGGTTGTGAGCCAATGTGGGTGGTGAGAATTGAAACCAAGTCCTCTGGAAGAGCAACCAGTGCTCTTAGCCACTGAGTCATCTCTCCAGCCCCTGCTTTTTTGTTGTTGTTTGGTTGGTTGGGTTTTTTGTTTTGTTTTGTTGGTTTTTCAAGACAAGGTTTCTTTGTTAACAGCCCTGGCTGGAGACCAGGCTGGCCTCAAACTCACAGAGATTACCCTGCCTCTGCATCCTGGGTGCTGGGATTAAAGGCATGTGCCATCATGCCCTGTTTTTTTTTTGTTGTTGTTTTTAATTAAACAGTGTTTTGTTACGTAGCCCTAGCCCTAGCTGGCCTGGAACTCACTATGTAAGCCAGACTGGCCTTGAACTCACAGACACCTGCCTACCTCTGCCTTCCCAGTGCTAGGATTTAGGGTGCCCCTGGCTTGGTTTAAGCACTGACTGTGCCCTCTGGCTTTCTGCATAACCTCACACAAGCCCATTTCCGTCTGCCACCTGCTTTGTGAAATGGGGTTAGGGCATTGGTTTAACTGATCCCCAGGTTCAACCCTGACGCTGATGTCCTGTTTGCTATACCCTGGGTCCAGGTCATGCTGTTGGTCCCTCCTAGGATCTGCTTGCATCAGCTCCATCCACTGCAGATACGCCAACCCCACCCTCCCCTGGGGCATGTCCTCTGGAGCCATCAGCAATACTCATTCCAGGCCTCATCTCTCTATGTATCCACTCAGATCTGTGTAGGCGTGGGCAGAAGCAAGGATTCTGATGGCTTTATCCGCGTCAGCAGTGGCAAGAAGCGGGGCTTGGTGCCAGCCGACTCCCTGGCAGAGATCTGACAGAAACCAAGAGAACTCAGATGCTACCCCTACCCATGCCTGGCCCTTGCTTCTGGCCTGAGGAGGAAGCCGGCATCCTGGCCACATTCTTCCTCTCCGTTTCTCTCCTAAGCATCACCCACTCCCACTTAGGAGCCTTCTGCGCTGAGGAAGGTTTTATTTCTTGGGTGGGGTATTCTGAATGGGGTGATCTTCTGGGACTTGGGGAAGGAAGCCAAAAGTGGGAAGAAGTGAGGAAGCTCCAGGTAGGCCCACCCAGTGCCCAGGTACCACCTAGTCGGGTTGCTACAATGAATCTCACCCTAGGGAGCCTCCTGCTGTCTTCAAAGACTTTACCTGCCCATACTGCCTTTGCATGCCTGACTCTTTGCCCACAGCCTTTGCTTGGGTCTGTGTACCCACCCCTTTGCAACTGGGACCTTGTGAGAGGGCCTTTCGGTGTTCCTCAGCTCTCCACTCTCGACTGAGAGGGGACTGAGGTCTGTGGGAGAGCCCTGAATCCACCTCCTGCCTCCTTCAATTCTCAGGAAAGTTCAAGAATCTTTTCCATTACTTGAAACCCATGCGTCCGGACAGAGCAGGGGCAAGACTGAGGGCCAGAGGGGATTTGACATGTCGAGACTGTTTCATTTTCATTAAGGACAGTCTCCACAGAGCAGCCTCGTACTACCTTTGTCTACTAAAAATTGGTGTCCAAGAGCGGCCTGGACACAGACTCAGCTGAGGACAAGCCCTTGTTTAGTCAAAACATTTCACTGTTAAGACTCCAGAAGCAGCGAGAAGCAGCCAGCCAGGGTAGTCTGTGGTTGTGAGTTCTGGTCTCTCTAAACACTCTGCTCTCGGGTGGCCTGAACTTACCCTTCTCACCCGGCTCTACAGGGCCCTCCCTGGGAGGAATACCTTGAGAGATAGAGCAAGGATTTGGAATGTTCGTTTTGGCCACCACTAAAGGATGGTCTAGGAACTCCTGGCCCTTGTGGGCAGGACAAAGGACCTCTCCCTCAAAGGTTGCTTTTTCCCCCCTGGTGCCAGCCCCCCTCCCTCCAAGCTCAGAACCTCCTTTTGTGCCCTGATCATGTCAGTCAGTGCCACCCCAATTTCTGGGAACAGTCATGCACAGAGAGGACACAGATTCTCCCGCCCAACACACTTTGCCCCACTTTTCCCCCTAAAAGGGGACTAAAGCCACACTGCCCTGTTTGCTGCCATGAGGCCCCCCCAGCAAAATCCCCGGGGCGGGCCCAATGCCCACTGTACACGAGGCTGCATGATGGGTCTGCGGGGGAGTTGCTGAGCCCCCAGGCCCATAATTAAATGTTTCTTGTCTCAACTTGTCTGCTCTGTGTGTCTGCTTGGAATAGAAAAAGCGGGCAGCGAGGTGGGGGTGGGGGGGCTGAGAGTAGAATCTACGAGGAGGGGCGTCTCAGTGAGTGGGATGCGCTCCCTTGGTGTCTGCAGAAAGATGCGGGAAGGACAGCGGGAAACAGAGTCAGGCGCGGGGGGTGGGGTGTGGGGGCGAGGTCACTTCTGAATTCCAGGCGCGCACCATAGTCGCGCAGGGGGCGGACCCACAGCGCAATTGTTGACACAGACCCGCCTGCTTCGGAGGGCGCTGTAGCGCTGGGGATCAGCCTCGCCCTGCAGCCCCCCAAGCCCAAGATTCAAACATGGTGGAGGGGACCATGGTGGACCCTGAGGCCTTGAGATGACTCAGCAGAGTCCGTCATCAGGAGCCTGGCGGGGAGGAGGGGGGACTCGCGCGCGCCCCTCTGCCGCCCACCTGCTCCAGCCAAGCGGCCGCCTTCCCGCTCCTGCCCGGCCGCGTCACTCGCCGGCTCGCGTGTCCCGAGCTATTTTTAGGCGCATTGGGGAACAAGCGAGCCCGAGGCTGCTGCGGGGGTGACAGGGCACAGAAGGTGGGAATCTGACTCTTTTGACAAGTACACTCTCGTCCATCCGAGTCTGGGTCCCGCCTCCATCTTCTGAGCTAGGTTGGCGGGGTGGGACCAGACTGTGGTGCCTCCTTCTTGAGCATCCTTTGGGCCCCTTCATCCAGTAAAAGCCTTGTATATTGAGAAGGGCAGCCCTCTCCTAGAATCTCCCGCCCTGGAACTGGAACTGGAACTGGAACTGGAACTGGAAGGGAATTTCACCCCCAAAAGACTGAAGGCTTTCTTTTCTTTGGAACAGGGTCTTGTTTTGAATTCAGTCACCGCCCTGCTTCAGGCTCCCAGAGGCTGGGATTGCAGGTATGAGGCGCCATGCCTGGCTCTGAAGGCTATAGAGAGAATTATGTAACTCAGGCAGGCCATCTCCTGAGTTTACCTGTAACTGAGATTACAGGTGTGCAGTGCATTGCCTGCCTCGAAAGGGAACACCGGGTGAGGCCCACAAAGCACGCCAGGAACTTCATGCTTTTGGGTCCTCTCTCCGACCCTTTGACAGATGAGGACACTGTTGTAGAGATGGGAAGTGGTTTACCGAGGGTCACACAGTTTATACAACCCAAACCCATCCCTTTCATACTTAGGAAAGCTAATGCCTAGAGAATGCTATTGACTTGTTCTGATTATCAAGCAATCAGTGGCCCAGACATCTTACTGCCCTGCCCTGTGGCTCTCAGTGCCATAAGCCACTAGGATAGAGGACAGCCTAAGATGTTGGGCCAGGGCCTCCAGAAGTAGATGCTTCCACCTCACTGGAGACAAGTGGGAATGTTGTATTCCAGCCTGATGCAGCCCCAGTGTTTGCCACCAGCCAGCAGCTGGCCTGGAACAGTCCTCCCCCCCCCCCCCCCCCCCCCCGGGCCCCACTGGTTTGCCGCACTGCTGAGCACAGCAGCTTTTTCAGGTGGTTGAACCACAGACAGCAAGCTCACAGCCTAGGGGCTGGGAACAGCTGGTGTCCCCACTATAGCCTCTGCCCTCCTCTGTGCCTGTTCTTGGGAGGGGTCTGACTGAACCAGCAATCCTACTGGCCTGGGATCCCCAGAAATCTGCTGCCAGTATCATCTCTGACCTACACACACCCTTCTTCCTGAGCTCACCTAATACACTTCACCTGGGCTCAAGGAAGATGCAGGAAGAAAACTTAAAGTCATGGTAGTGCACACCTTTAATTTCAACACTCAGGAGGCAGAAACAGTGAGTTCAAGGTCAGCCTGGTATACAGAGTGAGGCCCAGGACAGTCAGAGCTGTTACACAGAGAAACCCTGTCTTGGGGGGAAAAGGAAGAAGAAGAAGGAGGGGGAGGAGGAGGAGGAGGAGGAGGAGGAGGAGGAGGAGGAGGAGGAGGAGGAGGAGGAGGAAGAGGAAGAGGAAGAAGAAGAAGAAGAAGAAGAAAGAAGAAGAAGAAAGAAGAAGAAGAAGAAGAAGAAGAAGAAGAAGAAGAAGAAGAAGAAAGAAAGAAGAAGAAAGAAAGAAAGAAAGAAAAGAAAAGAAAAGAAAAGAGAAAAATCTAGGAGCCAGAGACAGGGAGGCCTAAAGGGACAAGGGGGTAAAGGGGATAGATGCTGGAGACAGGTAAGATTCAGGGAGGTTTTCTGTGTAATCCTGCCATATTGCTAGCATATCCCCTTCCCTTCAGCCTTCTGCATCCCCCAGTCTCCTAGGACTCTGACCAACTAGGCACCTGCTGAGGCACTCAAGGAAGGCAGCTGTACACATCTAGACTCAGTCTCTTGTGCTTCATAGAAGATGGCCTAGCTTGCCCACCTCAGCTTCACTGATGTCACCAGGGAGGAGGCCAAAGCCAGCCCCACTTTCCCAGCCCTCCCCCAGCTCCCAGCCGACATCTCTGCTCTGAGTCTATGAACCAACAGCTGGGAGCCCAGTGCCAGACTTGTCTGACAGAGTCTAACTAGACAATGCTGAGGTTCTGGGAAGTCACTGAACCTCAGCTGCCTTATTTAAAGAGTAAGTTGGGTAGCCAGGCAGTGGTGGCTCATGCCTTTAATCCCAGGAGAGGCAGTTTTCCTGGTCTACAGAGCAAGTTCCAGGACAGTTAAGACAGCCAAAGTTACACAGAGAAACCCTGTCTCAAAAACAACAACAGAAAAAAAAAAATCAGTAATTAAGAGTACTGGCTGCTCTTCCAGAGGAATCCGGGTTCAATTACCAGCATCTACCTGGCAGCTCACAACTGTCTACAATTCACTTAGTTCCAGGGGATCTGACACCTTCATACCGATGCACCTAAAATAAAGTTAAATAAATACTTAAAACAGGAAGAAAGAAAGAAAGGAAGAAAGAAAGAAGAAAAAAGAAAGAAAGAGAGAGAAAGAAGGAAAGTAAAGAAAGATGAGTTGGGTTTGCTCAGGGTGTTTTCCTGGGGGAGAGCGAGCCCTTTGGAAAGACATATATGTTCTATAGGGAATAGTTCTGTGCTTTTGTCCTGTTTTGCTATGCATCCCCAGCTGGCCTCAAGCTTGGAGCAATGAGGCTCCTGAGTGCTGGGATTACATGTACCACTCTGCCTGGCTAGTCATATACTTTTTAAAGATTTTTTATTTTTATGTGTTTCTATGTGTGTGTGTTACATGTATATGGGTGCCCACGTATGTGGGCATTAATTAGTAGCCCTGGAGCTGGAGTTACAGGTGGCTGTGAGCTGCCCAATGTGTGTTCTGGGACAGTTCCCGTCTTCTGGAATAGCAGGAAATGTTCTAAACTACCAAGCATCTCTCCCCACCCAAGTCATATACTCTTGAATGAGAGGGTGTATATTTAGGGGTGGAGGGGCTGAGTAGGTGAAGCTAGAGATGGAACCCATGCTGAGTACATCTGTACTGAAGCTATATCTTCAGTGCTAAATTGACTGGATTTCCAGGGCATGGAATGGATTCAATGGTTATTTAGGAGTTCTTAATGATTGCAGCTCCCTGAAAATTAGACTCCCTCCATACATTTCCTGTAAAGGTTGTCAGAGCTCATGGTAGGAGGGACGTACTTGCCAGGCCTGGGGTGACATTCTGAAAGAAATGACCCTGGGGTGGAGTGTAGCTCAGTAGCAGAGCCATTGTCATGAGTGAACAGAACAGTCAGTGAAGGGGCTCTTCTGAGAGGTGGACTCCACCTTTGCTTAGTTTGAAACTCTATGGCTGTGATAAAGAGTGACCAAAAACAGTGGCGATGGGGGAGGGGGAAGGAAAGGGTTTATTCAGCGTACAGCCTATCACTATCCAGGGAGGAACTCAAGGTAGGAACGGAAGCAGAGACTGTGGGAGAATGCTGCTTACTGACTGGTCTCAATTTAGCACTGAAAACCTGGAAAATTCTTAGAAAGTCCTTATCCTTAGTCAGTGATGGAGACCTGAAAACGCTGGTTCTGGTATCAGTGAAGGATGAATTAATTTGGTGGCGAGGGAAGACCAAGCATGGAGAGAGACTAACCTTCCATCTGCCGTGACCCTTTTATCTGGGTCATTTCTAGAAGAGGTGGGTCTTCGTAACACCTATTAAGGCCATCAGAATTCTTCAGCTGAGGCTCTCTACTCATTTGTGGCAGGTTGACATTAAAACCAATCATCTTAACTTTTCAAAACAACCCAATGTCAACCAACAAAAAGCCCCAGTGAAGCCTGAGCCAGTGAGCGAACAGCACCCTCTTCTGGCCTGGAATGGAAACGACCCCTGTAGAGTGGGCTCAGGATCCAGGGAGGGCTCCAGGCTTGATCCCTGTCTCTACAATGGGGGAGGCTGGAATTGGGTGGTCTCCTAAGCCTTTCCCCTCTGAGATGGGTTGGAAAAGATGTCTGTGCTAAGCTGAGCTTGGCTAAGGCCACCCCACTTTTAGGTTTTAGAAAGATCTATTAGGAAAGTTCAAGGTAGCAAATGCAGGTTGCTTCCATGATGAGTCCAGAAGTCACTGTTCCTTTTGCCAAGTCTTGCACATGGCAGGATGGGGGAGGTCCTAAGAGTGCATCTGAGTAACCATCCCTTTCCTACCATGCTCAGAACTGATGAGGTAAAGCTGCTTGGTCCACTGGTCCGTGTCTCCTCCCACTTCTTCCTGATCTCACAGCAGCCCCACCAGTGGACATCCTATTTCAAACCACCACACCCATGCCTCCCTTACTCTTTGCAGCTGTCCCCACCCCATTGGTTCCTTCGCACTGAGGCTTGGAAGTCCTCCAAGACCTGGGAATCAGGCTGACTGCCCATAGCACCCAAGTCCAGCTCACCCCAGCACAGGCTGTGAAGCCTGTCAGTTCACCATCTGCAAAATGGAGGTGCTGGGCTCCACTTCATTATATTGTGAGGATTAGTCAGTATCAACCCACATAAGGTAGTACTTGGCTCACAGGAATCACAGAAAACCTTACTGGCAGCCACGACCACACCGAAGTGAGAAATTAACTGCCAGACCCATTTAACTAGGCTCACAATAGCCCGTCCTGAGGTCCTAGAGCGGGCTTCAAGCGGGTAACTGCGTAATACCAGTATTTTTGTGACTAGGACCAGGCTGCTTGACACATGCCCCAAATCTCAGCCTCTGGACAATGGCTGTATAATCGCTAGAGAAATAGGCAAAACCTGAATTCCTGAGTGCTGCTTCTGAGCTGCTGGAGTTTCATCTCATATTCAGCCATCTCCAGCCTATTTCCCCACGCACTACCTTGGAGTAGAAGGTCTGACCCTGTGGGAAACCGTAACCCTGCCTCTTTGACAGCTTCTATTGGATTCTAAGCTAGAAGCCAGGCTGGCCTTGAACTTCTCTAAACCATCTTCAAGAGCTAGAATCACAAGTATCAGGTCACCATGTGTCCAATAAATGGCAGTTTTGAAATACAGTATTTTGAAGGAAAGGGTAGAAGCAACCCCTTGTATTCGTTCTAATTTTACAAAAACCACACCCCACAGAAACAAGGTTAAAAAAATACCCCCTACAATAATCTACAGAACTTGAAGAAATGGCTGACATCCTCCCAGGCTTATGTGGTCAGCTGGGGCTGCAGCAGGCAGAACCGCTAAAAAAAGGGCACCAGACAAAGGCTTGTTTTATTTTAATGACTGATCCACCTGAGGCCACAGGCAACCCACTATGTACAGACTCGAGGGAAGCTCTATTTCTTTGTCTCTTCCTCCTTAGACAGAGTCTTGATGATCTCCTCCTTCTTGGCCTGGAGGCGCTCCTCCCGGCGCTTTCTTGCTTCCTTGGTCTTAGACCTGCGAGCCTCAGCCTGGTCACTAGTACAAAGGAAAAAGATTATCAGTCCAGGGACAGGGTAACAGCTAGGGAGGCAGATGCACACCCCAGACTCTACACTCTCAGAGCTCCATCACCCCAAGGAACAGCAGCTGCCGTCCCGCCAGCCCAATGCCGATGGGCATGTGACATGGGAACATGCAGGCCAACAGCTGTACTCCTAACAGATGCAACACCAAGAAGCACCAGATCCCTCAGTAGTACTGTTACAACAAAGGTAACTAAAAGAAACTTACGCCAGGAGCTTCTTGCGGGCCTTGTCTGCCTTCAGCTTGTGGATGTGCTCCATGAGAATCCGCTTGTTTTTGAAGACATTCCCTTTGACCTTCAGGTAAAGGCTGTGATACCTGTATGGTCAAGAAACAGCTCTGGTTAGCAATTGGACCAGAGATGGCAACTGTGGGCTGCTTCTCTCCAAGTCACTGAGCCTGTTCAGTCTCTTTCCCATCACTACAGGGACTAGTATTCCCAAACCAAACCTTGGGCAGCTCTGACATGGAACCTGCCTAGTAAATCAGTTCTTGGGCTATTCTGATAGTACAGGGGAAACCAAGAAAGCAACCCTACTAGAATTAGATAACCCAAAGTCACCGAGACAGAGATCTACGAAAAGACAAAACCAACAAAGTGGCTTACATGTGGCGGTCAATCTTCTTGGATTCGCGGTATCTCCTGAGCAGGCGGCGCAGGATCCGCATCCTTCTCATCCAGGTCACCTTCTCGGGCATCCGGGCATTGGCAGTGCCCTTCCGCTTTCCTGTTGAAAGTTATGGACCGGACTCTATGTAATAGTTTCAAGCTCACTGTTAAGTCAGTTACTAGAGACAGCCAAGTTCACCCCATTTAACCTTTTATTTTATGCAATATTACTTCCAAATGTTTAACTCAATTTCTCCTCTGGGGAGAAGCATCAAAGCTGGCTGGATCTACCTGCTTGATTTAGTACAAACATGGAAAGTATTGTCCTCTTATTCTATAAACATGCTGTTATGACAGGACAAAAAGTAATGACAGTCAGGCAGTGGTGGCACACACTTTTAATCCCAGCACTCGGGAGGCAGAGGCAGGTGGATCTTTGTGAGTTCAAGGCTAGCCTGGTCTACAAGAGTGAGTTCCAGGACAGGCTCCAAAGCTGCAGAGAAAGCCTATCACCAAAACTAAAACCTCACAAAAACACACAACCAAAAACCCCAAAATTAGCATGGCTTTGGATGCAGTGTGACCCCAACTCATCTCTCTAAATTAACAGCCCTAGAAAGCGGTTTCTCAAAACCATGTAGGGCATGCGTACACCATGTCCAGGTGTCTGCGAGTCACCTGACATGAGTGTTGGGAACCAAACCTCCCATCTTCTGCATGAGCAGTAAACATTCCCAATTTCTCCACCAACCCCCCAGTTTAAAAATACCCAGTATAAACCCCAGCATAATAGACTTAACATTAACATTTTTCTCCCAAGAATAAACACAACCCAGTGCTAATTCCAACTTGTATCCATGCAAAAGAAGATACAAAGCAGCAAAATAAAGGCTCGAGAAAAAGATCACCAGAGTTAGTGCCTACTTCAACAGTCTTTTGACAATGACTGGAACTGAACCCAGGTGACTGCTCTACCATTGAAGTAGATCTCTGTCTGAACCTATTATTTAAGAGGCAGGAGAAAGGGAAGATTGTTCTCACCTATGCCCATATGCCTGCCCTTCCGTCGAGCCAAAGTATTTTTCCGGCATCGAGCCCTGGAATGGACAGTCACTGGCTTCCGGATGATCAGCCCATCTTTGATCAGCTTCCGGATCTGCTGACCTGGGAAAGCATTAATTCAGCTGTTTAGTTACAAAGGCCTAGCCACAAACTAAATAGAGATACTGCTTATATCCTTGACCCATATTCTCAAAAGGAGATGAATTCCTAGTTTACTTGTTTTAAAAAAGCATTTCTAGTTTTTAAATATTTCACAGCATACTTAGTATACCTGAAATGTGGGCGCAACACAGGATGACTTGTAGTCACCTGTCAGGAAAATATACCAACAAGCCTCTGCTTATGCCCTGAAGCCTCATCCAACACCCTTCTAGTCCTCAGATCTCTCTTCTTTCATTCAGCATGCTGCAGAGATGGCTCAGAGGTTAAGAGCACTGACTGCTCTTTCAGAGGGTCTGAGCTCAATTCCCAGTAACCACATGGTGGCTCACAGCCGTCTGTAATAAGATCTGGTGCCAAGGCACACATGCAGACAGAACACCGTATACACAATAGATAAATCTTAAACCTCCATCCTAGACTCAGGCAAATAAAGGACCTGCACTTTTTACCCCATTTTACAGCTCCCATAGAATGTGAGCCTTCTTAGGTCCATAAGCCAAGACATTTGTGATGTCCTTTACCTGACGCAGGTAGGAGGTGAGGGTGAAGGATTATACTTACGGGAGTTGGCATTGGCGATTTCATTGGTCTCGTTGGGGTCCAACCAGACCTTCTTTTTACCACAGCGCAGGACGCTAGAGGCAAGCCTCTTCTGTAGCCTGAGCATACTGGGGAACACAGAAAGCAGTATTAGGCCCTGGAAGCCACTTCTGGACAACGACAAACACTCCAAGCAAAATCTTCCCTCCAAAGTCTGAATATTGTTTTAAAAGAATACGCATTAATATCTACACATCGTTACTATTAGATGTAATTATTAGAAATACACTTTCTAGTCCCATGATTCTTGCCATCCCTTCGTGTTCCATCACCATTTCCAAATCAAGATCGTTGCTAAGGCTGTGGGCAGTGCATGCAGACATAAGGAAACTTAAGTCCGAACTAAGGATCTAAAAGGAGACTTGAGCCCGTCCAGGTATTTAGATGTGGTTAGGATTTGGTGTTTAGGATCAGACAGACACCAATGGATCATGACTGTGACGTAGCCTGTTTACCCAGGAGGACAGGCGCTTGCTGGATTCTTTGTCGTAGTAACAAACGCCGTCCAGCCGTCCTTCCAGTTTGTTACATCCGTCGGATTGGAAGCCTCCCTGGAGGCTCACCCTCGGCAGACGGAGGCCTGGGCTTACCCAAGACTTGTCCCACGTCACATGGCCGAGGTCCGCTAAGCACCTGGCACGCCAGGGAGCCACAAGCGGCCCAAATGCCGCCGCTCTACCCGCGCGGTCGCCCGCGATGCGAGCCGGGCGGAGAGCAGCGCCTCTGGGAGATTCTCTCCAGGCCCCGGCGTCCCGCACCCCACCCTCCCCAGGCCCAGGCCGCGCGTGCTCGCGCCCTCCCCTCGCTCCCGGGGCGGCCGCACCACACCCGCCTCCCTCTCCTCTTTGCCATCCGGGGTCGAGGTCCTGATCCCCGCCAAACCCCGCCGGACCCATCGGCCCAGAACCGAGAGCCGCTCGCGCTCACCTCATGGCTGCGGACGCAGCAGCGAAAGGAAAGAGCTTGCTGGTCGCGGGCTCCTCCCATTATCTGAGAAGGGGAGAGCCCAAGCCCGACCCCATGCTCATCTGTATTTCCACTCCGCTCTCTCATCTTATTCCTTCTCATGAACACTTAAATCCTTCCTAAAAACTTGTGATCATAGATGCTTAAGGTCGAGAATCGGTTTTAAACTTTAAAACATAGACGGTGTACCCTTTCCGTCTGGCAAAATGGTTCAGTCCAACCTCTAAGCAGACATGCGCAGTGAGGGTATTTGATCACGTGGGTATTTGGGTGGCCGGAAGTCGCACTAAATCGCGCAGGCGGAGTGAGGAGGGTTTGGCCCGAATGGCCTAGTCTTCGCAGAGGCCCTGTCATCAGTGAAGGCTGCTGTTCTAGCTGGGAGAAAATTAGCGAACGAAGCGTTAGAGGATAATGAAAGCAGAAAGCGAGAAAAGGTAACCTCGCGTTCACTCTCTTAGAGGAAGAAACTGGTATGCAGCCTAAATCACCAAAAAATGTATCTCAGTACCACTGCAAATCCCTAATCCCCAGAGACCTCCTCCATTGTAGACTGAACCGAATCCTAATTTCTGTCATCCACTTGTGAAAATCATGTGCATCTACTTTTACAAGGAAGGCATTAGCACAAGCAAGCGAAACCAATTTTTGGCTCACTGTAGCAAGCACATAGAAGAACTACGTTGGCTGAGTAGATGAATTGTTTAAAAAAAAAAAAAAAAACCCAACGGCTTTGGATACCCCTGAGCGATAATCCAAGGAGAATGTTCTGGGGGTCAAGAGTTAAAACATGACGGTCTGGAGCAGAGAAGCTGACTCCCTCCCTTAATTCTAGCAGTCGGGAGATGAGATCGAGGTAGCAAGATAGCCAAGGTGAAGGATTCCAGGCAGTCTGGGCTGCAGAATGAGACCCTGTCTAAAAAAAAAAAAAAAAAAAAAAAAAAAAAAAAAGAGCTGAGATAGCACAGGACTGAGTACTTGCTGCTCCGCAGACAACTCTCTAGTTGCTTTTCCAGCACCCGTATCTGGTGGTTCACAGCTGCCTGCTACTCCAGTTCTTGGGATCTGTTGCTGTCTTCTACCGCCTCATGCACCCATAGATATCAGCCATGCTGGCATGCATGCACACAAACACACAAAAGTAAACCCCCTTTTAAAAAAGTCCGAGATCAGGAGCTGGGCAATGGTGGCACACACTTTTAATCCCAGCACTAGGGAGGCAGAGGAAGGCGGATCTCTGTGAGTTTGAGGCCAGCCTGGTCTACAAGAGCTAGTTCCAGGACAGCTAGGACTGTTACAGAGATACTCTATCTCGAAGGAAAAAAAAGTTTCTTTTTTTTCTCCTTGGTTTTTGTTTTTGTTTTTTTGTTTTGTTTTGTTGAGACAGAGTTTCTCTGTGTAACAGTCCTAGCTGTGCAAGAGCTAGCTCTGTAGACTAGGCTAGCCTCAGACTCACAGAAATCCACCTGCCTCTACCTCCTAAATTCTGGGATTAAGAATGTACATCACCGGGCTGGAGAGATAGCTCAGAGGTTAAGAGCATTGCCTGCTCTTCCAAAGGTCCTGAGTTCAATTCCCAGCAACCACATGGTGGCTCACAACCATCTGTAATGGGGTCTGGTGCCCTCTTCTGGCCTGCAGGCATACACACAGACAGAATATTGTATACATAATAAATAAATAAATATTTTAAAAAAAAAAAAGAATGTACATCACCATTGCCCAGCTGGTCCTATCATTTTCATCTGAATTTTCCAGGCAGTTAAATGAGCTGAGAGTTTAAAAGAAAATGGAGAGGGTGTAGGGAAACATTTTTGTACTGCCTCACAAAAATACAACTTTTTAAAAATCTTCATTTTGGTGGTGATGAATGCCTTCAATCCCAGCATTTGGGAGGCAGGTGCAAGGCAGATCTGAGAGTTCAAGGCCAGCTTGGTCTACAGAGGGAGTTCCAGGGCAGACATGGCTTCATAATAAGCCATGACTCAAAACAATCAATCAAATAATTAAAACAAACAAACAACTCACTTCACTTTACAACTCAAGAAACAGATCAAGAACACATGTCTTTCTTTCTCTTCCTCCTCTTCTGCTGTTGCTGTTTAAGACAGGGTCTGTAGCCCTTACCTGGCCTGAACTTCCTATGTAGACCAGGCTAGCCTCAAACTCAGATTCGCCTGCCTCTGTCTCCTGAGTGCTGGGGTTGAGGGCCTCCACCATCATGCTTCGCTGAGAAGCCCATGCTTCCCTGCTTCCCTCCATGCCAGGCTCTGTTGTCCTTGGTGTGCTGGTGGGAACGCTGCCAGGGGTGGGGATGTTGGTGGAAAGATACAAAGTCTCTCACTACTGCTCAATCCTTATCACAAGATGATGTGACCAGAGCTTGAGAGTTCACCTGTCAGAATCCAGAGTGAGGATGAGTCCTTGTTGCCCCCGGTCCCCAGTCAAGCGGAACACAGAAAGCTGGCTTTATTTTAGGAGCACTTGACCTTGACAAGGCTTCATTTGGCCTCTCTGCTGTCTGCGGAGCACAGAACAGGGTGGGGAAGGGAGGAAATGGTCCTCCTGCCATCGAGGACCCCTGCACTGCTCCTCAAGCACCTCCAGAACCTCAGCGTCCTTTTTCACTGTAGGGCATTTTTGTTTATTCATTGATACTTTGTAACCGGGTCTTTCTATGTAGCTGAGGCTGGCCTCAAACTCAGTATGTGGTTGAGGCTAGCCTCCAGCCCTGATCATCCTGCCCCATGCTGAGTGCTAGAACTGCTGCTGCACACATCACACCCAGCTTCCAGGCTTTTCCTCGTTCTCTCACCTTGCCAATAACTCCAGTAGACAAAGGCGCCATAGTACCAGCAACACCTTTGATAGGAAAGGAATCCGAAGCACAGAGACTGGCTTGTTTGTTTGAGAAGGGTCTGTGTAGTCCCTGCTGTCCTGGAGCTCGCTGTGCAGACCAGGCTGGCCTCGAACTCACAGAAATTCTGCCTTTGTCTCCCCAGTGCTGGGATTAAAGACATGCTACACCCCACAACCAGAAAGAGCCTGAGCCCAGTTAGCATTGAGTTGCTAGGATCCTACTCCTCCCCACAGGCCTGGGACATTTGTTCCCCAGTCAAGGATAAAGGAAGGACAATCCTAGGTCAACATTCATGGCTTCTGATCTTGAATAGTCTTTCTCCTTCTCTCATCTTCACACTTGCTCCTGTTTCTTTCTGTTCTAAGCAACAGGGACTTTGCCTAGCCTTACCGCTGGGCTTTTGAAAGGGCCTGGGGGACCTTAGTAACTGACGAGAAGGAAGCACTCCTGGGTCCCTATTGGCGTGTCCCCCCCCAGCCAACAGCCCTAGAGCCATGCTGGAGAGGGAGGTCTACTCTGTTGGTTTCATGGCGGCCAGGGCCCCACACTGGAAAGAAAGGAGTTAAAGCCAGGTCCCAGGATCACAGGGACCGGGAAGTTCCGGTGGCCCAAGCAGGAGTGGTCAGGGAGACCCGTTGGGACAATAGTTTGGGACAGAAAGGGAGGCAGTGCTAGCCCCGCCAACCTGCGCTTGAGCGCTTGGCACTTACTGGTAAACCCCCCATCTCCACCCCAGCCTCAAGGCCTGTTCCCCTCGGTCCCCTGCAGGCTGCCCTCATCCTAGGCTAATCGGGGGACAGCGGTCAAGCCCCTCTGGGATCGGGAGACCAAGTGGACTCCGCCGCTCCGCCATTGTCTGCGCGCAACCCGCGGAGGGGCTCGAGGGGCGGGGCCGCGGCGCGGGGCGGGAGCAAGGGAGGGGCGGGAGGGGGAGATGCTGAGCCTTCAGGGGCGGAGGCGGCGGCGACGGCCGCAGAGACTAGTGCGCGAGCAGGGAGGGCGGCAAGGCGGCGAGCGTGCAGCTCCAGGTCCGGCTGGGCGACTGCACCCGGTGCTGGCTGCGCGACGCCGCGCTGCTTTCGGCTCGGACGGCCTCTCCCATGCGCTGAGAGCGTCCGGCTGGGCCGGGCGGGCGGCCGGACGGGAGGATCCTCTCCATGGTCCAGAAGGGCGGCATGTCCCGGGGCCCTTACCCACCTTCCCAGGAGATCCCCATGGAGGTCTTCGACCCTAGCCCACAGGTGAGGGGAGGTGTCGGGCTCGAGGGAAAGGGACCGCTCCTGCGGAGCTGGGGGTTGGCTCAGGAAGCCCCGGGAAGGAAAGGGTTATATGCCCGGCGTGGGTGAAAGAGGGGTGTCTGTGCGACCCCCTATTCTCAAGGTTTAATGATCGATGGACTATTGGTCCGAGCTGGGCTGCGGTCCTGCGGAGAGGAGAGGGGGTGGGCGGGATGCCTGTCAGCCTTGTCTCCAGGTCTCCCCCGCGTCCAGGTCCCTGCTGCTGGGATACAGGGTCCTGCGGGCTGACAGCGGGGTTGCTGATGGGGAGTGGGGGAAATCCAGGCCTTGAGAAGAGGAGTTGGAGGGAGGCTGAAGAGCGAATAAGGCGAGGGGGGCGACGCAGAGCACGTTTGGGGGTGCTAGCGAGTGGGGGTGGGGTGGGGGTAGGACTGGGAGACGGCAGAGACGATGGTCAGAGGGCGTTGCCAACAGGCCTTCGAAGGCTCAGCCGCTGGCTTTCGAAGGTGAGGAAGGGATCAGCCCTGGGAGGCCCTCCCCTAGTCACCTGGTCTCCATCCCTCTCTTGGATGTTTCCCTCCCCCCAACACCCACATTGACTTACCCCTCCCCCACCCTAGGGGGTGGGAGCCTCCAAAGTTTGGAAAGTTGGATAGGTGCCAGCTCACTGTCTTTGGAGGGGAGGAAGCTGTTTTACCTGGGGGAGGGGCTCTGCCTGCTCGCATTCTCACTTTTTCTGTACTCCTGGATTACCCTCAGGTAGGGGCATTCCTGGGCATAGAAACTCCCCAAAGAATGACCAGCAGGGTATGTGGTGGCCATGCCAGTGGATTTCTCTCGGACTTGTCCTTCTCCAAGGATAGCATTAACTCTTGTATTGCTGTGGCCACCCTGGAGCAACTGTGAGCCCCATGATGTGGTTATGGGTGTGTATGGGGTGGGGGGGTCAGGCCAGACCTAAAAATACCTCCCTCCTCACCCCAGGCCCCTTGGAGCCTGGGAGGCAGCTGACTGATGCCTTCCTTTCAGCTGTCCCCTGTCCCTCCAGAGGCCACTCCCTTTGCTCAGCCGGGTAGGGTAGTGATGTGAAGGAAGAGTCTGAGGTTCCGGTCAGGGTCCTCTTAGGTCTGTAGGGAGCCTACAGCTAGTTTAGCTGTATGTCCAATCTGAAAGAAGAAGGAAAGAGGATCATGGAAGACTCCTGTTATTTGTGTGTACAGTGTGTGTGTGTGTGAGTGTGTGTGTGTGTGTATGTTAGGGTCTTATGTAGTTCAGGCTGGCCTTGAACTCCTGATCCTCCTACCTCTACTTTGGAAGTGTGGTGGTTACTATGCCTGGCTATCCAGCCTCCTTGTTACTAGGTCTCAGGAGCCAGAGCCCGCAGTGTGGTTGAGGCTCCTCTAGGTTCTTTGGTCAAAGAAAGTCTGGGATAGAGGCTGGGAGCAGGGGCTCTTGGGCTTTCTGCCCATTCTGTACTGGGCAAGGGCCAAGTGTGTGTGCGTGTGTGCGTGTGTGTGCGTGTGTGTGTGTGTGTGTGTGTGTGTGTAAAACAGGTGGGGGGAGAACGAGAGAGCAAAGAAGCATCTCTCTTGTAGAAAACAGAGAAATTGAAGCCTTGGCCTATACCTTTGCATCTGAGAGATGAGGCTGAACCCCCACCCCAGTTAAGAGTCCAGCAAGATCAACTGATTAGCCATTTTACCTGCGACCGGCAGGACTATGTCCTAGTTTCAGCTTGGGGTGGGGCCAAAGGGGCCTTTAGATTGATGGAGCAGGGTTAGCACCCTGCAGAGGGGCATGGGTGGGATAGGATGGATCCCACCTTGGGAGGAATGTAAGACCTGATTATGAGGACAGCGGCTGAGAGAAGGGCCCGGTAAGCTGCGGGGAGAGTGGGAAGATGCTACTCCCAAGGCACCAGGCCACAGGTTGGATGTTTACTTTCCAGACACGGTTGTGTGCCTCCTCCCTCTTTTCCTTCCCCAGAATGAGGCTTTGGGTTCTTGAGAGCTGAGTGAGTGCTTTACCCTTCCTACTCTAGAAAACAGAAAGCACAAGAGGGGGGCTCAGGGGAAAAACCAAGCCCCGGCCGCCCTGGGTTGCTTTCCCTCTTCTCTCCGGGGGCACAGCATACTCTGCCGCCTCAGCTCCAAATGCAGGGGAGAAGACATCCCCCTCTCTTCCTCCGCCCCCCAGCACTGCAGGCAGCCTCTCCCTTCCCCCGAGGCTGTTGCAGCCTGCCCAGCATCTTAATTAGCTTTGCTGCCTAATGAACCTGCCTTTCTGCAGGCCCTCTGCTTCCCAGCGTTCGGCTTGATTTGGGGATCCCTGTGTGTGCATCCTGGGTGCTCTTGCACGGTTCCTCATGGTGGCTGTTGTCTGGGCACTGTCAGTGCAATGAAAGACCCTCTTTCCTTTCAGGCTGGCCATCTCTAGAAGGAGAAGCTGAGAGAGGGGTGGGGCAGAGCAGAGAGTGCTGGGGTTAGCTGTAGCACCAGCCCTGGGAGGAGATGAACTGGGAAAAGTCTTTCTGATTTCCCTCTTGTTCCTTCCTCACCTCTCCAGGGCAAATACAGCAAGAGGAAAGGGCGGTTCAAAAGATCGGATGGGAGTACATCCTCGGATACAACATCCAACAGCTTCGTCCGCCAGGTAACAGGGAATGGTGGCTTGGGAGGGAGATGCAGCTGGTTGGTACAGGCTGGCCTGTGACTTTCTTCAGGCAACCTTTGTCACCTGCCCGGAACCACAACACTCTGACACCCCGTGACCTCTCCTGAATGTGCTGTCAGCTGCACCCACTGCCTCAGCCCCCGCCCCCGCCAGCCCCTCCTCCAGCACCAGCTACCAGCCCTTGCTGCCTGCCTGCCTGCCTGCGTCATCTCATTCAGGGACAGCCTGGCCTGCCTCCTCCTGGCTTGCTTCGGGCTGTCACCCACTCCCCCTGCCGGCTGTCTGCTTCCATGTCCTCCCCCAGAATCTGTGACAGGGTGGGGCTGAGGCAGGTGCTTGGAAATAAGCTGAGCCGCTGAGCTCTGGTTAGGTGTGGGTCAGAAACACGTGCTCCCCACGTCCAAATATGACTCCTTAATATGCAGAGAGAGAGAGCAAGATATGGGAGAAGAGGTGTTTCACTCTAGAGAGCTCTAGCCTGTAGCCCTAGCTGAAGTGGGTGCTGACAGTAGCTCCCTGGGCCCTCGTACTGAGCTGGGAAAACTGCCACTTTCCTTCCTTCCCTCAACCCCAGGCCATCTTAGACTGGGGAGAGGCAGTGAGGAGGCATGTGGTTGCTATGACTACTGAACATCTCAACAAAGCCTGGTACCCAAAAAAGGCAAGAGGGTCTTGGGATGAGACAAGGAAAGCAGTGTGTTAGGCAGAACATGAGAGGGCAAAGAACTCCCCGAGGTGAGACCTACTAGGGCCCCGAGAGAGCTAGAGAAGGTGGTAGCAGGCAGAATCACCTCTGACTGGAGCGAGTACTTTCTTTTGAATTCTTCTGTCTCTAGGATTTGCACATGTGAACCCAGGCCTAGCTCCAGAGACTGAAGGGTGGTGGTCTGAGTGTGTCTGAAGCACACAGACAGACGAGAAGTCCTTCTGTAATCCTTCCTTCCGCCCCCTGCTCCCGAACGCGGCCAAGGCCAGGTCTAGACAGAACGATGATGTGTTTTTATTGTTACTCATGGCAGGAAGAGCCTTCGGTTTCCCTTTGCCAGCCAAGGGTGTCAGACCCCCACAGCCTCCCATTCTTCTGTTCTTCCTCCTCTTAGCTCCCCAAATCCTACCCCCGGTAGGTGGCAGGAGTGGGGGGCAGTCCTTGCCACATCTCTGAGCTAAATATACCCTAGCAGTTTGCACATGTAGCAACTCTCCTTGTAACCTGAGCTCCTGGGGGAACGGGCTGTGTGGGCCACCCCTAGGCCAGCAGGGCCGGGCACTGAGGGCGCCGGGATGGAGGTGCCCAGCCGGACCCTGGTAGTGGTGAGCTGGGGATGGGGCAGGTGGTGGGTGGGGGAACAAACCCTCAAATTGCTGTGGAGGGCCTTTCTCTAGCCCATCTTCTTGCTTCCTGACTTTCCTATCACCCATTTCTCTCTCTCTCTCTCTCTCTCTCTCTTTCTCTCTCTCTCTCTCTCTCTCTCTCTCTCTCTCTCTCTCTCTCTCTCTCTCTCTCTGTGTGCATATGCAAGTCTGTTGGGGTCAGTGGGCGCCTCTGCCTGTCCCCTTCTGCTTGTCTCCCTGTCTGTCTGGCCATCTGTATTCTTGTTGGGGTGACTGTGTAACGGGAGAATGGAGGTTCTTTTGCTTTTCCCTTCCCTGGGCTTTGTGTCTCTTTGCAAATCCCTCACCCAACTCTGTTCCAGTGAATCCCCATTCTCAGGTTTTTCCCTAGAAAGGTAATGCCAGTACCAACTGCCGGCCAGGGGTGCTTGGGGAGAGGTAGGTCTTGGCCTCTTCTCTCCGTGCCAAACCAATGGACAAACCGGGTGACTCTTTCCTGCCCTCAGGAGATCCCTCATGTCCCTGTAATCCCAGTCTTCCCCATATTCCCTCCCAGACTTGCCACCACCCTAGAAGTCACAACAAATCCCGCATCCTGTTCTCTGTCATCCTTTATCTCCCACTGTCGGGGACATAGACCTCGGGGTTGCCCTTGTTGACTCAATTGTCCACACCTGGTACATACTATGGAGTACATCTTTTCAAGCACACTCTTTATATTCCTAAATATACACACACATGTCTGCACATTCACGACCAATGCCATGTCATCTGTACAGGTTCCATGTGTTTCATACATATAGACGTGTCTCTACTAGAGTCCTTTGCACTCTGGGGTGGTGACTGTGGTCCAAGCTGGCTTCCTGGCACACCCAGTTTTCTCAACCTGACTTTACCCTGGCATTCTAGGGGCAAAGGCTATTCCATGTTCTGCCCTTCACTTGCATCTCCTGTCTATACTGCCCTGAAAATCATAGGAGAGCCTGAGGTTGTCTCTGCGTGGCTCTATTCAGAAATTCCCAGCTGGAGGGGAGGGGAAGTACGTGTCTTGCTTCCTGATCCTTAAGCAATATTTTTGGTGGCCCTGTCATTCCAACAGGCCACCCACAGGCAACAGTGAGGATTCAAGTCTAAGAAGGTGACTACAGTCCCTGGAAAGGGTGGCATTGAGCTTCTGCTGTGCCTTCTCACTCAGCCGTTCAGGGGGCAGAGCTAGGAAGGAGGAGCCAGGAGCTAGATTCATCTCCTGGCACTCCTCCCTTGGGCTGTGCCCTATCAGGTTCCCACCCCCTCCCAAGCCCCAAACAGCTGTCATTAGACCTGCCTTAACCCCCTAGCTTGCTCTTGTCACCTTTCCTGGGGTCACACTCATTCCAAAGGCCTGCAAACCTTGATCCCTGGACCCCTCTCCCTAACAATACCTCTTTTTTTATAACAATACCTGTACAGATGACATGGCATTGGTCGTGAATGTGCAGACATGTGTGTGTATATTTAGGAATATAAAAAGTGTGCTTGAAAAGATGTACTCCATAGTATGTACCAGGTGTGGACAATTGAGTCAACAAGGGCATTGTGCTGGACTGATGGGGCTTCGGGGCTTTAAGATGGGTAGCACCTCCATGCTTTCCAAGAGCCAGAACCTGCCCTGAACTGGCCCCTTCTGCTTTCAGGGCTCAGCAGAGTCCTACACGAGCCGCCCATCAGACTCTGATGTATCTCTGGAGGAGGACCGGGAAGCCTTAAGGAAGGAGGCAGAGCGCCAAGCTTTAGCCCAGCTTGAGAAAGCCAAGGTGAGATGGATGAAGAGAAGGGAGCTTGTGGGCATTGTCCTCACTCCCTTCCCCTCCCCTCATCCCAAGAGAGCCCAGTGTCAAGTTTTGGATCAGTTTCTTGCAGAGGTCTGTCTCAGACCTCATGGTGTCTTTCCCCTGTGATGGCCTCCTCCTCAGACAGCATTCAAAGTGTCTGCTGCTATTCCACACAGCTTGATGAGTGAGGGAACAGAGCTAGGAATGTAGCTCAATGGTAGAGTGCTTGCTTAGCTTGCACAAGGTCCTAGGTTCAATCCTCAACACTAGAAAACAAATCTATTTTCTTTTTTTTAATATTTATTTATTTATTATGTATACAATATTCTGTCTGTGTGTCTGCCTGCAGGCAGAAGAGGGCACCAGACCCCATTACAGATGGTTGTGAGCCACCATGTGGTTGCTGGGAATTGAACTCAGGACCTTTGGAAGAGCAGGCAATGCTCATAACCTCTGAGCCATCTCTCCAGCCCCACAAATCTATTTTCTAGCATCAAACATACTGGGTTGGAATTCCAGCCCTGGTTGTTATTTGTTCTGGAGGGCGGGTCTCCTAGGTGGTCCATAGTTGCCTTGAACTTCTTATGTTTCTGTTTCAGGCTTTAGAATACACCTAGTCCTGATTCCCCTGCCAACACACTCATACCTACACACACGTCTACACACTTGTACCTACCTACACACACACCCTATACATTTGTACCTACCTACACACATATCCACACACTCATACCTGTACACACACACACACACACACACACACACACACACACACGAGATTGAACCTAAGGCCTTATTCATTCCAGGTGAGTTCTCTAGCGCTGAGTTATATGCCCAGCCCTTTTTTAGGAGGGTTTTGCAGTTTTAAGATCACCATTTTTCTGTGGGGGCATCCAACCATGCTGTACTGACCGTGTGGAAGTCAAAGCACAACTTGGGGCAGTTATCTACTTCTACCAATGAACCCAATTCAGGTGTCAGGCTCGGTGGCAAGCTCCTTTGCATGCTGAGCCATCTCACTGGCTCTCTCTCTTCCCTAATGTTTGAAACATTATTCCGTAGCCCAGGATATCCCAGAATTTATAACAGCCCTCCTTCCTAAGCCTCCCAAGAGGAGGAATTACAGACTGAGCCACCATGCATGGCTGATGGTAGCTGTGTGTGGGTGTACATGTGTTTGTAGTGTGTGCATATGTGTGCACCAGTATGTACAGGTGCGCTCACCCATGTATGCTGTAGCAGAGGTCAGAGGTCAATGTCACATAGCTTTCTCAATTGTTCCTCACTAAACCTGAAGCTTGCCATTTTGACTAGACTAGCCAGTGAACCTTCTTGGGATTCACTTGCTCTGCTCCTGAAACCACAGTGCTGGGGTTCCAGATGTGAACTGATGTTTCTTGCCTTTACATGAGTGCTGGGATGTTTGTCCAGGGGTGGGACCCTGCCACCCCAGGAAAGAATGCTAGTCAGAAGTTTCAGGGCTGGGGCCGGTCTCTGATATACCCCTCCCCACAGGATACAAGCAATTTACCTGCTGAGCCATCTCACAGCCATGATGATGACTTCTGCCACCTTTCCATGACACCATAATGTGAACAAAACATTGTATCTGATGCTCTTGGAAGCACCAGCAATGTTAAATATCAAATTCTAGGTTCTTTTAAAAGATTGCTTTATCTACTCACTATATAGACCAGGCTGGCCTTAAACTCATAGAGAACCCTCTGTCTCTGCTGCCCAAGTACACCACCACATCAAGCTTTAAGACTTACTTATTTGTTTTTAGCCGGGCAGTGGTGGCGCACACCTTTAATCCCAGCACTCAGGAGGCAGAGGCAGAGGCAGATGGATCTCTGAGTTCGAGGCCAGTTTGGTCTACAAAGCGAGTTCCAGGACAGGCTCCAAAGCTATACAGAGAAACCCTGTCTTGAACCGCCCTCCCTAAAAAAATTATTTATTGCCGGGCGGTGGTGGCGCACGCCTTTAATCCCAGCACTCGGGAGGCAGAGGCAGGCGGATCTCTGTGAGTTCGAGGCCAGCCTGGTCTACAAGAGCTAGTTCCAGGACAGGCTCTAAAGCCACAGAGAAACCCTGTCTCGAAAAAAAAAAATTATTTATTTTTACTTATGCATATGTCTGTATCCCAAGCAAGTCCAGATGCAGGCATCAGACCCTTGGAGCTGGAGTTACAGTCAATTGTGAGCCACCTGGTGTAGGTGCTGCAAACAACCCAGGTCCTTTTCATCGCCGAGCCATCTCTCCAGCTCCTAAAGGCCTCGTTCTCCTTGGGCTGTCTGCTGTCATCTGTGTCTGTGGTGGTGAAGGTGGTTCTTCTATCAGTGTGCTTGAACAAATCTCTGATCACCACTGAGCTGAGAAATATTATGAATATCACAGGCTGGTTAAATTGGATGAGTGATCACCTTGGGTTTGGTCGGAAGGCCAAAGCTCCAGAAGAATGAATGACAGTCTGGACTGGGGCTGTAGCCTAGGTGGTAAAGTGCTTTCCTAGTATATGTGAGGCCCAATCCCCAGCATCAATAAGAGCAGATTTGGTGGCACGGGCCTGTAATGTCAGCACTTGGGAGGTAGAGGCCCCAGGACAGAAGTTCAAGGTCATCCCTGTCTAGCCTAGACTACATGAGACCTTGTCTAGAAAGAGAGAAAGGAAAGAAAAAAGAAAGAAAAAATGGGGTGGGGCACTGCTCAGATTGCTCAGTCAGTAAAAAGCTTTGCTGGGCAAGCCTGACCACAATTCCTGGGACCCACAGTGAAAGGAGAGAGTTGATTCCTGATCACATAGGTGCTATGGCATGTGCACACTCATGCTCACAAACATCTTTCCCTGTTTCTCTTCTCTGTCTCTCTCACACACACATTTAGAAAAACTAAACTAAATCAAAAGTAAGACAAGCCTGGTAGTGATGGCACACACGTTTAATCCCAGCTGAGGCAGAGGCAGGTGGATCTCTGTGAGTTCAAGGCCACCCTAGTCTACCAAGAGAGTTCCAGGACAGGCCCCAAAGCTACACACAGAAACCCTGTTTTGAAAAACAAGCAAACAAGTAAAACAAAAGCTAGAAATAAACACAGATAGTGGTGAGGGTGTAATAGCTCAGCGGCTGGCCACTTGCCTTGCGGACAAAGCCTTGGTTTGATCCCCAGTCCTGAAAAACAAAATAATAACAGCAAACATCTTTAAAAACAGTTCTGAGTTTAAAAACAAGTTATGGAAAACTTGTTTTTGAGGCGTAGTCCTTTGCTGTAATCTAGGCTGTCCTGAACGGACTGATCTAAATTCAGAGGCATCCTCCTGCTTCAGCCTCCTGAGTGCTTGATTATAGCCATGAGTCCTGGCATCTCGAAATAAATAAACAAAGTGGAGATAATAACAATTCTCGACAAGAGCATTGGGTTTTGTGCAGAACTGAGGTGACCCAGTGAGACTGCTTGTACTGTGCCTGGCCACGGTGAGTGGCAGCTGTGGGGTCCTGTTATTTCCTGACTTTAAAATTTACCTTATACCCTATTACCTCATACCTGTGCTGCACGTGGAGATCAGGAGACAACTTGCTGGAGTGGGGTCTCTCCTTCCACCCACCACGTTAGTCCTGGGGATCGAACTCAGGTGTCTGTCAGACTTGGTGTACCGTTACCTGCTGAGCATCTCTCCAACCCTGCATCCCACTTTTTCTTTCTTTCTTTCTTTCTTTCTTTCTTTCTTTCTTTCTTTCTTTCTTTCTTTCTTTCTTTTTTTTGAGGTTGAATATTTATTCAGGGGTTATGAAGGGAGAAGGGGGGAGAGAGAGAGACAGAGGCAGGCAGACAGACAGACAGAGAGGAGAAGAGGAGGAGAGAGACGGGGGGGGGGGGAGAAGAGGCAGAAGCGAAGCTGCCTCCCTGAGAGGAAGATGGGAAAGAGAGCCCACTCAGCTAGTGTGTGTGCTCTTGTTTGTGTTTGGACATGATGCTGTATGTGTGTGGATGTGCACATTGCAGCACACGTGTGGAGGACAGAAGACACCTTTGTAAAGTCTGTTCTCTCCTCCACCCCTACTGTGTTCAGGGGATGAAACTCAGATTGCCAAGCTTGTACAATAAACGTCATCACCCGATGAGCCATCTCTGTAGTGCCCCCCTCCGCCTTTTTAATTGAAAAAGTTATAGAAAACCACACCATCCATTCAGCATACATTTTAATGAATAATTTACAAGCAAACAGCCACAGTCACTCTCCCAGTCAAGCAAGGCTGCTTGGCTTCAGTCTTCTGCTTTCGTCTACCTATGTGTCTCTTCTAGACCAAACCAGTGGCTTTTGCTGTCCGGACAAATGTTGGCTACAATCCGTCTCCGGGGGATGAGGTGCCTGTGCAGGGAGTGGCCATCACCTTTGAGCCCAAGGACTTCCTGCACATCAAGGAGGTGGGCCAAACGCTCGGCACCCGGAGGGAGGTGGGGATGGGGTAGGGATGCCAGGGGTGTTTGTAAGTCTAGTGGGGAAAAGCTGCTGAACACAGCCCAGCTGGGCTGAGTCTGCTGTGAAACTTCAGGCAAATCCCCTCACCTCTCTGAGTCCCTGAGTTTTCATTGGTTAATGGATGGCAATGCCTAGGTCTCAAAGATGTTGAGCGGTTTGTTGAGTCCTGAGATGGAGTGATAGTGTCACTACCTGGTGCATGCAGATGTCTGCTTTCACTCCTCCTGCAGTCTTCTGCCGTATGGGGAAGCGTTCTTCCCTCCTCTCTAGCAGACGGTGGTCCATGCTCAGAGAGGCTCCTGGTCTTGGCATTGTCTTGGAATTTGGGAGGCTTTCATCAGAGGCTGAAGTCGGGGTGAGGGTGGTTTGAGGGAAACATCTACTGGCAGGGCCGGCCACCTGGACGTCCCTCTGGAGGGTGGCTAAGCTTCCCACCTCTTCTCCCTCTTGGTCTCTTGTTCACAGAAATACAATAATGACTGGTGGATTGGACGGCTGGTGAAGGAAGGCTGTGAGGTTGGCTTCATCCCCAGCCCTGTCAAACTGGACAGCCTTCGCCTACTACAGGAACAGACCCTGCGCCAGAACCGCCTCAGCTCCAGGTGTCTGCCTGGGGGTGGGGCACTGCTATCTTTGGAGAGGCCAGCAGCGAGGAGTCCGCAGGGCACGGAGCTGCTGTAGCCTTATGGGAGAGGAGGGTTGGAGAAGTACCAGGCATGCGCCCCGCGTCAGAACTAAAGTCCTGCAGCCCCACGCCCACCCGTGCTCACCAGCTCCTTTGCTTCCCTGCCCACACAGCAAGTCAGGTGACAACTCCAGTTCCAGTCTGGGAGACGTGGTGACTGGCACCCGCCGCCCCACGCCCCCTGCCAGTGGTAAGAGCTGCTGGCAACCCAGGGGAGGGAGAGTTTTTCCTGGGTGGGGTGGTCTCTTCATAGGGGTGGCCCCTCCTCCTCCCTGCAATAGGAGGTACCCCAATTCTGAGTCCCCCATACACACACAGTGGTACCTCTCCATCAAGGATAGGATATCCTACAAGCTGAGCCTGTTGTGTCTCTCCTGTCCCCTCTCTGTGGTAGCTCCATCTCTCTGCCTCCCCCCCCCCTGCCATCCCCCCATTCATTCTCCTAGCCCCATTCCATTCACCTCTTCTTTCTTTCTCCCCCGTCCCATCCTTGTGTCCTGCACTGTATCTTCATGCTCATCTTACTCCTCCCTCCACCTCCTTCCCGACTGTCCAGGTAACGAAATGACTAACTTAGCCTTTGAGCTAGACCCCCTAGAGTTAGAGGATGAGGAGGCAGAGCTAGGGGAGCAGAGTGGCTCCGCCAAGACTAGCGTGAGCAGTGTCACCACGCCGCCACCCCACAGCAAGCGCATCCCCTTCTTTAAGAAGGTAATTCTGTCTGATTTCTTGTGAGGGGAGTCAGAACCCAACTCTTGGCAAAGAAGGGGGCTGGAATGGTCCAGATATGGTCCAGTCTTTACTTCAGGCATCAGGGCTCTCTGCCTAGCTGGATGTAAAGGGGGTGGGACAGGGCGGGATGGGACCATCCCTCTCTTTATAAAATCCCACTCCCAGGATTGCAAAGGATGGGATGGTATTCATTAGCCCCTTTCCTGTTCTGAGTGGATGTATGAGGTGGTCTACTGGATGCAGAGCCAGTCCTCAGAGAAACCTTGAAATATCCAGGAAGATAGCCGACGAAGCAGAGGGTGGGCTCTGAGTTAGGGGCTTCTGTCTTTCCAGCTCTTCCCAGAGCTGGGCTAGAAGGTCAGGAGGCGTGAGCCACTATTCTCGGTTCCACTGGATGGTTGTCAGTCCTGCCTCCAGCCTCCAAGGCCACCTTTGGCTCCCCTTGGCCCCGGGGTCCCATCCCCTCTCTGGCTCTGTCTGTCACTAACACGCATGCCTGTTATTTTTCCTCGTCTACCCACTCTCTTGCCCCCTCTTCCTGTCCTGGCTCCGTCCTGGCCTTCTACCCCTGCCTGGTGCCTTCCCCTCTCTCCTTCCCTTCCCCCTCCTGGCAATCTCTGGACCCAGCCAAACAGAAGCAGAAGTCGGTGAGTATAACAGCTTTCTGTGTCTGTCCCACCCCGGGATGAGCTGGGGGACCTTCTAACACCCATTCCCACATCTTTCTCCCTTTACCTCCCCTCCTGGTCCTTCCCAGCCATTCCTCCCTATCCCGTGACACCCGGCTCTGGGCTTTGGGGTCAAAGGGAGGAAAAGCTGCATGTGGGAGCCTGGAGACTTGGGGAGAGGGGCTGATGCCATCTCTACTCTGGGGTTTCCCTTCCCTGCTTCCTTCCTAGACAGAGCACGTGCCCCCCTATGACGTGGTGCCTTCCATGAGGCCCATCATCCTGGTGGGACCGTCGCTCAAGGGCTATGAGGTAGGATCTCTAAAAGACTGTGCACCAGATGGGCCCAGACCTCTGGAGTGCATAGAAAGATCTCCAAAGATCCTGTGTCCCCAAAGCCCACATCCCGCCAGAGAAAACCGTCAGAGGTGGCTGACCCTAGGGAAGGCCACTCAGGAGGGCCCAGTCTCCCAAGGGAAGCTCCTAAGAGCCTTCTTAAAGATGCCATATATTAAACCAGTGGGGCTCGGGGTGCATTGGAGGCCCCAGGGGAGGATCCTACCTCTCTTAAAAAGGTCCCTACATATCTCAAGAATTTTGAAAGAAGGTAGAAAGGGTGGGTGACTTCTCAGGGGGTTCAGAGCCTGACTTCTCTCTTCCCCTCCAACCCTCACCCCACCCCCCCCCAATGACAGGTAACAGACATGATGCAGAAGGCATTGTTTGACTTCCTGAAGCATCGGTTTGATGGCAGGTGAGACCCTGAGATTCCCACCATCCACGTAGGGATGAACACAGTGCCTGGAGGCACTTAGAGACAAGGGTGGCAGCAGGCCTGCGCCCTGTGCGTGGACAGGATGTTTGTTCTTGCCCACCCAACCCCTGACTTCCTCCCTGCCTGGTCCTTCAGGATTTCCATCACTCGGGTAACGGCCGACATCTCCCTGGCCAAGCGCTCAGTCCTCAACAACCCCAGCAAACACATTATCATAGAGCGCTCCAACACGCGCTCCAGTCTGGGTGAGCTGCCCTCCTATTCTCCCCTTCCTGGCCCGGCAGGGTGGGTGGGATGTCTTCCCCTCACCCCTGCCTCCTGGGACGCCTTACGATCTCTCCCGACTCCATGGCCAGCTGAGGTGCAGAGTGAGATCGAGAGGATCTTCGAGCTGGCCCGGACCTTGCAGTTGGTTGCCCTGGATGCTGACACCATCAACCACCCAGCCCAGCTCTCTAAAACTTCGCTGGCCCCCATCATTGTTTACATCAAGATCACATCTCCCAAGGTGGGTGCAGGAGAACGGCTCTAACAGTAGACACAGTCTACAAGGAATGTTCCGGAGTGGGGCTGCATGGTTTACTCTGCTGGTTCTGACAGGCTGACCATCTCCAACCCCACCCCACTCCCAGCCTTAGTTCCCGTCTCTGTGACATTCATGTGGCTGTTGGGACTACACAATCTAATACGGATGGAAAGTGGTCAAGAAAAGTGTCTGTACCTTCTGTGTATTCAATTTTATAAATTTTATTAGGGCTACACAGGCCAGTCTCATCTCCACTCTTTTGATCCATCATTAGATCTAAAAATGAAAGAATATGGTGTAGTTTGCTCCAGTGCCACCCAGTTACGTGGCCCTCGGAAAGTTTTGAATCTTCTGATGCTGGGCCCGTTCTGCTATAACTGTGGTCAGGTGAACTTTGATACAGGGAATATTAGCAGGGAGGCTGGTTTCATTTTTATCACGTTGTCCTCTGTGAGCTTTCTCCTTCTTTCCTTTCTCCTTTAATTTTTTTTTCTTTTTAATCATGTATCTATATGTGGGTGTGTGCACGTGAGTGCAGATGCCCTGCGGCCCATGGCGTAAGCTTCTCTCTGGAACTGGAGTCTCAGGTGGCTGTGGCTTGTCACACCTGGATGCCAGGAATCAATCAAACCTGAGTCTGCAAGTGCGGTGCATCATCTTTTTTAAAAATTTTATTTTTTTATTTATTTTTAAGACAGTTACTCTGAGTAGCCCTGGCTGTTCTATAACTAGCTCTGTAGACCAGGCTGGCCTTGAACTCACAGAGATCTGCCTGCCTCTGTGACACTGAGCTCAAAGGCATGTGTGCCACCACCTGGTGCAGTACTGCTCTTAACCACTGAGCCCTCTCTCCAGTCTTTTCATTTTCAAGACAGGGTCTCCCTGTGTAGCTTGAACTTGCCCCCCCCCTTCTCTTGCCTACCAAGTCCTGGGATTCAGACATGTGACATCACAGTGGCTCCATGAACGTCCCCTCTGGATGTTAGTGGGGACATAAGAAACATGGAAGAGGAATTTAGGTGAAGGTTTGGTTTTGTTTTGGTTTTTGTTTTGTTTTGTTTTTTGAGGCAGGGTCTCTCTGTGCAGCTCTGGCTGTCTTGGAACTCGCTCTGTAGACCAGGCTGAACTCAAACTCAGAACCGCCTGTCTCTTCCTCCCGAGTACTGGGATTAAAGGCGTGCACCACCACCGCCCACCTTGTTCTATTAACTTAATTAATTAATTTTGAGGCAGGGTCACACTTAGCCTAGGCTGGCCTTGAATTTACAATCCTCCTGCCTCAGCCTCTCCAAGGCTGGGTTAGGGGTAGGTCACCACACCTGGCTCTCCGAAGCTCAGGGACTTCGAGGCCCATTGCACAATTCAGTTACTGATGGCAGCTGCAATAGTGACTGTCTCCTTTGCAGTATCCCGTGAGCTAGGAACCCTGTGCCATTGTGTTGACCTTTCTGAGTCCTCGGTCCCTAATGATATAACTGGCATGGTGGGATTTACATACTTGAGGGCAGAGAGGTTGGAAAGATCACATGCGGTGATGGATGCAAATCATTCCGTGGCCTAGAATGTAACAGATTCCATTTCCTCTGCTGGGGTTGTGGGTGTGGGCGCCAAGTGCCTGGGCTTCCTACTTGGCATCACTGTGTTCTGACAAGTCTTCCACCATCTCTGTGCCCTGTGCTCTAGTTTCCCCACCTTCTGCCTAGTCACGCTTCAGTGATTACTGTAAAAACTTGGTAAATGGATTGATTATGCAGAAAGCCTGCTGCCTACCAAGGTACCATATTCTTTCTGTTAGCCTTGTTTTCAGTTTTGAAACGATCTCATGTAGTCTGTTCTGGCCTCAAATTCACTGATCCGCTTGACTCTGTTTCTCTGTTTCCCAAGTGCTTAGGATTTCGGGCATATGCTGGCATGCGTCACCATACTCTGGCTTTTTGCTTCATTGGTTTTTTTTTTTGGTTTTTTGAGACAGGGTTTCTCTGCAGCTTTAGAGCCTGTCCTGGAGCTAGCTCTTGTAGACCAGGCTGGTCTCGAACTCACAGAGATCCGCCTGCCTTTGCCTCCCGAGTGCTGGGACTAAAGGTGTGCGCCACCACCGCCCAGCTGTTGTGTTTGTTTGTTTTGAGATGGTGTCTCCTGTATCCCAGGCTAGCCTTGAACTCACTGTGTATCAAGGATGACACTGAACTTCTTGTGTGTGTGTGTGTGTGTGTGTGTGTGTGTGTGTGTGTGTGTGTGTGTAGGCCAGAGGACAATCTCCAGTGTCATTTTTTTGAGACGGGCTGGTAGACTAGGTTGACTGGCCCTGGGGATCCATTAGTCTCTAGTTCCCCAGCACTAGAATTATAAGCCCACACCTCCATGCCCAACCTTTTTTGCTGGTTGGAACTCAGGTCTAGAGACTGGGGAGGCAAGCACTTTACCAGCTGAGCTCTTGGACCTGATTCCACCTCCTGCCTTCGTTTCGTTTTCTTCACTGCTAGGAATCAAACCCAGAGTCTTGTGAGTGCAAAGCAAGTGCTGTGCCAGCAGGCTATACCTCTAGTCTAATTCTATTTTATTGCAGTTAATTAATCTTTATTCTCATTTTCATTATGTAGCCATGTCTGGCCGCAATCCCCAGACCCTCCTGCATTTGATTCCAGAGTACTGGGATGAGAGGCTGTGTCATTCTGCCCAACTCCAATTTTATTTCGTTTTATTTTTGTTTTGTTTGAGATGGGGTTTCATGCTGTGCAGCCCTGACTGGCCTGGAACTCACTATGTAGATCAGATTGGCTTTGAACTACAGAGATCCCCCTGCCTCTGCCTCTTGAGTGCTGGGACTAAAGGCATTCGCCACTACTCTGGCCTTTCAATTTTATTTTTTAATAGATTGTAAGTTTGGTATGTATGAACCCTGGATTCAGGTCTCAGCACACACTTAACAAAAGAATCTTATGCCTTTATTCTATTTACTTCAGCATCATGTCTTTCTTTTTTTAAAAAAAAATTTATTTATTTATTATGTAAACAATATTCTGTCTGCATGTATGCCTGCAGGCCAGAAGAGGGCACCAGACCTCATTACAGATGGTTGTGAGCCACCATGTGGTTGCTGGGAATTGAACTCAGGACCTTTGGAAGAGCAGGCAATGCTCTTAACCTCTGAGCCACCTCTCCAGCCCCATCATGTATTTCTTAATGTCCCCATTCTCCCTCTTATGATACTATTTTCCGTAACCAGGGGGCCACCCAAGGTCACATTACTTTTTTCCTAAACAGGGTTTCTCTGTGTAGCCCTGGCTGTCCTGGAACTTCCTCTGTAGACCAAGCTGAACTCAAACTCAGAGATCCGCCTGCCTCTGCCTCGCACGTGCTGGGATTAAAGGCGCGCGCCACCTCTGCCTGGTGTAGGTAGCGGTTTTAATGTGGAGTAGCTCTTCAGCTTTCTTTAGTTTTTTTTTTTTTTATGACAATGACATTTGCAGTAGGCCAACCATGTTGTGCACCATCTCCCAGTTTGAATCTGATGCTTTTCCGTGGCTGGATTTAGTATTGGGAGGACTAAACTGATCACATGAAGCACAGGAACAACCAGGTAGAGTGTGGCATGTGCCAGCTACTCAGGAGACTAGGCAAGAGGCAGCCAATCCCTGGTACCCAGGACCTGTTGGATGTCAGCTTGGGTGACACTGCAAGCCCTCATCTCAAAAAGAGACTCAGAACAGTGCTAGTATCCAACAAGGAGTTCCTCCATGACGGATGACAAGAGGGGGACACTAAAGGGGGAGAATGAAACCTGTAGACAAGGGATGTGTGTGTACGCGCGCGTGTGTGTATGAGAGTATGTGTGTATGTGAGTGTGTGTATCAAAGTGAGTGTGTATATGAGTGTGCATGTATGTGAGTGTATGTGTGAGTGTGTGTATGAGAGCATATGTGCATGTGTGTATGTGTGTGAGTGTGTGTGTAGGAGAGTGAGTGTATGTGTATAACCTGTAGACAAGGTGTGTGTGTATGAGAGTATGTGTGCATGTGAGTGTGTGTATCAAAGTGAGTGTGTATATGAGTGTGCATGTATGTGAGTGTATGTGTGTGTGTATGTGTGAGTGTGTGTATGAGCATGTGTGCACGTGAGTGTATGTGTGGGAGTGTGTGAGTGTGTGTGTGTAGGAGAGTGTGTGTGAGCGAGTGTGTGTGTGTAGGAGAGTGAGTGTGTGTATGTGTGTGAGTATATGTGTGTGTGTGTGTGTGCGAGTGTGTGTGTGTGTCTTGCCTGTAGCCTTGAGCCTGAGCCTTGTGTGGTGGACATGGAGCTTGTGAGATCATTCTGGCCAAGGTGCTCAGGGCAGAGAATCATGGAACATTCCACCGATCTGACTCCAATTTCCCACTGGCTCCAACCAGAATCTGCCTTTTAGACTTGGTTCGTTGCCTGTGTCCTTCTAGCTCCCTCTCTTTTCCCGAACCAGGTACTGCAGAGGCTCATCAAATCCCGAGGGAAGTCTCAATCCAAACACCTCAATGTCCAAATAGCAGCCTCGGAGAAGCTGGCCCAGTGTCCCCCCGTGAGTGCTCAGACTGAGGGGTGGGATGGGGTGTGCATTTGGGTTCTCCTCTTTCCTTCAGCCTGCATGGAAGACAGCGCCTGGGATAGGTCTTTGGGTTTAGACTGGTCCTTAGATAAAGAGGGTTGGCTGTTGGGCAGATGGCTCAAACACTCCTTAGTGCCGAGCCAAGCCATGTTTTCCTCATTCCTAGAATTCGAGGGAGTTGGGCTGAGATCTGCAGTTCTGTCCTTTGTAGGTCTGAGTGTCCTTTCCTTGCTCCACTCCAGAGGCCTTTTAACCTTGTCCTTCAACCCCTTGACTCCACCCACTGCACCCAGGCCACACCTTCAACCCTTGGTCACGCCCCCGCTCATCCCAGCCCCGCCCCTAACCCCACCTCCGCAGGAAATGTTTGACATAATACTGGACGAGAACCAATTGGAAGATGCCTGCGAGCACCTGGCCGAGTACTTGGAAGCCTACTGGAAGGCCACACACCCGCCCAGCAGCACGCCACCCAATCCGCTGCTGAATCGCACCATGGCTACCGCAGCTCTGGCCGCCAGCCCTGCCCCCGTCTCCAACCTCCAGGTACAGGTGCTCACCTCGCTCAGGAGAAATCTCAGCTTCTGGGGCGGGCTGGAGGCCTCACCGCAGGGAGGCGACGCGGTGGCCCAGCCGCAGGAGCACGCCATGTAGCCGGTGTCTCTCCGGTCTTCCCTCCCACCCTGGAGTGCAGGGAACATGGGGAAGGAAGGGAAAAGTTTTATTTTGTAAAAAACGTGGTGAGCGGCAGCCTCTGGTGTCTGTGGTTTTTGGTGGGACTGGGGACTGGCTGGTGCTGTCTCCCTGGAACTGGTCCCTTAGGACTGCATCTGCTGCCTGTTGGATCTGAGACCTGATGGGAACCTTATAAGTCCCGGAACTAGGAAGAAAATCTGAGGAACACCAATAGGCTTGTTTGCTGGACTCGGCACTCTTGTCTTTTTTGTTGTTGTTGGTTTTTGAAAACAGTTTCATTCTGGCAGTAGCTGGCCTGAAATTCCCAGTGTTCCAGACTTGAGGCAGTCCTCCTGCTTCAGCCTCCTGGATGCTGGAATTACAAGCTAGCACTACAGTTCCCAGCACTTTAGATCTAACAGAGTGGGGGCCATCGAATCCAGAGAACTTGCCCCTCCCCAGCATCCCTCAGTCCTGCAGCATCTATGTGCTAAGCTGTGCCTTCCACCGTCTCCCAGGGAACAGAGTCCAGGAAAGGCTCTCCTCCCACGGAGCCACAGCCCATCTCTGAGCCCACACCATTAAGTGTATGGTCTGGATTAGAGCCAGAACACCATGAAGTCATTCCAGACTGCTGCATCCCAAGTGCGTTTTCAGCAACAGAGCCCACTTGTTCAGTGAAGCTGAGCCATCCTGGATCTACTCATGGCGAGCTGGGGGCCTGGGCCTGGCCTCCCTCCCTGCCTCCGGGACCTCAGAAGCACTTTGCTCTCCCCACTCTGCCATAGAGCAGCTCCAGGAAGCAGTTTGGAAACTTGGTGCTGTAGTCTGTTTCCCATCATGCTCTACCCAGGAAACGGTGGTGGCAGAGAGGGGATCATTTGCTTAGCCTCACAGTTCGAGATGGCAGGAGCTGTCACCATTGGTGACAGGGCATTGGGCCACCTCATGGTCTCCAGCTGTGGATGGGGAGATGGGGGTGGAGACATGGATTCATTAGCTGTTTTCTAATAGGCTGCTCTGAGTCCGCTATAGGGGGCAGGAGATGAATCCCATCAACCTTGGAGATTCGTTTATGTAAGGAATGGCAGAAGTGTGGGATTCTGGAAGCCTGTGACTGAGGTCTAGTGTGGGCAGAGGAAGCTGGGGTCAGTGAGTTGGAGCTGAAAACTCAGTGTATTTAAAAAATTGGAGGATTGACTAACCCAAGTAACTGCTAATGAGTGGCAATACTAATGAGCTGTTAACGATGATTAACCCAGAAAAGGCATTAATAACATGCTTTGAGGAACCGGTGACTAATTATTCAGGGCTCCTTAACCGTGGTTACCAGGAGAGTTCATGATCAGATGAAGCTGGGTGCCCTCGGGCTGCTAGAGGAGCAGATGGTCTGTCTGAGCATGGTCCTGTGGCCGGCCTTCAGGCTGAGCTCTAGAGCCAATCGCCCTTGTCCTGGGTGCCCCTCCCCTAGAGCCAGCGCCTCCAGGAGCCAGGCTGGTGTCTTGGCACCATCACTAACCTGCCTTGCTTTGTTGTGTTTTTCTCATCCCTGCCTGTTCTGCATGGTGCGTGCCGTCTGTCTGCTAACCAGGGACCCTACCTTGCTTCCGGGGACCAACCGCTGGACCGGGCCACCGGGGAGCACGCCAGCGTGCACGAGTACCCCGGGGAGCTGGGCCAGCCCCCGGGCCATTACCCCAGCAACCACCCACCTGGCCGAGCAGGCACCCTGCGGGCACTGTCCCGCCAAGACACGTTTGATGCTGACACCCCCGGCAGCCGAAACTCTGCCTACACGGAGCCGGGAGACTCGTGTGTGGACATGGAGACGGACCCCTCAGAGGGCCCAGGCCCCGGAGACCCTGCAGGGGGAGGCACACCACCAGCCCGGCAGGGTTCCTGGGAAGAGGAGGAAGACTATGAGGAGGAGATGACCGACAACCGAAACCGGGGCCGGAATAAGGCCCGCTACTGTGCGGAGGGTGGTGGGCCGGTTCTGGGGCGCAATAAGAATGAGCTGGAGGGTTGGGGACAAGGCGTCTACATCCGCTGAGAGGCAGGGGCAGCGTTGGGAGAGGAAAGGCTCTGAGCCCGGGGAAGGGAGAGAAGAGGGGCGCACCACCCAAGATGTATCTTGCCTCTAGGGGGCGCGGTGTCCCTCATTTTCAGATGCCTTTGGTGGTTATCCCAACTCCTGGGAGGCCCTAAACCCCCAGCTGTAGGTCCTTCCCTAACTGCTGTGGGTGGATGGAGGAATACCTACTTTCCGAAGTGCCCCCTTTCCCCATCTTAGGGGGCTCTCTCCCTCCCAGAGAAAAGGTGCACTCCTCAACTCTTTCTACTCGGGGCTGTAAGTGAAGGTCCCACAAGGGGTGGGGGTGGGGTTTCTTTTACCAACATAGGGGTATTTGGGAAAGGTTGGGTGCTTTTCCTGAAGAGAGAGGCCGCTGAATCTCCCCCAAACTCCAGACCCAGGGTCCCCCACCATGTCCATCCCATAACCTGGTTTCCTAGCAGCATCCTCTGGTGGGTGAGAGACACAACTTGGAAACCCGTGTGGAGCTTGCCTTGGGGAGCAGGGCCCGGTGGAAGCTGACAGTCGTGCACTCTGCCCTCCATGGTCATGGCAGAAGCCCAGGGCCTAGAACCTTGAGGAATGAGCAAATCAAGATGCTGCCCTCTCACCCCCATATCCCAGCCCTTGCCTCCCCCAGGAATGAGCTTTGTCTACAGCATCCCCTGCCTGCTGCCATCGGAAGAGAGGGGCCCTCTGCATCTGAGCCCCACATCTCCGTGCCACCTGGGTGTGGAGACCATGAATATTTTGGTCCACCTCATTCTAAACCAAAAAAACTGCTCCTTCACCCTGAGGCCCCAGGGGAGAGGCTCTGTGGGTTGGTGCCCAAGAGGTAACCATCTTCCAGGGGCTGCCTGAGAACCTTGGGTCTCCCTAGGGGCCTTGGTTGCTGCTGCTTCTCTGTATTTGCCTCTTGTGGTCCTGTCCTTTCCCAGTGTCCACTCTCCTTGAGAGGTCCTGGTAGCCCCTTTCCCTTGGGGTACCACTTAGCCTCAGCATCCCTATAGTCCAGCAGCCCCACCCCTCCCCAGCATCACAGCTGGTCCAGAGAGAGCCGATTGTGCCAACGAGGACTGGGCCCTGCCCAGCTGCCCACCTCAGGAATGGGCACCTCACGCCTGTCTCGCCACCTGTGCCAATGTCGTCCCACCCCTCCACCTGGGGGCGGGGTGCAGCTTCCACTTACAGGTTAGAAGATACCACTGCCCAACCTTTCGCTCCCTGTCTTGTCCTGTGCCCGTCTGTCTGTCTATTTGTCTGTACTCCTCTAGGAGAGATATTTTGCCACATATAAAACCGCAGTCCTGTCTTTGCGGCCACCTCCTGAGCCTGTTTCTTTGTTGCCACCACACGTAATCAGCCTTGCAGCCTCACTGGCTCTCGGTAGTGGGAGCTGAGGACCTGTGGGGACACGAAGGAGGAGCAGGAAAGCTGTGCCCGGGATTGGGCCAAAAGAGAGCTAGCATTCGTTTCGCTGGTTCTGAAGTCTGAAAGGATCCTTGTTCAGCCACAAGCTCACATTTTACCCTTTTCTTCCCATAGAGGTGGGTGGGAGTGATGCTAATTGGTGTGTGGCTCAGTGGGTGGGCTCCAGACCCCCTGCTTCACATCTTAAAGACACATGCGCTTTTTCTTTTCTTTTCTTTTTTTTTTTTTGGTTTTTTTTTTTTGTTGCTGTTTTTTGTTTTCTTTCTTCTTTGACTTCCAGTGCCCTAGTAACCCACCTCACGCAGGAAGGGGTGACCTTCAGTTCCTCTGGGATTTTTTTTTTCCCTACTGGAACTAACAGAGGTTTGTCTGCCTTGCTTTTGAGTGCCAAGTTTAAAGGCATGTGTCATCACGCCTTCAGCAGCCAGTTTTTGGTTTCTGTATCCCTGCACCCCCCCCCATCCTTCAGACAGGGTCTCACACTGTAGACAATGCTCACTTGGAGTTCACCATGTATCTCCAGCTGGCCTGGAATTACTTCAGCTTCCCCAGATGCTGGAATCACAGGTGTGTGTGAGCCACCATGCCAGAAAATTTTATTTATATTGTGACAGAGCTTGCTATGTAACCCAGACTGACCAGGAACTCAAGTAGTTGAGGGGGGTACTCAGCAATTCTCCTGTCTCAGCCTCCTGAGTGCTGGGATCACAGGGTTACACATGTGCCACCATGTGGGGCCAGAGACCAGTTTCAGAGCTGAGGAGGCTATCTGCTTCTATGAAGAGATGGTAGTGCCGGGCGGTGGTGGCGCACGCCTTTAATCCCAGCACTCGGGAGGCAGAGGCAGGCGGATCTCTGAGTTCGAGGCCAGCCTGGTCTACAAGAGCTAGCTCCAGGACAGGCTCTAGAAACTACAGGGAAACCCTGTCTCGAAAAACCAAAAAAAAAAAAAAAAAAAAAAAAAAAAAAAAAAAGAGATGGTAGTGACCAGCCCCCTGAGACATGTGAGGAGAACACAAGCAGGTGGCAGGCCCCTCCACCATTGCCAGCTGGCAGGATGCGGGCTGTCACCCATATCCTGCCTCACACAGCAGACTCCCCACCCTGCCGGGTCTGGTTTTTGAGGTGATGGCTCTAGAAGACTTGAATGCCTGGGTCCTTCACTTAAGTGCTTCTGCCCAGAGTGCTCAAGTGTGCAGAATGACCGCAGACCCCTGATGTTCCAGCAGATCACAGGGACAGGAAAGGGGCAGGCCAATGCCAGAGTCCCTTGGGGAATTGGTAGTAGAGTTGCTGAGAACCTTGCTCTCCCCTCTCCCCTAGCCTCTCATTACCTTTCTAATTGTTCACTCCTGTGTCTAGCTATGGAACCAGCAGTTATTATTAAAACCTCCTACATGGCAGGCACAAATCAAAATGGCAACCACAGATAGCACCCTGAGTTTCTTGCTGTGGGGAACATTTAGTACTAGGAGTACCATTTACTTAGCTGGGGAGGTCAGAGAAGGTTTGAAACCTGGGAACAAGTTACTTAGCTTAGACAGAGAAGTGGGAGGAAATTCTTAATGCAGAGGAAGAGGGGACATGCATGACATGCTAGTGGCACTTGATTAACAAAGTGTGGTGACAGCTGGTGGCCAGAGGGGGCCTGACAGGAGCAAGTCGCAGTAAGCCTTATGTTCTGCTAAGGTGTCCGAGTTTTGTTCTGAAGCTAATGCAAGAATTGAAGGAGTGTAAGTGGCTATGGCAAGACAGGGGTGCGGTGTGCAGCCTATAGCCTTCCCTGCAGACAGTACGGAGCCCACAGGCTTCCCTGCAGACAGTACGGAACCCACAGCCTTCCCTGCAGACAGTACAGAGCCCACAGCCTTCCCTGTAGACAGTATGGAGCTCATAGCCTTCCCTGCAGACAGTAATGATACCCTAGGTTGAAAGGAAGGTTTAAACTATAGGGGTGTGCTGTGGAGCCTATAGCCTTCCCTGCAGACAGTAATGATACCCCAGGTTGAAAGGAAGGTTTAACCCAGGCCACAGTGGGAGGCACTGATGGCTAGAGGAACCTTACAGGTGAGAAAATTGGGAGTCACCAAGGGTGACTTCTCCAGCCCCCACGGATATTGAATTTTGTGGTGCCTGTGACCCCCAAGTTCAACTAATTCTTCTGTTTCAGGAAGCCCAGGCTTTAGAGAGAGTTGGGGCTGGGGGATTGAGGAGGAGGAAACAGGTGTCAGCATGCTCTGATGTCCTCTGGGTACCTTTTGCCTACAGTTGCATTTGCTCAGAACTTAGAGTTGGCCATTTCTAGCTGGCATAGATAATAGAAATGGGGAGAAAGCATGGTTTCTAGGTAACCATAGCCCTGTATGGCTGCTCAGTCAGCAAGCTGGTGGTTGTCACCATGTGAGGATTGTAATAGTCATGACGTCAGTCAGCGTTGCTACCACCATCACATCCAGAACTCAGAAGCAGAGGCGGTGGGGGGGGCCCTTCCTAACCGGACCTGTCCTTCGCTGCTTCTCTGACTAGCTTCTTCCATCTCTGGTGGGTGCTGCCCCAGTGAGCTGCAGTGGGATAAGCCATGGACCCCAGATTTGCCCTCACATTCACTATTCTGAAACAAACTGGGCTGAGCTGAGGCCGCTTTGACCCAGGATGGGACTATGGTTCCAGTCTAATATCCTAAGTCTTGTTTTAGCTCCTGTAGCGGATTTCTTGGTGAAGTCTACCTATGCTCCCTTCTAAATAAAAGCCTCAGAGAGGCGGGTCTGTAAATGCTGTGGAGGCCAGGAAAGGATGCCAGATCCTTTGACCTACATGGATGCTAGGAACGAAACTGTTCCTCTAGAAGAGCAGCAAGCCATGCTTGACCCCAAAAGGAGTCATCTCTGCAGCCCCCAAGGGAACGCTTCTTACCTGTTTACTTAATGTGCTTGCAGAAGGCCACTTTCAATTCTGCAGTGACAAAGCAGGCAGCCTTTCTCCCCCTAGGACCAGATGGCGGCAATGCTTACAACATCGCTGATTCCCCAGATACCCTCTGTGCCCTGATCAAATCTCACAGTCTCAACACCAGCTCCCTCCCTAGGTCTGAAATGGAATCAACCCAGATTGACTGTGTGCTCTGTGGTGGTCAGTTGGGTATCATTTTAACTCTGGTCACCAAGTAGAGAGGGATGAAGTTTGTTATATGTGCCTGGGTGAGCCTCTGGAGGTTAGTGCCCAGCTTCCAGGACTTCTGTATTGCTTTGCTCACTACAAATGTCCCAGCTGTCCTTAGGCCTCTTACATTGGTGCCCATGTTACTTTTTTTTTCAAGACAGGATTTTTTTTTTTTTTTTTGGTTTATCGAGACAGGGTTTCTCGCAGCTTTTTTAGAGTCTGTCCTGGAACTTGCTCTTGTAGACCAGACTGGCCTCGAACTCACAGAGATCCGCCTGCCTCTGCCTCCGAGTGCTGGGATTAAAGGCGTGCGCCACCTCTCAAGACAGGATTTTTTTTTTAATGAAACAGCCCTGGGCTGTCCCGGAGCTTGCTCTGTAGGCGAGGCTGATCTTAAACTCCCAGAGATTTGCCTACTTATACCTCCTGAGTGCTGGGATTAAAGGCGTGAGCCGTCACCGTCAGCCCGTGTTACTTTTTAATACTCTAACTGGCATTCCCCAGGCTATAGTTTATCTCATTCTAATGCAACTCAATGACTTCTCTTCCTTAATCGTATGCCAGGCATTGGACAAGGCCAGGAGGGGGACATATGCCAGTGAACAGGATTCAAGCTCCACAGGACTCACAGATAATGAAAGGAAACAGACTTCCAATCTGCAGACCCAAAAGAGAGAGAGGTCTATGTAGCAGCAGAACCAAGCCAGAGGCAGAAAATGGTGGTGGCATAGCAATGCAGCTGAAGGCTTTCAGATGCTTCCCTTTAAGAGCATTTGAGGTAGAAGAGGCAGCAAAGCCCAAGCATGTTTGGGACGATCTGGAAAAGATCTGGGCCTTTCTGAATGAGGATCGTCAGATGCAGAACCTGGTAGGGCAGGCTGCAAAGGCAGGCAGGGGCTGCTTGTGGAAACCCTTGAGAGCCACAGGATGCTGCTCTAAACCTAGTGGGCAGCAGAGGGTCATTGAAAGCTTATGGGATGGCAGTCAGTGACCATGTGTGTCCTTAAGACAGGTTGGCAGGGCATGAGGAGGAGGAGGAGGGCCTAAGCACAGCAGAGGAAGCAGAGACAGAAAGACCAGCTGAAGGCTGGCTGTCTTAGTAGAGAGCAGCCAGTCATCCGGGGCTGGAGAAGGCCCCTTCCAGGGTGTGTTGGTGGGGGTGTGACTGGAGTCACTCTCTTGGAGTCTGCCTTGATTTACAGTCTAGGAAAGGACTATCAAAAATCTCTAGTTTTCTCAGAGCCAGAGAAAAACCATGGAGTCCGGGAATCTGAGTTTCTCAGCATGAGGTCAACTTGCCTTTTCCACTTCTCTTTGGGTTTTCTGGGTTTACCCCAAGTTGTGAAGTTCACAAACAACACATCTCACCCCCCCCCCAACTCCTGCTGGACCTGCTGTTTCCCTTGTGACCCATGTCACCCTCTGTTGGGTCTGCCCACTGCTGGAGCCTGTAGGTCAGCCACTTAAAAGGTTGAGGCAGGAGGATTGCTGGAATCCAGGAGTCTGAAGTCAGCCTAGGTGACACATCACATATTGAGGGCCTTTGAAAAAACAAACCGAAAAAGATCAACAAGTAAAAAGACCGTTTCTCCTCAGCTGAGAGAGGTCGATTGGTGTTTTTTTGAGACACTCTCACTTGGAGCCCATGCTAGTTTTTGACTCCAGATCCTCCCACCTCAGCCTCCCCAGTGCTGGAATTACAATTTATGCCACGACCCCTGACTCCTCCCCTCCGTAGGGCCACCGGCTGGATGATCTTGTCCTCAGACTTCCAACCTTGGTCAACTGCCAGAGAAGTTTGTCAATGGATCACAGAAACAACTGATTTCTCCAGAAACTGACCAGGGGTACCCAGAAGAAGAGACCCCTGTTCTTTCCTAGGGGAGCCCACTTTGCCTGGGCCCAGGAAACCCCCTATTAATGAACCAGCTGGAGCCCCGATGAAAGCTAGAATGTGATCCGTGAAATGAAGCTGCTGGACATTAGTATGAATTTATTTTATTTATTTATTTTTGTTTTCTGTGCAGCCCTGGCTGTTCTAGAACTTGCTCTGTAGACCAGGCTGGCCTCTGAACTCACAGAGATCCACCTGCTTCTACCTCCTGAGTGCTGGGATTAAAGGCGTGTGCCGCCACACCTAGTCACTGTGATCTAAAATTTTTACTTATATTATTTTCAATTTATGTGTGTGTGTGTGTGTGCGTGTGTGTGTGTCTGTCTGTCTGTCTGTCTGTCTGAATGTGGGTATGTGCAGGAGTCAGTAGAGGCCAGAAGCATCAAACCCCCTAGACCTGGAGTTAACAGAGAGTTGTGATCTGTCTGATGTGGATGCTGGGAACAGAATTTGGGTCCTCTGGAAGAGCAGCAATGCCCTAACTATCGAGTCATCTCTTCAACCATTATTGCGATTTTAGGCATGTCCAACCTGTGATCTGTAGGCTGCATGCAATTCATGTAGCCAAGAATAGCTATGAATGTCACCTAACACAAAACGGGGGAATTTAATAACATGTAGTCAGGAGCTAGAGAGATGCTTCAGCAATTAAAAGCACTCGCTGCTCTTCCAGAGAACCTGAGTTGAGTTCTGAGTATCCAAGTTGTGATCTGAGTACCTCTTCTGGCTTCCAAAGGTACATATACACAGGTACTCACACATGTGGCACACACACACACGTAAATGAAAAAATAAATCTTAAGGAACTGGTCTTGGTGGCACCTGTCTTTAAACCTAGCACTCTGGAAGCAAAGGCAGGTGGATCTCTGAGTTTGAGACTGGACTCAGTCTGGTCTGCAAAGCACAAAGCGAGTTCCAGGATAGCCAGGGCTACACAGAGGAACCCTGTCTCGAAAAACAAGACAAAAATCTTTTTAAAATTACGAGGGTTTTTTTTTTTGTTGTTGTTGTTGTTGTTTGTTTTGTAACTCAGTTGCAGGGCTCTCCAGTGTGGAACTTTGTAGATGACAACGCTGTATCGCAATGTCAGAAAGTCGCACCGCTCTTGGAGGGTTTTGCCCCGGCGGTGGCTGTTGGGAAAAGAGCATGCGTTTGCTTTGCACGTTGCTAACTCTCTACTTGCCGCTCAGGAGCAGATGCTCCAAACTCCTCAGTTCTCTCAGAGTGAAGAGGACTCTGGGATTTTCCTTGCACTTTCAAGGTCCTGGTTAGGTTCCTGGTCTTCACGATGACGTCCCGTAGTTCTTCAGCACCGGTGAGTTGCCGGCGTCCCGAGGGATTCCCAGATCTGAGGGGGGGGGGGAGATAACGCTTGGGGTTTCCCCCAGAGGATAGGAGCAGCAAGTCCGGCCTTCCCCCAGGCGGGGCTTTGAACGCTTGAGGCTACATCCAGCCCGGGAAGCCACTGAGTCCCCCACAACCCTAGACCACCAATTCTGGGAGTGCTATGGGACAGCTGATAGCCAAACTGATGCGAATCTTTGGGAGCCAGGGTAAGGGGCGCATCGGACAGCCCAGTGACCTCTTTGATTCCGCTGTCTTCTGAGATTCTTGGGATTTGGGGGTCGTCGGGGAAGACGGACTGGGAACTTTGGGTTCTAGAGTTCATTGTGAGCATTCCCATATGCTCCACGGCCTCCTCTCTGCTCTCCTCCTCGCACTCTTCCTGTCCCTTCCCTTCAGTGTGCTCAGTGCATGGGGGTGGGAAGCTTCTTGCCCCTACCCCACCACCCGGCTATGCTGAGCGCAACCTGGATAAGTCAGTTTCCTCCGATGGTGACTTAGAGGCCCCCCGTGCTTCGGACCCTCAGACAATCGCTTTCTAGAAATGTGGAGGGAGATGGAATGGGGTCAGCTCTCTCTTCCACATTCCTGGAGAGGTTCTGGGGTCCGGTCCGATAGCAAGTGAAGTGGTACAGTCCCTAGTCCGCGGGGGTCGCGTTTCCCAGCGCATCCTAGAGATGAGGCGGAAGGTGGGGTGAGATGGGGAAGGTCCCCAGCCTGACGGGAACGCATTTCCCAGCGCACCCTAGGGATGGGGGGCGGGGAACCGGACGACACAGAAAACTGAGTTCTACATCAAAGTGGTTAGGTTCGGAATTGCCAGGAGAAGGGTGGAGCCGGGAGAGGAGAGGGTACCCAAGTAGGGAGGAGGGTGAGGACAAGAAGCCTACTGGGGACACCCAAACCCATTGTTGTCGGGGTTAGCTCTGACCTTGCCCTTCTCCTGGATGCCTCCAGAGCACAAAGTCATCATCGTGGGACTGGACAATGCAGGAAAGACCACCATTCTCTACCAGTTGTAAGTAACGTCAAGGTGAACAGAGCGGGCTGGGCCTCACACCAGACTGATAGTCATTTGGGCCCATCACCAGAGCCCTTCCCTGGGTTCGTGGGCAGCGGCAGACAAGAAGAATGATGGAAGGACGCTGGTGTGACTTTTCTGAGTGGCTGTAGGCCTAGATTTGAATTCTGCAAGCTGTGGGCGACCCCCAGTTCCACCGCCTCCCGCAATCAGTCCTGATCACACGCACCTCAGTCCTGGCAGGTTTGGAATGCCAAGAGGTCTCTCTCCTCGCTGCTCTTGGCTCCCCCTGGCGGCAGGGCCCTTCTCACCCTTGCATCTTACACTTAATTGTTAACTGCGTCCCCATCTTCAAATCCCTGTGCGGACTGTGAGCTCCCCCGAAGCTCTGCAGCTCCGGGTCTATCGGACAAGCTGCGCAAACAGCCACCCGCGCTTTCCCAGGCTTTTGCTCAGGATGGAATCTCTCCTGATTTTTGCTTCTCCGAGAAAGTAATATGTGTGTGTATATATGTATACATATACATACATACACACACACACACACACACACACACACACATATATAGGTCTGGCGGTGTTGGTCAATGGTGCATAGGGGAATGCTTGCCTAGAATTCTGGAGACTCTAGATTCCTAACATCGTTAGATTAGAAAAGAAAAATTCAAACAATACAAAGTCCTCACTCCCAATCTTCCTCCTTATAACTTCTTGGTAAGCTTTCAGAAAACACGTGTAAACTGGACATAGTTCTCCTTGCCTACAATTACGGCCCTCTAGAGGTTAAGACAGGGGCATCTCGTATTTGAGGTCATACAATGAGGTATGACCGTTAAAAAAAAAAGGAAAGAAAAGAAAAAAAGAAAAAGAAAAACAACCCCTCAGGGGGACAAACAAAATGAAAACAAACAAAAAAAAAATTTTGTGTTTTTTTTTCGCCTTTAAACCAGTAAAGGGTCTGGTGGCCCTCACTCGGATCTACGTGGTTCTTCACAACTCCCACAATTCTAGTGTGGTCCACAGACCAGAAGCCTCTGAGATTGTTGTCTGGGGTCGCAGGCCGGGCCACACTTGAATCAACTCCCACCTTTCTTTTCCTGCACCAATCACAGGACTTCCACCAGGGACGGCTTGGTCGCCCGGGGCTGAGTTGTTCTGAATTGAACTCAGCCACTCCGGGAGTAGAGGGACGACGCCTAGAGCTGGGCCGAGACCTCAGAACCTTTTGCCTCTCTAGCCTGATCAATGAGGTGGTTCACACGTGTTCCACCATTGGTAGCAACGCAGAAGAAATTGCTCTTCAGAAGACCTGGTTCCTCATGTGGGACTTAGGGGGCCAGGAGGCTCTGTGCTCCTCCTGGCTCCTTCTGGCTCCTCCTGGGACATTTACTACTCCAGTACAGAGGTGAGGAGGAAACCAGGTCTGGGAGGTCCAAGAGCTGACTGCATTTATCAGCTTTCTAGTCGCTTACCATACTCTCTGAGCCCAGCTTCTACCACCTGGGATGTGATTGACTAACGGCCAGCTGGGCTGAAAGGGAACAATAAACAATGTGTCAGATATTTAACTGCGTAGCATTCGTGAAGATTTCTGAATCCTAAAGAACGAAAACATTAAAAAAATAAAATTTCAATATATAAATAAAAATATAAAAGAGAGAAGGGCATTGGCAGCGTGCACCTTTGATCCCAGCACTCAGGAGCCAGGGGCAGGCGGATCTCTGTGAGGTCGAGGCCAGCCTGGTCTACAGAGCAAGTTCCAGGACAGGCTCCAAAGCTACACAGAGAAATTGTGTCTTGAAAAGTCAATATATATGAGAAAGATTTTCAAATCCTAAAATGAGTGTGGTGGTCCATGCCTAGAATCCCAACACTTAAGGGACAGAGACAGGTTCCAGACTGCCTTGGGTTGCATACCAAGATCTTGTCTCCAAAGAATAAAATATAAGGTGATTAAAAATAGGTCCATCCTGGTGCAAATGGCAGGCTGCACAGTTCCTTTCCTGTGGGACTGGCACTTGGGTAGGGCAGAGGCCTAACCGTCCATAGGAAGCATCTTCACCAAAGAGAAAGCTTGCAGCTCACATCTTGCTCCTGCTGGGCAGTTTGTCATCCTTGTGATCTACAGTACAGACCGGAATCGGAACCACCCGGGAGCTGAGCTGTGTAAGATGCTGGCTCATGAGGTAATCCCCCTGAACTGGGAAGCCACCAGTGAGACTAGCTGTGTGCTCTCAGGCTGGTCACGTGCTAGTTATTATAGATAAAGGGTCTGGTCAGTGCCCTCAGAACGACCGAGCCCAGAAGCCAGAGCTGCTGGCTCAAAGACCGAGCTCGCCACCACTCCCTGTGAGACCCTGAGCGGGTTGATTGGTTTCTAATAAGTTGTCTCACTTCTACCAATAAGGAGGACCGTTACATGGGGATGGCGGCTCTTACATGTTACATGGGGATGGCGGCTCTTACATGCAATCTGGACAGCTGAGGCTGATGGCTATGAGGTTGAAGCCAGCCTGGGCTCCACATAGAGTTCCAGGCCAGCCTGGGCTACAGAGTGAGAGTCTGTTTTCTAAGACACAAACAAGCAACAACAATAACAAAACAATGTCTGAGGTTCTCGTAACCACCCTGAAAGCAGTTGTAAGACATCCCAAGAGCTGATGGGGTTACTAATGTCCGGGTGGACCATGGGCCTCTCTTGCTAAGACAGTTGGGCAGGGATCCCAGAGGACTCTTGAGATTGTGGGAGGGAGGCCTGGCTGGCTGACCTGGGCGGGGCTCTTCTGCCCACAGGCACTTCAAGAAGCCTCAGTCCTGATCTTTGCCAACAAGCAGGATGTGAAAGACTCCATGAACATAGTAGAGATCTCCCAATTCCTCACACTCAGTGCCACCAAGGACCACCCGTGGCATATCCAGGGCTGCTGTGCCCTCACCGGAGAAGGGTCAGTTCCCCACCTTTCCCTGGCCTGGCCCAGCCAATGGGCAGCAGGTTACAGGAACCCTCTCCTGTCTCCTTCCAGTCAGGATGTGGCCCACAGTTGACTCCAGGCCCAGTAAGCTGGACACAGGCCCATAACTAAGGCCCTAGGAGCCTGCAGAGCCCCTGTGCTCCAAGGGCTTGCTCTAATAGTAAGCACTAAGACTCCCCCCAAACAATAGGGATGGTAGGGACTGAGAAACTCTTCAGAGAAGTGGATACCGTGGCAGAAGGGCCAGGGTAACTGATTTTGTCTCCGTGGTCGGGGACAGCTGAGATCCCAGTGAAGAGGGAGAAGCTGTGGAAAAACTTCAGGGGACTGGCCTTCAAGGTGGAAGTCCCCAACTCTCTGACTGTTTCTTACTAGTCAAAGGAGGGGGTCATACTTCCGTCTCCCCCCAGCTCTGCAGGGAGTGACTGGCAGGATTTCTTCATTAGGCTTTTCTGAATGCCTTTGTGCCAAGTACTGTTCTGGGAATTAGAAAAAAAAATAAAACTAAACGGTGGTGAATGAACCAGACAAAACTTCCTGCCTAGGGGCTGGTGACTAGCGGCCCACGCCTGAAGCCCTGAACTATTTATTGCATACTTGTAATACTTGGGCGGTAGAGGCAAGAGGATCAGAAGTTCAAGGTCATCCTCGGACTATCCAAGGCTAGACTGGGCTAAGTACCAAATCCCCGCCACAAAAATCAAAACAGAAACCAAGTGAGACACAGGAAGGTGGAGAGCAGAAAGAAAGATTGGGGCTAGGTGGGGAAACTGTGTGCACAGGCCCTTGATCAAATACCTCAGGGTGTGAAGGGCTGTAGTTCTCCAAAAGGGCCTTCCACGAGGCCTGGATATTTCCTTTTATCTCCCCTGTCTAGATATTTTTTTTTTGAAAAAAAGAAAATTTTAAATAAGTGAACCCAAGGGACCACAGATTTCTGGCAATATGTTTCTCACCTTATTTTTTTTTTTTTTATAAGATTTATTATCCTTACAGTATTCTGCCTGCATGTAGGCCTGAAGGCCAGAAGAGGGCACCAGATCTCATTACAGATGGTTGTGAGCCACCATGTGGTTGCTGGGAATTGAACTCAGGACCTTTGGAAGGGCAGGCAATGCTCTTAACCACTGAGCCATCTCTCCAGCCCCTGTTTCTCACCTTATTAGGAACTCTCATCTTCTCCAGTCTACAGTCTGATTCACAGTACTCCCTGGAACCCCACGTGCCGATCCCTGGGCCTCCACGTGCAGTTCCCTGGGCCCCCACGAGCCGTTCCCTGGGCCCCCAAGTGCCGTTCCCTGGGCCAGGCTAAGCTGGGTGATGACAGACATGGCCAAGTGTCCACTTCTGCTCTGGAGGTGTTTTTCACCTCATGAGGAGCTTGGCTCTTCCCAAGCCTTTGAGGTCACACTGCTACTGCCCCTAGTGACAAAACAGGACACAGAAGGCTTGCCCAGGGACACTGCTCAGGGGCCCAGGAAGGTGAGTCTCGGAGCTGCCTCAGAGGAACTTCCGGAGTCACCTAGACCTCTGACTCCTTATTTTTGGGAATTCATTTAATGTCCATCCCGTCTGCTAGACTGTGAACCTCGTAGAATGACCTCTTCTCCCCAGGAGCCCCAGCCCCCAGCACAGCAGTTCTGCTGTGCTCTGGAATTCAGCTCACCTCCCTTCTACCATTAAGTGATTGGGTATGACCTTGGCTACCCTCTCAGTCTGTCCATCGGAGCTTTCCAGCCCTCGTCTTCTGGGAAACGCTGATGGTGCTTCGTGCCATCCCTTCCTCCCTGCAGGCTGCCAGCTGGGCTTCAGTGGATGCAATCTCAGACCACGACCAACTGAAGTTGCCGCCTGAGGCATACCAGAAGCCGCATGGTTAGCACCGGTGAGACACCCCGTCATTTGCTGGTGGAAGCGGGGTGTCTGGCTATGGACAGAGAGATTGCCACTGGCTTCTCATTTGTCACCGAGGAGCTGGATCAAAGACTTCAAGATGGTGCAGACAGAGCCATAGATGCAACTGTCTCCCACTCTATCACCGAAGGTGTGAGGAGACAAGGGGAACCTTCTGGGTGTGTTGGGGGATCCCCTCCCAGTCTTCACCTTCTGTCTGCTCGGAAAGCAAGGGATTTTTGACATTGTGCCATATCCTTTGGACAAAGGAGATTCCGATAAAGGAGCCAACAGGACCGGGCCAAAACTTGCCTGGTGCGGTGAGATGGACCGGTGGAGGATGGGAGGAGAGAACCTTCCAGACAGAGGCAATCCTTCACACTGCAGGAATCGATTGATGCCCTCCCATCCCTCTCTCCTTTCTGCTCCCTCTTGGGTGCTAACTCTGATCCCAGCTTTCGGGGTCTAAGTCACCACGTGGAGTCTCTCAGTGTTCATCCAGTGTGAGTCCTCACTCCTCTCAAATGTCAAAGTTTTCTCCAGGACCTACTTATTTGTCTTTGGGTCAGGATTTTTTTTTTTTTAAACATTGCATTGAAATTTTAAAAGTGAAGGTATTTAGTAAGTGCCATTAAAAACGTCTCTCCTCTTATTTCTGTCCATTCCTAAAACTGGCTTTTGTATTTTGCCTAAAGGTTTGCGGAGGGTACGGGGATGGGAGGAGTCACCTTGGAAACTGGGCTGGGGAGCCGGTTGCTTCAATGCTCCTTTTGGTTAAAGAACTTGGTTATGGTTGGCCAGGTTGAAGGGCATTGGTACCCGCTAACCAGGACTGGGGCTCTTGGCCCTAGAGTTAGTGGTGATGAGAGGCTTGATAATGATCCACTAAGAAGGGGACCCCAGAGGGAGCAAAAGGCCCCACTGCCCTTTAGAGGTGATGCTAAAGATGGATTGGAGGCCCATGCTGCCGTTCAGGGACCTAAACAGGATAGCATGTCCCTTTCCCAATCAGGCAGTGGACCTTCAGGCAGAGAAACAGAACCCAGGATATTTAATTTTGTAGTTTCCCTGAGATGTGGTTATGAAAGAAAAACTTGTGAATTCTAGACATTTCGGTCCTACTTTATGTTTCCATTAGGTTATTCTTGACATAACAAATATTGTAAAAACACAGCAGGGACCTAAAAATCTTTTCCATAGAAATTCATTCGGATAAACCCTTTCTAGCACGTTGGGGGTATAGCTCAGTGGTAGAGCATTTGACTGCAGATCAAGAGGTCCCCGGTTCAAATCCGGGTGCCCCCTCACAGCGCTTAGCTGTGTGATGCTTTTTACTAAACTGACCTAGCTTGAAACTTTAGAAAGGGGTACTCCCCGAGTACCCTGCATTTTGCTGAAGCGGTGGGCCGACCGATACCCCGAGGCAGCCTCTCGTGAACCGCGTGGAGTGGGTGGGTGTACTCGGGAGCCGGTGACCTCGACGGCTGTCCCTCCCTCAGGGAGAGCTGAGTGTCTAGGGTCGGGCTGAGGTTGGAGGCAGAAGGTCTGGAGAAGTCGCGTGAACGTGTAGGAGTGAGAGAGCACTCGGAGAAGAAGCAGTGGCGGAGCTGCTGAGTAGGACCCCGCAGAGGCGCGCCCGGGCCGCCAGGGATCGTCTGTATCTTTCTGGCTACGTTTCCTCGGACCGGCAGGAGGACTCTTAGAGCGCCAGGAAACACTTTTTGTTTTCAAGCAAGCGGTCGGCACGTTAGTTCCTTATAATTCCTGAGAACTTCGAACCCGATTTTGCCTTTACTTTTAGAGATGCTTTATTGCGCCTGCGCCAGAATTGCATTTAGTAGTTACTGGCGGACGCTCACCGGCAGAGGGGGTATAGCTCAGTGGTAGAGCATTTGACTGCAGATCAAGAGGTCCCCGGTTCAAATCCGGGTGCCCCCTGCTGTACGTTTTCTTTTTTAAACATGCAACATTTATTTAGATGGCTTCCTTTCGTTCCACGTGTTTTCATGGTAACGTTTCCTTTGCCAACTTCCAGACAGTCCGGAAGCAATGACGGCGGTGGTGCCTCTCAGAATGTGATTACCAGCAACACTTTAGGCCCATGCTAGAAATGAAGATTCCTGTGAAGTAGCCTGGGGTGGGGCTAGAGTTCTGAGGAGAGCTCCAGGTGCACGCCCAAGTTCTAGAGGCTTGCGTTTAGAAACTTGTAAACAACATTTCTTCTAATACTTCCAAGTTGCTGCTTTTGCCTGACCCCTAATAAAAGACCTTATACAAATGCAGCGCGGGCACCAAGCCTGGCGATGCACGAAGACACCAGACCCAGGTTGGAGGTCCCTCACGGGACGCTCTAGAGGCTCTCCACGGCGCCTGCGCCGGCGGAAAGAGTCGGGAGAGTTGCAAAACGTCCACCCGGTGGCTCATCACAAGTCCACTGGGTGGCGGTAGGAGGCCGCAGCTGGAAAAGACAGCCAATTCGGTTCTCCTGTCCCCCGCCCCAGGCTGTCAAGGGAGAATTCAGGTTAGGATTTGGGGATTCTTCAGGTTAGAATTTAGGGATTCTGTGATCCGCTTGGTGGGGCTCACACCAGTAATCCTCTCAGTAACCAGAAACAGGAAGCTTGGTCCTGAGTTCGAGCCCAATCTGGTCTAAAATGTGATTCCCTGTCTGGAAAAAAAAAAAAAAAAAACAGCAGTAACAACCAAAAACTTCTGCTGCAGCGCTTGCCTTGGCCCCTCGTATTCCACAAAGGGTTGAGGTCGGAGAGAGGCAGCCTCTGGACTCTTGGAACAGCAAGAGAGTGGAACTGTATCCTGGAAGAGGAGAGAGAATTTAGTTTTCATTTCCTTCCTGGGGTCCTTCCTTCGGTCTCCGTGTCAGGCTACCCACCTACTCAAGACCACAGGCTACTTCTCCTGTCCCCCCAGCACCTCCTTCTTGGGATGTGCCCCATGAAGCAGCCTCTGCACCCTTTCTTTCTGCGTTCTTCAGGTCTCCAGCACGGAGGAAGCCAGGGCCCCTCAGTCCTCTCCACGCTCTAGGCCCCAGTTCTTTGCCTTCACACAAAGTAGGTCACAGGCACCTTTGCGCCTTGACCTGGTTCTATGCCGTCTATCAAATCTCCTAAATTGCGGGTATTTTTATTCTCTCCTGGAAGGAAAAAAAAAGGTGCCCTATTCCCAGAGTACGGTTGGTGGCAGTGGGCGCCACTTCCAGGAGCTGGGGTCTAGCTTTGACTGGGTCTGACCTCCTTGGGGAGGGGGCATCTGTGCTGCTCCAGAGTGGGAATGTGCCAGATTCCTGCACCTACATGTCCTACCGGGCTGGGGGTCGGAGGAGAGCCCGTGTTGGAGATGGGGTGTGAAGCGGTGAAATGGGGGATTCAAGTCGCGCCTCTGCTGGGGCAGAAACTGGGCGGCTCGGCTGCGGGCGAGTCCTGGTGCGTGGGTCGGTGTCTACGTTTAGGCAGAACACCAGGAAGCCACAGAAGTCGAAGAACCAGCTCAGAAAGTCACATGCCCTGGGGATGAGTGGCAGGAGCCAACGGGCCAAGTAGGGGCGCTTCCTGGGGGTCCTCCACTGCGGCCTTTCCCCTGGTCTTCCGGGCCAGTCGCGTTCTCCCGGTGACCAAAGGTGTCTCGGCGCGGTCCCTGTCCGGCGGGGCGCGGCGCGGAGCTCCGGGAGGCGGGGACCCCGGCGTCGCGCCCCGCCCTCCGGGCCCTCCCGCCCGCGCTCCCCGAGGCCGCAACGCCTCGCTTTGCTCGCGGTGCCAGCTCCGCTCCTGCTCCCCACTCGCCCAGCCCGGGGTCGCTTCCTCTCCAGCCGCCGCCGCGGGGACCCTAAGGCCGTCCGCGCCCACCATGCGGGCTCAGCTCTGGCTGCTGCAGCTGCTGCTGCTCCGCGGGGTCGCGCGCGCGCTCAGTCCCGCAACACCCGCAGGTAGGGCGCGCGGGCAGGGCAGGTGCAGACTCACCAGCAGGACCCGGGGTATCGTCCGCGGGAGGCCGGGGGACAGGGAGACAGGGACCCTACTTTCCCTGTGTGCGCACAGAGGGTGCGCTTCTGTCGAAACGACGTGGAGGAACCCAGCTGGGGGTCCCCCAAAGAGTCACAGGGACCGCGATCATTCCAGAGAGGCGTTTGCCTTTCCATGCTCTTTCCTGGGCCACCCTCAGCTCCTCTAGGCTGGGTCCCAGTTGAGCTTGAAGACTGCGTGGGAGCCGCCGGAGGATAGGGACACCCTAGCCCAGCCTTTCTCTCTGGGCACCAGCGTGGTCGTCTAACTTGCTTCCCCTACCTATTGCGTACGGGTGGAGAGTCAGGGGCCCCAGGAAAAAGCAGCTTGCTGTTCCCGAACCTCCCAGAGTCAAGGGTCTCCTCCTGTTTGGTTCTGCTTGGCTCTCAGTTGCCCTGTCTGCGTCGGGGGTGGAGGTGGGGGCTGGAAGGGGGGAAATGGGGGAGGAGCTTCCATTCTGCACACTCCTCTTTCCCCTAGACCAGTTTCTCAAGCCATTTCTTCCACTTGGAGATGCTTTCGGAAGTCTATCTTGAATCCTTCATGTTATCAAGAAAGGCCATTTTTCAATACATAATTTAGGTTCTGCACACAGACTTCCTCTGGGACTGGGAATAGAGAATTGGGTGGCCCTCATTTGGGGTCAGGGAAGGGGTAGTTCATTGGGTGTAGCTATTGGCTGTTGTGTCAGCATTGGCCCTAACTGTGTGACTTTAATGATCACAATATGTTGTTCAAATGAATCTCTGTTGGGATGAGATGGTATGGCGGAGGGGGGAGGATGCTGGTGATGACAGTGGGGGCAGAGGGGAGAGAATCACGTGTTCAGAGACTGGTGTGGAGCCATGAGTGTTCAGGCAGGCCCTACAGAAGGTGGCCAGACACTTGGCTTCTAGTTCTGCTGTCTCACTTACTATGTGACCTTGGGCAAGTTGCTTGCCTTCTCTGGGCCCATTTCTTAATTTATAAAATGAGGTGACTGGCAAAATCTTCGGCTTTTGGAAGAGACAATGAAAGGTCTTTTTGCTTTTCATGATATTCTTCCCTCTCAAGCATAGACTGGCAACTGATGATTTGCTTTAAAATGGAAAATAGGAAGGCACTGGGAGGGTGGATTCCTGAGTTCTTGTCAGCCTCAGCCTGGTGTGTTTTCCGGACTCAGACGTGGCTGGGTTGGTGAGAGGTTTGGGTCATGGCGAGGGTTGATGAAGGGGAGTTGGCTGCATCAGGGGTCCGGGAACATGTGTCTCCTGTGTAAGTACAGACTACTCTGCTTTTTCCGCGTTGAGATTCGTCTGGGAGACGAGGTGTGGACTATATATGCAGCAAGCAAGACTGAGGTTAGATCCGAGGAAGCTGTAAAAAGCCATCCGGGCGACTGGTGACTCTTCTGGCTTCAGCTGGGCCTCATGGTGGTGGTGGGGTTCACAGAGGCCATCAGAGGATGTGTGTGAGTGGGGAAGACTGGAACCGAAGTCAGTCCCGTCAGGGAGTCACTGTGACCAGTGAGTGTAGCATAGAGGGGCTCCAAGGAGGCCCAGCTCCAGCAAAGGCAATGGTGTCCCCATCGGGGCTGGCAAGCCTGGCAGCAGCAAGGTCCCCCCATCCCTAGAGCCTTGTCCCCACATCCATCCTTAGAGTGGGAACAGGAGACACCAATGACCCAAAGTAGGAGTCTAATGACAGGGAGACCAGAAGAAGTCAGTAGACAGGCATGAAGACAGACAAACAGACGACACACAGGAAGAGCCATCTGAGGAATGGACCCTGAAGGTCTGGTCCCAGGGGAGCCAGAGACACCCAGGACAGACACAGAAGGTCACCATTTCCAAACCTGCCAAGGCCACCGAAAGCGTCCTGTTCTCTGAGTCAAGGCTGCCTGTCTCTAGACCGAAGGGGAGTCTCATGACCTCTCTAGCCATAATCTGCCTCCAGCTTCCTCCTTGCCCAGCAGGGACCTCCCAATAAACTAATATACTGTGACACAATGGCAGCTTCCCATCAGCTCCAGGACCCCCTCTTCAGAGAGACCTACCCTGCCGGCAGGGCCACGCAGAAACCTCCCTCTCTAACCTGATTCGCTGTGCTGCTACTCTAAGGGAAGAAGTATGGAAGGTTTGGGCTCAGGATCACGCCTGCCTGTCACTGAGAACTCCTCCACCCCCTCACCACAGCTTGTGTGGAAACCTACTTAATCAATGTGTCTGGGAAAGCTGGGCACGGTGGGCCACACTGAGAGCAAGGCCACTTGGAGGAAGAATGACCAGAATGAATGATCGGAAGTTCAAGGTCATTCTGAGCTACGTAGTGAGTTTGAGGCCAGCCTGCTACTTGAAACGGTTTAAAACAAAACCTTTGAACAGTGAGTGTGTAGGTGCTTCTGACTGATCCCTTGCTGAGTAACCAGAAAGCAGAGGGTTCGTCCCCCACTGGGTGTTGTCATCATTGTCATTGTTTGTGTGTGCGTGTGTGTGTGTGTGTGTGTGTGCGCGCGCGCATGCGTGCACACATGTCCATCACATAGCCACCTGATGTCCCTCTTTCTTGTATATGTTTCCACCTTTCTAATCTGCGAGGTGAGAGGCAGGGTCTCTGTAGGAGGGACTTTATAAGTAGGAAGTGGGATTTGTTAAGCCTGGGAGGACCTTGTGTGAAGCAAAGAATAGGACTTTGAGACCTGGTGTCATGTAGCCCAGATTGGCTCTGAACTCACCGTGTCCCTGAGGATAACTTTCCACTTTTGATCTTGTTGCCTCGGCTCCACAATCCTGGGACTCCAGGCACAGTGCCGTCTGGTCATATTCATGTGGCCCTGGAGAATCGAACCCCGAACTCCCTGCATGCTAGGGAAGCGTTCTAACTGAGCTGCATCCCCAGACCCAGGGAAGGTCAGCTTTCCTGGCTGCTTTGTGTACAAAGTTTTGTTAAAGATTCCACCTAGCAAGTGGTCGAGCTGTTCTCACCCCATCTTATCTGTTAGAGATGGAAGCTTCCAGAGTTTGTAAACTGTGGTGTTGTGGTTCAAGGCTGGACCTCCAGCTTGGTGGTAAACCTGTGCTCTTCCACTGTTGTGATAGAATAGTGGGGGGGTCTCCAGCAGGGTTGTGCCCAAGGGAGGCTCTCCTCGGTCCTCTGAGGCTTGGTGCTGGCTTCCCTTCCCCGCTGCCAGTGTCCCCCCTTCACTCACTGGTGCTCCCTGAACACTGGTCCTTGCAGTACCCAGAATTCTAGAGCACAGGCAGAAAAGAGCATGATTGATGGTCCTGGAGGCCGGTGTGGGTGGTGCCCCGGGCATCTGGGGGAGGGCGAGAGACGTGTCAGGGAGACTCTGGGAAGCAGTGGCATCTTGTCACGCTTCATCAGGTGGAGAGGGCTGCTTAGCAGCAGAGGGGTCCTGACTGGGGCCACTGTGAGTGGCTGGTGGCTGGATAGCAGGACTGGGTCCTACAGAGCCTCGAGGAATGTGAGGGTCAGCAGGACCTGGCCATGAGTGCCCTCAGATCAGCAGGAGGGATGTGTGAAGAATGGAAGGACCAGCTTGAGTGACAAATGGGATTGTGGGCGGGTCAAGCCCTGTGGTGGGTGTAGCCCGGCTCCCCCTCGGCCTTAGAAGGGCTGTGCCAGGTCATGGGATGGGAGCTTTGCACTCACACCACATCAGGTCACCAGTCTCCTAGGACAGCTCCCATGTTCAGGTCAGTGGTACCCAGGGCACCCTCCAGGAACCCAGCCCTGGGGCTGCCCTGCACCTTCAGAGATGCCTGAGAGTTTCTAGTCATTTCTTTTGTGGCTTGGGCTGATTTTTAACTAAAGGTTCTCCCATCCCAGCCTCTGGAATGATGGGAGTACAGGGTGGTTTTGGTTTTTTGTTTGTTTGTTTGTTTTAGATAAGATCCCATTATGCAGTTCTGGCTGACCCAAAACTTGCTACGTGACCAGGACCAGACTGGCCTTGAACTCACAGAGTTCTGCCTGCCTTTCCCTCCTGAGAGCTGGGATTAAGGGGCATGTGATAGATACTATGCTTGACTTTATTGCACTGTGTTCTGCGGTTCTAACCAGACTGGAGCCAGACTGCCTGAGTTCAAATCCTGAGTTCCACCTCTTTTCTGGAAGCAAAGGATGGAATGGTGCTGAGAGAAAGCAATAGGGGCAAGGGTGTCGGGTGTCCTAGGGTGTCTAGGCATGTGAACCATTAGGCTTCTAGGCTGTGTGACCAGCCACCTACACTGGCTCCTGGCATGGGCTAAGAGGTGACATCCTGGCCCATCCAACTGGGAGGGGTGAGAAATACAGACACGCTGAAGCCGGAGAGACACATCTGGGGATTCCTAGCTCTTTGTGGCATCCTCTGCCCTTCCCCCACCATCCTGCACAAAACCTGCGCACCTGCTCCTGGCTGGTTGGAACTTCATCTCTGTTTTTACTCAATACTCAGGGCAACCTGTATTTGGTGTGGTTGTCACACAGAGAAGCTGAAGCTTACAGAGTTAAACTGCCAGGGTCCAGCTTGAGGGTGGGGGGGCTGGAACGGACTCTCTTGTGGGTCTCCCATCTGACATCCCTCTCCATAGTCAGTCCGGGCTTGGTACTTCCTGCCAGTCTACACATCAACCCTTCCACTTGGCCTGCATGTGTACCTTCCTAGTTCTGACTCCTGCCTTCCCCTCGGGGCTACTTGCAGAAGGACTTGGGGAGAAGGCCACCCAACTTAGCACAAACAGCCTGCCACAAAGAGCCGTGGCCTTGCTGAAGAGGTCAGGCAGCTTGTGTGGGGCCCAGTGGTCTTCAGTGGCCACCTAGTCCAGGGCTCTCAGCCATTCAGTAGATATCTTGGGGGAGAGGTCAGAACTGCCCCTCTGCCCACATTCTCCAGGAGCATCTGGTTATGATTAGGGGCAGAGACGTAAGAGGGGCCCCGGCAAGAGTCCAGCAGACACCAGCAGCCAAGAATGACTTAATTGGATAAAATGTCTAACGACAAATCTGCACTCCACAGCAGCATCCTGGCGAGGCCCCAGGCCTGGTCCAGCCAAGCCTTGTTTCAGCCTCTGTCCTTGCTGCTACTCAAGCATTATCCCCCAGTGGAGTGTCCTCAATTGTGCAGTGATGGAGCGCTTACTCTTTGCCAGGCGCTCCGAGGAGAGTGGAGAGAGGCCTGGGGATCACAAGTCTCCCAGGGAGAGGGCACCTAACCCTCTGAAGTGGAAAGGGATGCTTTTCAGTATCATTTTGGATCAGTTTAACAGCCCCAAGATGGCTGGAGTCTTGGAACAACTGCATCTGGGTGGCCACTTGCCAATCCTGTGCTCGTGACAGACATTACTAATTGATCATGACACTCTCTGCTGCTAAACACAAATGAAGTCTTGGGATTCCTATCTAAAGTGCTTCTGGCTGCCACTAATTAATGGAAGATGGTATTTGAGATGAAACCTCTTTGCCCATGCCCACTGGTTTCTCTGCTCCCTTGTTACACAAGGAAAGTAATTTGCCAGAGGTCAAAGCTTGAAAGTAGTGATGGAGCTAAGACTGCTCCTCAGTAGGACAAGGGAGCCAGGTGTGGTAACACACACCTTTGGGTCTAGCACCCCAGAGGTAGATACAGGAAGATCTCTGTGATTTACATAGCAAGTTGCAGGTCAGCCAGGGCTAAGAATTGAGATCCTGTTTCAAAACAAACCAACCAAATCAAGTGGGCAGGGGAGAACCCTTTGTTTCCCAGGACTGTCTGATAATGTCTGGAGACATGTTCAGCAGTCAAAGCCAGTGGAGGAGGGAGGGAGAGGAAGGTACAAACAGGGGCCAGTGGCAGAGAGAAGAGATGCTATAAAATATCTTACCAAACTATGATCCCGGCTAGCAAGTCATCAGGCTTAAAAATGGGCCAAAGACTTAAACATTTTCCCAAAGAAAGTACACAAACAGCCAGTATCACATGGAATGATGCTCGTCGTTACTAATTGTTAAAGAAATGCAAATCAAAGCCACAGGTACATATCGCTTCTTGTTCATTGATTAGAATAGCTACTCCCAAGACCCTGGGGAATAACAAGACTTGATGATGACGCTGTGAAGAAATAGAAAACCTCTGGCAATATCGAGAAGAAAAACTGTTCTACTGAGTGTGGAGAGACGGCTCAGTGGCTGAGAGCACTGACTGCTCTTCCAGATAACCCAGACCTGGTTCCAGCACCCACATGGCTACTTACAACTATCTGTAGCTATGTATCAGGAGATCCAAAGTCTTCTTTTGGCCTCCATGGGCACTATATGCAAACAAAACACCCATATACGTAAAATAAAATGAAATAAAAACAATTTTAAAAATACACAAACAAATGAACTAGCATAGGTATTTCACATGGAATGTTCCATACTGTTGTATAGAAGGAAATGGAATTACCACAAGAACCAACAATTCCATTTCTGGGCACATAACCGAAAGAATTGAAAACAGGTCCCCAAAGAGATGCTGGTGCCCTTTGTTCCCCTTAGAATCATTCACAGCAGCCAACTCATGAACACAACCCAAGTTTCTACTGTCAGATGAGCAGGTAAGCAAATGTGGTTTAGCACGGGACACGGTTCAGTCTTCAAAATGAACATGGCTGAACCATGACGTTATTGTGCTAAGTGAAATAATCCAGTCACAAGAGATGTATTGTATGAGTCCATTTATATGAGACATAGGGAGTATTCAAAAAACAAAGAGATGACTCGGGAGGCAGAGGCAGGCGGATCTCTGTGAGTTCGAGACCAGCCTGGTCTACAAGAGCTAGTTCCAGGACAGGCTCCAAAGCTACAGAGAAACCCTGTCTCGAAAAAAAAAAAAAAAAAAAAACAAAAAAAAAAACAAAGAGATGAAAGGTAAAAGGCCAGGTGGTGGTGGTGCATCCCAGTACTCGGGAGGCAGAGGCAGGTGGATTTCTGTGAGTTCAAAGCCAACCTGGTCTACAGAGTGAGTTCCAGGACAATCAGAGCTACACAGAGAAACCCTGTCTTGCAAAAAACAAAAAAAAAAACCAAAAACCAAAAACCAAAAACAAAAAAACAACAACAACAAAGAAAAGGAAGAAAGAAAGAAAAGGAAGTAGAAGGATAGAGTTGGGCTTGTAGATCAGTGACAGAGCCTGGCACGTGAGAGGCTCTGAGTTCAATCCCCAGCACCTTTAGCCTCTGAACCAGATTCGTGTTTTCCAGCCATACCTTCAGATTTGTGTTTGTCAGACATACTGTGTTGAGGGGGTTAGCATTGCTTGTGCACGTTTCTGGGCATGGTATGAGGCACACGGCTCTCAGTCTGTGTTGTGAACCTTCTGTCCTGGTCATCAAGTGTCCCCGGAATCAGTGATGGTGTAGTGTAGAGGCTTCTGCAAGACAGGCGCTCTGGACCCCTTCTCGATCCTTCCTCAGGACCGCCAGCATTCATTGTTCTGTCTCTTCTCGCAGGCCATGGAGAAAGCCAAGGCTCTGGCTGGACTGTCAAGAGGACCAGGCAAGGATGGAGTCGGAGAGCCCGAGAGAGTCCTGCGCAGGTTTTGAAACCAGGCAGGACCCAGCTAAGCCAGGACCTGGGTGGGGCCTCCCTGGCCATTGACACACTACCGGACAACAGGACCAGGGTGGTGGTAAGTTGCTCAACCAACATGGCGGGAGAGTGGAGCTGGGGTCTGTCTAAGTGTCTGATGTGGAGATTGGAATGGACGGGGATCCCAGGGAAGAAGAGGCATGCTGACTCCAGGCTAGGCCATAGGATCAAAGCATCTCCTAGTCTTGTAGGCTGCTGGCTTCTGCCAGAACCCTGAGAAACAAAGTAACCTGCTCCATCCAGAATGCACTGTCCTTAGGGAGGACAACTCTGAAGGTGGTATAGTTATGACACGACTGCCAGTCCAGGCTCCACTCTACCGCATCTCTTCCTCATCTGCAGACTGTGGGGGGCCCTGAAGGTTAAGGACAGGGGCCACTGCAAGAGGCGGTTGGCAGGGAGGAGGACGCTGAAGTTTCTGGGCCTGGGGGCGGGGAGTGCTCTGGGGAGGAAATACAGCTCTGAAAGCTGAAGGGCCTCTGCGACCACGTGTGAGTGTGAGTTGGAGGCCTCTGCGTCCATGTGTGAGTGTGAGTTGGAGGCCTCTGTGCCCACGTGTGAGTGTGAGTTGGAGGCCTCTGCACCCATGTGAGTATGAATTGGAGGCCTCTGCAACCACGTGTGAGTGTGAATTGGAGGCCTCTGCGCCCACGTGTGAGTGTGAATTGGAGGCCCCTGCACCCACGTGTGAGTGTGAATTGGAGGCCTCTGCACCCACGTGTGAGTGTGAATTGGATGCCTCTGCAACCACGTGTGAGTGTGAATTGGAGGCCTCTGCACCCACGTGTGAGTGTGAGTTGGAGGCCTCTGCACCCATGTGAGTGTGAATTGGAGGCCTCTGCACCCACGTGTGAGTGTGAATTGGAGGCCTCTGCACCCACGTGTGAGTGTGAATTGGAGGCCTCTGTGCCCACGTGTGAGTGTGAGTTGGAGGCCTCTGCGCCCACACATGTGAGTTGGAGGCTTCTGCGCCCACGTGTGAGTGTGAATTGGAGGCCTCTGCGCCCACGTGCGAGTGTGAGTTGGAGGCCTCTGCGCCCACGTGCGAGTGTGAGTTGGAGGCCTCTGCACCCACGTGCGAGTGTGAGTTGGAGGCCTCTGCACCGGGGACTGAGGAATTCTGCATACTGTGTTCACGTGCCTGTAGACTGCCACTGCAGGCGGCTTGTGTCTGGGTTGAGTGTGAGAGAGTGTGCGGTGGGAAGGGAAGAGTGGAGGCTCAGGGTGCAGAAAGGCTGCAGAATGAGAAGTAGCAACAAGAGGATGTGCGTCGCAGCATCTTTATTTCCTGTCTTGAAGAACTTCCAGAAACTTCTAAGCATCAGGCAGAGCTGATGGTGGGAAGTGGCTGCGTGTGCCTATGGGTCCAGCTGAGTATAAAGCTGAGGTGAGATAATCAGCAGAGTTCAGGGCCAGCCTGGGCCACATAGGCCAGAAATCGTTCTAGAAGCATAGAAGAATGAACATAGAAGAGCCGCTGCCTCCTACAGTCCCTAACCTTTTCCCCAGCAGAGTGCCTCTAGGCTATTGTTTTCCAATTAGTCTGCTTCCTAATTCCCTAATGAGCGAGCTTTGTGTGTCTGTTTGGTTTTGAGACAGGTTTCACTCTGTAGCTTTCGCTGGCCTTGAGCCCACTCTGCAGACCAGGCTGGCCTCGAACTCACAGAGATCCACCTGCCTTTGCCTCCAGAGTGCTGGGATTAAAGGTGCTTGCTGTTGCCACCACCCGGCTCTGGAATGCTTTCTTAGTGCTGTCCTTTGGCCGTAAATGTAATTTTCAGTGTGGTCAAAGTTGTCATCAAGGGAGCTGGGCTGTGACCCAGTTGGTCGAGTGCTCACTTAGCATTCATTAAGCCCTGGGTTCAATCCCCAAAACTGCATAGACTGGGTGAGGTGGAGCATGCTCGCAATCCCAGCACTCTAGAGAAGGAAGTAGAAGGAGCAGAAGGTCAAGGTCATCCTCAACCACACAGTAAGTCCTAGGCTAGCCCGGGCTAGGTAAGAATCTGTTTTCAAAGTAAACAAAAACAAACACATAGATATAAAAATTTGCCTCAATTTAACAGACTGCTCACCTGCTCCACGGTAGCAAGCCTACACCTCCTCCTCCTTTGTCTCTTAATTGTTGGAGGATCTCTGTAAGTTCAAGACCAGCCTGGTCTACAGAGCAAATTCCGGGGCAGCCAGGGCTGTCACATGGAGAAACCCTGTCTTGATAAAGCTAATAAATACACAAATTATTTATTTGTTTTTTCCTTTCAAAGTTTGAGGGCATCTGACCGTTTTCTTCTAATGTCACTGTGAAGGGATCTGTTGTAACCACAGAGCCTGGTTGCTCGTGCCTATAATCCCAGCACTTGGGAGACTGAGGCAGGAAGATAACTAAGAATTCAAGACCAGCCCGGGGTACCAATGAGACCCCCATTTCAGCGCACATCCACCCCTGTCTCCACCTGGAAGAGATTTGGTATAACACAGGCTCACGCCTGTAATCCTAGGATTTAGGCTGAGGCGGGATTGCTGAGAGTGTGAAGCCAGTTCAGCCTACAGAGCAAGTCCCGTCTCAGAAACGAAAACTGAGGTTTAGCGTCTCTCTTATCCCTGACCTGGTCATACACTTTTGAAGGCTTTTGGAGTGGTCACTGTCGCTGCCGCGTTCTGTCTGGGCTGGCCTGGGATTGCGATGTAGGACAGGCTAGCCTCCAACGGGAGCCACCACACTGTGTGGGGTGCCCACCAGAGGAGACTGACAGGAACAAACGAGTTTAAGCCCATAGAAAGTCTTCATTAGCCAGCCAGCGACTGCACTCGATGCTTGGGATCCCAGTGTAGCACCTTAAAAGCTCAGAGTGTCTGGGTTGACATCCTTCAGTTAACAAGAGCAGTTAGCCAGAAACAGAACTACAGAAGCCAGAAGCCAAGGTCAGTATGCTTAGAGACTTTCCCAGAACTATGGACGTTGATGGATTAGGTCTTTGTTTTTGTTTTGACAGGTGGTACTATTTATGTGTTGAGTTTCATGGCCTGAATGCTATTTCCATCATGGAGTCAGTTGTGCTAAGGTCTTGAGCCTTATTACACACACCTGGCCATGTTTTAAATTTCTAATGCCTTTTTAAAAATATATATTAAATAAATATTAAATACATAAGTCCTTGTTCTTGTTCCTGTGTCAAGGATGAAGCATCTTTTCTCTCTAAAGGGGTATTCCATAAGCTTTGAGGGTTTGTTGTTTGTATCCCTGTGTCATTTCTGACTCTGTTTTGCTTTTACCTCAGTCTCTGAAATACTTTGGTATCATGACCGATTCTGTCATTATTTAACATTTTGAAATTTCATTCATCAAAATATCACCAGCGTTTGGCACTAATGTTGATTTTGTTTGTTTGTTTGTTTGTTTTGTTTTTCAACACAGGGTTTCTCTGTGTAGCCCTGACTGTTCTGGAACTCACTCTGTAGATCGGGTTGGTCTCGAACTCACAGAGATCCGCCTGCCTCTGCCTCCCGAGTGCTGGGATTAAAGGTGTGCGCCACCATCGCCCGGCTCGAACGTTGATTTTTAAAATGCTATATTAAGATGTTCTTCTCAACAACTCCTGAACTTTTTGGTTCCCTTATCACTGTGCCTCAAGTAAATGGCTCGCTCAACAGGCCCTCATCCCAGCCCCGAGGTGGATTCTCAAAGCCTGCTCACTTCCCATTCTGTCTTGCTTTCTGGAACACTCAGAACTGAGGAGTAGGGTAGGTGTGGAAGAATGGTAGTGTGTTTAAAAGAAATTCCACACTAGCTCAGAATTGAGACATATATGGTTATTTATTTAGGGGTAGACTCACAAATCAGAATCCTCTGCTTGAACGGAGACCAGAAACCGAATCCTGCAGCCAGAACAGAGAGGCCAGATGCATGCTCTACATGGGCATATGTAGTATAAGAGGCCACGCCCAGGGGGTGGGTAACCACTGGCTGTAAGACTTCTTACAGCAGTAGAGTGGACAGTCAGATCATGAGATGTCCCTAAAGAAGGGACTCCCATTAGCTTACTCCATTCCTTGCTGCATTCTCAGACTCTGGATTAAATAACTGACACCTGCTCAAGGGCCGGATGTGGTGGTCAGAGGGGCTGAGTCCCAGTCTGCACATTACAGGAAGTAACCAAGAGACAAAGACTTCTGGAAGCAATTATCTGTGGGTGTTTGGAAGGAGTAGTGGCATTCAGTGAGCCCCGGGGGATTCAGTAACACCAGGGCTTAAAAACAAAGTCACATTCTTCGGCTCCACTCTGGGAAGGTTAGTTCAGTAGCACTGAAGCCTGGGATTTCTCTCATGGGGCTGGAGAGAACACCAGAGCGCTGGCTGCTCTTCTAGAGGACCTGGGTACTGTCACAAGTGCCCACAAAGCAGCTCACAACTGTTTGTAATCCCAGTTTCCTGGGATCTGACGCTCCTCTGGCCTCCTTGGGCACCAGGCACTCATGTGGTACACAGACATATATGCAGGCAAAATACCTGTATGCATACAATAAAATGAAATAATTTTAAAAACTAAAAGCCTGCACTTGGGGTAGGGGTGTAGCTCAGCATGTGTGTGAGAGACCCTGGGTTCCATCCTTGCTCCCGTGAAAAAGGAGATAAAATAACAAAACTCTGCATGTGGTTCTGCTGGGCGTCTGGGTCTAAGATGTCCAGGTGATTTTGAGGTTTTTAAAAGCGACTTGGTTTTCATTTATTTTGTATTTATGTGTATGTGAGTGTGTCTCTGAGAATCTATGGCACAAGTGTGCAGGTGTCCTCAGAGGTCAGATCCCCTGGAGCTGCAATTACAGGCAGTTATGAGTCAGTGAATGTGGGTGCTGGGAACCCCACTCAGGTCTGGAGGAATTCATGTGCATTTCACCTCAGAGCTATCTCTGCAGTCTCTCCAGACAGCTTTATAATTGTGGCCAGAGCTGGCCCCGTTCCTCGGAATGCTGAGATAAGGAGATCACAGAGTCAAGGCCTGAGTGGGGTACAGAATGATTTCAAGGCTAGTCTGGGCAACTTAGTCTCAAAAATGGACCGGTGTGGTGGTACATGTCTGAATCCCACCACTTGGAAGGCAGAGGCAGGAGGATCTCTATGAATTCGAGGCTAGCTTGAGGTTCATGGCCACCAGGGCTGCGTAGAGAGATCCTATCTCAAAAAATAAAATAAAATGGTTAAAGAAGAGTCAGGGATATGATTTAGTAGCATAGCATTTGCCTAGAGTGGGAGGCCCAAAGTTTAATACTTAATATTAAAAAAAATGAGGTGTGATAGTTCACACATGTAATCCCAGCACTCAGGAGGCTGAGGCAGGAGGATTACCACTAGTTCAAAGCCAGACTGAACTACATAGTCAATTCTAGAACAGAGTCAGATCTTGTCTCAAACTTCCTGAAAGAAATAGATACCAGTGGTCAGGGTGGTAGCAGGAAAATGTGGCACGTGGTAACACTTGAGCACGTGACTTCTACCGTCTGGAGGCTTCATGACCACTTTGACAACCACTCACCAAGAGGTCACACTGCAACTAGGCATGGTGGCACACACCTTTTTTTGGTTTTGTTTTGTTTTTGGAGACAGGGTTTCTCTGTAGCTTTGGAGCCTGTCCTGGAACTAGCTCTTGTAGACCAGGATGGCCTCGAACTCACAAAGATCTGCCTGCCTCTGCCTCCCGAGTGCTGGGATTAAAGGCAGGCATCACCGCCGCCAGGCTGGCATGTGCCTTTTGTCCCAGTACTATGGAGGCAGAAGCAAGCAGATGTCTGAGTTTGAGGCCAGCCTGATCTACAGACTGAGTTCCAGGACAGCCAGAGATACACAAAGAACTCTGTCTCAAAAAACAAACAAATGAATCAATTTTTAAAAAAGAGGCCACACTGTAGAACAAGGCCATTTGTGAGAAGACTCCTCTATGGGGTTGTCCCCTGCTCTGTCTAAGGAGTGGGAGGTGAAGGCTTAGGATGAAATCTCTCTGAAATATGTTTCAGATGCTACATCAGGAAGGAGTCAGCGCATCCTTAGTGGGCCAGAGTGGGACCTGTCCCACGCTAGGTGCAGCTGGCTGGACAAATATAAACCCTGGGGCTCAAGGCTCCAGTGAATCAGTGGCTCAGCTGCCAGCCCTGTGGGCCCGCTGTGGGCTGGGCTGAGTCAGGCACAGGGAGCCTCTGCCAAGAATGGAGGCGGGAAAGCAGCTGCACTAAAGGAAACCCATGACGGCCGGGGACCAGAGCCAGGGCTCTGGGGATCTTGCAGGCTGTCTTCTGGCTTGCATCCCTTTCTGGTGGCCTTCTAGAACCCAGAGGAGCCAGGAGACTATAGACTGGACAGTGAAGAGACTTAAGTCCTGGTCCCTGGAGGCCTGGGGGGAGACTCTTAGGGTGCTTCTGGGTATGGAGAACGCTCTCAATATGGCTGTTTTCTGGCAGCTGTGGCGCTGAGATGGACCAGAAGGAATGGTCTTATTTTTGCCTTGTGTTGCTTGGTGCCCACACTGCAGTACCCATGTCCCTTTGTATTGCTTGTCTCCTCCCTCGGGCACCTTAGAGCCAGGCTGTCTTGTGATCATTGCCTGTCTGCAGCAGGTACTCCTCCTCCGAGGGAGCAAAGGAAGGAGGGGCTCCCCCTCCCTTTTGGTCTCCAGTGGTGTTAGAGAGGAGAACCCATCCCGGGTGGACTCAGGTAGCCCCGAAGGACCTCTGCTCCATTTACCTGGGGCTCACTTGCCAGCACTTTGTGAGGGAGGGAGTGCAAGGGTCTCTAGGGAGTCTGTGTCTATTTCTTACCTGTTTCTGCCCTAAGCAGCGTTCACCCAGGGCTGCTGATTGCCCACCTACGAGACAAGGTCTCTCACTAAACCCGAAGCTTCTCGTCGGGCTAGGCTAGCAGGATCCACCTATCTCTGCTCTTCAGGACTGATGACCAGGGCATGGCCCTTCCCTGCTTTTATGTGGTTGCTGGGGATTTGAACTCAGATCCTCTTGCTTTCATAGCAAGCTCTCCACCCCTCAGGATGTCTGCTTGCTTGCTTAGTCAGAATCTCATCCTGTCATCAACACAGGAGCTTACTATAGCCCGTAGTCAAGCATGTTGTCCTCCTGCATCAGACTCCTGAGTACTGGGATTACAGGTATGTTGACTCCCAACTCACATTGCTGTTTTGATTTGAATTGCCCCAGCGACTAATGATGCTGAAAGTTTTCCTGTATTTTGATTGGCTATTTGTGTATCTTCCTTGGAGGTGAGCCTACTACCGACTTTTCTGTTTTTTAATCAGGTTGTTTGTTTTGTCTTGGGAAAATTCTTGAGCCTCACGCCCAGGTTTCATTGTGCTGTGGATGCTGTTGGCTCAGGGTGACTGCAAGGACGATGCCCGGTCAGGTCCGCGAAGGCTGGCCCTGGCAGGGCTGCAGGGGTACATGCTGGGTGTGTAATGGGCTGTGCTCCACAGTGGCCAGCCATCCTGGTTTTCCTGGCCTTTTGAAGAAAGAGACTTGCCGGGAGGGCGATGGTGGCACAAGCCTTTAATCCCAGCACTTTAATCCCTCTCTCTGAGGAGAAAGAGAGGAACGAGGATCCTTGTGATTTCAAGCACTACAGAGCAAGTTCCAGGACAACCAGAGTTACAAGAGAAGCCCTGTCTCAAAGCAAACAAACAACAACAACAAAACAACTCCCTTGCCAAAAACAAAGAGAAAGGCTTACTAGCTATGAGCACAGGTGTCTGAAGAGGTCAGGTCACCTGGAGCTAGGATTATACACAGTCATGAGCACCTGACTAGGGTGCTGGGACCTGAACTCAGGTCCTCTGGAAGAGCAGCAGGTGCTCTTAACTTCAGAGCCATCTCTTCAACCCCCTAGATGCTCTCAGCGCGGACTTTCCAGTATCCTGGATGTTTCTATGCACCAGACACATAGGAGAGTTGGTCACTGTATTCTAGTCCCAGGTGAGGTAGCGTGTGTCTTCTATTATCTGTGACTTCTGAAAATTCGTGTGTTAAAATCGATTCCCACTGCCCCACTTGTGAGTGCTATACTGGGTTTGTAAAGGTAGAGCCCTCAGGCTATCAGATTAATGTCCTTCCTGTCAGCTGTTCCCTGACTGCCTTACACTCGCCAAGGCCCAGACACAACGAGATAAGTGGGATTTGTTGTTTGTTTTTCAAGACAGGGCTTCTCTGTGTAGTCCTGGATGTCCTGGAACTCACTCTGTAGACCAGACTGGCTGTGAACTCACAGAGATCCACCTGCCTCTGCCTCCCTAGTGCTGGGATTAAAGGTGTGCACCCCTGCTCCAAGCCATAATTTATTTTATTTTATTTTTTTTAGCTCAGAAGGAGCTGTACCCAGAAGAGAGAAAACACAGGGTGGATTCACTTTCTAATGGCTTGCTCTTGTGGTTCCCGAGCCCCTCCTAATGACCTCACCACTCTGAAAGGTCATAGCAGTGGGACAGTTAGGGCCAGAGTTCAGCATGAGATTCTGAGGGGACCAACCTGAAGTAAGAAAATTGGAGATAATGTTAAATGAACCTTTCCTGGTGCTGGTCAGCTGGTCCACATCTACCTCATGAGTGAGCATCTCTCTCTCTCTCTCTCTCTCTCTCTCTCTCTCTCTCTCTCTCTCGGTTTTTCGAGACAGGGTTTCTCTGTCGCTTTGGAGTCTGTCCTGGAACTACAGGCTGGTCTCGAACCCACAGAGATTTGCCTGCCTCTGCCTCCTGAGTGCTGGGATTAAAGGAGTGCGCTACCACCGCCTGGCCAGAGCATCTCTTTCTTTTCAACATTTGTGTAGTGTGTGTGCTGTCACAAATGTGTGAAGGTCACAAACATGCATTTTGGGAATGGGTTTTCTCCTTCCACTGTGTGGGTTCCGGAGATAGAACGTTCATCTCAGGCTCAGTGGCAAGTGCCTTTACTCACTGGGCTGTCTTTCTGGCTCAAAACAGGTTTTTCAGATGTTCTGTTTTCTCTCAATTGAGAATAGACAACTGAAGTCACCTGCCCAGGGTCACTCTTCCAGTGCGTAGCAGAACTCAGACAAGAATGCCAGTTCTGCTTCACAATCGAGCTCTTAGCCACCATCTCCTTCAGGATGAATGATGTCTGGCTAAGACCTTTAGAATCTTCTGGAGATGCTGGCTCTGACTCTGTAGGTTTGGGCTGACCAAGGCCACTGTACTCTCCTGCCTCCCCTCCAACCCTCTTCCTGTTGGCCTGCCTGCCTTTTTTTGTTTATTTACAGGTTTCCCTTTTTGTCTTTGGCTGTCCTGTAACTCACCCTATAGCTTAGGATGCCCTACAACTGGTAGCAATCCCCCTGCCTCAGTTTCCCAAGTACTAGAATTACACAGTGAGACTCCACATCTGGCTTTTTTTCTTTTCTTTCATTTTGAGACAGGGTCTCACTAAGTCACCCTGGCTGGAATGGGACTTCATATGTAGCCCAGGCTTCCCTGAATTCACAGAGAGCTCCCTGACTCCACCCCCTGCGTATTGGGATTCAAGGGATGCACTACTACACCTGGCCCAGAACGCTGCATTTCCAATGGGCTCCCAAGTGACTCTGCTGTCGCTGTCCCAGGAACATTTTGAGTAGGTGGGATCTAGAACACATTCCTGGTGGGTTTGTAAACCCTCGTGGACTGGGGTGATTGAGAGCCCTCTTCTCAGCAAGTGTCACTTCCCGGTTGGCCCCAGCTGCCTAAGTGCTATGCTAACAAGCCTGGCTAGCCAAGCTCTCCTGCCAGCCCTGCGGGTGCCCTTGGTTGCTTGCCCAGCATCCCTGTCAGCCAGTTGGCTGGCAGGTGACAGGATGATTGTGACAGCTTAGCTGGAGTTCCTTTCCAGAAACATCCTTAAGCTCAGCCAAAGTCAATCCAGTGCCACTGTCAGAGAGTGAAGAGCCTGCAGGGTCTCGGGGCATCGTGAGCACTGAGGGAGAGGAGCCTTTGCTCTGCAGATCCTGGGCTGCAATGCGGTGGCGGAGGGGGGGGGGGAGGGGGTGTTTGAGGAGGCGGTCTGTGCTGTCACGACATTTCATGGAAAGGCCCAGCAAAATCATCTAAGAACTCACGCTTATGGGACACCTACTGTGGGCACTGAGCCAAGAGCTTTCTGTTTGTCCTGTTCCGTGGAATGCTTTCAAGACTGCGGCATTAGAGAAGGGACTGGAACCAGAAAGAAGAGTGATGTTTCTTCACCAACCATGGTCATGTCTGCGTTTCGATCTTGGATCTGGCTGACACCAAAGCCCGCACACTTGATCGCGGAGCAGTGGTTTTTCAAATGATGCAGTTCCCGGAGATGCCCCCATGGGCTGCTGTGGGATGGAGGGTTCTGGAGAAGGCACCAGAAGGTAGGGAGTGGCTTCACTGGGATGTGATGTAGGTGTTGAGCTGCCACGGAAGATAGAAAATGTCGGAGCTGCCGGGTGGTGGTGGGGCACGCCTTTAATCCCAGCACTCTGGAGGCAGAGAACTTTGTGAGTTCGAGACCAGCCTGGTCTACAAGAGCTAGTTCCAGGACAGGCTCCAAAGCTACAGAGAAACCATGTCTCGAAAAACCAAAAAAAAAAAAAAAAAAGAAAGAAAAAGAAAAAAGAAAAAGTTGGAGCTCAGCCCATTGCCTGTGAAACAGGAAGATTATTGGCCAGGGCTTTGTGACGTGTCATGGAAGCTGCCTCCTTCACTAGACTTCCTGACCCTCTTTGAGGTGTCAAACCAGCACTGCCCCAGTCCCAGCACCATCACAGAGGGGACCATCCTCTGTGGTAGCAAACAGCTGGTTGTATACAGTGATGGTCTGTGGATGCTGAGTTCCTTGGCCCGTGCAATGTATTAACTGTAAATCAGTACAGGGAGACTGACTAGGGCTTGCTTTTCCACCTCTGCCCCTTTTCTTTCTGTTTTTATTTATTTATTTGAGATAGTCTCATACAAGCGAGGCTGTCCTCAGACTTGCAATGTAGCCAAGGCTAGCCTTGAGCTCCTGATCCTCCTGCCTTTTCCTCCCAAGCACTGGGATCCCAAACATGTATCGCCATGCCCTGCTTTGATATTAAGAAGAATGCACACACATTCAGCCCTTGTAGCAAATGCCACAGTGCCTGGGCCTTCAGACACACAGTAACTCTCTTCCCTCACAGGGAATAGTATGAACAAGGGCTGTTAAAGAGTCTCCGTGACATGGGAAGTTTCCCTCTGTCCGGCTGCTCTGCAATCTGCAACTGAGCCTCCAATTTTTGTAATCTAAGATGGCGGTTTCCATTCTAGCCATCATATCTGCATCCTATTAGGACCCGATGAGGGCACAGAGTTCTGCTGCTCTCCCATCAGTCATACAGCCCCGTGGGTGGGAGGACTGGTGGAGATCCGGTCAGGCTGGATGGCTGCGCTTAGCTAGAGTGGAGCAGCTGCTGTTGGAGTAAGAGGGGACAGTGGTGACCGTGAGACCGTTATCCACCTCTGCCACAGTGGACATCCCCATCAGGACCGCTAGGGTAGGTGACAACTGGGACGTGTCCTCGAGGGTCATTCAAGCTATGGGACCCTTCGCTCGTGTTCAGTCAGGAAATCAGCCGTGGCTGACTTTGTCTAAGGAGCAAACAAGCATAGTGGCCAGGGAACAGTTTCCCAGAGAAGACTGTTCCGTGTAAGGTCTCTTCCGTGTCCAGCAGCCATCTTAGCAGCGTCACAAGGAAGGTCTAGACCCCGCGGGTCCTAGACGACTGTGGGAATCAGAGCTGTTGAGCCTGTCTTCCCAGGCAGCCTCAGTTCCGGTCTCATTTCCATGCTTCATGAGTTGGAGCAGGAAGCAGGGGGCTGTTCCTTCTCCTGTCTGGGGACCAGTGGCTCCTGTGGCCAAGGCAAGATAGTAGTTGTAGCTCAGCTCTTCAGCCACTAGTTTCTCACCCATTCAGTTTTACTCTCTCTCTGGAAGGAAGAGATTGGCTGAGGCTGCAAAAGCAACAGATGCATGGTGTGTGTGTGTGTGTGTGTGTGTGTGGTGTGTGTGTGTCTGACTGAGGAAGCACCAGGTTGCAGAACACGGCAGGTGTGACCTGAGATGAGGCAGATGATCTTGAATAATGGGGTCTGAGAACTCTAAAACACACCTACAGCTGGGTGTGGTCCACACATACACAGCAAGACTTGCTTCAAGAAGATCAAGAAAATGAACAAGAAAAAAAGAGCTTGAGAAACCAAAAAAAAGACAGAAAGAAAAGAAAGAAAGGAAGGAAGGAAGGAAGGAAGGAAGAGAAAGAAAGGAAGGAAGGAAGGAAGGAAGAAAGAAAGAAAGAAAGAAAGAAAGAAAGAAAGAAAGAAAGAGTGCTCAGGCTGCCCAGGCCCATCCATCTGAGGTATGTATGGCCCCTCAGTGGTTGAGGAGAGCATCTTATAATCCACAAGCCAGGATGCGAGTCAGCCATACTGAGTTTACAAGGTACCCAGCCTTAGAACCTATGAGGAGGACAACAGAGAAGAAAGGCCCAAGATCTTGACCTTGAGGCAATTCCCAATCAGTTGTGCCGTGAAGACACCTGGGTCTGCCTTCCTCACTTCCCTCCCTGTTTCCTCAGGCCCTTAGTTCCTGGCGGACTAAAGCTGAGTTCTGTCTTCCAAGCTTCTTGAGGGATCTTGGGGCCAAGTCGTCTTTCTGAGCTTGAGCAAGAAGACGTGCAGCCCTCTTCAGCGCTGGGGTTGTCATGGTGTGAGGACACCTTGATGACCAAAGAGCTCTGTGTGTCTGTCCTCCCTGGACCCTGCCCCCTGCTAGACTCCCAGTCACTGGCTGACGAGCTCTTCCTCATTCCCCCAAAGTATCACTTTCTCAGATAAGAGCTTAAGAAACCAAGGTCGCTGTCTGTGGCTGGGGTGTCCTCACCGGGAATGTTCTCCGTGGACTCAGATCCCCAGAGCCACTGATGGCTTTCGTGTCACCTGCCATCAGGAGTGAAGGGAGGTGACATTACCTGCTGGAGCCACGCTGTGCTTCTACAGCATGACTCAGGACCATGGACTTTAATATGGCTCAACTGTGCCACAGTTTTAGGTACTGGTGGTGAGGTGCAAGCAACTCTGCCCTGAACTCTACCTGTCCCCAGTGTGAGAAGCATTTGATGTAGCTTTTTGAGATGGTTGGCCAAGGCTGCCTTGAACCACATGGTTCCCCCACCCCGGCCTCCCGAAGATCTGGGGTTCCCAGGCTGTACCACAGCACCCGGTGATGTTAGAGATTAGGGAAGTATCCCAGGTCACCTTCTAGTGAGACAGCTGCCAGAAGACCCAAGGGACAGTAGACAGAGCACAGATCACATACCTACATGGGGTCAAATCATAGACAGTGATCTGAGGCCTTAATTTCCCTGCTTAGAAAATGGAGGGCCAGGTGTGGTGGCACACGTCTTTAGTCCCAGTACTCAGGAGGCAGAAGCAGGTGAATCTCTGAGTTTGAGGCCAACCTGGTCACACAGAGTGAGTTCCAGGACAGCTTGGGCTACACAGAGAAACGCTGTCTCGAAAAACAAAAGAAGAAAGAAAAAGGGCCTCTGGAAGGGCTGGCAGTGCTGCCTGTGAAATACCAGCTGGTTTCTGTGCCCGCACCATGAATACTGCCTGCCCGTCTGTCTGCCTCCCATCTCCCCCCACGAATACTGCCTGCCTATCTTTTTGCCTCCCATCTCCCCACCACGAATACTGCCTGCCCATCTTTCTGCCTCCCATCTCCCCCCACGAATACTGCCTGCCCGTCTGTCTGCCTCCTATCTCCCCCCACGAATACTGCCTGCCCGTCTGTCTGCCTCCTATCTCCCCCCACGAATACTGCCTGCCCGTCTGTCTGCCTCCTATCTCCCCCCACGAATACTGCCTGCCCGTCTGTCTGCCTCCTATCTCCCCCCACGAATACTGCCTGCCCGTCTGTCTGCCTCCCATCTCCCCACCACGAATACTGCCTGCCCGTCTTTCTGCCTCCCATCTCCCCACCACGAATACTGCCTGCCCATCTTTCTGCCACCCATCTCCCCCCACAAATACTGCCTGCCCGTCTTTCTGCCTCCTATCTCCCCCCACGAATACTGCCTGCCCATCTGTCTGCCTCCCATCTCCCCCCACGAATACTGCCTGCCCATCTTTCTGCCTCCCATCTCCCCACCACGAATACTGCCTGCCCATCTTTCTGCCACCCATCTCCCCCCACGAATACTGCCTGCCCGTCTTTCTGCCTCCTATCTCCCCCCACGAATACTGCCTGCCTGTCTGTCTGCCTCCTATCTCCCCCCACGAATACTGCCTGCCTGTCTTTCTGCCTCCCATTTCTCAGCTTCCCCCTGACATGGTCCTTTGCTATGCCCAAATGTCCCCTTCCCCTAAGCTCCATCTGGCCCCTCTTACCACCTAGTATTCCTTGGCCAGGATGCTGGATAGGTGTAGATCCTGGCTTTGAAGAGTCACCTGTGCTGGGAGAAGGGGCAGGTGAGGGCCTGTGTGGGGCCCGAGGGTGACTTTGTGTGGTGCCACCTGGTGTAGTAATCTCTGGTAAGCCATTGTGCTGGTATTGCCGGGGCCTGAGCAGAGCCTGGTCTGGACTACCTTCAATCCTCGCCAAGATTCTCCCTGCTCTCTGAGAGTAGCTGGCTCTTGGAGAAAATTGAAGCCCGAGAGGTCACTGTGGTTGAGGTTATAATTTACCTGTGTCCCTAAAAGGCAGTAGGGTTGAATTTCAGTCCCCATGGGGAGGTATTATGAAAATGGGAACTTAATACACCATGAAGAAGTGGGGCCCTTGGGAGGTGAGGTTTTCTCTGTGTTACAGCTCTATGTGTCCTGGAACTCATTCTCTAGACCAAGCTGGCCTCAAGGTCACAGAGGTCAGCCTACCTATGCTTCCTAAGTGCTGGAATCAAAGGCCTGTGCCATCACTGCCCAGCGACCCTGCAGGCTTTATAAGAGGGAGAAGCCCATTATGGTGGCCTTTATTGGTAATCCCAGCACTTAGGAGGCTGACACAGAGGCTCATGAGTTCAAGGTCAGCCTGAGCTGCATGAGGAGAACCTATCTCTTTCCATACATATATATGTGCATAAGTACATGAGTATACGTGCATGTGTGTGCACGTACATGTGCGTGTGTCAGCACGTGTATGTTTTAGCATGTGTATGCAAACACCTGTACACCTGCATACACGTTTATACCTATGTATGTGGTTATTTATCTGTGTGCATTTATTTGTACATGTGTGCATCAATGCACATGTGTTTTTGTGTGTACACTTGTATAATGTACATTAGTGTGTGGGTACACACATCCTTTTGCATATCTACGCATGAATATGTATGTGTGTGGTGTGTCTAACTTTGCGTACACCTGTGCCTTGTTCGAGTAGGTATGTACATGTATGCATGTATATGTGTTATCATTCCTGTGCACATGTGTATAGCAGGTACAGGGATAGGGGAGGGGGAGAGATCAGACCACCACCATCTATAGGTAACAGGCACCAGAGACTTAAGGGGCATCCTTCCAACATGTCATCAAAGTCCTGAGTCCCATCCATCTCTGAACTTCTCCTTTCTTATGATGTGGTTCTTGCCCTCAGGCTTACAATGTGGTTGCCAGTACTCCAGCCATTGTGTATGCATGTCAGATAGGATAAGGAGAAGGAAAAAGAAAACCTAACAGGCCCAAGTTATTTAACTTCCTTCAGGAAACTCCGTTAGAACCTCAGCCACCAGTTGTTTGTGTTCTGTTTTACTGATGTTTGTGGATGCACTGCCTCCTACAGGGTCCCCTTAGTAAAGAGGTTTGGGAATGGATGCCGGTGAGGCAGCCCCAGATCCTGCCCCGCAGGGCCTTGTACACCGTGGTAAGAGGCCTGACTCATTCCTCTGGCTGGGTGCCATGGTGTCTTAGGCAGGGCAGGGACAGGGAGAGAGGCAAACCCTCCAGGTTGTCCCCACTGACCCAGAGCAGCACGCAGCTGTGGGAACCTGAATTCATTTTTGGCCACTAGAAAGCATTTATTCTCCCTCACGCCTAGAGACCGAAGCCACTCTCTCTCTCTCTCTCTCTCTCTCTCTCTCTCTCTCTCTCTCTCTCTCTCTCTCTCTCTCTCTCTCTCTCTCTCTCTGGAGGCCCTGGGAAGGACCCGTCCTTGCAGCTCCTGGTGACTCCTAGCCTGGGAACATCTGTCCAGTCTCTCTATGGTCACATGACTTCCTGTGCCTCCTCATTTTCTCCGCCTAGCCCTCTCTTTCCAATGATAAAGACAGCAGCCCTTGGATCAGGGCTTCCCTAATCCAGGATGACCTGGCATTCCCTTGACTCTACTTACCTGCAGAGACTGCTTTCCAGGGAAGGCACCCTCTAGGTACTAGGGAATGGGTTTAAATACCGCTTTAGGCAGGCTGGGCCTCCTTCTGCTACTGTGCCCAAGGACGGGACATTAGAACTTGTTTGTCATTCCTTCCCTTCGCTGTCCGCCAGGACTTTAGCCTTCAGGGAGGCAGGTTTATTTCCAAACTCTCAACCCACTGTGGACCCGGACTCCTCCCTAGACTCTCAGCCATTGGAGGGCCACTGTGCCCCAAACACAGTTTGCTGGTATTTCTTTTGTCACCCTCCTGGGGATCAAACCCTGAGCCTTGAACATGCTCTACCATTAAGCTATATCCCAAACTTGGTTTTGTTTGTGTTTATTTTTTATTTTGAGGCAGAGTCTCAATAAGTTACCTGAGCTGATCCTGACTCTATGAACCTCTGGCTGGCCTTGAACTTGTCACCCTCCTGCCTCAGCCTCCCAGGTTCCTGGTACTCTGTGTATGTTCCACCACACCTGACTCCTGCACACTTCTTGAGCACGGATGAACAGTGAGGGAGAAACCTTGGTCCACAGCTGCAGAGGTGATTCCCTTGTTCGCAAATATTAGGAGCACGAGTTGAAGCTGAAATAGTCATTAAGCCAGCACAGCGGCTCATGCCTGAAATCTCAAGTGCTTGCAAGGTGGAAGCGGGAGTGAATGTCGGGAGTTCAAGGCCATCCTTGGCTACAAAGCAAGTTTTAGACCAACCTGAGAGCTACATGAGGCACTGTGTTAAAAACAACAAAATGTCAGACTAAATAGCCTCTAAACTTGATTTCATTTTTTTCACAGAGACCAGATTCCCTGGAGCTGGAGTGATAGGCGGCTGTGAGCCCTGCCATGTGGGTGCTGGGAGCTGAACTCTGGCCCTCCGCAGGAGCAGCCAGCACTCTTGGTTAAGAGTGAGCCGTCACGCCAGCCTAGAGCTGACCTTTATTAAACTGTTATTTTGTTTGAAACGGGGATGCAGAGAGACAAGCTGCAGGCTTGCCATAGCAGGCGGTCCCAGCAGAACCTCCCATGTTCCTTTTCTCCAAGCCCACTCCAACCTTAAGCCTCCAAAATGTGTTCAGAGGGTGTCGCTTGTCAGATCAGTCTGCTGCCCTGTAGGCGCTAGTGGCCGGGGGCCCCATCTCCTGCTCCCACTGGGCTCAGGCCAAGGGCTGGCTGGGCAGCTGGCAGCTCGACAGGAAGAACATGGTTTGCTCTGCTGTGTCTGCAGCCTGATTAATGACCCGTGATGCAGGGCATCACTGTACCCGAGGTGGACTTGGGAGCCTCTGACCTCGCTGCTGTTGCCGCTAAGCCTCCTGTGAGGTGTTCTTGGGCCGGCTCCAGAAGTGCTGAGACGCAGCCCAGTTCGCTAGCATTCCCATTCTTTCTGCTGGCCACTTCCCTGGCCTGCTATCAGCCCTGGCCCCAGATGCTCCTCCGAGGGAGACTGTGGAACGAACCCAGCCCGCTGTGGTATCCCTATCAGCCACATAGGGAGATGCTAAATTACCCCTTGAGGAACTCCTGGCTTCTTGCTTCTTTCACTCCGTCTGGTGACCGCAGCGAGAGCATCGCGGCTCTGGGCTCTGCTCATGCCCGCAGCTGAGTGTTCCGTTGTCTGTGTCCTGTCTCCCCCGTCAGACCAGCAACTCCCTGAGACCAGCGGCCGCCTTCTCCCTCGGACATCTAAGACCTCTTTGTAGTTGTTTCTCACGTCTTTCCTCAGGCAGGTCAGAGATTATACGTCCCTTGTGGTCTGGGCACGCTTCTTTTAGGCAAAGGCTTTATCTGCGGTTCTCCATCATGTCCCCAATGCTGAACTTGGCCTTTGCCATGCTCTGAAACATTTGAGGTTACAGGAGAAGCCTCTGGCTTGTCTGGGCAGGACAGAGCTGAACCTAAATGGAGCAAGTGTGGATTTGGCTAAGGCCAGATTTGTTGAGGAATGACTGAGGACCGTGCTTTTCCCGGGCCCAAAGCAGTGGCTCCAGTGCTCTGGGCCAGAGGATCCGGGGAACTCTGGGTAGGGAGGGGCAGAGGGTAGGGACCAGTTCACCTGTCTCTGTCCCCCACAGGAGGACAACCACAACTACTATGTGTCCCGTGTCTATGGCCCCGGTGAGCGTCGCAGTCGGGATCTGTGGGTGGACATGGCCGCTGCCAACCGGAGCCACGTGAAGGTCCACAGGATCCTCTCAAGTTCTCACCGGCAGGCTTCGGTGAGTGCCTAGGCCTACCAGGACAGCCTGGGCTGGGAGACTGGGGCTAGGCCAGCAGTGGCTGCCCGGAAGTGGACATGGTTATGGCCTGAGGTCTGTAGGTACAGTCAGAGAACACACAGTGCGGGCACCCAGCTGTAGTCCTAGGGGGTCCGACCCTGGATATGCTGGTGTCCACATTGTTCAGACAAGTCTGGAGCAGGGAGGGTGACCAGCATTCGCCTGGCAGCTCCACCCATGGGGACTCTCTCCTGTCCCTGCAGAGAGTGGTCTTGTCCTTTGATTTCCCTTTCTACGGGCATCCTCTGCGGCAGATCACCATAGCAACTGGAGGTAAGGAAAAACCGGTGAGGCTGGGGGAGGCCTTGGAGGTCTCATCCTGACTCAGAGAGGCTGTTGAGGGACTTACGAGAGACAGGAAGGTAGGTGGGCTAGGGAGGCAGTCAGGGAATGTCCCGCCCAAATCAGGTGGCCTGTGTGTGTGCCCGTGTGCTTGTCTGCGTGTATGTGTGCATGCATCCATCCTGCTGGACCAACACGGTCAGTATACATAGCTCTGGGGTCTCCACTTCTGAGTCTGAGCCCAAGGAAGCAAGGACCAGGGTCCCTGTTGATATGAGGAGTTTCTTTGATTCCTGTCACGTTCATTCTGTTTCCCACTTCCCTGAAACTGGGGACGATGGGAGTCAGTTCCCCTTCCTTCTCCTACCCAGAGAGAAGGGACAAGCATTCTCTAGTCTGAGCCATTTTTCTATCTCACCAAGTCCAGAGCCTGCTGGGTAGGGAAGGGGATGAGGCCGCAAGGCTCACTTCAAGCTCCTGCCAGTGGGAGATAAAGACAAAGACAAAAAAACCCATAGAGGGAGCTGGAGAGATGGCTCAGAGGTTAAGAGCACTAGCTGTTCTTCCAGAGGTCCTGAGTTCAATTCCCAGCAATCACATGGTGGCTCACAACCATCTATAATGAGATCTGGTGTCTCCTCTGGTGTATATATGTTAACAGAACATTGTATGCATGATAAATAAATAAATCTTAAAAAAAAACCCATAGAGGCAGCCCCTTGAGCCATTTCTGGTGGCACCCTTAAACCTTTCCCCCTCAGGCTTCATCTTCACGGGTGACGTGCTCCACCGGATGCTCACAGCCACCCAGTATGTGGCACCCCTGATGGCCAACTTCAACCCTGGCTACTCTGACAACTCCACAGTCGCCTACTTTGACAATGGTGAGGTCTGATCTTGGGGTATATTTCACCTAATCCCGGGGTGTCCTGGCCTAGCCCCTTCCCGGGAGCCACAGGCAGACAGCCGCCTTTCCATTCTGCCCAATGCTGTCCTCTCACCTGTAAGGGTGAGAAGGGGATGGAAGCACTGTCGCCTGGCATGGTTGAGTGACACTTTCCCGGGAACCTCCCCTCCTTCCCTCATCAGCCCCCACCCACCTAGGAGCCAGACATTTCCACTTTTCCTTTTGTTTCTAGAGGTCAGGATAGTCAAGAAAGAAGGGGTACACACACGGTAAGGGATGAGCAAGTTAGGGACCTCTGTAGCTTGGAAGCCAGGCTGGTGCTGTGGTTGCCCAGTTCCTGCTTCTCAAACTCACAAATGGCCCCCATCTCTGACTATCATGTCTGCTGGGTCCCCTTGCACTAGCTAGGTCTCTGTTCTTCTCCCCAGGGACAGTCTTTGTGGTTCAGTGGGACCATGTTTACCTTCAGGGCCGGGAGGACAGGGGCAGCTTCACATTCCAGGCAGCCCTTCACCAGGATGGCCGCATTGTCTTCGGCTACAAAAAGGTGAGCAAGTTCTAGAGCCTCTCCCTTATCCAGCAAATCTTTATAGCTGATATGCAGTGTGGGTAAGCACAGGGCTTGGCGCCAAGACAGCTCCAGGCTTGTCTGTGGACCTGGGGCTTAGGCAGCTACAAATCTCATCGAGAGAGATGATAACAGACTGGAAATGCCATATTGATTAATGCCCCTACATAAAGGCTAAAAGCTCACTGTGGGGATCTTCACATTGTCAGAGGCCAGGGGAAGCCTCCCCGAGGAAAAGAGTTGAGAACCCCAAGATGAACAGGAGTGAAGGGAGAAAAGGAAATGCTGTCTCAGGGTTCTGTTGCTGTGAAGAGACACCGTGGCCACAGCAACTCTTGTAAAGGAAAACATTTCGTAGGGATGGCTCACTTACTGTCCTTTATTGTCATGGTGGGAAGCATGACGGCGTGCAGGCAAACAGGTGCAGGAGAGGTAGCTGAGAGTTCATACACCTTGACTCACAGACAACAGGAAGTGGTCTGTCTCACTGGGCATGGCTTGAGCATATATGAGACCTCAAAGCCCTCCTCCACAGTGACACGCTTCCTCCAACAAGGCCACACCTCCTAATAGTGCCACTCCCTTTGGCGACCACTTTCTTTCAACTCCACAAGGTATCCAGGAGAGAGAATGGCCTGCACAGAGGTCCTGTGGCAGGACAGAGCAGGGTCTACACAAAGCACTAGAAGAAGTGGAGAGGAGGGGGGGCAGGACTGGACAGGAGAACAACCAGATGCTCCTCTGGAAAAGGACACTCTGGCTCCAGAGTGGAGAACAGACTCTTGGAGAACAAGGGAATGCTGGGAGGTGGCGTAGGAAGGTGAAGATATAAGAGCCCTGGCTAACCTTGCAGTGTCGGAGGTGAATGAGAAGAAGGTGGAAGGCAGTGAGAAGTTTCTGCGCCCCATAAGCCTCTCCGCCCATGCGGCCATCCAGATCAGGCCAAATCAAACCGAATTAGAAAAGGCCCAGGTTTAATAGCTACAACGCTCCAGGATGATTTTCCAGCCCTGCAGAGGAGACAAGAAAGAGAGACTGGAAAACCACCTGCCTGTTCTCTGGGGTGCAGTTTAAATACCTTGCGGAGTGGTCTTGAGCATCTCTGGGAGAGGAGTCATCATTTGGCAGATTTTCTGAGATTGGCAGGGTTTGGTGAGAGATGGGAGAGGGGGCTTGGGGTGAACTTCCACCAGAATATTCCAGACTCTTTGGGTATATAGATGCCAGGGGCTGGGGTGAAGCTTCCACCAGAACAGAGAGGAAAGAAGGAGAGAGGCTGAGGGCGACTTCCGGCCTGTGTGGAGCTGGAGGGTCCGTGTGGGAGGCAGCGTGAGAGTCCTAGAATCTGATTCCAGATGTTCATGTCCTCAAGCACTGAGCAGACAGCTGGGTGTGGAGCTCTGAGTGGGGACATCGTGGCCACAGATGGTTCCAGGGGGGTGGCAGGTGCCTCTTCTCCCTGCTGCAGATCCCTATGGCTGTCCTGGAGATCAGCTCTGCCCAGCACCCTGTAAAGGCAGGCCTGTCAGACGCCTTCATGATTCTCAATTCATCCCCAGATGTACCAGGTGAGTTCCCATACCGTTACTCCATGTTAGCTCTTTTTCTCTGTCCTATGGCAAAATACCCAGCGAAGACAGTGTAAGGAAAGTGGGTTTGTTCTGGCTGACGTACACAGTCCATGCGGTGAGGCCGGTGAGGAGGCAGTAGGAGTGTGAGGTACTGGGCACGTGGAATCCATAGTCAGGAAGGAGAGAGAGAGACAAAGGCTGGTGTTCAGTCCTGGTCCCTAGCCCATGTCTGACACCACCCCGTATCCCAGGCTATTCTCCCTTCCTGGGCTGAACCTCTCCAGAAAAGATGTATCTCCCAGGTGATCCTAAATCTAATTAAGTTGATGATGGAGACAAATCCCCAAGCCCTCAGCATCCATGGACGATTGGTCCTAGGACTTCTGAGAGCTCCCAGTGTCCATGGCTGCTCAAAAGCACCCACTTCCCCCAAGCCCCGCCCCTTTATCATGTTATAATATCTTAGGATCTTTTTCATGGAGAACTGTTTCCTGTCTTGGCTGAAGGTGTAGGGAGCTATCTTTGACCTTCCTAAAGGTGAAGTTTGTGGCTCCCCCTTGCTTCACGCTGTGTGGCTCTTAGCGGGTCCCATTGTCATTTAAGTCCCAATTCTAATCCTAAATACTAGATTCAGGGCTGGTGGCCAATGAGTGTCTGTTCTTAGAACAGTTGTAGGTAGACCTGGCACGTGGTTCCGTTGTAGAGCCCTTGCATAACTGTGCAAGGCCCCGGGTTCATCCACTATCAAGGCAATAGTGAGAGGCACATCGGTGCATTCTTTCTGTGGAGGCAGTGTCCTGCCTGTCTTCATTGAGGTTTTGGTTTGGTCTTCATTGGTGTTTTGAGACAGGGTTTCTCTGTGTAACAGCTCTGGCTGTCCTGAAATTCACACTGTAGACCAGGCTGGCTTTGACCTCACAGAGATCTGCCTGCCACTGCCTCTCCAGTGTTAGCATAACAGATGTTCGCTGCTACCGCCTGGCTCTTCACTGAGTTTTAAAATGGGCTACATAACATTGGCAAGATCTTGGGCTAACTCTCTTGGACCACAAAAAAATAATGTCACAGCCCCTGCTTTCAGGAGATGGCTCTTCAGAGGCTACAATGTCAGGATCCTTTATGTTGGCTCCGCTCGGCAAGCAGGGAATTCACTTGGATTAAGCTGAGCAGCAGTGAACCCCAGATGATTGTGGTCTGCAGAGTGCTGTTTCCCCACTGTCCAAGCCCAGAATGGGAGCCTCTTCTGTGCTGTGCCCAAGGTCAGCTCTTTTCTGCCTGAGATGACAGAATGGAACCCTGTTTTCCTGATAGTGAAGCTGTCCCACCATCTGGGTGTAGTGACATGTGTCTACAATGTCAGCACCCTGGTAACAGGCAGGAGGTCAAGGAGTTCAAAGCCAGGCTGGATTACAGGAGATGCTGTCTCAGGAAACAAAACAAACATACACGCAAAAAAAACAAGTAGTCTAGGGCGAAGACGCAGTAGGTAAGTACTTACTAAAACTTGAGTTTAGATGCCCAACATCCATGTAAGTCTCCCCCCTCCCCCATGGAGGCGCATGCCTGTAGTTGAAGCACTTAGGGGGCAGACACCTTTGAACTTGATGGACAGCTTAGTCTTGCCCTGAGCTCCAGGTTCAGTGAGAAACTATGTCTCAAAAAATGAGGTGGAGAGCAATAGAGGAAGATGCTGACATGGGCCTCTGACCTACTTATACATACACACAAACACATGGAGGAAGACGCTGACATCGGCCTCTGGCCTACTCATACATACACACAAACCCGTGCACCTCCCCACCTCACCCCCACACTCATACATACACACAAACTCGTGCACCTCCCCACCCTACCCCCACACTCATACATACACACAAACCCATGCACCCCCACCCCACCCCCACAGAATGGAATATAATAAAGCAAAACAAACAGCAACAGCAAAAGGTGAGCCAGCCACTGAGCCCTTCTGTCTGGGGGAATCGCCATGTAGCCCTGCCCAGTAGGCTGGGAGAGGTCTTAGGAGGGACCAGGGGAGCTTTGTTGGATTTCTTACCTTTACTCCCTATATAAACTGTCACACTGTGATCAGAGTCTGCAGAGCTGTGTGATGCAGAGAAAGGCTGTGTATGTCAGCAGCATCTGCTTGCAGAAGCGTTCAAATGCTCCACGGTGGCCTGAATGCTCTTCATCTGGCTGGAGATAGTACCAAAACATGATTCCCGTCACTTGGTTTTTGTTGTTGTTGTTTTTAATTTGTTTTTGTTTTTGGAGACAAGGTTTCTCTGTCTGTCCTGAAACTCACTCTGTGGACCAGGCTGACCTTGAACCTCTAGACAAGTGGGCGGGGTGGTGGTGGCACACACCTTCAATCCTACACTTTGCAGGCCGATTTCTGATTTCAAGGCTAGCCTGATCTACAGGGTAAGTTCTTGCAGGACAGTCAGGGCTACACAGAGAAATCTTGTCTTGGAAAAAGAATATTTCATGTAATTGTCAAAGCTGACAGATTGTGAGTCAGTGTGAAGTCACTGACGGCCAAATTATCCAGGGCTCCAGACTGTAATATGAACTCTGGATGGCACCTGACTGGCCTCAGACGGCCCTAGAACACTGGTCCCCCTTTCCCAGAAAAGCCGACTTGAGGCCAGATGTGTGTCGGGAGCACGTGCCATATCTCTGTGCCAGGCGGCCATGAAGGAGGTGGAGGCCCCAGAGCTGGCTGTAGAAGGGAGAGGAACCAGCCAAAGAGGATGTGGGAGGAGGGTTAGCCATCAAATCTGGCCCATTTTGACTCCTGATAAAGGATCCTTCATAGACAGAGCTGTTAAGTATTTTTTCCTTGGGCAACAAACCTCTCCGCCAATGCAAATAATCCCAATGAGACCAAATCAGACCAAATTAAAAGATGCCCATGTTTAATGGCTGCTAGGACTCCTGAGTGGCCTTCAGGGAAAACACAGAGAGGGGAACAGAGAACCGAAAGAGCACGGAAAACCGGGAGACCACGTGTTCATTCTCTAGGGGGCAGTTTAAATAGCCTGTGGGAATGGTTTTAACCTTCCCTGGGGAGGGGGGTCACCATTTGGTGGGCTTTCTCCGAGGTGGAGTTTGGACTGAGGCAACTCCCAGGGAAGGGAGCTTTGAAATGGAACTTTCCACCCAACATTTCATAATGGAAGCCAGGGGGCTGGGGTGAAACCCCTAACTAAACAATCCAGACTCTGTAGGAAGGGGTGCCAGGTGATGCTTCTGACCAAACAAGAGCCTCTCATGATGCTGTGTTCCTGTAGTCCCAGCACTCAGGAGGTGGAGGCAGGAGGATGACCAGTTTAGGGTCATCCTCAGCTGTATTGTGACTCCCGGGCCTGTCTGGAATTTAGAGAATTTTATTGTGTTCTTCCTTGGAGAGTTTTCCCCCTTTAGGGCCTTTAGTCTTCTCTTCCACTTTTATCCTGTGTTCCCAGTACTTGGCCCTTGGAGTCTTGTGTTTTTATTTTCTGCCCTTTCTTTGCAATGATGAAGACCTGTTCTGCTTGCTTCCCTGAGCTGAAAGTTCCTCAGGGTTTTTTTGCCTGGGTTCTAATCCTGATTATTGACTAAATAACCAAATAAGCAAAGGATGGATGGATGGATGGATGAATGGATGGATGGATGGAGAGACCCACCATTGCACATTTCCAAAAAATTCTTATAGCATCTGGGGTGACAATGAAGGCTGGACCCTTCATTGTCTGTTAGTGGTGGCCCTCTTCTTCATCCTTTCCCCTTTTTCCTTTTCTCTCTCCCTATCTTCTCTCCTTCCCCTCAGCTTCCTTTTTCTCCTTCTGAGGCAGGAACAAATGTTGTCCAGACTCAACTTGAATTTTATATAGTGGAAGGTGACCCCGAGCTCTGGGCCCTCCCGCCCCCACCTCCCCAGTCCTAGAATTAAGGGTGTGAGCTACTGCTCTTGACTGTAACCAGAGCAACGCTGGCCTGCTGGTGGCAGGTGTGAGAACACACCGGGACAGGTGACCCTCTGCTCTGAGCCATTGTCAGGTCTGGATGGGGCAGCAGGCTTTCTGTGGACCTCAGGGTTTCTGCATCTTGGAAAGCTGAAGCAGACAAAACAGAATATCTCAAACTGCTGGAAATGTGGCTTGAGGACCTGCCCCCATCCTGGTTCCAGAAAGCTGGCCAGGCAGATGGATGTCATTGTCACTGGCTGAACCCCACATGTTGGTGTAATAACCCAAAGGTAAATGACTCCAGTATGGAAATTCAGGATCCTGTTTATAAAAATAAAAATGTACCGAAGTCACACACTCAGATGGGTACAAGATGGCAGTTGAAGTGGACAGTCTTTTCCATTCAAGGCGGATTTCTGAACGGCACCCCACACACCCCTCCACATTACCATTCCCTGCCCTGCTGCACCAGTGTGGCTGTGCTCTCTCCCCTAGGACATCCAGCATCCCCTGGGTGCATCCGGGTCCAGGGCTCGGCCCCACCTCTGCCCTGTCATCTAGTGGGTGCCTTGCAGCGAGCGTTCTGTCTTCCCCGGTCATGGATTGTACGTCTCTGTCCTTGGACTCGGCTTCCTTGACAAGTACCTGTCTCCATCTCTGCCCGGGTCCCATGTCACCTTCCTTCTGACCGTGTCTGAGCTCTGGCTTCCATCTTTGTAGGTAGGGAGTTCCTTAAATTCAGCTCTGTGCCTTCTTTGGGCTGTCTAACTTTCTGAGGCCGTCTGAAGATTCCTCTTCTGAGGTTCTCCGTCCTGATCTGTGGTGAGCGGACAGGAAGGGGCATCTTATGGGCTGTGGCTGATGTTAGAAGAGGAAGGGCCACCTGTAATCTGTTCATTCACAGTAATTTCCTAACCCATGTTAGGTAGGTGGCCTCTGACAGGGAACTGGCAAAGATGAATGTCAGGCTGATGCTGTGCTCAGGGATCTTGAAGTCTAGGGGCAGAGGTGGGTAAGACAGGAATCTAGATATGGACTGAGCGGTGTGACTGCATCAGTGATGTGATTCAGCCTGAGAGGGGATCCAGTCAGCCAAACCCTGAGGATGGAGCCAGAAGAGGGAAGGAAGGTTGACGTTAGATTTGAGGCCTCATGCCTCAAAGGGGTGGCTGAACGAGAGATGGCTCCTGGGAAGAGTGGACAGGGACGGAGCTGTCAAAGGCTCACTAGGATTTTCCATCCTCTATTTAGATGTTCCCAGGCCCTCAGGCCACCTGCTGGGCCTCAGTGTCCATCCAGACACATGAATGACAGGAAACTGCCTTCTTCACCCCGCTACCCATATCATCTCTTTCCCCACGACCATATGGGGAAGGTTGAACATGGTGTCACAGGCCTATAATCTCACCACTCGGGATCCTGAGTTCAAGAACAGCCTGGTATAATGTGAGGCTCTGTCCCAAAAAACCATAAGTCTGGGGGTGGGGCGGGGATGTGGTCCAGTGGCAGAGTGCTTGCCTATATGAATAGATCCTAGGTTCAGCCCACTACACTAAAAACCAATATTATATCTGTGTGCATGTATTTATATACAAACATATTTGTCTATGAAGGTGGCTATTTGTGTTTTGTTTTGTTTTGAGATAGGGTTTCTCTGTATAACAGCCCTAGCTATCCTGGAACTAGCTCTGTAGACCAGGCTGACCTCGAACTCAGAGATCTGCCTGCTTCTGCCTCCTGAGTGCTGGATTTAAAGGCATGGGCCACCACTGCTCAGCTGAAGGTGGCTATTTATATGTCTGTGTATGTGTGTGCATAAGTGGGTTGCTGTGTGTTGGTAGGGGTGAGAGGTTTATTCCCACTTGCAAGACCTCATTCCCAGAGTTTGGTTTTGTTGTGTTTGTTTGTTTGTTTGTTTTTGTTTTTAGAGACAAGGTCTCTCTACATTGCCCTGGCTGTCCTGGAACTCACTATGTAGAGTAGGCTGGCCTCAAACTCACTGAGATCTGCCTGCCTCTGCTTCCCAAAGCCATGCACCACTATGCCTGGCTGCATTTTCTTGATTGTTGATTGATGTGGGTGGGGCCACCCCTGGGCAGGTGGTCCTGGGTTCTCTAAGAAAGCAGGTTGAGTAAGCAGCTCTCCTCCATGGCTTCTGCATCAGCTCCTGCGTCCAGGCTCCTGCCCTGCCTTCCCTCAGTGACAGGAGGGTGACACAAAGCTGTGAGATGAAGCAGCCCCCGTCCTCCCCAGGATGCTTTTGGTCATGGTGTTTCATCACAGCAGTGGAGACTCCCAGACACTAGGAAACAAACACACAATCATCCAAATTTTAGATGCTGCTATAATTGTTTACTTTCAAAGACAGTTACGCAAATGTTCCCTTCTGTCTCTTTTGGAACCACAGGTAAGTATGGTAAAAGCAGGTGCCAGAGCGTTTACACCTCGGGAATCAGCCAGAACTCACGTACTCTCCCCTGCTGAACACTCCCCTGCACATACACCTTGCACACCTCCGGGACCTTCTGGAGCTTCCTTAGCCCTGGGACCAGGGGCTGTTTGTGTCTTTTTGAGACAAGGTCTTGCTATGTGGCCCTTGCTGGTACTCACTATGCAGTCTAGGTTCCTCCCACTCATAGCAATCTTCCTGGCGTAGCTCCCTGGGTGCTGGGATTGTGGGCATGTACCAGGATACCTAGCTGAATCCTGTGTTTTAAGTCTGCCCTTCGGATTAAAAAAAAAAAAGAAGAAGCTACCTGTTTTTGAGCAGATGATACACATAGATGAGAGCGTGTAGAGGACACATACATGATAAGCTAGATACTACGTGCAGCATCTCCTTGTTCTCACGTCTTCCTTTAACATGCAGTGAGCAGTGGCACCTGCCCACCAACTCCAGAAGGGCGCCACAGCAAAGGAGATGGTCCAGACATGAGCTGGCTAGACTGGCCCCGGGGTGGCCGTCACATTGCTGGGCGCTCAGGATTTAGCAGGTGCTCACACCTACATACCGGATGAGTAACTGAAGGTATTCATGGTGGTGATGGGCTCTTGTGCAATTTTCCCCTTCGACTGCAGAAGGTGTTTCCTATTTGAGGCTGTGGGTAGGCTTGGTTGGAAAAGTGGTTATAAAAAAAAAATTTATCTGTCCATGGATTAAGCTGTCTGCACCTCAGTTTCCCCACCTGTGAAATGAATGGTGGGACAGTAAGTCTTGGCTCCTTTGCAGCTCAGCCTGAGGCATCTGAGTGTCACTTCCGTCAGCTCCTACAGGGCATTAATCCCTTGGAGGTCTGGACCCTTCCTCCCGCCCACTGTTTGCCTGAGGATGAGCCTGGGATGGAGGGAAGGGAGGAAGAAGCAGGAGCCTGGATCTCATTACAAACCTTCTGCCAAAAAAAAAAAAAAAAAAAAAAACCCAAAAAACAAAACCATCTGCCTCCAAAGCAGGAGTCCCCAAGGAAGGAAAGTGCCCCAGGCCTGGGGTGGTCATCTTCCCTGGCGGGAAAGGAAGGTCAAGGTCCCCCAGCAGCCCCAGAGAACCAGTAGAATGTGTGAGCTTGGGGTAAGTGGGGTGGGGAGGGAGATCTGGGATCAGCGTTCTCTGAATTGCCCTGAGAGAGTGTTTGCCTGAACCCCAAGACCCCCTGCCACTGAACATGGACAGCAGTGTTTCCTGTTGCCTTGCTTTCTGGTGGGGCCAACAGGGTGCTAGGCGGCAGTGGGGATGGCAGAGGCTTGGAGGGCAAAGGCAGGAAGGACATTCAGATTGCTAGTCAAGGGTCAGGGCAGCAACTTCCAAAGTGGGAGGACACTGCCAAAGTTGGCGGAGGTTCTCTGACATGAAATATGCCATGGGGAAACAGGGCGTGGGGGCGGAGGACGGGGGAACAGAGGGGAGGGAAAGGAGAAGGGAACAAGTGGGGCATCCTTGTTCCACTTTATGTTCCAGTTTATAAACATTGGTTAGAGCGGGGTTTAAAGGGTCTGAGGAGGCTGAACGGGCCTCAGAATCTCAGCTGAAATCAAAAAAGATGAGTCAGCACTGAGGGGAAAGAGAAGCTCACTAGCCAGGGCTAGTGGGGGTGCACACCTTTAATCCCAGCTCTCTGGATGCTGAGGCAGAGGGATCGTTGTGAGTTCAAGGTCAGTCTGGTCTACAGATTGAGCTTCAGTCCACCAGCCAAAGCTACCTAGTGAGACCCTGTCTCAAGAAAAACCACAAAACAACTAAAACAAACAAAACCTCAAAGCCTCAAAACATCCCCATTGGTAGAGTTTAACTCGTCTCATTGTGGCTCACTGAGCCTAAGTCCCTCATCCAAGGTCACCTGGGCAAGGTGGCAGCAATCTCACTTCCTTTCCCTATACAGCCACCTCCCTGCAAAGGCTTCTCTTTCCCCGTGGTCCTGAACCTTGCCTAAGCCTCTACCAGGGGGAGAGCTGGGGCGTGGTCAGACAGGGCAGCCTGTCTGTCTGTGAAGGTTTGTTGAGCATTCCCTGGGGTCAAGTTCACAGTTAGGACGTCACTTGTCCAATTAGAAGTTAGTAAGGCAGTGTGGGGGAGGCATTGGGCCTGAGCAGAGCAGAGCCTCCCAGCAGCTCTGCCCTGAGTAAACAGTCCTTCAGCTGGGTCTGCAGGAGTGCGCTAGACACAAAGAGAGCATAGACCTGTGGGCTTATAAGCAGCGGCTGTGATGTCACCCGAGCATGAGGAGGATGTCCTAGATCCTGACTCCAGGTTCAGCCAGGCCTCCAGGTTCAGCCTGCCTTCCACAGGAGGCTCTCCTTCCAAGGTCAGCCCCTCACATTCAGTCCCCCTGCAGCTTCGCACCATTATACCCGCCTGCCAGGTTCACTTCCTCCTCGCTGGCTGCATACTAACCTCAGTTGGGGTCCTGGGCACAGGCTTGGGGGACTTCTGACTATGACATGCTCCTGATATGAACGACAAACTCTATTTCTTTTCTAGAATCTCGGAGACGGACCATTTTCGAATACCACCGTGTTGAACTGGACTCTAGCAGGATAACCAACATGTCGGCCGTGGAGTTCACCCCATTGCCAAGTGAGGAGGGGCAGCCTGCTGTTCTGGAACATGCTTTAGACTAAAAAATGCCGGCTTCTGATCTCAGACCCTATCTCTGATCCCTGGGGACACAGTCACCCAGCTTCTCTGGACCTAATTTTACCGTCCTGCAAAGCTGTAATCAGGGCTGGAGCCACATGGGCCAAGTTGAGTACAGAAATGGCAGCCTTGACATACACCAGCTCGCCCAGACCTGGGGTGTGGTTTATGTCTAATCAGTGCTATCTATTGCTAGGGATACATACCTGAAGGCCCAGAGAGCTGAGACTGCCTGGACAGGGATCCAGAAATAAATCTAGCCTTTGGTTACTCACCATCTTCCCCCTAGAGGAGATGTCCCTGGAGGCTACCTCACTGGGTAGCCTTGGTTGAGATGGACCTTGCTATGTAGCCAAGGCTGGTTTCTCCTTTGTGGTGATCCTCCTGCCTCTGTCTCCCAAGAACTGGGACTACAAGTGTGTGCTACTGCCCCAGGTCCAGAATCTTATTTTTCCAGAGGATTTTGTTCCTTCTCTCATCTCACGAGTCTTCCTGCTGACAACTGAGGCTGTAGCCGTTCACCAGCCTTCTGTGATATTTCTTGTGTCTCCTACAACCTCCTCTGCCCCTCCCCCCCCACTTTTCTCTTCCCTGGAAGTTCTGGGAACAGATAGCAGAGAAAGAAAAGCAAAGTTTTGTCATGAGTCCTGGGCCCCATCTCAGCCCGATCTCAGGCAGGTGTCTTCTCGTAGGGTGATCAGATGAGGACACAGCCCAGGTCACAGTCACCTTCCACTGAGGCTAGAAGCCCAAAGGCCTGGGAAATGGGGTTTTCCCAAAGACCACTGTAAGAGCAGATCTTGGGCTCATGGTGATGTAGGCCTGTAATTCTCTTTGAGACATTAAGGCAGGAGGACATTGAGGTCAGTCAGGGCTAGCTTGGGCTGGTATAGGGAGACTCTGTCTTTGGGGGAAATCAAACCTTAAGTCCTAGAAATGAGGAGCAAGTATTTCCAGGCTCAGCTGCCCCAACAGTACTGAGCCATCCTGGGAATGCATCTCTGAGGCTGGGAGCTGGGCAGGGGCATCTGCAGTGGAACCTCCAGATTGAACATTCTGACTCCAGGCTCAGCCAGGCCCTGGTTCAACCCCAGACCTGCTATTCTTAATGACAAGACTCACCAAGCCTCAGTTTCCCTGTGAAATGGGGTAAGGAAAACTCCTGCCCACAGTTTCCATATATTCCTGACTCCCAGGACATATGAATGTCCTGTGTTGGTTATTGTTCTTGGTGATGTGACAAGATACCAGACAAAAGCAACTTAAGAAAGGAAGGGAAGGGGCTGGAGGGATGGCTTAGTGGTTAAGAATACTGACTCCTCTTCCAGAGGACCCAGGTTCAGTTCCCAGCACCCACATGATGGCTCACAACTGTTTGCAACAGAAAACCCAGCAAACATACATAGAATAAAAAAATAAATTATAAAAAAATAAATTCTTTAGAAAGAAAGGGAGGGTAGGGTACAGTCCATCATAGTGGAGACTGGTGTGGTAAGAGCAGCTCACATAGGGGCAGCAGTTGGGGTGCCTGGGTCCCCAACCCGCTGGGCTTCAACTCACCAACTGTTCTACCCACATTCAGGGTGGAGCTTTGTCTTTGGTTGTGCCTCTCTGGGTGGGGTCCTCACAGATACCCTCAGAAGTGTTTCTTCTAAGGGATTCACAATCCAGTCAAGTAGATAATGAAGACCAACCAATAACCAGGAGGGCTGGAGAGAAGAAAGAAAGAGAAAGAGGAATGGATCTCTAATAAACCGGGCACATTCAGGAGGCAGAGGCAGGAGGATTTCTGTGAGTTTAAGGGCAAGCTGGTCTGTATAGCAAACTCCAGGACAGCCAGGACTACTTAGGGGGCCACTGTCTCAAAACAGCAATGAAAGCAAGAGAGGCAATAATGACCTTCCATGGTCACCCAAGTCAGAGACACTGCAGTTCAGGAAGGACCGGAATTTGGGAGAAGTGGTGATGTCATGCTGACGGCTGCAGTTTCCTCTCTTGCAGCCTGCCTCCAGCATCGGAGCTGTGACACCTGCATGTCCTCAAACCTGACCTTCAACTGCAGCTGGTGCCACGTCTTACAGAGGTCTGTATACACGCACACGGGTTACACACGGAGGTGAGGGTGGGGCTGTGAGCAGTAGCCACAACCCACTGACAGCCCCAGGCCACACTGCCCGCTGTCTGCTGGCATTAGGATCACTGTCCAGTGCTGCTCTGGGTCTTTAGGACAAGAATGTCACAAGTAAATTTCTTTCGAGGCTTGCACCTGCTCCAGGTGGCTGTGTGGCTTGCACCTGCTCCAGGTGGCTATGTGGCTTGCACCTGCTCCAGGTGGCTGTGTCACACAGTAAGGCCTGGGGTAGCCAGGCTTCAGGAAGATCATCTGTAGACTTCAGAGACTGTAGATCTCCCAGGAAAGCCAGCTCATTCTGGGCCAGGGCTTCAGAGAGAGTAGGTCTTAGCTGCGGTCACTCCAGAATCACTGGCCCCTTGTGTCAAGATTTCCAGGGAGACCCCAGGTCTGAATTTTTGTTGTTGTTTATTCATTTTTGTTTTTGCTTATTTTGAGACGAGGTTTCTCTGTGTAGCCCTGGCTGTCCTGGAACTCACTCTGTAGACCAGGCTGGCCTCAAACTCACAGAGGTCCACTTGTCTTTGCCTCCCGAGTGCTGGGATTAAAGGTGTGTGCCATCACCGCCAGGCCCAGGCCTGCATCCTAGCCTCATTTATAAGCATGTGGCAGGCCATGACGCAAAGCTCGTCACTGCTGAGTGAGCTCCATGCCTCCCCCCCTACCCCCGCCACTGTCCTCTTGGGCTGCAACAGGTTTCCTGAAAGCCAGGAGCATGGATGCTGCAGGTATCGGAATCTCAGGACATTCTGGATGAGATGCAGTTCTTAAACCCAACGCATCTTCCAGTCTTTGTTCTGGAATTATCCCCTCACCGATTAGGCTTGTAATCCAACCTCAGTTCTTCTAGCCAAGATAAATAAGTGGCGGGAGATGGGGGAAAGGACTCCTTTGGGGACGCTGACTCTCCTGAGAGTGGGAAGCCCCACAAATTCCAAGAGCCTTTAAGGCCATCTTGAAAATTGAAAAATTATAGTCTCTAAGTTTCTAAGCAGCTGTTGTGCAGTGGTCAGCATTTCCTTTGCTCCTCTCTGGAGTCCCAAGGCAGACAGAGAAGCTCTTGATCCTATAGACTGCCAGCCTGTCACAGGAGACACCAAGCCATCCATCAGAGAGCAGCTGGGATGGGATGCCCAGGGACCTCGGCCTCCCTGGTGTGTCCTTCCCTTTCCCTAAATTCTTTCCCCTATGAAATGGTCCAGAGTGTGTGACTCAGGGAGGCGTGGGTAGGGCGCACACTGTCACCACAGCTCATGTGGTGTTAGATAGCACTTTACCAAATGCATCCAGGGCCCTTAGCAGCAGGAGAGGCGCAGAGCCCCAGGGGAAGCAGGTGTCATAGACCCCCTAACTGTCTTAGGGAGCAAAGCTTTACTTCCTGTGAACTGTGAGAACCACCTAGAAAACTTGGTAAAAAGAGCAACCAGGTTGGATGTGGTGGTGTAGGCTTTTCATCCCAGCACTTAGAAAGCAGAGGCAGGATCAGGCGGTGGTGGCACACGCCTTTAATCTTAGCATCAGGAGGCAGAGGCAGAGGCAGGCGGATCTCTGAATTTGAGGCCAGCCTGGTCTATGGAGCTAGTTCCAGGACAGCTAGGGCTGTTATACAGTGAATCCCAGTCTCAAAAAAAAAAAAAAAAAAAAAAAGAAAGGGAGGGAGGAAGGGAGGGAGGGAGGGAGGGAAGAAGGGAGGGAGGGAAGAAGGAGGGAGGAAGGAAGGGAAAAGAAAAAAAGAAGAATGCAGAGGCAGGTAGATATCTATGATATTTAAAGCCATCCTGATCTACATAGTAAGTTCCAGGATATCCAAGGCTACATATTTAAGGTCCTGTTTCAAAACAAAACTTAAAAAGCCAGCCCAGGGATGGAGAGATGACTCAGCGTTAAGAGCACTGGCTGCTCTTCCAGAGGGACCCAGGGTTCAAGTCTCAGCATTCAATAGCTTACAAATGTCTACAGTTCCAATTCCAGGGATCTGGTGCCCTCTTCCAATCTCTGCAGCTCTGCACATATGTGCACACAGACAGACACACAGGCAAAACACCCATATACGTAAAATAGAAATAAAATACATCTTTTAAAAAAAGCTATCTGGGCATGGTGGCCCCTGCCTATAATCCCAGCACTTGAGAGGATGGAGCAGGACCAGCAGGAGTTCAAGGTCACCTCAGTTGTGTAGTGATCCCCAGGGAACAAGATCCCAGAAGCCTGATTTTTTTAGTTCATCTCATGCATTTTCAAAGCCAAGCAGCATTTTCTGAGCCTTGGGGTGATACTTGAGATGACCTCACATGATCCCTGGGATCTGGGAGCTGCTGCCAGGCATGACTCAGTATCCAGCTCGTGCTGAGCCATAGAAAAATGGGTCAGACAAAGCAAACCCTCCCTTCACTACCCCCAGTGAGCGGCCACACCCAAACCTAGCGACAAGATGGTGGAATAGGAGCTGGAGCCCTTGAATGTGAATGGTGGAATAGGAGCTGGAGCCCCCGAATGTGAAGATGCTGGCCAGGCTGGGAAATGTAGGGGCTTCGGTGGTGGGCTCTACCTATGGGACAAAACAGGGATGCCTCGGCAGAGGGTACCAGGGAGCTGAAACCATCCATCCCAGCCAGACACCCACGGCGCTGGACTCCCTCCAGCAAAAACTTCCAGCAGCCAGCTCTCTGGAGCCTCAGCTTCAAATGAGAACTGATCCCAGTTCCCTGAAAAGCCAGAGGGCAGGGCCAGTGCACTGGGGACATGAGTGGGCCTCTTGTCCCCTCTCTCCCACTCTGCCCTCTTTAGCCACTCAGGGCCTCCCTGCCCCCATGCTCTGTAAAGAAGTTTCATGGACCACGGTAGGTAGTTTCCTTTTATTCTACACTGATCCCCACTTGTCCCCTTGACTCACAGTGGAGTCTGTGGGTGGCCTTAGCCCTGGAATTGCCCAGGAGATGATGGTCATAATTCTCACCTTACCATGTCATTGTGAGGGTCCCTCGAGATGAGTCTGGTGCAGTGGCAGACTGCACCAGATAGTCAAGACACACTCAGTAAACGGCCCATTCTCACATTCTTCTCTGAGGCAGTGTTGGCTAGCCTGAGACTTAACGTGTGCCATTGAACCTAAACGGAAGACTCAGGGTTGGGGTAGTTTTTTGATTTTTGTTGTTTTTGTTTTGTTTCATTTTGTTTGTGAATGTGGGTGTTTTCCCTGAATATATGTCTATGTACCATGTTCATTCCTGGAGCTCTTGGAGGCCAGAAGAGGGCATTGGAGGCCAGGTGGTGGTGGTGGGCATTGGATCCCCTGGAACTGGAGGCATAGACTGGGGATGGAACCTGTATCTTCTTGTCTGGAACTTGCTATGTAGACCAGGATGGCCTTGAGCTGCTTCTTTGGCATACCCTACCACAACCAGAATGAAGATTCAGTCTTTTGTGTTTTGTGGTTTTTTATTGCTGTTGCTGTTTTTGTTTTCTGAGACAGGGTTTCCCTGTGTAGCCCCAGCTGTCCTGCAACTCACTCTGTAGACCAGGCTGCCTCTGCCTCAAGAGAGCTGGGGTTAAAGGTGTGCACCACTGCCACCACCGGGCTCAACTTAGTCTTAAAAGAATCTGCCAGCATCATCAAAGAGGCCTGAGTTCGAGCCTGCAGACTGCTCTTTGTCCTCCATCCCCTAAAAAGTGAGAAGATGGTGGTTGAGCCAGCTTAGCCTCTGGAGGCCACATTGGATGGCCCTCTGGAAGCATGGCCTTGATCTCACTGGGGTGTGGGCACATGGCAGCTGCTGGGACTGGATGAACTCGCTGAAAATACTTTCTCTGCGCTTGTGGTTTAGGTTGTTATTCTTCCATGGCAATATGTTTGGGCCGTGTTAGGCTTAGTGGCTTCTTCTGGCACCAATAACGAAGAATGGAAATTTAAGCAGGATGCTGTGAAGAATGTGCTCGGGTTCATGCGTGTGCCCCAACCTCTTCCTAGAAAAATCCTTGGTGTCTCCTGTCATCTCCAGAGACCCGTGTCAGTCTCTGACACCATTCTTATTGCTCTCTTATTATGATTACACAGAGGGAGTTGGCTACATTACATGATCTGATGCTACCCTCTCCCCAGCCTCTGCTGCCTCAGGAGTGGTGGAGAGACCCTGACTGGACAAGGCTTTCTCCAATGGAAAGCACAGGCATGGACATCCCAGATTCTCAGTACAGAATCGAAAGGACCCTGAGAGCGTCCAGGGTCCTGTACACACAGAGACACTGCTGGGCAGAGAAAGCCTTGATATGGGGAGCTGGGGCAGAAGGAAGAAGTAGAGGACATGAAAATCTCATAATGAAAAATATCATAATCTCATAATGAAAATCTCATATAAAAATCTCATAATGAAAAGAAGTAGAGGCCATGCAAATCTCATAATCATCTCCTGCCTAGGGCACCTGTGCAGTAGCCTTCTGGAGCCTAACCAGCCAGCCTGGAGCTGAACCCCTCCCCTTACTACCCTTGCAGGACTGTTAATTAGTAGAGGGGTAAACGAGAAGAGAGGGATTCCCTTCTGAACCCCTCACATCTCCGTATTTGCTTCCCCTATAGATGCTCCAGCGGCTTTGACCGCTACCGCCAGGAGTGGTTGGCCTACGGCTGTGCCCAGGAGGTGAGACCCGTGAGTGATCTGCTCTAGTCCCCGATGGGAGAAGGGACGCTGCCAGAGGACTCTGCCCCTGATAACGCTCCTCAAGCTGGCTTTGGTTTGTGACGGCCTCATCCTCCCCTTTACCCCAGATAGGCTTTCTGTTCTGCTCTGAGCCACTTTGGAGGGTTTTCCAGGACTCGTCGAGCCCTCGAGTCTAGTCGAGCTAGTAATGTGGCCGTGAGCAGGCAGCTCTTACTGCAGAGGAAGGGGTGTTGGGTCTCGCCTTGGCCACGACCGACTCTTCTGTGGCCACTGTCACTCTATCCCTTCTGATTTTGAGGGAGACGATCATTCTGGGAGTGAGGGGGGTTGTTCTAGGAACCTCCTACTTGGATTCCCATCCAGGTTTCAGGTCCCTTCTAGACCAGTGGTTCTCAACCTTCCTCATGCTGTGACCCTTTAATACAGTTCCTCGTGCTGTGGTGACCCCAGCCATCAAATTATTTCGTTGCTACTTCATAGCTGTGATTTTACTGTTAATGAATTGTAAATATTTTGGAGATAGAGGTTTGTTAAGGGGACATGACCCACAGGTTGAGACCCACTGCTCTAGACTCTAGAAAAATCTCGTGTGGGCACAAACAGGTGATGTCATCCAGAAACCATCCCTCTCCCGTGCCCTCTCAGATAGGACTCCCTTTGTAATCTAGGCTAGCCTCGAACTCGCACGGCTTCCTGCTCTCTATGTCTTCTTGTAAGCCATGCACACTTCATTGTTCTATACTTGTTCTTATTTAACATGACTCAAAAACCTGGGGACCAAGGCCCTCACTGACAAGAGGGGAAACTGAGGCACAGAGAAGTTTAAAGAGTTGGCCTGACCTTCACCACCTTACAGTACCAGGCTCAATGTTTAAACATGAGGCCTCAGGCTTCCCTGCCATGTTCTCATCTTTCTCTGGTCTTAGGAAAAAATAATTAGGGCAGCAAAATGGGTTAGTGAGGAAAGGTGCCTGCTGCCAAGCCTCAGAACCCGAGTTCAGTCCCTGGAACCCACATGATAGACGGCAAGAATAGACTCCTGAGGTTTGTTCTCTGACTTCCATGTGCTTGCCGTGGTGGTCACACACTCTAAATAGATAGCACATACACTAAATTGATAAATGGGGGTGGAGAAGCCAGTCACATCTGACATTGGCTATTAGTGACTATTAAGATATTATCATTTGTTTATTTATTTTGTTTTGTTTTTTTTGAGACAAAGTCTATGTAGTCCTGGCTGTGCTGGAACTCACCATTTAGACCAAGATGCCCCCAAACTCACAGAGATCCCGTTGCCTCTGCCTCCGAGTGTTGGCACCCAGCCAGGGATTGTTAAGATTTTATCTATTTATTTAAGATTGACCTCTTGCCGAGTGGTGGTGGCACACACCTTTAATACCAGCACTTGGGAGGCAAAGGAAGGTGTCTCCGTGAGTTCCAGGACAGCCAGGACTATGACACAGAGAAAAAAATTGGCATCTCAGCCCCCTCTTCAGGGAATGGTTTGAAGCGCTGGCAGATAAATTACCCTGTAAGATAAGTCACGTTAAAGTGGAAGATTGCATCTTAGTTGTTTTCGGAGGCAGGGTCTCACTCTGATGACCAGACTGGCTTCCTGGACTCAGTCCCCCCACCCCCACTCCCACTCCCAGCCCACCCCCTGCTCCACCTCCCGAGTACCTTAGTGTAAGTGTCAGGTTTGGATGCATTCAGGACTGGCTGTGTCCAGAAGCAGCATTGGGGTTTTTTGCAGGCAGAGGGCAGGACATGTGAGGACTTCGAGGATGAGGGCCACTACTCAGCCTCCCCCGACAGCTCCTTCGGCCCCTTCGATGGTGACCGCACCACCTCTTCCTCCCTCTTCATTGACAGCCTCACCACAGAAGGTAAGACACAAGTCCTGGGGCACAGAGACACCCCGGAAGAGCCTGCCCATTCCTGACAGGGACTGCGTCACAGGACAGGGTCTGTCCTGGTCTTTTGCTGACGGCGCACTGAGGCCCAGATAGCATAGCTTTCACTGGTGAGAAGCAGGAGCCAATAGAGAAGGAGAAGCTTTGACTGCTGGGAAGACTGACCGTGGACCATGAGATAGAGATCCTCTCAGAGAGGGGAAATGGGTATTAGAGCACCCCATCTTAATAGTAACCTTGCAGAGCCCGTGAGGCTACTTATACTATAGAACGGTATCTCTGTCCGAGTAGCCGGTGGTGAGAGACGATTGTCTGATTTTATTTTTTCTATAACCTTCATTTTTTTTCCTTCTTCTGGTACTGAGATAGAGCCCAGGGCCTTGCACGCTGCCAAACAAACACTCCACCACTACTGTACATACCCAGCCCTCCTCTTTTCCTTATTTTACTGAGACAGGGTGTCTTAGTTACTTTTCTATTGCTGTGATCAAACACTGGGACCAAGGCAACTTATACAAGAAAGACTTTAATTGGGAATATGGTTCCAATCACTGGACAATCCTGTCCATCCAGCAGGCGGCCAACTGCGTCTTGGCCTTGTGCCTAAGAACCACTGTGGTATCTGTGCTTTTCAGTTTAATAGCTGCTGCATCCTCCTTCCATTGACTGGAGAGCCACCTCACACTTCACAGAGCCCTGGCAAGATGACCTCCTTGGACAGCGTGGCCACCGTCAGTGGCTCTGTAGGACAGACTGGGACACTCGTGTCTACCAGGATGGGCGTGGGCTGGGCTGTAGTTGAAAGGTCTCGAAGAGATACCGAGATGATGGCTGGGGTATGGAGTTTATTAGAAGAGCTACTGATGCCATGGACAGACAGATAACAGCATGATGGGAGCTCTGAAGAGAGGAATCCGGGCCCACATGGCCGGACCTGAAGTCTCTCCTGACACCTTCCCTGAGGATGGGAGTGGTTTCACAGTCAGGGAAGGGGCGGGGCAGGATGTGTGGCCAGCAATACCTCCTTCCGTGTGAACTCTCTTCTCCAGGTGAGAAACCCTGGCACTCAAAGTCTGTTAGCCAGGGGCTCCCCGTGTCTCAGCAGAGCACCTGACTGCTTCTGTTGGAGAGGGAGGGCTACCGTAGGCACTGTGGGCTGAGCAACACTGGAGTCGTCTAATATCCATTCTTGGGGCCAGAGAGATGGCTCAGTGGTGAAGAGCATTAGCTGCTCTTCCAGAGGACCTGGGTTCAATTCCCAGCACCACACACAGCTCACAACCATCTGCAACTCCAGTTTCCCAAGGCATCAAGTGTCCTCTTCCGACCTCCATGGTAACCAGGCATGCAGTGGTACACAGACACATGCAGGCAAAACACATAAAACAAACAAACTTAACATTACATTCTTCGAGTAATTGATTGGTCTATATTCCCAGTCAAGCTAATTTGTCCAATGATAGTTAAGACTACTCTGATCAGGTTTTTTTGTTTTAATTTTTTTTCTATGTTTTGTTTCTTGAGATAAGGTCTTGCTATACTATGTTGCCCAGGCTGGTCCTGAATTTGGGATGATCTAGCCTCAGACATACACCACCATGCCTAAGTCTTTGGTCAGTTTTTGTTAACCAATTGTTTTCATTACAGATGGTTGTGAGCCACCATGTGGTAGCAGGAATTGAACTCAGGACCTTTAGAAGAGCAGGCAGTGCTCTTAACCGCTGAGCCATCTCTCCAGCCCCTAGCCTGTGCTCTTGATCACTGGGCCATCCCTCCAGCCCTGCAAACATTTAAAGATTGGAATTAGTGTGTGTGCGTGATATGTGCAGGAACACCTGCCATGGTGCATGTGTGGAGATCCGAGGATTTCTCTTCTTCCACCTTCATGTGGGCTCAGGGAGTCAAACTCGGACTTTAGCACCAAGCGCCTCTACCTCTGAGCCATCTCACTGACCCAAGGGATCGGCTTTTTATATTTATATTTTATAATCATTTAATAATTGAAGGATAATTGTTAGGATTTCAAAGTAAAATCTACAGAAGTAGGCATATTCTACAGAATTTTATTTCTTGTTCTACCCCTTCAGCTTATTTCCTCTTCCCTCCATAAAGAACAAGTTTTTTTAAAAAAAATTTTTTTAAAAATTTTTTAAGCCGAATGTGGTGGCACACACCTTCAATCCCAGCACTTGGGAGGCAGAGGCAGGAGGATCTCTGTGATTTCAAGGCCAGTCTGGTCTACAGAGTGAGTTCCCGGACAGCCAGGGCTGTTACACAGAAAAACCCTGTCTCAGAAAAAAAGAGCTTTTTTTTTGGTGTGTGTGTGTGTGTGTGTGTGTGTGTGTTTTCTCAGCATGTATGGCTGCATACCACATGCATGCAGCATGCAGCGCCCACAGAGGCAAAGAGGATGTCAGGTCTTCTGGAATTGTGAGCTGCCTTGTGGGAACTGGGAACTGAACTCAGGTCCTCTGGAAGGACAGCAAGTGCTCTTAACTGCTGAGCTATCGCTCCAGCCCCCAACTTAATTTTTTTCTTATAGTTTTCTTTCATTATCTACATTTTGATACTTCAGAACCCTGGGAGAGCAGACAGAGTAGATGTGGAAGCATTTGGGGATCCCAGTGCTGCAGACAAGTGTGTGTCAAGGACAGTGAAGCACAGAGAACACATAAACTGTCCCCTGAGAAGCGGCAGTACCTGGACTAGTGAGAGGCGAGCAGGGCATTCGGCTTGGGTGAGAGTTTAAAGGAGGCTCCTAAACACCCAAAAGTAATATTTGAGATAAATAGTTCAATGCGGTGTTTATAAAGATCAAAATTAATCTAAAAACACGACAATGTACCAAATACCCAAGTTTTCGGCAGAGGATGGGACTCCCAGGTCAGCTCTGCAGGGTTTTCTGTGGTGATACAGTAGAGGGGGCAGTCGGGGGAGGTTTGGGGATGACGGACATGGAGGCAGAAGTGACAATGGCTCGGCAGCTCATCCAGGGAAGGACGGGGCCCTGAAGGACCTTAAGCATCTCTCCAGCTGCTTTCAGCAGCTTCCACTGCAGTGTGCAGCTGTGACCTTTAAGAGACTACTAGGACCTCAAACGCCAGTGAGCAAACACGGTACCCACTAAGAGTCTCCAGCAGCCTGGACGTTGGAGGTCCAGGAGGAAGATGGATGAAAAACCAAAAAAAAAAAAAAAAAAAAAAAAAAAAAAAAAAAAAAAGAAAAGCTATAAATTGTGGTGCCGTTAAGACGGTTTCAAGTTGAAGTGGTTAGAGCCTCAGCCTGCAGTGCTATGGGGCTCTCAGACACGGAACTCCTGGCTTCCTTTGCCTCGTATGGCAAAACCCCAGGAAGAAGGTTGACCGCGGAACAGACGGAGGAAGCCGCTGGCGTACACCTGGAGCAATAGAGAGGGTGCTGAAATTGCTGCAGGCCCAGGAGTCAGCAAACAAACCGAGGGACCACTGTCAGCCTTCCACAGCATCCAGCTGCCCCTTAGAAGGCCAGGCAAGATTTCCATACAGCATTCCAGCCAGCTGCCTGGCCCCTTTCATGTCTCCGCCCACCTGTATACACAGCTGGCAAATTCTTTGATTCGAGGCTGCCCTGTCTTTCCTGCTTCCCAGCTTACGACTCACTTCCTCCCTCTGGGAAACTCTGTTGATTCCCATGATCTGGGTGAGGCCTGCAGAGATAGCTTCATCATGGGAAGTTTATTTATTTATAGTTTTGGGAGTTTTTTGTTTGTTTATTTTTGGGTTTGTGTGCATGTGTGTGCATGCATACATGCGTTCGTGTGTGTGTGTGTGTGTGTGTGTGTGTGTGTGCATGCGCACGTATTAGAGCCTAAATCCAGAACTTCCCACATGGCCCTTGTACTCAATGACTGAGCTACAGCCTGGTATTGTGTCTGTTTAATTGCCCCTCTGATTCCTACCCAATGTGGGTGGGGACCCATGTCCATCTATTATCTGTGGTCTCCCTAACCCTACCCACAGCGTGCCCAGCCCATAGCAAACACTCTTTTTTTGTTGTTGTTGTTGTTTTGTTTTGTTTTCGAGACAGGGTTTCTCTGTGGCTTTGGAGCCTGTCCTGGAACTAGCTCTTTTAGACCAGGTTGGCCTCGAACTCACAGAGATCCGCCTGCCTCTGCCTCCCGAGTGCTGGGATTAAAGGCGTGCGCCACCACCGCCAGGCCCACTCATTTTTGTTGAATGAATGACACAGATAGGAAAAGCTGGCTTGCCCCAATCATTCCCTTACACTGCTATATAGTTTTGGGCAGGACATCTCCCCTGTCTAAACGGAAAGTTTGGAAAGGACACCTTCTGAAAGTTCCATCTACACCTGGGGCGACAAAGTGAATATTCCACTAATCTTGCTCCTTCTGTCCTCTTTGAAGATGACACCAAGCTGAATCCCTATGCAGGAGGAGATGGTGAGTACAGAACTGCCTGTCCCTCTTTACCAGATGAATGGCTGGGGGTTCACCCTGAGGAGTCGCAGCAGTGGGGGAGGGAGAAGAGCAAAACCACGAGGGTCTCAGGCCTCTGGCTAAACAGGAGGGTGGTGGGTCTGCTGCACAGACCCCTGGGTGGATGGAACACGTCTACTCTAGACCCCTCCTGTCTCAGCCGGGAGCCTCCTGTGTCTGTGGCAGGGGCACTTGTGACAGGGGGACCTGCTCCCCTGTGGGCCTCAGCTGTACGGGGTGAGCAGTTTCCCCAACATCCAGGTTCCCTCCCAGGCAAAGAGCATGCAGCTGTTATCCATGCCTGTAGAGGCCCCAGAATTGGGCTACCACAAGCCTCAGAGAGAATGTTCTCCGGTCATGGAAAGCCCCCCCCCCTCCACTTGCTGATGAACGTGGGAATGCCTTTCTAGCTCCAGGCTGGGGGTGTCCTTGGGAGTCCAGCGAGAGAGCCTCCTTTTTCACAGCGCAGTCTGGCAGACCTCCCAGTGGAGATGACACCATTGTTCCCCTCCATAAGTTTGAGAGGCTGGTGTGTGTGAGGGGGGAGGAACGGGGCCATGCTCTTCCAGCTTGTGCTACGTGCTCATCCACCACAACCTAGATCAGAGTGTTACAGCAAGCTAGAGGCCAATGGCCAACCACCAAGTCAGCAGAGCCTAGCCTGGGTGTGTCCCCTCAATGCTTCCACTTCACGGCATACACTAGAGTGGCCCGGATAGTTTCTGTCCTGGGTTTCTTCTGTGTACACAGTGCCCGGCAGAGACAAATGGGGTGAGCAAGAATCCTGATGCAGTCAATGTCCTGTCGAAGGCCTCACACGCCAGTTCCCCTTCTCACCTGAGAGCCATGTGAGAAGATTGGGCATTTCCATTGCTGACATTCACCTCTGTCTTTTTAGCTCATTCCTCCACACTAGGTATCGGAGGCAGAAATACCCACCTCAGGTAATGTTAGGGAACCTGCCTTCCCAGCAGCCGACACTGTCTGTGTGTCCTTAGGCAAATGGCGTGACATCTCTGTGTTTCTGTTACCTTAGACATAAAAGAAAGGGTGAATTTGGATGGCCCTTTGGATGTATTTCAAATGCCTGGGATGTCTCTAACAGCCGTTTGTAGGTTCCTGCGGAGGGTCTGGCTCATCCCACTGACTTCAGGCAAAACGGGACCCCCACTTCACAGTGGACCCCGTGAGTCTTAAGAGCTAAATAGTAATCCTACCATCCCACAGGTCTCAACCTGGGAACAGACAGAAACAAGGATAACTATGACTGCTTGCTATCAAAGCGATTAATATTACTTCAGGACTTCTGAGATGCTGGGCGAGGTTCTCAGGGCTTGGCACGAGTTCTGTCATTTTATGCATGGCACAGTATCCCCAGCTAGACAGCTATTGACCTTGTCCTACAAAGGTGATGACAGGCTCACAGAGGCTAATGTGCCCAAAGTCACACATAGAAGTGACAGATTATAGATTTGAAGCTAGTCTAGATTTCCTATCTCTCTTTATTCATTATATTATTATTGTTGTTATTATTATTATGATGGTTATTTAGATAGGGTTCTTTCTGTATAGTCCTGACTGTCCTGGAACTCACTCTGTAGACCTTGAACTTACAGGGATCCATCTGCCTCTGCCTCCCAAGTGCCAGAATTAAAGGCGTGCGCCACCAAACTCAGGCTGAGTTCAGACTCACCGCGTAGCTTAGGATGCGATCCTGAACTTCTCACCCTCTTGTCTTCTTCGAACTTCTGAGATTATGGGCCTTTGAGACCACACTCAGAGCTAAGATCCCAGATGTTTAAAATTACATTTATTTCGTGTGCGTAATCTGTGAACACCTGCTACCCTCCCTCTGGAGATCAGGGAACAGTTTGCAGGAGTCACCTCTCTCCTTTCCACTATGTGGTTCCCAGGGATCGAACTCAAGTTACTAGGCTCGGCGGCAAGAGCCTTTACCCACTGAGCCATCTCGTTAGCTCCCAAACTCTCCTAACTATCACGTGCCCTTTGCGAGTTCCTCAGAAGTGCTGACTGATGTGGCCTCTTTATAACTTAAGAGAAGCTTCTAAATGATTCTAGAAAACACCTCAAAGGTGCCAGGATGTTCATGTTATTATGTTCATCCCACCAACTCTCACCATGCCTCTCTGTGGCTTTGAAAGTGTGGGTGTTTGGGGTGTTCATCTCGGCGACCCTGTCAGAACCCAAGGCTCTGAGGCCCAGCTTCTCTCTTTGTCTCCACAGGACTTCAAGACAACTTGTCTCCGAAGACCAAGGGCCCTCCTGTGCACCTGGGCACCATTGTGGGCATTGTGCTGGCCGTGCTCCTGGTAGCAGCCATCATCCTGGCTGGGATTTACATCAGCGGCCACCCTAACTCCAATGCTGCGCTCTTCTTCATCGAGGTTAGTGTGGAATTTACCCGCGTTTGGATTTCCCTCACCATTCAGAACCCATTCTGTCCCGTCCCATCCCATCCCATGCCATCCCTCACCTCCCTGAGGAACTTTCCTCCACTCCATCCCATCTTCAGTGGCTGATGCTCCCATCATCCTGGGACCCAGCATCGGTGCTCTCCCTCCCCAGGGCATGGTCTCCCTGCTTTCCCACTTGTGAGGTTAGGAAAGCCCCTAGAGGAGGGTGGTCAGAAATGCCATAGGTGCCCTATTAGTGGCTGGGGGCTGTCCCCTAATGACTTGCGGCTTCTTGTACCCAAATCTGAGGTTTTGGACATATTCAGAGTCATGAAGGAGCTTACCATATTTCACCGCTTCTGTGGGCTTCATAGGTGATAGCCGACAAACCAAAATGCTCATGAGGGCTGTGCTCTCAGGCAGCTCTAGCTGGGGATGCTACAGGTTTGATGGTCCAGAACCCAGAGGGGACAGAAGTAGATCATAGGAAGTAAGGCTCAACAAGCCAGAGCTCAGTGATGTCTGGCTCCCATCCAACTGGTGAAGACATTCCCAGAGACCCATGCACACCCCACAATGATGTCTGAGGACGTGAAGATGAATGTGACTCTGGCCCTGTCCTCTAGGGGGTCACAAGCAAATGGTGCCCCTCAGTGAGCCCAACAGCATTTATGTCGTATATCAGAGTGAACATCCCCAGAACCCTGATTAAGAAGGACCATTTGAGAAGGTTTCAGAGGGGTACATCTGATACACCAGGGTCTACCTGGGTCGGAAGCCCACTGACCTCATTCCCCAGAGGCCCGGGGTGTTCCTTCAGCTTTTTAAAATGAAACAGGGTCTTTCCAGTTGTTCTGAATTTGTCTATCTGGGTATCACCAAGGACCAGTGGTTCCTAGGCCACAAGGACTTGGAAGGGTGGGGTCAAGGTAGGACATATACATTTCGGTTTCCCATGGACTCTGATGCAGGACCCGTGCTATCTAGCAGGCCCTCTTGGCATTTTCAGAGTCTCCTAGATCATTTGGACATCTGCAGCCTGCTTCATCCCTTCCTACAGTCTTGTGTCTCCAGTCTGCTGTTGAAGCTTCTAGCTCAGTTTTGCAAACCGCACAATGATGGATAAAATGTGTTCTTTCCAAACCTGCTTCTAAAAATGCTGGGCAAGGTGTTGCACGCTTTTAATCCCAACACTGCAAATTCAAGGTCAGCATGGTCTACATAGAGGGTTCTGGACCAGCCAGGACTATATTGGGTTTCTAGTGGCTGCAGGTTTACCTGAGAGGAATCTTGCTGAGAGAGTGGCCCCAACTACCAGGTGTCTCTCCACAGTGAGCCCCTATTCCTGAGCCCCCATTCCTTCAAAACCCTTGTAAGAAGAAACCTTGCCAGGCAGTGGTGGTGTATGCCTTTAATCCCAGTACTCGGGAGGTAGAGGCAGGCGGATCTCTGTGAGTTCAAGGCCAGCCTGGTCTACAAGAGCTAGTAGTTCCAGGACAGGTACCAAAAACTACAGAGAAACCCTGTCTTGAAAATTAAAAAAAAAAAAAAAAAAGAGGGGAGGGGAGTCCAATGAAGAGGTGGTATTCGCTGACTTTGCTTCCATGTCTCTACAGCGGAGACCTTACCACTGGCCAGCCATGAAGTTCCGCAACCACCCCAGCCACTCCACCTACACAGAGGTCGAGCCCTCGGGCCACGAGAAGGAGGGCTTCATGGAGGCTGAGCAATGCTGAGGGCATCAGGCCAACGACCTGGGGATGGCATGAAAGCAAGTCACAGCAAAGAGAAGTGATTTTTCCTGGCCTCCTCTGAGCTGGCCATGGGTCAGGAAGACAATGACTTATGGTGCCCAAACTATAGTTTGGTCCTCACACCCCAGAAAAAAGGGGTACAGCAACGCAAAGGAACACTAACCTCAGAGTTCCCTGCTCCGGTGGGAGAAAGCTCCTTTTTGGGGTCTCTCGATGATCTGTGCTGCAGCTATTAGCAGAGCCCCTCTTCACTGGAGACAGCCTGGTCACTGAAGCCCCTGCTGGGGCGACTGTATTCTAGGGTCAGTAAACTCAAGGGGTGGTCTTCCTAGCTATGGTGTCAGTGCACTTGAATCCAAACCCTGTGGCTCTGGAAGCCTGAAGAAGGGGTGCCCTCCAACTGAGAGCTCATATCCCTTGAGAAAAACCAAATGAGAGGCGAGAAAAAAAACTTTGGGGAACTCGTGTTTTCTGGCCTTGGTCCTTTGCTTTATCCTTTCTGCAGAGACCCAGGGCCGACATCAGAACATGCAGCCTGCAGCCCAGGCTGCACCCTGCCCTGCCCCTCAGCCTTCACCTTGCAAGCCGGTCTTGCATGGCTGCCAGTAATAAGTGGGGTGCTTACTCCACCATGTGTCTGGTGCCCACTTTACTTGCTGGTCTGGCCTGTTGTCAATGACAGTAGTTTCCTTCAAAGGGAGAAGCAACTTACCTGGCTCATATTTCTCCTTGACTGACCTGGGTCCGGAGGGTTTGTAGCCATTAAAAAAACAAACAGGGAGCTGGAGGTTTCCTTGAGACACCCCTGCCTCAGCGGGGAGCTCCAGTTGAAGCCTGTTGAAGCACAGTTGCCATGAAGGTGGGGCAGAGAAACCTGGCATGGGAGGGAGGGACCTTGACCTGGAAATCGGCCTCCCGCTCTCCAGCTCTGCAAAGAGCTTTGGGGGAATGGAGTTGATGCCTCCCTACTTAGTCTGGTTTTAAGGTACTTCTGTCCCTGTGATGAGCATATCTGCTTCCAAAGGACAATGAAAATCCAGCGCTCACCCTCCCTCCAAATAAGTACCATCAGCCAATAAATATGTCACAGCCTCCACTCTGTCACAATTTCTGTGCATGTAAGGAAGCACCCAGAAAGAAGTCTGCGCTCCAGGTGGGTCAGTGGGAGGAGGGAAGGCTGTTTGCAGATACCTGGATACATCCGGTCCAGAAAAGTTCAGCCACTCTACAATTGACCCATGAGAGGACACCGGTGACAAGCAGAACCGGAAATACGTTGGTGCCCGCTCTGCTTCATAAATCAAAGGAGAGAAGGCTGTGGGGTCAGGGGCTGTGGGAGGGGCTTGAGAAAGGGACAGTGAAGCAGGGTGGAGCGCCTTGCATCCGTCAGGAGACAGCCAAACGTGTGACCTGGGCACCCAGCCCCGTGGCTGTCTTTGCCAGTGACCAACCAGCAAAACACCAAGGGCCACTGGGTCTGAGATGGTGCTGAACTTCAGTTTCCGTTGCTGCAATTAAACACCATGACCAAAGGTAACTTGGAAAGGCTCACAGTCCCTAATGAAAGGCAATCAGGACAGGAGCCTGGAGTCAGGAACTGGTGTAGAAATCATGGGAAGTGCTACTTAATGGCTTGATCCCTGTGGCTTGCTCCCTGCCCCCTCTCCACAGGGTTTCTCTGTGTAACAGTCCTGCCTGTCCTGGAACTCTCTCTGTAGACCAGTCTGGCCTCAAACTCACGGAATTCTCCTGCCTCTGCCTCCCAAATGCTGGGATTAGGACATGTGCCACCACCCAACCAGCTTATTTTATTATGCCATCCAGAACTACCAGTCCAGAGGAGGCACCATGCATAGTGAGCTGGGCACCCCCACATCAACCATTAATCAGGAAAATGCCCTGTAGACCTGCCTACACGACCTGATAGAGGCATTTTCTCAGCTGCGGTTTCTTTCTTTTCCCAATAACTCTAGCTTGTGTCAAGTTGACAAAAAAAAAAAAAAAAAAAAAAAAAAAAAAAAAAAAAAAAAAAAAAAAAAAAAAAAAAAAAAAACAAACAAAAAAACAAACACCAAAATGGTCAGCTAGTGGGACAATTCATGATGTAAGCTTAGTGTATGTGTGTGGGGGGGAGGGGGCACAGCAGCACAGCACCCTCTGTCCCCGTCCAAATTCTGTCACACTTCAACTTTGAACGTGGGTAACCATTTTGGGTTCCTGAAACAGGGAAACAGGAGGGAGTCAGGGTCACCTTGCTTCTGTCCACTGCAGGTAGGAAAACAGTCATGATGTGTTAGCCTGGGCCGAGCCAGCCTAGCTGGCCGCTGAGGTGTTACTTTTGAAGGGACTTAGAGACATTTGAAAACAGGCAGACCTGTTTGTTTACACCAAAATGAGCTGAAGCACCTTGCGTTCCTCAAAACAGCCGAACACCCCATGGAATCACCAGAGCTATGGTCCTCAACTGCATGAGCCTCTTCCCTGTTCAGAGGAGCATTTCTGCTTCTGGAGAATGTGACCGCAGAGTTAGAGCAAGCTGATGAGCTGGATAGGGGGTGTGAGTATACAAATGGAGACAGGTCTTAGGGCCTCCCCTCCATGTCTGCCTGAGCCCAGCAAGGCTAGGCTGTGCCTCCTGTACCGTGCACCAGACTTCCCACCCCGTGGCACATCAGGTGGCTGCCAGTGCCCTCTCCACATGGTGGCTCTGAGTACCCTAGGGAAAGCAGGTGGGGGCTCTACAAATTTCCATCACACAGTAGGAAGCTTCAATCTGTGAAACTGGACCGGGGAATTTTCCCGGTTGTTCAAAGAGCCCAGCAGGTCCTAGGATGTCTGTATTTTGTATCCTTAACAGCCAAAGAGCCAGCAAGATGGCAGAGTGGGTAAAGGCGTTTGCTGTCAAACCTGAAAACCTGAGTTGGATCCGTAGGACCTGCAGAGTGGAAAGAGAGAACTGACTCCTTGGCTTCATGCAGAGCATGATATTAAGGATGTAGAGTCCACACCCCTTGGTCCAAAGCTTGCCCCTTTCTTACCTAAACCGATTATGGAGGAAAAGCCTCCAGGCACTGGCCCGGCAAGAGACCCACACCAACAGGCTCATCCAGGGGCAACCCCAGTGGACTTTTGTTGAGTTTATAAATCCTTGAAAGCCAACTCGATGCATTTTTAGTCACTATCTAGAGGGAAGAATAAGTCTGAGTGAGTTGACGCTGTCGCATTTCTGGACGCCTCACAGTGAGTTGACGCTGTTGCATTTCTGGACGCCTCACAGTGAGTTGACGCCGTCGCATTTCTGGACACCTCACGTTCGAACAGCTCCAGCAGCCTCATGTTTTCAGTCCCGTTTTCCCCCTCACAAACATGAGTTATCAGACCAAAATCTTCAAACTCCTCACAGCCAAAACGACTGACGCCAGATTTCAGGCTCCAAACAAGCCAATTTATAAATAAACATACCCTGCTCGCCAAACGAAGGGGAGCATGCTGGGAAAAGCAGTAGAGGCTGTTGGTGAGGAGCTGCAAGGAGTTAGAAGGTGGGAACTGGGCCTCAGCAGTGCCCGAGGAGCTGTGTGACATGGGCCAAATCACTGAACTTCTCTGGGCTTGTTTCCACCTCTGTGAAGTGGGAGGGGCTCGTAGAGTTGGTCCAAGGAGAAGCCGTAGTGCTCGGCCTCACCTAATAGTTTGCCGTTCATGCAGCAATTTGAACCAAAGCATCCTTTTCTCGTTTATCATCCTGACAGCATGACCACATTGTTCCAGTTCGTCCAAGACTCTCCTGGCTCTAGTCCTGAACCTCCTGCTTCTCGGGAGGCTCCTTGATCCCAGGCACTGGAGACATACCATCTCTGGGACTCTCCCACTCCACTGGCTGAAGGAATAATGCTATCAAAGTCAAGCACGTTAGGGCTGTCGTCAGGAGCCCTGCTGGTCCACACAGGTCCAGCAGTGTGAACAGCGTGAGTGAGACAGCACTCAGGCCCACCCACACCAGACACACTGAGTCAGAACACACATTTGAGCAGCCTTAGGGATTCATGGGAAGCAGTTCTACTTATGGGAGAGGCTTTGTTTTCCCCATTTATCAGACAAAGAAACTGAGGCTCAGATAATGACTTACTTATCTATTCATCATGTGTGTCATGGACCAAGTGGCCCATCCTAGGTCTCACACAGCTAGTAAGACAAGCCCCAAACCCAGGCCTTCAAAGTCCCATTGGAGATTATCCTCTGTGTACCTCACACCAGTACAGCTCCACACGGTCACAGTGTGACAGAGAAACAGATTCTAGATTCTGGCAGAATGCCCCTCCCTGGCCCACGGAGACCCTCACTTAGGTGGCACAGTCACGACTTCCAGTCCTCACCTGGCTCCTGAAGCCGTCTGTGCATCTTCCATTTGTTTACACAACCCCAAGGTTATGCAGATGTTCTTGCTGCTGCTGCCTCCTTCATCTCCATCTTCATCTCCATCCTGTGGCTTCAGCAACAGGACCACAGGAAGAAAGCCCCCTGGATGAGTAAGCCATGACTGCTGCCGCCGCTGATGGTGATAATGGCAATAACGATGACGATGACAATGATGATGAAGATGACGATGATGACAGTGATGAAGGTGGCAATGATGATGAAGATGATGATGACGATGACGATGATGAAGAAGATGATGATGATGATGAAGAAGATGATGATGATGAAGAAGATGATGATGATGAAGATGCTGATGATGAGGAAGATGAAGATGATGACGACGACGATGATGATGATGAAGATGACGATGGCAGTGATGAAGATGGCGGATACAGTGATGATGACGATAATGCTTTAAGACTTAACTTTATGCGTTTGGTATTATGCCTGCACATCTTGTATGTCTCTGCACCAGGTGCATGCCTGGTGCCTGCTGAGTTACAGACAGTTGTGAGCTGCCATGGGGGTGCTGGGAACAGACTGCACTCTTAGCCACTGAGCCATCTTTCCAGTCCTGCTGCTCTGCTTCTGGAAGGAGGGTCTCGACTTGAGCTGTTAAAACCAAAGAGGAATTCTTTGGAGAGTAGGGGCTGTTTTCTTTTTCTGATACTCAAAGAACATTTTTCATATCAGGTCTCAAAGGACAGCTAGATGATACCCACTGTTCTCCACAAAACTGAAAGCCCCGAAAATGAGGCCTCTGACAACCCGAGTTTGATCCCTGGGACCCGTATGGTGGAAGGAGAAAACCGATCCTCACAAATCGCTCTCTGGCCTCCATACATGCGCTGCAGCAAGGGCACACACTAAATAAATACATGTAATTAGTCATCCCCAGGTCCTTGGGTTTGAATGGTCGTAAACACCCTGTGATTTGATAGAGTGTCCAGAAGAGGCAAGAGTCATCCTGCCCAATTAAGCTGAGAAAAGGCAGAAAAATCTTCAAACCAACAACAGATTTGGTTTCCCTCAACAGCCTGCCCTATATCTGTTCCAGTAGATTTTATTTTTATTTCTGTTTTCCTGAGGTCCTGGGAGCAGGATGTGTGTGTGCAGTGGGACAGTGGGTGTTTTTTTTTTTTTTTTTTTTTTTTTTTTTTTTTTTTTTTTTTTTTTGGTTTTTCGAGACAGGGTTTCTCTGCAGTTTTTTTTAGAGCCTGTCCTGGAACTAGCTCTTGTAGACCAGGCTGGCCTCGAACTCACAGAGATCCGCCTGCCTCTGCCTCCCG